>NC_092605.1:7984375-8626250 GCF_047663525.1 Anas platyrhynchos | reverse complement strand
GGATGCCCCCTCCCCGCGTCCTGCGGCCTGGCCCTGCAAACTCCGGGAGGGGAAATCCCAAAGCCCTTCACTTCGGGGAGGGTGAGGGGGAATAATAACGGAAAATGAACGTCCCACCCCAAAATGAGCCGTCCCCAAAAGCCGCAGTTTTGGGATCCCCTCGGCGCTGCCACCCCACGGGCCCGTCCCGCACCCACCCCAAAATACCTCCTTACCCCGTCCCAGCGACGTCCCCCCGCTCCCAAACTTGACGAGAGCGCGCAGGAAACTTCTGGAATTTAAAGAAAAAAAATTAAAAAATCAAAAAAATTATAAAAAATACTTAAAAATATTTTAAAAATAGGAAAAAAATAGAAAAAAAAAAAAAGAGGTGCAAAAAAAAACCAACCAAGCACCCCCGGACCTAGGGGCAGCCGGAGAAGGGCGTGCGAGCGGTGGCGGGGGTTAATTTTGGTTTAATTTCGCCCGTTTTTGGGTAAATGACGCCCCGGGCGCTGCCCGCCGTGATTTGCCGGCGGCCGCGGGGCGGCCATTAAATAGCGGCTCCGGGAGGCTTCGCGCGTTGCCATGGCGACGCCACGCCCCGTAAACAGCTTCGCGCCCCGCCATTGGCTCCCGCGTTGCCATGGAGATGGAGGGAGGGGAGGGGGGGGAGCCCGCGGCCCTGAGGGGGAGGGGGCGGCCCTGAGGGGTTTGGGCTCAAATCCGAGGGTTTTGGGGTCTGGCGGGGAGCCCCCACACAAGGGGGGTGTGGGGCACGGTTTGGGGTCCGAATGGGGACTCGCACGGGCAAATGGGGACCCAAACAGACAAATGGGGCCTCAAACAGTCAAATAGGGTCCCAAACGGTCAAATCGGGTTCCCAAAAGCACCACAAGCACCCCAAAACCTCAACCCCGTGCCCCAGCCCTCTGCGGGGTCTGTGTGGGGCGACCCCAGCCCTTTCCTTCCCATCTGTGTCCCCAGAGAAAGTAAACCCAGCGCTTTCCTCCTCGCCCGTGCCCTAAGAACAAGCTTTAGGGGAACGGGGGGCTGCCAGATTCCCCCTTACAGAATGGGGTCTGCCCTTAATTAATTAACGTGATTAACACCCCACAGGTGCCCCTGACCCCCCACAGCACCCCAAAGGCTGTCCTTTAGCACAGGACTGGTTGGGGGAGGATTAAGCCCCATGCATTTCCCTGTCCCATAGGGGAGGGGGCTGCCCGCCTGGAAGGGTTCATTGCCATTTTTTTACAGCCCAATCCCAGAAAGAGCCCCAAATCCGGCTGGTTTCTACCCTTTTACAGCAGCTCTCTCCACAGCGGGACCTTCCCCTGCAAAAAAACCCTCCTAAGGCAGCAAGAGCGGGGGGCAGCCAGCCCTTAGCCCACTGTGGGGTTCCCTGAGCGGCCCCATGGGGACGCATTTTAGGGCTGGATTCTCCCATCCCGTCCCCTGGCGGGACCCCTCACCCTGCTCTCAGTGCCCCCATCTCCCCCTTCCCCTCCAGGGAGGGTCCCTCTGGCCGTGCCCTCGCCCACCCCAAAGCCACCAGCCCCATCTCTTCCCCTATGGGGTTTGTGTTTTGTGCCTTCTCCAGCCCAGCCAGGCTCACAGAGCTTGGAGGAGGTCAGGAAATTGGGGTCGGGGGGGTGCTGAGGACATTTGTAGGGACATTTGAAGCAGCTGGGCTGATTGCGGTGTGGTACCGGGGTGATGGAGAAGGGCTTGCCCCCACTGAGCCCCAAGCACCCCGATTGTGCTCGCCCCGCAGCCCCAAAGTGATTCGGGACGCCTTGTCGACGTAAGATTCCCTTTATTAAACATACTCCGAAAACCCGAAACATGCTCGAAGCAGAGCCGTAAGCAGCAGTCTGGTTTCCTTCCTTCAAGCCCTGATGGGTGCATGGCTGGAACGGGGGGGGCTGCCCTGTGAGGAAAGGGGGACACCCGGAGCATCTCCCTCATTTTCCCTATGCATCCGGGCAGCCAGGGGGCAGGAACACCCCTAAAGGGCTTTTTTTTTCCCTTCCAGAACCCACCTTTTTGCCCTAACGTAGCTCTGAAGTGCGGTTTCCTCCTGAAAGGAGAGGGGCAAAGCTCCCTGCGTTGTGGGGTGCTGGTCCCCGAGGGGGGGTTTTGATGGACCCTGGTGCTCCTCAGCGCGGAGCCAGCGGCCCCATGAGGTCTGGGGCTGCAGCCCTGCCCCACGGGTCCCTGAGTGCCCGTCCCCCTGAGCAAACCCCACTAACGCTGCCAGCCCAGTGCCGGAGGGATGGGGATGGAGGGGTGGGGATGGAGGGATGGGGGGCAGCCCCCCCAGCCTCGTCCAGCCCCTGCTACCAAGTGCGAGGGACACGCAGAGCAGGAGGGGGGGGGAAAGGGGTGACGATTTTTGGCACTTGTTCCAGAGAGAGGGCACAGCCCCGAGCCCCGAGCTCGCAGCGGGGCGGAAGACGGTGAGGGTAAACTGGGGGTGCCCCAGGGCGCTGGTGACAACGGGGACTGGGTCCCTGCCACCCCCCCTCCAGCCCTGGGGACAAGCCACCTCCTGGAGCTCGCATGCTGCCCGGGAGGAGAAAAGGGGGGTGCGGGGGGCCGGGGAGGGGCAGTGCCATCACCGCCAGTGCACCGGTGGGGACGTCCCATGGCACGGGGACGGGCCACCAAACCAGGGGGGGGCCAGCCCCCCACAGAGGTCACCGGCTCGTGCACTGAGGATGTCACTGCCGCCGCTTGTCCTCACCCCTTGGGCACCCTCCTGCCATCGTCCCCCTGCGGCCGTGCCCCAGGAGCCTCTTTTTAGGGTGACCCCATCCCCACATGTGGGGCAGGAGGGGGACCTGGACAGCAAGGTGGTGACGGGGGGGCTGCGAGGTGACACAGCTCTTGCCCCCCCCCCTCCTCTGCGCTCCCAGCTGTGGCCACCCCGTCCTTCCAGCGGGACAGGGAGGGAAATACGAGGTCATCGTCTTTTCTTTCCAAAATAATCGGTTCCGCTACAGCCCAGGGGTGGAGGTGGTGGTGCCCGGGTCCATCTGCGTGTGGTGGGGGGGTGCGTGCCCCCCCCCCGGGCTGAGCCCTGGCACGGGCAGTGCTCCCACGGCTGCCGCACGTTGGTGTTGGCTGCCTCCGGGCCTGGGGGAGAAAAACGGGGGGTTAGGGGCTGCGGGAGGGGGGTTTGGGGTCAAGCACACGGAGCTGTACCCGAACACCCCCAGGGGATCAGGGGCTCTCCGTGCTGGGGGTGTGTGTGGGGGGGCACGGTGCCACTTGGGGCTGCCCATTTGGGCAGCTGAGCTGGGAAACCCCAAATCTCTGCTCCAGTGCCAAAATATCACCACTGGCAGGGGGATCCCTTCCAGCACCACCAGGTCACCCCAAACTTGAGCTTTTTACCTGTTATTTGAGGGCTGTTGGGTGACACAAACTGCTCTGGCCTCAGCCCGCTGGGGCTGGGAGCTCAGCGGGGCTGGGAGCGGGGTCCCCGGTGCTGTGTGCGGGATGGGGCCGGGGCGCCGGGCTCTGCACCCTCCCCGAGAGGAGGGAGAAGTGCTCACAGCCCCCACCCCGCGTGCTGCACACCCAGGTCGCGTCCCCCCCATGGGAAATGGCTCGGGAGAGGGGGTTTTACCAACCCAAACCGAAGGGGGTCACCTCTGCCCCCACCATGCACGGGGAGGGGACCCAAAGCAGACCCCCTGCGGCCCTGTAGGCACACGGGGACCTCACCCAGGACCACGTGGGGGCCACCAGAAATTGGGGAGCCACCAGAAATTGGGGAGCGGGGGCCCTGCAGGGCTCCTACCTATTCCTCAATGTCTATGGGGCAGGAGTCCGGCACCGCGGCTGCGTGGCGGGGAGAGAGCAGAAGGCAGGTGGTGAGCCCCGGGGGTTATCCACGGTCCTCGCACGGTGCTGGCAGGGGCTGAGCCCCCAAAACATCCCGACGTGCTCCCCCCGGTGAGGTTCAGCCCCGTGCCCGGGGCAGCTCTGAGCCCTGGGGGCTGCACGGGGGCACCTCGGGGGCTGAGGGCGAGCGCTGAGTTTTTTTTTTTTTTTCAGAGGGAGCAAGGAAAAGCTCGCTGCGTGATGTATGGAAGGGGACAGCTGTCACTTCGAGGGGCTTCTCACAGCGAGCTCAGGCTGGAGAGGGAGGCGAGTGAAGTGTGCGGGTCCCAGAGGGGCTGGGGAATTAAACAGGACCCCCCCCACACACACACACACACCACATTTAGAGCTCGGCATTGCCTACGTCGCTGCAGTGCCACGGGGCCTTTACGCACAGCCAGGGTGTCCTGGAAAGGCTCCCGAGGCTCGGGGCAGGACGTGGGGACACGGCCACGTGCACACACACACACACACACACAGCTCCTTCCCTGGGGGAGGCAGGGCCGGGCTGGGCTCCCCCCATCCTGCAAACAGCCTCGAGGTGGAAGCCGCACGGCTCGCCCAGCTCACAGCCCGGATAATCCACACCACCAAATGCTCCTGGGGGATTTCAGCTCTTCTCGGGGCTGCCTCCGCAGGCTCCCCACCTTGCTGCTGGTATTTCCAGCACGTGCCAGCCCCCTTACAGCCCCTCGGAGAGGCAGTGGCCGGAGGCTGCTTGGCCCCCTGCAAGCCCCCGCACACCCCCAGGGCTCTGGGAACCCACCTGAGGACGCGGGTCTGGGGGTTTCCCTGAAGCCCTGTGCCCTAAATCCCCAGGATTGGGTTTTGTCAGCTCCTCCCCAACCATCCTCCCCCCGGATTGAAATCTGGGGAGCTTTCAGAGCACTGCTAGGGCTGCACAGACATCTCCACGCTGACAAAGCACATCCTGCGCCTTCCCTCGCTACAGAGGGAGCAAAAACCAGCCCGTGGGTCTAACCACGGCTAAACGTCCCCTCAGGAGGAACCAGGGGAGAAATATTTTAAAAAAACAAACTGTTTGAGGTGATGTTAAGCATTCAGGACACCAGCACGTGGCCCCAAAGTGGAGACCCTCGCTGTTTGTGCCTGCCTCGTGGCCGCGGTCACACCCGAACCTGTAAGAGCCGGGTGGGAAGCTCCAGCCCCAGCTCCCCGCTGCAAATTTCCACCTTTCCACCTCCTCCACCCCCCCGGCAGCGGTGCAGCCCCGTGGATGGCAGCCCAGCACCACCAAAAAGAACCTTAAATCGTGGCTGGGAGCTCCTCGCACCTCTCCGACCCTTCCAGCGCAGAGCCCCCGCGCCCCTCCAGCCGTGCTCTCCCCCTGCAGGCCAGGCACCCACAGCCCCCTCCCCAATTCTCCTGGTGGGGGTGGCAAGCAGCGCAGCCGCTGGGCACACGGATAAGTGCAGGGGGGGCAAAGGATGGAGGCCGCATCCTTCGCTGCCAGCCCCTTGCTGGTGCCGGGGGGGTCGGGGAGCTGGGGCAGGCTCCTGTTCCTCCGCCGCAGCCTCGCCGTGGTTCCCCAGAGCAGAAAACCACCGGGAACAGGGCAGCCGGGGGGGGCGAAGCTTGCCCAGAGGGGAAAGAGGGGGAGAAAGGAACCCGGAGGGGGGGGTCCGGGTGCTTTCAGCCCCCAGCCCAGCTCTCCAAGCGCCCACCGCAGCTTGTGCCAAAGGGGAAAGGCTGGAGGGGGGGGGAGTTGCTTTCAGCTCGTCCACAAATGTATTGACAAAGAGCTGAGCGAGAGCTCTGTGTGCACAGAGGGCTCCTTTTTGGCTTTTTTTGCCCCCGTTTTTGTCCCCCCCCGGGGCTGATGGTGAGGATGCAGGTCCCCTGCCCTCACCCCAACCCCCCCCCGTCACCAATACATTTGTCACCTCTCCGCAGCTCCGGGCAGGGAGGGGGGCACAAGCAGGGGCTGGGAAAACCGTGTTGGCACGGAGTGAACATGAACTTCCAGGTGGATGGAGGGGCCTCGGGACGGGAGGAAGAGGAGGACAAAAAAAAAAAGGATGGAGAGAGAGGGGGGAGGAAACAGAAGAAAGGCAGAAGGAGGGGGGAGAAAGGGTGGGAAGAGATGGAGGAGAGGGAGGAGAATTTGGGGCAGCGGGACCCCAAGATCCTCGTCTGGAGGAAGAGGAGGGGGACGCAGGCAGCCCCCGCCTGGTGTCTGACCCTACAGGGCCAAGGCTGCAGCATCTCTGGCTCCCGTCCTGACCCAAAATATCACCAAATACACCAGGGGCTACCAAATACACCAGGAGGACTCCTGGATATAGGGCCGGGGGGGGTTGGGGGGCACGTGCCCGGTGCTCATCCCCACGGCAGGACGTGGTGTGGGGCTGGGGATGGAGAGGGATGAGGATGGGGCGGGTGAGAAGGGGAAAAGGGGGGGACCTGAAGGGGCAGGGGCGATGCGGGGAGGAGTGGCAGCACCCCCCCCCAGCCCCGAGTTCATGTTCAGCAGGCGGCCACTCACCAGGTAAGCGGGCCTCAGAGCACAGCTTATTGTCCAGCGCTTTCACCCGTGCGATGCCCACGTCATTGTTATTGGCACACCTCAGACCGAGGAACGCGCCCGTCCTCCGGCCTGGAAGGGAGTTAAAGCAGTTAGCCGGGGGGGCGTGCAGCCTCGGGAGGGGGGGTTCGGGGGGGTTTTCCTCTCCCCACCCCCTTTAAAAATAAAATAAAAAAAAAAATCTTGCTTGCAAACCAGGAAAAGAGCGGAGAGGGCCGCGAGCGGACAATAACGCCTGGGCTGGGCGCAAGGTGGGGGGGGCACGGTCCGAGCTGCTCCTTTCCCTTGTGCCGGGGGGGTCCGCGGGGGCACCTCCCTCGGGCACCAGCAGCGCGGGTGGGGGGATGCCGGGAGGAGGCAGCGACGGGCACGTGGGGCGGCAGAAGCCGTAGCCAAGCTTTGCACGGGGGTGGAGGGTTTGTTTGGTGTTGTGTATGTTTTTTTTTGGGGGGGAGTGAGAGGGGTGACCCCCCCGCACACGCACCACCTCGTTTCACGGGGTTTGAGCCAGCAGGACCTGAGCTCCCCATGAAGGAAAGGTGCTCCTGGCCTCGGGGGGGACAGGGGATGCCAGGAACGGCCCCCGCTCGCTTCTCACCACGAGCAGGAGGCTCCCCACGGGGCTGGCAGCACCCTGTGCTCTTTTTGGCGACAAAAACCCGGTTCTGGGGAACGGCCCCGAGCCTGGCTCCTGCTCTCCAGCTGGGCTGACCGTCCGGGTGGGACAGAGGGGGAGAGGCTCGGGGCTTTTTTATTATTTAGAGACTTGAGAGCACGGGAGGGGACGCACCGCGGGCCTCCCTGTCCCTAAAGAAACCCAAGCCGCCTGGCAGCTGGCGGCACGGGGGTGGCAGCCCCTTTCCTCGGCTAGCTGAGTGCCTGGCAGGAGGCAGGGGGAGCGCTCAGTGTGCACATGGTGGCTTGAGAAAGCACACCAGGGACAGGGGAAAAAGAAAGAGAAAGAGGAAAACAGCCCAAGGGGAACAGCCTCACACCCCCTCCCCACGGAAACCAACATGGGGAGAGCGCAGGGAGAGGTTTGCGGAGATGTAAAGAGACCTTTTTGGCAGAGGGGGGAGGAAACAATGAAAAAAAAACACCGTGGAGCCTCTTTCCCACTCATCCCCGTGGAAATGGCTCCGGCTGCGTCCCGTGGCGGGGCAGCAGGACGCGGCCAGCAGCAGAGCATCACCCCGGGGAGCCCTCTGGGGACCCCCCCGTGCAGCACCCTGCCTCCTGCTCCCCAGCAGGGACTCAGACCCCGAGCACCGCTCATCACCTGCTGCGTGCCCCGGTGTCCCCACAGCCACCTGGCTGTCCCCATCTCCCCGGTGTCCAACCCATGACGGATTCATCCCCAGCCCCGGTGCCGCCGAGACCCCCGGCGCTTTCCCCGGGGGCAGCCAGGGGACAGCAGGGCATCAGCCACCCCCGGTGACACCGAACCAAAAGGGGGGGGACACAGGACAGCAGCGATCCGGGCCTTTTACCATCATCCAGCGTGGGCGACGCGTCCTCGTCCTCCAGCACGGCGTTGCCCTGCGGCACAGAGAGGCAGCGCTGAGCCCTGCACGTGCCCACGGCACTTTTGGGCAACGTCCCCCGGCCCCGGGGTTTTGGGGAGGATGAGCCCAGATGTGGCACCTCCAAATGCTGCGGGGAACGGCCCTGCTGCCCCACGTGGCCCCGGGGAAGAGCCCTCAGCACAATGGGGATGCGCAGCCCAAAACTGGGCACAACCGGGGTCCCCCATGGCGCTGGGGGCGCCGCCTGCCCCGTGCCACACGGTACCTCGGCGTCGTGCTCCTCGGCTGAGATGCTGACGAAGTTTATATCCAGGGACTCCACAGGCGTCGACTGCAAAAAAAAAAAAAAAAAGGGGGAAAAAAATGATTAAAAACCCCCACCAAAGCGTGGCGGTGATGGGTTTGGAGGGGTCCCCTCCCATCCCGTCCCGGGGAGCTGCCGGCCCCCCCCTACCTCTCCGTCAGAGGCGGTGGCGGCGGCGGGCGAGGGCAGCGTGTCCCCTTCCTCCTCCGTGCCGGGGGCCACGTAGGAGCCGGACATGGAGGAGACGGTGTCGGTGCTGAGCTGCGAGTGCTGGCTCTGCGAGGACGCCATGGACATGACGGACTGGGCCAGGCTGCTGCTGACGGGCTCTGCGGGGAGCACGGCGGCGGGTAATTAGCGGCAGGGCTAACGAGGAGGAGCTGGGAATTGCAATGGGGGGGGTCTCCGGTGGCCGCACCTTCTGGAGAGGAGATGGTGGAGGAGAGCGGGGTGCCGGTGCACGAGGACTGGTCGATGGCACCCGATGAGGACAGGGTGAGGTTCTCGCTCTCTGGGGTGACGCCGCACTCCTGGGAGAAGGGAAGGGGGGGCTGGAGGGAAAAATCCTCGTGGGGAGGGCGGGATGGGGGCGTTTGGGGCAGGGCTGGGGCCTCTTGCCCCTTGGAGCAGCAGATCCCCTGGGTCTTCATCCACAGCACACCCAGGAGGGGAAGTCCCCATCCACAAGTCCCCATCCAGACCCTGTATTCCCTGAGAGGCTGCTTGAGACCCCCAAAACCCCATGTCCCCCCCCCCCCAGAACATCCTCACCGGCTCACCGCAGCCACGGCAAGCCCTCACCTCCTCCAGCCGGGCAGGAGATTTCCTCCTGGTGCCCCTCAGCTCCGACTCGGTGCACGACTTCTCCTCCTCCTCCTCGGGCAGCATGGAGGAGTTCTGCGAGCCCGACCTGCAGGGATTTAGGGGAGGGGGGGGGGGTTCAGGAACCAGCGACCCCCACCCCGGGGACCCCCACCCGGTGCCATTTTGGGGGTGGGCACTCACTTGGAGACGCTTTTCTTCAGCTTGAGCCCCGGCGGGGCGCAGTCCGACAGGCGCTCGAGGGGCGAGAGGGCGCGCAGGGGGGGCAGGCGCCCCTCGCTGCCATAGGGGGGCAGCGGCCCCGTGCCGGGGGGGGCCGCGTCCCCCAGCGCCCGCAGCCGCACCGCGCCCGGCGAGGGCGTCAGCGGCCCGTTGAGGGCCTCCAGCAGCGACACCACCTCGTAGCCAGGGGGGATGTTCTCCGAGGACTGGGGAGGGGGAGATGGGGTGAGGACCCCCCCCCCCGTGCTCCTTCCTTGCCCCCCTTTCCACGCCTTTTTGCCGGGACAAACCCTCCACACCCACGAAAGCCCCAAATTTGTGCACCGAAGAGGATGCACCGTGGGCAATGCTTCCTCCCAATTTTTTCCCTTCCCTCCCCAATTTCCAGCTTGCCTTTTTGTGATATTTTTTTTTTTTTTTAAAACCCCACAAGGGGTGTCCGTCCCCAGCCCTTCCCCACCCACCCCAACGAGGCTCCCAAAACACCCCCCCCAAACGCTGACCGAGTGCTCCTCGGAGTCGGAGGTCTGCGAGGCGATGATGGGGTTGAAGCTGGTGGGCGAGAGGGGCCCCAGCTTCTTCCTCATGGCTCGGATTTGCAGCAAGGCTCGGAAAGCTGGGGGCAAAAAAAAAAAAGGCAAGGAGGAAGGGCGGGCTGGAAACCGTGCCTGGCGCACCCCAATAAAACCCCAAACCCCGTTTTTTTAGGAGGGTCCTGCAGCACCCAGCCTCGCACATCGCCGAGGCTCTCCCCGGGGCTGAAGGACCCCAAAAGGGGGGGGATTTGGGATCTGCCGCCCCCCCCCCCTTACGCAGCCTGCAGATGGGGCAGTTGTTGGCCTGGTAGCGCAGGGTGTCGGCGCACGTGTTGCAGAGGCAGAGGTGGCGGCAGGGCAGGATGAGGGTGTCGCGGACGTCGGACAGGCAGACGACGCACTCGGCGCTGTTATCGCTCACCTCGTCCTCCGCCACCTGCCCGGAGGAGACACCGCGGCCGCTCGGCCCCATATCCCCGGCACGAGCCCCACCGCCCTCCCAGGACACCACAAAAGGTGGGGACACGGGGACAAAGCCTCCGAGGGGACAAAGCCTTCAGCTTCCAGCCTCCGGCAGCTCCTCTGTCCCCCCACCCCTCTTCCACCCACCCTGGGCGACCCCTGTCCCATGGGAACGACGCGAGCAGGGACTTTGGGGAGCAGAGGGGGACGGGGACGGGTCCAGGGAGGTTCTGGGTGCACCCATCAGGCGCCTACCTTGGAGTCCTGCGTGTTGTACTTGTTCTCGATGCCGTAGATCTCCTGCAGCAGGTAGCTCACCCCGTCCACCTGTAAGGGTGCCAGGAGGATGGGGAGGTGGCCCCCTGGGGTCCCCGCTGCCCCCTGGGGTCCCCGCTGCCCCCTGGGGACGCGGCGCACTCACCACTTGCTTCTGCTTGAGGGGCTTCACGCAGAAGGTGCCGTCGGCGTGCTGGGGAGGGGAAAACAACGGGGTGAACACCGGGGATGAGCCCTCGAGCTTTGGGACCACCCCAAAACAGCCCCAGCGCCTTCCCAAGCTCCCTCCAGCACCCAGCGGGTGCCGGGAGGGGACGGGAGGGGACGGGGGGGCCCCAGCCCCGCTCTCACCTTCTCGAAGGTGGCCAGCAGCACATGGCTGTGCCCGGCGTGCTCTGCAAGAAAACACCGAGCAGGAGGCTCAGGGACCGAGGACGAGTCCCCCAGGAGGAGCAGGGGGCTCTGCCCTGCCCTGTACAGCCGGGAAAATAAATGGGGGCCCCTCTCACCATCGCCTTCATCCACCACCGCGTGCACCACCATGGGGAACACCTCCCGGTCCAGGTCGAAGCCCAGCTGCCCCCCGGAGGAAAGGCTCGGTCAGGAGGAGTGAGGTTTTGGTCTCCCATCCGCCGAGCCGCAGCCCCCAAACCCCCTGGGTTTGCTCACCCCAAAGGGGATGAGCTCCCGTGGGTGCTCGCGGCCAGCTATGGGGGCGTTTTGGGGCCGGTCCCCGAACGGTTTCGGATCCCTCAAGGGTCCGGCAACCGTCGGGCGCTGCTCACCTCCTCCTCGGTCCACTCGGAGGGGTCGACGGTGTGGGAGGGCACGCAGAACTGCTGGCACACGCCCCGCTTGTAGTGCACCGTCTCCGACTGCAGGCTGCTGTCCCTGGGGACGTAGCTGTCCCTCGGGCAGAGGGCAGGGTCAGTAGGGGGGCAGGAGGAGCCGGCGCTCTGCTTCCCTTAGGGGATGGGACTCGGGGCTGGGGCCAAAAGTCCTAAAAGGGGGCTAAAATAACTCCGTGGGGGGACACAACGCCGTGCCGGGCTCCTCACCTCGCCACCCCGTTGTGAAACTCCTCGCTCGCCTGGTAGTAGATGGTGATGGCCACGCGGGCGTCCGTGTCGAAGGTGAACTCCACGTTGTAGTGCACCTTGGCTTTGCTCACTTCTTCCCCCGGGGTCTTCACCTCCTCCGAGCACCTGGGGGGCACCCCGTGGGGCTCAGGGACCCCACAGAGACGGCTCCCCCGGCTGTTGGGGTGCCACGGGGTGGCCACCAAGGTCACCACCCCCTCTGCGTCCCCAAAAGGCTCCCAGGGCCTCACCCCCTCCAGCAGGGGAAGCTGAGGCACGCCAGGAGCGCGCAGCCTGCCCGAGATCCGGGCAGCTTCCAGCCCTAATCCCAACCCGCCCCCCTGCTCAGCCCCAATCCCCGGCCTCCCTCCGATAAAGCCTTTTTGGGGGAAGAAAAAGCAAAACCGCTTCAAAGGCAGTGCTGAGCTCCGCTTAATCCCCTCGCCCCGAGAGGCGCGGGCTGGCGCGGGAAGCTCGCCCGTGCCGGGACTTGGGGAGGGGGCACCCGCTCGGGGCCAGCTCTGTCCCCCCCCGCAGACACCGGGGCCGGGAGCACCCCCCCTCGAGGGGAGCACCCCCCCGACTCACTTGACGAGGCGCAGGGTGTCCTTGCGGATGTTGATCAGGCTCCTGAGGGTCTTGACGGGTTCCTGGGGAGGCGGAGCGGCGTAAGGGAACTAGGGCGAGAGAGACAGCGGTGAGACCCCTGTCCCTCCTCAATGGCAGAGCCCCCCAAAACCCCGGGGGGAGCCCCCAGAAGCCCCCCCAGGCCGGGGCAGTGCCGTGGGGACACCCAAATCCCCTCCCAGGCTGGGCAAACCCGTGCCAAATGGAACCTTCCCCCACAAAGCCACCTCCCCAAAAGCCCCACGCACACCGGGACCCCACACCGGCCTCGTCAGCGCTCCCCCTCCCTGGGGGCGATCAGTTCTGCCTTTAAGGACCCTACCCCGGGGACTTCTTTCTTTAAGGCCCCCACCACAACAGGGCAGAGCCAGCCCCCAGCACCCCCCCGGGCACCCTCCCCAACCCCAAAACAAACTCCGCATCCACCTCGGGTAGCAGGCAGCGTGCCAATGGGGACACCACCCCGCTGGGGACGGCTTATGGGGTCTGGCACGCGGAGAGGGGGCATCTCAAGGACAAAGGGGAAGCGGGGTCGAGGTGCCCGAGCCCCCCCCGTGGATCCCACGGCGCCGCGGGCGGCCGCTGCTGTATTTTTAGCCTGCTGCTGCAGCACGGAGCTGAGGGAGGGGGAGCACGGAGCCCGCTTGGTGCCCGGCACCAAAGGAACGGCCACAAATCCCCCGCTTTTGTCCCCAAATGGATGGGGTTGGGGCTGGGGGGTCCCCATCAGCCCCTGTACAGTGGGGGGAGCCGATGGTGGTGCCGGCGTCGCTGCGAGGGAGAGCAGAGCGGTGCCACCCTCCAAGGTGACCTTGTCCCTCCCCTGTCACCTGCAGCCACCATGGGGGCTGCAGGGCTCGTAGAGGAGAGGGGACACCACGGCAGACCGAGGGTATGGGAAGGGACCCAGGGGGGCTTCTCCCCCCAATTTCTGCCCCTCTTTTGGGTGTCCCTGAGGTGTGCTGAGCCCCCCCAGGGGACGGTCACCTTCCCCCAGCCAGGGGGAACCCAGGCTGGAGCCGCTCAGCCCGCAGGTGGTGGTGGCACCCTCTGAGGATTCAGTGGCACCTGGAAATTGTCACCTTTTCCTCAAAAAGGGGTTGCTGAGTCATTAAGCCGCGCTAACGAGCTCTGCCAGGAGCCTCGGGCACCCACAGCCTGCCTGGTGCGGCTGGGAGGGAGCAGGAACCCGAAAGCTGAGCACAACCCACAGCCACCGGCCGACCCATCCTCATTGCTCTAATTAACGAAGCAATCCAATCTACCCCCTCGTTTGCACCTCGCCGTGCCCTCAGCACCCCAAGGGCCCCAAAAGCCCCCCATGGGTGCAGGACCCCTCTGCGCGCAACGACCCCGGTGCGGCAGCCAGCAGCGTGCCATGGGGCACGGCTCCCCCCACAGCCCCTGGGGGGCCCTTTTGGTCTCCCCCCCATAAATTTGGGGTCGAGGCAGGCAGCAGCCGTTGGGCTGGGTGGAATGGGGAAGCTCCGGGGGTAAATTTCTTGCTGCAGGAACCGTTCAGTTGTCACCGTTGGGCTCTCTCTCTCGCGCCCAGCTGCGGGCCCTTTTCTGGCGACTTTTTAAAAAAACGTTAATGAAATTGTGCAAGCCAGATTTGCGCAATCACAAAGGGGCCGCTTGGAGGACTTCCTTCCATCCCCTTGACTTAAATCAAGCCAAAAAACAACAGCAAAATATCCTCGCTCTGACCGCCATCCCTTTGGGAACGCCGTGTGCACGCCTGCAGCGATGTTTGGTCCCGGCCAGCTCCTGCCGAAGCCAAAAAACCCCCAAAATATCCCCGGGGCTTTGTCCACGAGCAGCCCCGGGCTGGTTTCTGTGGCTCTGAGGAGCTCCGAGCCCCTTCCCCACCCGCTGCAGAAGCGCCCTGCGCCGAGGGCACCGGGGAGGAGCGGGCAGGGTCCCGCGGGCAGGATGCGGCCACCCCCGGCCAAACCTCTGCGCCTGCCCAGCCCCAGCACCTGCAGCTGGGATTTGCCAGCTCGCCCCGAGCCGCTCGGCTCAGAGAGGATTTAGGGCAGCATTTCCCAGGCATTAACCCCCCAGCTCTTTGGGGACACCCGAAGGAACCCAACATAAATCTCCCTGCGTAAAGCACTGGCGGCCTCTGACATTTCCAGCCCTGCTGCGTCTCTGTAACAGCAGCCCGGAGCACAAAACAGCCACGGAGCATCAGAAAAGGGCTGGGGGCAGCACCAGAGATGCTTAAATGGGGCCTGGACACAGCATCAGGCCAGAACCAACGCAGGTCCTCCGGCCCCAGTCCTCACATCCCCGCTATGACCCCAAATCTCTGAAGCTCAGCCTCTCAGCGCCCCCGGTAATTAAGCCCGAGCGATGCAATTCGGCTTGCAGCGCCGCGTTAATTCCTTCTGCTGCTTCCAAGCTGGTCGTCTGCCTCCCCTGCTGCTCCCGGCGGGCTGCTGCCAGGATTTGTGCCCCCAGAAACGCACGGGGGCAGCTGGGAGGCTTTCACTGGCATCAAGGGGATTTCTCAGGGGAGGGGAGGTGGATCCTGGCCTCTGGTTTCTGGGCAAGCCGACGGGATGGAGAGGAACGTTCGAAAGCTGAGCTGTCCGGAGCGGGCACGCTCGTTTTGATCCACCAGAAAAGCTTCGGTGCCTTTTCATTCCTCACCTTGAGGCTTTTTACTGCCTGAGCCCTCCCAGAAATGAAATCCCACTGCCAGGGTGGTCCTGGTGCCACTTCCTTGCTTTCTAAATGCAGCAGGAACAAAACCCCAGCCCCAGGAGCGGGCACACAGGGAGCGTCCCTGGGGAACTGAGGCAGCCGGGCATCCCCAGCTGGCACACACACAAGAAGCAAACTGGCCCCAAACCCCTTTGTTGGGTAAAAATACGATTCATAAAAATAACACCAGGTTTGGAGAAGCCAGAAACGAGCAGAACAGCTCCTGCAGCCCAGAAGGGGACATGGTGGCGAGTGGCCAACCTCTATAGCAGACAGCAGAGAATCCACTCAGCCCACCCCGGAGCGCTCGGCTGGTGGACACCAAATCCCCCCCCCGGTGCCTACCAGCACGGGGCGGTTCCCCAAGAAGTTGAGGTCGCTGTTCTCGCCGAAGAGGTAACCCTCGGGGTGCGTGGAGTCGAACTTCTCGCCGCCCATGATGAAGTGGTTGGCGAAATAACTCCCTGGGGAGGAAGGACAGATGGACAGACTGAGCGGGGCGGGCACCACGGGGAGCTGCTGCCCGCGGGTGGCTCGGGGGGGCTTCATCCCCAGGGTGGCTTCGTCCCCAGGGTGGCTTCGTCCCCAAGGCCACCTCGCCCAAAGCCTTTCGGTTTTGGGCACGTGAAGGTGCAGGGGTGAAGGAGCGACCCTTTTAGGCAGCCCTTCTCCCACCCGTTTTGCCCCGCTGCCCCCTTTCCGCTCCAGCCACCTCCACGCAGGGGAGCCCCGGGGAGCAGGGAAGCGGCAGCCTCGTGGCCCCACAGCTCGTTGTGGGTAAAGGAGCTGCTGCCTGCTCTGATTTATGGCCCGGAGCAGCCACGCAGGCAGAGCCGAGATGGAAATGGGCTGGTGCAGGGGCACGGCCCCGGCGCAGCACCCCGCAGGCGTCTGCTCAGTCCAGCGGGATTTAATCCGAGCAGATTCACCCCAAGCTTTAGCCACGACCCCTGAAAAAAAAAACCCACAGCCCCTGGTTGCTTCCATGGGGCCGCACAGCCACGCAAACGCCCCCAGCTCCTCCAGGGAAATCCTCCAGGAGGAAAACATTTGGGGTCTGCAGCTCAGAGTGGCCGGGCTTTGGGCACCGAAGTCAGAGGCTGCGGCTGGCTCCCAGCTGATGCAGCTCCTGCTCAGGCCTTCACACCCCACGGAAAACCCCAAAACCGAGCCCAAAGCCTGGCGAGGCGCAGGGAGAACAGCCCCAGGCTCAACCCAAGGCCGAGAGCTTTCCAGGGGAAAAGCTGAAAATCCGAGCCCAGGCTCTGTGCGGTGACCCCAGCCACGGCTCGCTGGCACAGAGCATCACCCAGCCTCCCTGCGGGGGTCTCCGAGCACCCTTGGGTGCTGCAGGTCCCCGTGGCACGGCCCAGGACCCTCAGCTCCCCCCCCTCTGTGTGTCCTGGCGGGGACAAAACCCCAGGGCTGGGGGCTCCTGGCCACGCTCGGCTGCGCTTTCGCCCTCCCGCGGGACTCGCCGTGCAGAGCTGCATCAATTTTACATGGGCTGAGCGCTGCAGCCGGCAGCAAAGGAGGTTAAAGAGGCAGGAGATGAGAAAAAATAAATTAAAAAAAAGATGATTTTGGCTTCGGCAGGACGCTGCCAGCCCCGCCAGGTGACCGCGGGCACGGCTGGGCCCCACCGAGGGGCAGAGAGGGAAGCAGGGGTGCTCTCATTATGGGCTAATTGTAATTCCTCACCCGAGAGCTGCCCCCGGGGGGGGGAGGAGAGCCTGACAAGGACGGTCACAGCACCCAGGGACAGCCGCTTTAGTGAAAGCTTCACCTCCAGAGCCCAGAGAGAGCAGGAGGGAAAGGCTGCAAGCCGCAGGGACGGAGCGGCTGCTTCAGAGGACGAACCAAACCCGGCTGCTTCACGTTCCCAGCGAACCAAACCCACAGGGCCACCAGCACCTTGCTGCAGGACGTCCCCAGGCACCCCCCGCTGCCATCAGCCCCTTTTCTCCACGAGCACCTCCCTGCACAGCGCCTGGGGAGCTCCCCCAAGGACCTGCAGGGACCCCATGGGTGCAAACCTTGGTGCCCCAGCCCTGAGCCAGCCCTGGAGCTGCTGCATCAGCCCTCTCGGGGTGTCCCTGGGACTTGGGGTGTCCCCACGTGGCCACCCGTCTTTGCTCCTGGCCCCGAACTTGTGTGGCCCCAGCCTCAGCCAGGGACTGGGGCTGAAATAAGGATCCTGCCCCCACGCAGGGACCCACAGCCCCTGGGGTGGAGACCCCCGGGACGAGAAGAGGAGCTGCTCGATGGGGACAAGAAGTGGCCGCTGTGGCCACCCGGAGCGAGCCACGGCCCCGTGCCCCAGGGGGGCACCTCCAGGCTCGATGGGGGCGAGGCGCTGCCGCTGCGCAGGATCCGGCCCCACTGCCTCCTCCTCTTCCTCCCGCTCAGCCACCAAAGGCAAATCCCCCTGGGATTAGGGGCAGAGCGGCCGTAATCTCTTGGGGCCACCAGCCCGGGCTCTGGTGCAGCTGGCCGCGTCCCTCCCTGCCACCCGGGCACCTCCCCGTGGAGAGGAGCCCCGTGGAGAAGACCCCAAAATCCGGGGGTCAGCCCCAGCCTGACCTCTGCCAGCTGAGATGCCCCCAGGAGCCCCCAGCTGGGCACAGTCCCTACCCCAGGGCAGGGGCAGCGCTCCCCCGACCCCCAAGACACCCCCCTAAAAACGCACCCAGCCCAGGAATAATAAAGCCCAGCAATAAAACGCACCCAGCCCCGTAATAAAATAAAATCCAAACAAGCCAAGCACGGCTTTTCGGGACGAGGAGAAGGTTTGGGCAGGCTGCAATTCTTCCTGAGGATGTCTTTATTCCTAACGAGCGAGTAATTTGCCCCGGCGCTAACGACCCAAGCACTTACCTTATCCTATTAACCCCCAAAATAGTCACCTATTAATATCAGCTGGCGCCGCAAGGATGCTGTGGCAATCCCCGGGCACACACAGGCACCAGCCACAGATTTTTATTTTTTATTTTTATATTTTTTGCTGTTTTGATGCCAGGACCCCCCAGGACCCAGCCCCGTGACCTCTTGGCGTGTGACCCCCCCCCAGGATATCCCCACGACCCCCCCCCGCAGCCAGCGGCTCAGCCCAGCCCCGTGGCAGGGAGGGGAGGGCCCCGATTTTTCCAAGGTCACGCACAAGGTTTGAGGCAGGGCCGGATTCGGAAGGGGGGAGACATCGGGGACGGGGACAGGAGCTTGGGGGGTGACAGCAGAGGCTGGGGGGCTGCTGGGGGGGCAGAGCGCAGGGGAAGGAGGGGTCCCCTGCGATCCCTCCCACCCCAGGCATCCTCCCGGGAATTTAAAGCCGGCTTTGCCCGAGCAGCTGGCAGCGAGCGCCGGCGTTCAGCCCCCCGGTGCAAATAAAAATGGGATTAAAGTACCAAAAATGGGATTAAAGTACCAAAAACTCGGCCAAGTTTCGCAGCTGGTAAAGGGACCCCTGGAGATGGGGCACCCCCGGGGGTCACCCCGGCCCCAGCCTGTCCCCACACGGCCCCGGGGCGCCCAGCCCCACACCCCAAGTTTTGGGGTCCCCCCCCGAGGGGTGCGGGTGGGCGTTGGGGTGCGCGGGAGCATCCCCGACCCCATTGAGCCCCCAAAGCGGGCGGGGGCTTTTTGGGGTCACCTTCCCTTAGCGGAGCAAGGCGGTGCCTCGTGTCCCCAACCCCTCCCGGCACCGAAATGCGGGTGCCCCCCCCCCCTTTCCCCATCCACTCACCAGATTTCGGGGGGTACCTATAGACGGAATTAGCGGGGACGTCCACCTCCTCCACCCCTGCGTTCTGCCGGCTGGTCAGCGCCCCCATGGCCGGGCTGGGGTGGGGGGGCTCAAGGGGGGGGTCTCAGAGGGCCACCCTCCCGCCCGGTACCGGCACCGGGGCTGGCAGCGGCGGCTCCCCCCTCCCGCAGCATCCTCCGCGCTGCGCCGCGCCCGGCACCGCCTCCGCGCTAGCGCCGGGGCTGCGCCAATGCGGGGCCGGCCCGGGTCGCCCCGCCCGCTTGGCACGGCTCGGATCGGCACGGATCGGCACGGCACGGCACCGGGCTGCAGGGCACCGCTCTGCTTGGCACGGCTCGGCGTGGCGCGACATGGCACGGCGCGGCGCGACATGGCACGATATGGCACGATATGGCACGGCTCGGCACAGGGGTGCCGCAGGGCAAGGCGCTGCCTCCTGTGCCCCCCCCCCCCCGGCAGTCCCTGCTGGTGCCCCCTGCCCCCAGCAGCCCCCGCCTGCCGCCCCCAGTGTCTCCCAGCTGCTCCCAGTGCCACGCACTGGTTCCACTTGGTGCCACCTGCCTGCCCCAGTAACCCACCCAGTGCCCCCCACCCCAGTCCCCACCCCCGGTGCCACCCCCCTGGGTGACCCCAGCAGCCCCCCCACCCCCGGGACCCCCCAGCGCAGGGACAGGACCACCCTGTCCCCCCCCCAGCACCCCCGTGGGGTGTCCCCTGGCAGGATCCAAGCCCCCCCCGTGCACCCAGACGCCACCAGGCGCAGGGGCACGGAGCTGGAGCCACCATCGGGGGATCCCCGAGCACCCCAGCAGCTTTCCTGCACCCTTGGGTGCCCAGCGCCGAGCTGCCGGGGGGGGCACTGGGTGCCCTGGGGGGGCTTCCCTTCGGGAGGATGGACGCACACAGGGAAACGCAGGCGGCGGCTGAATCCTGTGGGTTTATCCAAGCGTTGCCTGATTTTGATTCGAGCTGATAAGGCGCACGCTATAAAACCCCCCCCCGGGGCTGTGCAGCGCCCCGACGGCCTCAGCGCCTTGGTGCTGAGCGGGGGCTCTCCGCCGTGTGCCCCCCCCGTACAGGCACGCACACGTCCCCCCCTCCTTCCTCGCCCACGTTTGCTCTCCTTTTTTCCGGCACAAAGCCCCGGCACGGTGGGCACGGGGGGGCT
Organism: Anas platyrhynchos; assembly: GCF_047663525.1. Taxonomy (NCBI): domain Eukaryota; kingdom Metazoa; phylum Chordata; class Aves; order Anseriformes; family Anatidae; genus Anas; species Anas platyrhynchos. Next base: position 8,606,335 of record NC_092605.1, on the reverse strand, counting down.
GCGGCAGGGTGGGTGCAGCGTGGTGCTGGTGCTAAAATCCTCGCACCAGGAATTGTGGCCCCAAATCTCGAGCAGGGAACATTTGCGAAAGAGAAGCCGAGGCTGGATCCGGCCTCTCCCAAACCCTGGGAAAAAAATGGGTCAGGTCCTGGCTCGGGTTGCCCAAAACGAAGCAGCCCCCAAACCTCGGCAGCTCCAAACCTCGGCAGCCCCAAACCTTGGCACCAGCCCAGACCCCTGGGGAGGCTTTGGGGCCGCATCCAGCCCCGTCACATCCCAGCAGCAGCACCCGCAGGGCTCTGCTGCAGACAATATCTCCAAGTTAGCCCTGCGTGGAGCCAGGAGGCAGCGTTACGGGCAGGGCTGCTGCGTGCACGCACGGCTCGGCTCGGCTGGGTGGCTTTTTGTGCTGGTTTTATTTTTATTTATTTTTATTTTTTTTTCCAGCCGTGTGTTGCTGCAGCAGAGGGTTTGGCAGGACGGTGCCGCAGTGGAGCGAGGGAGCGCGGGCAGGAGCGGTGACAGCACAGCTCGGGGTCCAGCTTCGCCTCCCTCCTGTGTTTGCCTGATCCCAGCGCATGAAAAGCAGGGACAGACCCCAAAAGGGTCGGTGCCGTGCAGGAAGAGGGAGGGGGAAGCTGAAAAAGCAGAGTTTAACCCCAAAATGCACCTGCTGCTGGGCAGGATGTGGGGGCAAAGCGCCGGCTGGGGGGAGCTGGCGGGTGGGAAGGGGAAGGGGCAGGGGCAGGGACCTGGAGGTGGCTGCTGGCCTGCGGGGGGGGCACAGCTGGGGTGTCAGGATCAGGCCTGCAGTCAGCAGACACCACAGTTTGATGCTGGGAAGGGGCTGGCTGCCCCCAGACCCCACAGTGCTTCCCAGGGGAGGGAGGGCACGTCCCGGTGTGCAGGGAGGGAAACTCGTCTGGAGCAGAGCTGGAAGTGACCCGCCACCAATTCCCATCCCCATCCCATCCCCATCCCATCCCCATCCCATCCCCATCCCACCCCCATCCCCATCCCATCCCATCCCATCCCCATCCCCATCCCATCCCCACCCCCATCCCATCCCCATCCCCATCCCATCCCATCCCATCCCATCCCCATCCCATCCCCATCCCCATCCCCATCCCCATCCCATCCCCATCCCCATCCCCATCCCATCCCCATCCCATCCCATCCCCATCCCATCCCCATCCCATCCCCATCCCATCCCATCCCCATCCCATCCCCATCCCATTCCCACCCCATCCCCATCCCCATCCCCATCCCATCCCCATTCCATCCCCATCCCATCCCCATCCCATCCCCATCCCATTCCCACCCCATCCCCATCCCCATCCCCATCCCATCCCATCCCCATCCCCATCCCATCCCCATCCCCATCCCCATCCCCATCCCCATCCCATCCCCATCCCTTTCTCCTCCCGCTGCTTATTCAGAAGCTGCAGGCTCACCCCCTGCCCCCCGTGGCTCCGTGTCCCCACCACTGTCCCCTGCCCTTCCTGGGGCTCCATCCTCCCAGCCCCCAACACCCCTCGTCCCATTTCTCCCCCCCAACCCCCCAGCCCTCCCCATGCAGCCCTGTAAGCTGGGAACCCGCCAGGCCCCTCGTTAGTGGGCGCTGACCTAACGAGGGCTGCGGGTGGGCGCAATGGGGCACTGGGGGACCCTGCCCTGCCCAGGGGGGGGCTGACACCACAGCCCCAAGGGGCTGCGCGTCCCCACAGCCACCCCAGCCTGCCCCAGGAGAGCTTCTTTTCCATTTTTTTTTTCTTCCCCATGGTGTTTTTGCTCTATGCCAAGGCCAGAAATGGTGTTTTTTTTATTTTTTTATATTTTTTTATTTATTTTTTTTTTATGAAGGACTAAGTCCCAGACTGCTCGTGCAGATGGGATGGGTGCTGTGGCCCAGGGAGGATGAGGGCTGCCAAAATCAGCTGGTGAGGGGTTGGTGAGGAGGGGGCTCCTCTCAGCAGCCCCCCCACCGTGGGACCCAGGGGGAGGCTGCAATGATCCCCTGTGGGGCCTCAGCACCCGCAGCCGGGGCCACTGGTGCCTGAGGCTGCCTCCAGCCTCTTTATCCCCTCTTCCCGTTTGCCCATCACCACAGCCAAACCCCCCACGGGCCTTTTCCAGCTCCCCCCGCTCCCCCCCAGCTCACCCTATTCCCTTCTATCTCCCCCCATTCCCTCCCAGCTTCCCCTACTCCCTCTTATTTCACCCTGCTCCCTCCCAGCCCACCCCATTCCCTTCCAGCTCACCCTGCTTCCAGCTCACCCTGCTCTATCTCACCTTATTCCCTCCCCGCTTACCCTATTCCCCCCACTTACCCTATTCTCTTCTATCTTACCCTACTCCCTCTTATCTCACCCTACTCCCTTCCAGCCCACCCTATCCCTTCCCATTCTACCCTACTCCCTTCCATCCTATTCCCTTCTATCTCACCCTATTACCCTATTACCCTATTCCCTCCTCTCTCGCCCTATTCTCTAACAGCCCACCCTATTCCCTTCTATCTCGCCTTATTCCCTCCTATCTCGTCCTATTCTCTCCTATCTCGCCCTATTCCCTCCCAGCCCACCCCATTCCCTCCCCTCCCATCGCAGCCCCCACTCCCATTAATTCCGGGCTCCGGGACGCCTCCGGCGCCCCAGGACCCCCGAAAATCGCCGGGGCGAGAGGAGAGAGGCTGGCGGGAGGGGAATCTCAGGCACCTCTCGGCGTGGCCTTTACACCCCAACCTAAACCCCAAAGGGAATTAAAAGGGGCCGGGACGGGGGCGGCCCCGGGCGCGTAGTGGGGAGGGGGAGGGGCGGGGCCGCGCCATGAATGAAAACTCCTGAATGAACCGTGACGTCACAATGGCGCCCCGCAGCGGGACCAATCAGCGAGCGAACCCTCTCCTTCCTCCTCCCCCTCCCTACTCCCCGGAGGGGGCGGGACATAACCACCCCTCGCCCAATAGCAGAGCCGCCCGCGGCCAAAACACAAGCGGCTGACCAATGAGCGAGCGGGGGGGCGGGGCGAGGCGCCGGGGCAGCTGGAAGATTCGAAGCGCGGGGCCGGCGGGGCGGGAGGCGCGGCGGGAACCAATCAGAGCGAGGGGGCGGGGCCAGGCCGCTCATTGAGGCCCCGCCCCCTCCCCGCGGTGTCGGCGCGGCGCGGGGCGCGCTCGGGGCTCCCAGGGCGGCGCTCGGAGGGGGCCCCCCCCGGGACCCCCCCCCCCCGGGGCCATGTCGGTGAACATGGAGGAGCTGCGGCACCAGGTGATGATCAACCAGTTCGTGCTGGCGGCCGGCTGCGCCGCCGACCAGGCCAAGCAGCTGCTGCAGGCGGCGCACTGGCAGTTCGAGGTACGGCGCTGGCCCCCCCCCCCCAAAAAAAAAAAAAAAAAAAAAAAAGGGGACCCCCCCCCCGGGACCCCCCCCCCAGCCATAGACACCCCCCCCCAACCATAGATCCCCTCCCTAGACCCCCTTCCTGGGAGCCCCCCTCCCTGTACCCCCCCCCTTGTACCCCCCCCCGTATCCCCTTGGACCCCCCCCCTTGTGGACCCCCCCCCTGTATCCCCACAGTGTGCCCCCCCCTTGTTGACCCCCCCCTAAATGTGCCCCCCCCCATACAACCCCCCCATACACCCCCCTTGTCCCCCCTGTGTCCCTCCTCCCCGTATCCCCCCAATTTACCCCCCTATTGCCCCCCCCGTGTTATTGCCCCCCCCGTGTCCCCCCTCTGTGCCCCCCCCCCCCCATAACACCCCCCTGTGCCCCCCCCACCCCAACCACCCCCTCCCCACCCCCTCATTTCCTCCCCACCCCCCCATACACCTTGGGGAAGGGGGGTCCCAATAACCCCCCCCCCTTGTACAACCAGGACAAGGCCCTGCTGAGGGGGGGGGGGTCGTGGGGGGGGCACTGCTGTGTGTCCCCCCCCCATGGGGAGGAAAAACCGGCCCTATTTACCCGGCCCCATACCGGATCTGCCGGCTGGGCCTCAGCCCTGGAGGGGATTTGGGGGGGGGCAAAAAAAAAAAGGGGGTGCAGCCCCCCCATGGTGTAAAGGGGGGGGGTGGGGGGGGGATTTGGGGTGGGTGCAGGGGGATTGGGGTCCCATGGGGGGGGGGGGGGGATAGGGCTGGGGGTTTAAAGGGGGGGATTTATGGATGGGGGGGGGGATTTATGGACATGGGGGGGGATTTAAGGGTGGGGGGGTTTAAGGGGGGGTCCCCTTGGGGTGAGCTCAGGGGGCTCACCCCAACCCCCCCCCGTCCCCCCCCCCCGCAGACCGCCCTGAGCGCCTTCTTCCAGGAGAGCAACGTTCCCGGCAGCCACCACCACCACCAGATGGTAAGGCCCGGGGGGGCCCCCCCACCCCAAACCCACCCCCCCACACCCCATTACCCCCCCTTTGACCCCCCAAACCCCCCCCGATCCCCTTGCCCCCCCCCGCCAGCCATATTGCCGCCCGCGGCCCCGAGCAGCCAAGATGTCTGCCAGGAAATGGCCGGGCCCGGCCCCGGCACCACCGAGGGGGGGGGGGGGTCCAGGGGGGGCCCCAAATTTCCCCCTGACCTCGCCCCCACCCAGGGCACGACCCCAATTTTTTTTGGGGTGGGGGCTCGGAGGGTGCCCCCCCGGCCACGCTTTTTGTTGTGTTTTTTTTTTTCGCCGCTTTGCCCCCCCCCCCCGCAGAGGACGCGGTTCTTTTTTATTTAATTTTTATTTATTTTTTCATTAATTTTTCTTTTTTTTCCCCTTTTTTGGTGCTGTGGGGGGGCCAGCAGCAAATAGGGAAAGCAACATACCCAGGCTGGTGCCTGCCGTGCCGCCGTGTCCCCCCCCCGACCCTTTTATTCCCGATTTTCCTCCCACGTTCAGGTCCCCAAAACCCCCCCCAAATCCCCCAAAATTTCCCCAAAACCCCCCCAGGAGCAGAGCCCTGTCCCGGTGACCCCACTCGGGGGGGGGGGATTTGGGTTTTGTCTCCTTCCTGGCCTCATGGGGGGGGCTTCCCCCACACCCCCCCCACACTCAAGCCAAAGGGGCGCTTTGGAGAGCTGGCGAGATGCCCCCCAAAAAAAACCCAAAAGCCCCCAAAAATCAGCTTGGGGGGGGGGAAGGGAGACAGGCCGGGAGCTGTGGGGCCGCTTCAGGCCTCAAAATGCTCAAAAAAGGCTCAAAAAATAATAATTATTATTTTTTATAATTATTCCCCCCCCCCCCACCGCAGGAAGCTTGGGGGCGAAACGCCCCCGGGGGGGGCCCCGACCCTACAAAAGGGAAGGGCCATGGGGGGTCAGGGCTGTGTCCCCCCCCCCACCAAGGATTTCCTTCCCCCTTCCCCAACCCCGCTGGGTTTTGGGGCAGCCCAGCTCCACGTGGGGCCAAGCAGTGCCCCCCCCATACACGGCCCCCCCCCAGCAAGGGGCACCCCAAAATCCCACCCTAAATCCCACCCCAAAATCCCACCCCAAATCCTGCCTGGCACCGGTGGGCACCGACCCTACAGCTCCCTAAAAAAAAAAACCTTTTGGGGGGGAGGCGATGATCACCCAGCTGCTGTTTGTTATTTTTTTTTTTTTAACCAATCCTGCTCAATTTCACCCCAAAAAGGCCGCGCTGCGTCCCGCCTCCTCGGGCCGGAGCTGCTGTTTGCCCACAGCTGCTTTTGGGGTATTTTTATTTATTTTTAAAAAAAAAAGGAGCCTCTCGGGGTTAGCAGAGCGCTGTTGTGGATCGAACATCTTTTAGGATATTGCCAAATTTAGGGTTTCGGGGAGCCCTCAGGGGGTGCAGCGCTCACCCCACACCCGGGGGGCCTCATCCAGACCCCACCAGCACAGCGCTGGGGACCCCGATGGTGACCAGAGCCCGGCTGGGGGGGACCCCATAAAGCAGTTTGGTGGTGGGACCCCACAGACAGTACCTGAAACACCCCATGGGGACCCTAAATATACAGTGGGGATCCTGCATGTCCTATTGGAGACCCTAAACATCCCGTGGGGACCCCAAATGTCTGTTGGGGACACTAAACGCCCCCATGGGGATGCTTTCCCCCCCCTGTTGGGGACCTTAAACACCCTGTTGGGGATGCTAAATGTGCCATGGGGACCCTAACTGCCCCATGGGGGACTCCAAACGTCCCATGGGGATGCTAAGTGTCCATGGGGACCCTAAACGTCCCATGAGGAACCCCGAACATCCCATGGGGACCCCAAATGTCCCATTGGGGATGCTAAATGTCCCATGGGGGACTCTAAACATCCCATTGGGGACCCTGGATGTCCCACTGGGGACCCTAAATGCCCCCATGGGGATGCTAACCCCCATCATTGGGGACCCTAAACACCCCATTGGGGATGCTAAATGTCCCATGGGGACCTCAAACATCCCATTGGGGACCCCAGATGTCCCATTGGGGACCCCAAATGCCCTGTTGGGGACCTGAAACCCCTCATGGGGACCCTGGCTGTCCCATTGGGGACCCTAAATGCCCCCATGGGGATGCTAACCCCCATCACTGGGGACCCTAAATGTCCCATTGGGGACCCCAAACACCCCATTGGGGACCCCAAATATCCCATTGGGGATGCTAAATGTCCCGTGGGGACCCCAAACATCCCATTGGGGACCCCAAACGTCCCATTGAGGACCCTAAATGCCCCCATGGGGATGCTAACCCCCATCATTGGGGACCCTAACTGCCCCATGGGGACCCCAAATGTCCCATTGGGTACCCTAAACACCCCATTGGTGATCCTAAATGTCCCGTGGGGACCCCAAATGCCCCATTGGGGACCCCAAATATCCCATTGGGGATGCTAAATGTCCCATGGGGACCCCAAACGTCCCATTGGGGACCCAAAACCCACATGGGGACCCCAAACGCCCCTTTGGGGACCCTAACCACCCCGCTGTCTCCCCACAGATGTGCACCCCGAGCAACACGCCGGCCACTCCGCCCAATTTCCCGGACGCCCTGGCCATGTTCTCCAAGCTGCGGACGTCGGAAACCCTACAGAGCAGCAACAGCCCCATCCCCTCCATGGCCTGCTCCCCCCCGGGGGGGTTCAGCCCTTTTTGGGCTTCGTCCCCCCCCGGGCAGGGGGGGCAACAGCAGCAGCCGCCCCCCCCCTGGCTGCCCCCCTCGTCGCCCACCTCCCACGGGCTCCATCACCACCACCACCACCTGCACCCCCCCGCCCCGCCGCCCGCCGCCCCCCCACACAAAGCCGTGGCCACCATGAACGGGCAGAGATAAGGCTGGGGATGCCCGGGGGGGGGGGGGGGTTGGGGTGGGGGGGGGGATGTTTTTTGGGGGGGGGGGGGGGTCAGGGCGTTCGGAGCTGGGGGCTTCCTGAGAAACGCACTGGAATCCTTTTTTTTTTTTAGGTTTTATTAATTTTTTTTTTTTTTGGGGGGGGGGGGGGGGACACGAGTCGCCAGCTGGTTTTTTTTTCTCTTCCCCCCCCCCCTATTTTTTTTTTTTTTTAATATATAACTATAATATATAAATATATCTAATGTATATAAACCCCGAAGGAAGGAGCGAGCAGGCACGGAGGGCGTCGTGCCCCCCCCACCCCCCCCAGGAAAGGTAGGGGGGAGGAAATCCAAACCCAAAGGGATGGAGAGGGGGGGGATGAACCCCCCCACATCCCCCCCCCTGGACCCGAGGAACCTCTGGGTGCTCGTTGCTGCGCTCTGGCTCCCCAAAATCCAGCCTGGCTTCTTGCACAGCCCCCCCCCAAAACCCCCCCCCCCGGCCCCTGACCCCCTCCTTGAGGAAGGGGGGGCTGTGATTTAATAGGGTGATGCCCCCCCACCCCACCCCGATCCCTGTGACTCCTTCAGGGGGGTTTTTTGGGGGGGGGGAGCTGCAGAGGGGTGTTGGTGGGTTTGGTTTTGTTTTTTTGTTTTTTTTTTTTAGTTTTCAAATCGAATCTTGCTTAAAAAAAGAAAAAAAAAGACAAAAAGAAAAAAAAAAAAAGGAAAACAGGTTGAAGGTTTTTTATTAATTTAAAAATAATAAAAAAAAAAAATCAGTTTTTTAACAGCAGCTGTCCCCGACCTCTCTCTGTGCTACGAGGGGGTGACCTTGGGGATTTGGGGACACCCAGGGGGGACTTGGGGACACCCATGGGGGCTGGTCCCTGTAGGATCTGATCTCTGGGGGATCCTGTCCCTGTAGGGTCTGGTTCCTGGGGGATCTCCCGGGGGTCTCCCAGCCCCACCAGGCGCTGTGGGATCGGTGCCATCCGGAGCCAGCACGTGTCCCTGTGACCGCTGTCCCCAAAAGCTGGGGATCGGGGCTGGCACCGCTGGGTTTTCCTGCTGTTCCCAGTGTTTTTAGGCAAACCCCACTCTCAGGATGGGGTTTCCCAAACATCCCCTCTCGCAGACACAGCCAGACCCCTGCCAGCACCCCAAGGGCTCTTTGGGGACCCCCTGGGGGACACCAGCAAGGGCTGGGGCACGCAGCCCCGATCCTATAGGGACGCACCAGCTGGGATGGGGACCCCAAAGACAAAAAAAGGGGAAGAAAAAAAAAAAAGCCCCCACTGGGGCCACTCACCCGCTCCAGAGCCGGCAGCACCCATGGCTAAAGGAGGGCCCCCCCCGGGTGCTGGGGTTTATGGGGGAACTGGGAGGCGCAGCTGGGTCCCACTGTGTGTGTATGGGGTGGGTGAGCCCGGAGCCCAGCTGGGCCTCGTCCCACAAACGGGATTAGGGTCAGGGCTGCCCTTTGCTGGCTGCTTTTCTCTGGGTTTTCCCCATTTTGGCCCCAGAGGTGGCACCGGGGGACCCCAGACCCACTGGGGTAGGGCCCTGGGGTGCTCTGCCCGTGGGGACCCCCCCAAAAGCAGGATTTTAGCCCCTATTTCCCCCCCCCTAAAGACCAAACCCATTGGGACAACGCACCAAGAGGGGGGCTGTGTGGGGCCAAAGGAGGAGGGGACACCCAGGATAACACAGGGGATCCCCCCGTGGTTTCTGGGCACGGGAGAGGTGACCCTAAAAGAGGGGGACCCAAAGCACCCCCCCGAGCCAGCACCTCGAGGTGGGGAACCACCGGCACCGCAGCAATAAACCCGGCCCCATAAAACACCCCGTGGGTAAAGAAACCCCACGTGGCTGCTGTGGGGTCTGGCCCCTCTCTGCACAAAGGATTTGGGGATTTTGGTGGCATTCCCATAACCTGGGATGGCCGGGGGGGTGCCACCCCAAGCAGAAAAACGCAGCCAGAGGTGATGGGGGCGCGTGTAGGGGGGGCTGGGGGTGTGGGTTGGGGTGTAGGGAAATAGGGATGGAAGGGTGTAGGGAGGAAAGGATGTAGGATATAAGGATGTGAGGAGGTGGGGATGGGTGGATTTAAGGATTTAAGGAGGTGAGGATGTAGGGATGCGAGGACAAAGGGCTGTAGGATGTAGGGTGGAAAGGATGGAAGGATTTGGGATGTAAGGACGTGGAGGGGCACGGATATAGGGCCGCGGGGATGGAGGCAGCCCCGCAGCAGGGAACGAGCCCCCCGTGATCCCGCAGCAGGGACGTGACGGCCAAACCAACCTCGCTCCTAGCTGCCCATCCACCGCCCTTTATTGCTCCTGCCCGACCCCCCCGTGTGGTGCCCAGGGGGGGCTCCCAGCCGAGCCCCCCCGGCCCCTCTCCGCTCTTGGGGTCTCTCTCCCATCCCGCGGCGCCCACGGGGGCGAGGGGAGCCCCGGTCCTTGGGGGACGCGGCCGTGGGGTGACTCCTGGGGTCTGGGGGTGCCTGGGGGGGGGAAGCAGACACAGGGGTTAATCCTTGTGGGGTGTCCCATATGTGGGGAGGGGGCTACCCACACAGCCCCCCCCCAGGCCGTACCGTCCTTCCCCACCAGCGCAGGCAGCCGCAGGTCCCGCCGGCCCTTGTAGATGTGCCCGTCCTGACCCAGCAGCTCCACCTCGTCCTGCTGGGGAAGGGGCTGGGGAACGGTGCCAGCACCGCAGGGACCCCCCCACTCCAACCCCAAAACCCCAACCCCACGGGGATCCCCCCCCCAAAAAAAAAAACCAACCCAGCACCATGGAGAAGCGAGGCGCACCGCTCGGCGTCCCCCCTCGCCGAGGTGCTCAGCCCCTAGGGTCGGGTCCTTACCTTCATGGGGGGCCCGCTGTGGGGCCGGGGGTGTCCGGGGGTGCAGGGTGGGAGGTGCTGGAGCTGGGGGCTGCGCCTCTGCTGCGGGGGGGGCCGGGTGTGCTGCCCCCCGCAGCGCCGAGGCACCCGCAGGTACCCGCACCCGGCCCCGCATTCCCTGCGGGGTGGGCACGGGTGGGTGCTCTAGGGGGGAGCCGTCCCTCTCCGGCCCCCCCAAAAGGCTGTTGGGGAGGGGGACGTGTCCCCGATGTCCCCAATGTCCCCATGTCCCCCCTACCTGCGGCCGAGCTGCCGTAGTTGCTGCGGCTCGAAGATGGCGTGGGGGCGCACGGAGAGGCGGGGGAGCAGCGGTGGCATGGGTGGGACGGTCACGATGTGCCTGGGGAGGGCACGGGGAGGGGGGGGGCAATAAATCCCCCTGCCCCGAGATGGGCACCCCAGGGAGCTCACCGGTGGCCCTGGGGGGGTCCCTGCTGCCAGCACCGAGCTGGGCAGGGCTATGGGGGGGGGACTGGGGGAACTGGGGGGACTGGGACCCCAATGGGCAGCACCCCCCCAAACCCATGGCACCCCCCCAAACCCATGGCACCCCCCCAAACCCACAGCACCCAGGGAAGCCCCCGAGCCCCCGGGGGTACTCACGGGCCGGGCACCACCATGCGCAGGGGCCGGTCGCAGGACACGCAGTGGAAATGGGCCAGGAGCTGCCTGGGGGGGGGAAGGGGCTGGGTGAGGGCGGGTGGCACCAGGGGGGCAGGCGGGGAACGGGGCAGGGGGGGGTTCTCCTTGGGGTCCCGCCGGGAACAGGCTCCGTTTCACTTCGTTAGCACTAATTACAGCCTGGCACATGGCCGGGGGGCACGTCGGGGCCGAGCTGCGCACCTCGGGGCGTCGCATCCCTATGCACACCCTCACCTCCCCCAAAAAAACCCTTCTGAAGCTTTGTTTGGGGAGCACCTCATCCCCCAGGGGCACCCCCACACTGCAGGGAGCTGATTTAATGCCCTCGGTGCCACCGGCACCCCTTGGGCACCACTGGTTGGGGACGCTCTGATTTTAGGATCCTTATTGCATGGGGAAGGGTGGAACAAACCCAAGGGACATGGTCCTGGGCACGGGGGGAGGATGCGCAGGGACACCTGAGCGTGCTTTGATTTGGTGACCTGAGCGTCCCCAGCTGTCCCCAGCTGTCCCCAAGGCGCTCACTTCCTAATCCCGGCGGCATCGTCGGCCTCTGCCTGCGGTGCCCGCTCCTGGAGCTGCCTCAGGATGCTCCTGCAGCGCTCCTCCAGCTGCTGCCGCAGCGGTGCCAGCTCCAGGCGGTCCAGCTGGGGGTGGCACAGCCCCTCCCTGAGCGAGCTGCCACCACCAGCCCCACTGGCACAGCGCCGGGGCCACTGGGGCCACCAAAGCCCGGAGGGGTGCCCCGGCTCGGCGAGGTGCCCGCGGCGTGGAGCAGGGAAGGGGGCTGGGAAGCGGGGCCGGGCCCGGCTGTACCTTGGAGCCCAGCTCCTCCACGAGCTTCTGCTGGACGCGGTGCCAGCCCTGCTCCTGCCCCGTCACCTTGCTCAGGGTGTCCTCGATCATCTTACTCAGCTGCTCCACGGCGGCGTCAAACTGGGCGCAGCTCACCTTGCCGGCCAGGGCGGCTCTGTCTGCCTTCTGGGGACGGGGACAGGACGGGGACAAGTGGCACCGGGGGACCCCAGCCCAGCCCCATCCTGGCACGGGGGCTCCTGCTGATAAAACGCCGGGCCCCCTCGAGGTCTCACCACTTCGATTTCCAGCACCAGCTCCTCCTTGTCCGCCTTCTCCTTCTGCAGCCTCTCCAGGGACTGGAACAGAGCCTTGGGAAGCAGCGGGCGCCCGGTGCTCAGAGGGCAGCGGGGACCTCACCGTCCCCAGCCCCGGGGATCCCGAAGCCACCCACCTCGATGTCCTTCTGCTTCTGCTGATGGTCGTCCACCAGGTTCCCCGTGACCGAGCCCAGCTTCTCGCAGTCCCCCTGCACTTGCAGGATGGCAGCCTGGATGCCCTTCAGCAGCTCCTCATCCTCCTGCCAGGAGCAAGGCGAGGGCGCGGCGCTGAGCGGGGGACCCGACGTGGCACCCACACCCCTTCTTGAGCCCCCCAATGCCGACCCCTCCGTACCCATCTCCTCCCGGGGAGCTGCCGGGTGGCCTTGCCCATGGCCTGCCGTGCCAGGACGGAGTCCACCAGCTCCTGGAGCTGCTCGTAGCGCCGCAGCAGCTGCCCGAGCTGCGCCCCGACGTCGGTGCTGCAGACAGGGCACTCGGCCGGCACCGGCTCCGTGCCGCCGGGGCTGCCGTCGGGGGGAGCGTCCAGCCCCGTGGTGCCCAGCAGAGACCTCAGCTCGTCCAGCTGGAAACGGGGAGAGGGAAGCGGCTCCCAGCTGGGCTGCTGCTGGCCCCCAAGCCCCCCCAGGAGGTCCCAGGGGGCAGGGGGCACCAGGGGGGACGTGGCACCGAGAGGTCCCCCCCTTGGCTCTCCACCTGCTCCTGTAGGTGCCCGGCTGTGGTGGCCACCAGCTGCTCCAGCGTGGTTTTGGCCGCGTCCTGCTGCTCCCTCAGCTCCCTCAGCTCCCTCCTCAGCTCCTGCAGCAGGGACCTGGGCGGCAAGACAGGGTGCGGGGGGGCTTGGCCGCTAACAGGGGGCCCCCTCGCCCCCAAACCGAGCTGCTCGCCCCTTACCCCAAGCTGTCACCAGGTTTCTCCGCTCCTCCAGCCGACCCCAGCTCTCTGAGGGCCTCCTGCAGCTGCTTGATCTGGGGTGGGGGTGGCAGATCAGGGCACGGCCCCCACACAGGGGGGGACCTTTGGGGTCCCCTCCGTGCCCGGATCACCTCCGGGTCACCGCCGCCCCCTCACCTTCTCCCCCTGGCCCTGCAGGGAGCCCACACGGTCCCGGAGGTCGGCCAGCAGCGTGGCGATGCTCTCCTGGTCTGTGGGGACACAGGGGGGGCGACAGCCCCCATCAGGGGCTCCGGGCACGCTGACACCCCCAGCCCCCAGGTCCTCCCCCACCGCCCTCTCCCCCACCGCCTCCCCAGTTCACCCCAGTGCTCCCAGCACGCCCCGAGCCTTCAGGCTCCCAACCCCGCAGCCCCCCAGGGTGCCCCCCGACCACTTTTAGAGCCCGTGCCCCCCCCTCCAGGCTCTCACCTCCCTCCGGGAGGAGCAGACGCAGCTCCTGGAGCTCGGCGCGGTCCGACTTGGTGGCCTCCAGCTGGGCCACCTGGCCCTGCAGGGTGGCACAGAGGTGGCCGAGCTGGGCAACCTGCTGCAGGGCCTCGGCCAGCCCCGGCACGGGACCTGTGGGGCCGGCATCGGGGGGCATTTGGGGTCCCCAAGCGGTGGGTGACAGGGGCTGGGCAGCCGGGGGGGGCTCGGCGCCCACCCCTGTCCCCCGAGCACCCGGGGTGGGTTCAGCGCCAGGGAGGCCGGGGGCTGTGCTGGGGGGGCTCGGCTGGACCCCCCCTCCTCCTCCTCCTCCTCCTCCTCCTCTTCCTCCTCTTCCTTCTCCTTGGGGCCAGGGAGCTGCTGGCTGTGTCCCCGTGCCGGTGGGCAGGGTGCGGGGGGACCCCAGCTGCGTCCCTGGGGTGGTCCCGTGGGTGCCGGGGGTCCCTGGCTGCATCCCTGGGGGGGTCTCAGGGGCTCCAGGGGACTCCCACTGTGTCCCTCGGGTGGTCCCATGGGTGCCGGGGGACTCCAGGCCGGTGCCGGGGGTGCCGGGGGACCCTGGCTGTGCCCCCTGGGGGGTGATTTGGGTGCCAGGACCCCCCGGCTGTGCCCCCGGGGGGGTGATTTGGGTGCCAGGACCCCCCGGCTGTGCCCCCTGGGTGGAAATTTGGGTGCCGGGGGACCCTGGCTGAGCTCCCAGGGTGGGGGTCTGGGTGCCAGGGCCCCCCGGCTGCGTCCCCGGGGCGGTGGCACTGGCAGCAGCCGTCCCCATGGGGTCGGGGGCAGCTCCTGCCTGGCTCCAGGAGACCACCGATGCTCTCCGCGTCCCCGCTCGCGTCCCCATGGTGCGGGGCCATGTCCCCAATGTCCCCTCGCCGGTGCCGGGCGCTGGCTGCGTCCCCCCGGGGGTCCTCCCGCGCTCGGTGCCCTCCTCGCCCGATTCGGGGGACTCGGAGGAGGACTCGGAGGTTGCAGCCTGGCTCCCGGCAGCCTCCTGGGGAGAAGAAATTTTGGGGAACAAATTTATGGGGTCGCACAACGGGAACTGGGGAAACCATCGGGCTCACGCGGTGCAGCACACCCGGTTCCATCCCCGGGGTCCGGCACCTACCCCATCGCTCTCCGGGCTCGCCCCGCTGCGGGGTCCCCGCTGCTGCTCGCCCGCCTGCAGGGAGGGAAAAGGGGGGTCAGGGTTTTAGGGTCAGGATTTTGGGGTGCACCCCCAAAATAATATTTTCTTCCCCCCTTCCTTGCTCCCGTCCATGGTGCATGGGGCGGCACCCGCTGGGACACGAGGGTCCCGTCCCCTTGTGGGTCCCCCTCCCCATGAGCAGTGGGGTGGGGATGGGGGAGGCAGGGCTGGGGGCCCCGTCCCCATCCCAGGGGCAGCTCACCAGGCCCAGCAGCTCCTTGATCCCACAGATGTCCTTTTCCATACGGGACTGCGCCGCCTTCACCCCACTGATGGCCTCCAGGAGGTCCCGGGGCACAGACGGGGTCTGGAAGGGATCAGGGAGGGGGAGACCCCATAAGGGCCGCACAGCCCCTGAGGAGGGGGCTGCGTGCTTGTGGGGTGGGGGGGAGAACACCAAGAGGAACCCAAAAAAAAACCCAAAACCTCACCTGGGTGCTGTCCCCATCCCTCGCTTCGCTTCTCTCCGGCCCCACAGCGGGGGCTGCGGAGCCCCCCGGGGGTCCCGGGGTGGGCTGGGGGGGCTGCCCGCCGGGGGGGGCAGGTTGTGGGGTGGGTTGTGGGGTGGGTGCGGGTTGTGGGGTGGGCGCGGGGAGGTGCAGCAGCCCCAGGTGCTGCAGCAGGGCGCGCAGGAGGCTGTGTAGGGCCGTGAAGTTGACGGCCCCCGGCTCGGGGGTGCCGATGGCCGCGTCCAGCAGCTCGGCCAGGCTGGGGGGGGGCAGCGCCGCCATGGCCTGGGGGGGGAAATGGGGGGGGGGCTGCAGCCTTCAGCCTCATCATCATCATCACCACTACCTAAACCCCCCCGTATCCCCCTTACCCGTTTCCCATACCCCCATCTAAATCCCTATATCCCCAATCCCTCTACTCCACCCCAAATCCCCGTGCCCCCCCCACCCCCATACCCCACCCCCAAAATCCCCACGGACCCCAAAACTCCCCCCCCCCAAATTCCCGATACCCCCACAAGCCCCATGCCCTGCCAAATTCTGGTAGCCCCCCCCAAATCCCCTTACCCCCCGTACCTTCCCCAACCCACACACCACCCCCTAAATCCCCACACACCCCCCAGCCCCCCAAAATCCCCATAACCCCCCAAAACCCCATTTCCCCCCCCAAATCCCCCCATGCTCCAAAATCCCCATTCCCCCCCCAAATCCCCCCATGTCCCCCAAAACCCCATAACCCCCCCCATATTCCCATAACCCCCCCAATCCCTATAGCCCCCCCAAATCCCCATAGCCCCCCATACCCCCATACTCCCTAAAATCCCCATTCCCCCCCATACCCCCATAACCCCCCAAATCCCCCCATTTCCCCCCAAATCCCCTTCCCCCCCCACCCCGTCCCCCCCGCACCGCCGGCTGCCGCCTCTCTCCGCCCGCCTCCCTTGGGCCCGCCCCCTCCCTCCTCTCATTGGCTGCCGCCCGCCGCTCCCCGCCTCCCATTGGTCCCCCCGGCTGTCCGCGTGCGCCTGTGTTTACCGGGGGCGCGGCGCGGCGTGCCCCGTTGCTAGGCAACGCCTCCCCCCCGGCATGGCCACGCCCCCTGGCGCTATGACCACGCCCCCTCGCTGTATGGCCACGCCCCCTGGGGGCTTGGCCACGCCCCCTGGCCCCACTTGCCCCTTTGGCCCCCCCCCCCAAGGGCACGGTTTTGGGGGACGGTCTCGGGGGAGGGGGATGCTCCGAAAGGCTTTGTAGGGCTGGGCCCGTGCTGCAGGGCCCTGATTCCTTGTGCCTGGACCCCAAATACCCCAAAAGCACCCCAAATACACCCCCAAAACCACCCCAAATACCCCCAAAAGCACCCCAAATCAGCCCCAAATACCCCCCAAACCACCCCAAACCACCTCAAATACCCCCCCAGCACCCCAAATACCCCCAAATACCCCCAAAACCACCCTAAACCACCCAAATTATCCCCAAAACCACCCCAAACACCCCCAAAACCACCCTAAACCACCCCAAATACCCCCAAAACACCCCCAAAACCACCCCAAACTAGCCCCAAACCACCTCAAATACCCCCCAAAGCACCCCAAAGCAGCCCCCAAAACCCACAAGGAAAGGGGTGACATCAATTAGCTGCTTGGGGACGCAGCCTGTAGGGCCCCAGGGATGGGCTCTGCCCCTGAGACAGACCCAGGCAGGGGGCAGGCAGCCGGCCGTGGGGTGCTGCCCACTGCAGAGCGATCCCAAAACGATCCCAAAGCTCTGGGGGCTCCCCGAGGCACCCCAGCCCCGGCCACGCAACTACAGGAACACAAACTTCTTTTCCCTTACTGATTAAAGCCCCGAGGCAGGTCGGGATCCTACAAGGCACGGGGTCACTTCCAGGGAGGAGGCTGCAGGCTGCCCCCTGAGCCTGCTTCCAGCAAAAACCTGGGCAAAAGGACTCACAGAGCAGCAGCCTCGATAAATCCTATGCTCTTTATTGCAGATTCAGTGTTAGTGTTCCGGAGAGCCCAGCTGCAGCAGAGGCATCGTCCCGTCCCCCCCCTTCCCCACCAGGTTCTGCCCCAGCCCAGCAGCCCCAGGCCCCTCCAGCAGCCGTGCCCGGCCGTGCAGTGCAGACGAGTGTTCAAGCGAGGACCCAGAGCCTCGTGTGCCTTCCCCCCCCTAGGCACGGTAACGATCCAAGGCTCAAAACGAAAAGGCCAGCACGTTAACGAGCACCTCTTGCCCTGCCGGGAGGTAGGGGAGAGCTCGCTCCCAGTCACGAGGGGGTTTTGAGCTTGCCCCCAGCTGCCCTTTGTGGCTCTGGGCTCTGCCAGCAGGACGTGCCAGGCTGGGGGAGAGGAGCAGAGGCTGGCACGGAGCTGCTGAGCTCTGCCAGCAGCACACAGAGCCGAGCGAGGCTCCTTTCTGCGCTGTCCCGGGCGAACCACAGCCAGGAACAGAAACCCCAAGGCCGCTTCCTCTGCCGCTGTCCGCGTGCGGTGATGAGCGTCCCCTGTTCCCTTCCCGTGAGCTGGCAGCAAGGCTTTTCTCACTCCCCCCCTCCCCTGCAGAGCAAGAGATAACGCTAAAAAAATAAAGGAATTTCAAAGTTCAAACCCTCCTCACTTCTCCGTCTCTCTCTGCGGGATGTAGACCCCCCCCCACGGCCAGCGGCCCCTCCCGTTCACCTGTAAAGTGCTGGTCAGGTGGATTTGTTCCTATGGGATCTCACGGCTCACCACCCTGAGAACCTTCACCCTCCCTACAAGAATAAACAGCTGAGTTACGTCTATAACTTATGGCGTTGCCTGCTCATGCACATTTCCCTCTCTCGTGGAAGCCAGGACAGGGGCAGCACCAGCTCTAGTCATCGACGGTGATGTTGCGGAAGAGATAGGCCATGGACTCCCCGTTGTGGATTCGCCGGATGGCTTCGGAGAGGATCAGGCTGATGTCCACAGTCTTTATCTTGGGGCACTGCAGCTTCTGTACCTCGTGAGGAACCGTGTTGGTTACTACCACCTGCGGGGCGCCAGGAGGAAAAGACCAGGAATGTATCAGCGACACCATTAATTCGCATCCCACAGCTACCCCAAATCAGCTCCACGGGTCAGGGCAAGGCTGAGAAATCCCCGTATGTTAGAGAAAAAGATGAGACGGGCTTCTCCACGAGGCACTCAGTGCAGGGGAAGCTGTCACCAGCAATTACGACAGCCGCTGCCACGGAGGCCACGAGGCCCGTTCAGAGCACAGGATCTGACACATCGGATCCCGAGGACGAGGTCTGAGATCTCATCCTTGTGATGTGCCCAGCAGCTGGGGCAAGAGGCAGAATGAGAGAACGGCCACGTGCTGTGGTAAGGGAAGTGTCCAGGCAGGGGTGAGTAATATCAGCGTGCGGGGGAGACGACACGCAGAGAAGCAAACCTGACCCCAGCAAGTATTAATCACAGCGACTCGTCTGTGAACAACCAGAACCGAAAGCATCTGATGAAACCAGGCACTCCCCCAGGACCAGATTCTGGTTTTTAGTGCCTTAAATCCACCGCCGGAGCCGGCCCTTCCTCGGCAGCCCCAAAAAACGGGCTCACCTCGTCGATGGAGGACTCCTCTATGAGGCGGGGGGCGTCCGCAGACAGCAGCCCGTGCGTGGCCATCACAAAGATCTTGTAGGCTCCACGCTCTTTCAGAATCTCGGCGGCGGCCACAAAGCTCTCCACGTCATCGATGATGTCATCCTGAAAAGAAACCCATGGGGAGCTCAGCAAGGTTTTGCTTGTTTTAAGTATTTTAGGAGAATTCTTCACGTATCCCAGATTCATTGACTATTCGTGGATATCTCATGTTTGTAGATTCAAGGGGGCAAAGTTTGCAGGTTTTACAAGGCTGAAGTATGAAGCGTTTCCAGCAGAAAGCTGAAATAATCAGAACTTATCACTAAAATTGAAGAAAAATGGCAACAATCGTGTTCCCACCCTACAGCAGGGGGTCCCTCCCACCCTCTGGGATAAAGCAGCCCGTGAGCAGACGCTGGAAGGAGGAGGCCACCCCCCGCCCGCTCCCCTCCACCCCCCTCGTACCACGATGATGGCGATTCTTCCTCCAACGTCTCCCACCACGGTTATCGGCGGCTTCTCCTTGGCCATCATCACTGGGGAAGAAACAAGCCCAGCTCAGTCAGCTCTGAGTCAAACCACAACCGTCCCACCCTGCACGAGGCCGCTCTGTTGCCGAGCTGGTGCAGACCCGGACCTGTGCCTCCCCCCTGATAACCCACCCCAGCGGGTAAGCGCTGCTGTGACCATCCTCCTCCTCCTCCTCCTCCTCACCGAGCAGCACTGCTGCCTCAAGACGAAACTCTCGGTTTCTGCAGGGACCCAGCACTGATCTCAGAGACACGTGGATCCAAAAGTCTAACAGATCCTCGTGCAGGGAGCGCTACAAAGCTCTACCTCGTCTGTGGGGAACCTCCGCGACTTCTGGCCTCTGTGCTCCAAAACAGGACTCGAGGAAAGGGGGCTGTCAGCACTGGGAACAACCACCGGGATTCCCCGATAACCCCTCCCAAAGGGGCAGTGCACAATGTGCAGTTTTTCACTGGCTGGGCTCACTGATTTGGCTGAAGGATTTCGCTCAGGCTGCAGCTCGCTTACTCTTGGCTCACCAAACCTGCAAGGATCTTTCAGCGGACACGAGCGCCTTAACAGCACCCGCACGGGCACGGAGAACTTCCAACGTTTTGCTGAATGTTTTAAAGCACGTTGATGGACAGAGCAGGACAAAATCCAGCCCGGACTCAGTTCTACAACCACAGTGCATCCAGAAGTATACACGGATGATCTGTGCCACCCGGCACGTGGGAAAGATGTGCCAAGAAACGAGGATCCACTCCGCCCTGGCTCTGCCTGCGCACTGACAGGGCTCGTGCACAAGCACCCTACAAAGCACCAGCGAACACCAGGCAGAAAGCCCCAGCAGGGAAGCACGTGGAGGTGGTAGGTGGCTCCGGGAGTTTCGTTACGTGATAATCTGGGCTGATCTAACCACTGAAGCAAAGAGAACACCAACGTTTGGTAAGGCTGAGCCAGCACACCTGCACCCCCTGCCTTTGTGCTATCCACAGGGAGTGCAAAGCGTCCTCCCGAGGCACTTGGTATCCCTCCTCTTTGTAGCTCAGCCTGCCCACAACAGCTTCTCAGGTCCAGAGGACTTTTAGACACCTAGAGAGGAAGATATTCCTCCTGTAAGCCAACCTGCTTCCACGTCATGCTTTACGCTCGAGCAACATGAAAAAACACAAGGTGCTGCCCGTCCAGAAGCCTGCCTGAGCACTGATTTCAGCCCTCCCGCGTCAGGAGTCCTACCTGAAACTCCCCGTCCTGCACAGCAGGCTGAGCCAGTGCTATTCCCTGAGCCTGGGAATGCTCAGGGCCCAAGCACGGCTGCGTGAGTCAGGCTGAGGGATGTGATGGAAGCAATTAGCAGGACCACAGCTCCAAAGATTCATGTGCAGTGCTGTTCCTCCTACACAAAACGTACCCTGAGCTCACCAGAACTGTACAAAACGGTGACCAATACGTTCTGCTTTGTCCAAAAGGATGTCACCCGTTGCTAGGCTTTGTGGTTAAAAAAAAAAACCATCACAGCTATCTTGGACTCGGAGTTAATTGCTCTTTGGAGCACGCGTTCCTCAGCCTCCCTTGCACTGCTGCTGCCGAGGCTCTTATCAAATGCAAAGTCCTGTCTAAATCCTGCAGGGAAAGCAGCCTTATGAGAAGGAAGAGCGCTTGCAATAAAGCAGGATTAAGCTTCAGGAGAGATAAGCAGACCATAAATTTCAATTACAGGCACTGCCTACCTGCTCAGGTTAGTTATTAGTTTATTAATCTAGTCGGGACAGTAACGCAGCTCCTGGTGGGAGCTACGAAATATCGAAATATTACATCTGGCTGCTCTCCCTGTGCATCCACAGACGAGCACCACTTCTGTTTACAACAGCCAGGTGAGGGAAAACCCTAAGCAATGGTGAACAGATCCCAGGGAGCTGAAACCCAGCACCATTTTACTGAAAAACGTGAAGTTTCAGCAAATCTGAATCTTCCCCTTCCATAAAGGAAGCAAACACACTCCTCGTTAGGCTCAGAGGCTAGCATTAGCCGTGCTTTTTACAGCTATTGTCTGCTTTTGAACGCTGTGTTTCAGGTTTGCTTTACTGTTAAAGTAGGGTAGGCAACATGTCGACCTACCCGGATCCTACAGAGATGTTCTCCCTTTTCCTTGTTCAATTTTCTCTGCAAAGAAAAGAAAAAAATTGCAAGCCAGAGATCCACCCACAACCACATCAAATCGCAAGAGAGCTTCGGTCGCTGCAGCACGAGCAGGGTGCACGCAGGGGTTACTGCAGCCACTTTCCTTTCCTTCCAAATCTGTGGGGGTATCTCTACATGCACGTCAGAACCGCTGCGAGAAGGTGGCTCGAAAAATGATTTAAAATAATAAAGAACGTCCTCCTCCCAGACACAAAACCTCTATCTGTATGTAGAAAGAGAAGAAGGCAACAGAAATAAGCCACAGGTGTACCTTTGCCAGATGTAGCCCCTTTGATTATCACAAGTTTAGGTCAAAAAGTGCTGCTGATTTTTTTTCTTTTTCATGGAAAGTCATAAAAAGATGCTGGTTGTATCTGCAGCCTTTTGAATATAAAAAATGACTACTTTTATAAAGCAGGAATATCAAAGAACACGGGGGTGGTGGGGAAATCAGCCAAATGCTCTGACCTGCACCTTGCTCCTGCTGCAACACACACCCAGGCTCCACGCACTGCAGGTGAGCCGATCACCGTGAGCAGGCAGCATTCCCGGGTGCTCACACCTGCTGCTGCAATGAAGTGGTCAAAACGGGGTTAAGGAATGCTAAAATTGGGGCTGACAGTTCCCACACGGCTGCGTTACAGCGATAACCACCCCGTAAGATAATGCTGCCTTTACAACAGGGCCGAGGGACAAAAGGCTGCTGGAGAAATGCTGCCCAGAGATCTGGAAGCTGATAACAGCGCCCTGCCCCTGCCCCAACACAGCAGAGATAAGGGGGCAGGGAAGCAGGAACAGACCCAAGGTCGCTCCAGTTTTTCCACCCAGCTTCTCCTCCTTCGTGGCAGCTTGCTGGCCTCTGGGTTTGAAGTAGCCCGTCGCCTCCAGCACCAAGTCGGGGATTTCAGAGCCACTGGAAGCACCCCACCGCTTTTCTCCAGGAGGGGCAACACGCAAAGTATCCACGGGCACTTGGTAAAGCACGGCCCCGAGCTTCGAGACAAAGGGCACACAAAGAGAAGGTCTCCAAGGCTCCGAATTCCTGATTTTGGGGTGACACGAGCTGCTGCTGCCATTTTAGCACAGCACTTTGGGAAGTGCAGCTGGAGGCACCTCTGGCACGTTGCTGTTACAGCTCCACACACCACCCCATCACAGCATGGCATCAACGCACAGCCTCTGGACCATAAATAAGCCATTATGCTGCACAGCACTCCTTAATTAAGGGCACGTGATCCCTACCTGAACAGGGAGGAAAGGGACACGCCAGGATGCAGGAGCCTGCCCAATTCAATCAAAACCCCGCAAAGAATCACAAAAAGCATGACATAATTGCTGTAGGGCTCCCAGCTCCAGGTTTTGCCTCCCTGCTGGCTGCAGCCATGCCCTTGGGGCCCCAAACTGTGGAGTCTTGAGAGGAAGGATGCCCCACATCGATCTGCTTGCAGCCCAGAGCAGGATGCTCTGCTGTTAGTCTCAGTTGCTTCCCCCAGGAGGGCTCCCACTTCCTACCTGTGTTCATGAAACCTGAGCCAGACAGCCCTGGAGGCTGATTGTTTTAGCAACCAGCTTCTTTTTTTTTTTTTTTTTCTGGCCAGTTTTGGGGTAAGGAAGCAGGTAGCTGTGGGTTCGGAGCGTGCCCTACCTTCCACAAACACAAGACGAGCACAGAGCCGAGCCCTGTTTTACCCCGTCACCAAGCTTTATGGTGCTGGGAGTGGAGGTGCTGGTACACAGTGCAGGGAGAGCTGATCAAAAGCTTTGTTTGATGCGCCACTCGAGGTGGGAAAACCCCTTCCAAATGACTCAATCAGATAGGAAGGGAGGCGGAACCAAGGGGGTAAGCACAGCCTCACAGCATCGCCATCCTCAGCCCTGCTGCATTTTCACCTCTGCTGGACAGAGAGCAGATCGATCCCTGGCAGGGAATGCAGCACAGGCAGGATTCTCCAGAAGCTTACAGACTGCTTGCAGCCAGGTATTATTACCCCAGTGTCCTGCAGCTCCACAAGCAGAGCCCGGCACTCACTCAAAACCACGCAGTATTTCCTAAGTAGTTTAAGTTTACTAAGCATTACAAGTTTCCTTAGTATTTACTAAGATCATAAAACTGGAGAGAAAAAAAAAAAGCAGCTTTCTGCTGAGAGTTTTGGACAAGCCACACCATAATCCACCCCACAACTCCCCCGACAGACAGCTCCCGAGCTGCAGCTTGCTTGTTTTCCACATGTGCCATAGGCATGCAGGAATGCAAGGTCATCAGCCAAGGGCTGAGTTTCTGCAGGAGATAAATAAAGTGGTGGCACACAGCAAACCAGTTCACGTTTGGGTAGCTGAGGACTGAAAACATTTTTTCCACCGAAACCCTAACGAAACGGGACAAGGGCAAATTTCTGTATGAGCCACCGTTTATGGGGCTGCCCAGCAGCACAAGCTCCCACAGCTGAGATTCCTTCGAGTGACACGACTGGGAATAAAGCTGCAGTTCCATCGAGGCCCTGACAGCAGCCAGATGTGACATCCTGGAGGACTGAATCCTCTGTGGGGCAGGACAGGAAGCAAAAGGCGAAGAGTAAGCGTGCACATCCCTGTTTTGTTGCAAGTGCACGAAGAAATCCCCTGTCAGACAGGAGACAACCGTGATGAAGCTCCAAACATCACTGCGAAACCCCTCCTGGGCTTTGGGGTGGAGTTTCACCAGCATCACAAGCCTGGTTGAGCTGATTTCATTACCAAGCGATGCCTGGGTTAACACAAAATGCCTGCGGTCTTACTTGCCTTCCCCCTCCCTGATTTGACCACAAACTGGTTGGATGCTCTCCTTAAACTTCACAAGGGGAGCAGCTTATCAGCAGCCCCGGCCACAGCCCGGGTAATTACAGGTGGCTGCGCAATGGGCAGCTCTGTCCCAGGCAGCAGCACGCTGCCATTCCCACACTGCTCTCAGCCACCCATCGCTTCTGTCCGACCACCACCTACCTAGAAAGGTGAAATCCTCCCAAATTAAGAGCTGGATTTCGGCTGTTTGTTCAGTTGGTGCTGTTGTAAGAACACCAGCAATCCTCAGGCTGTGCGCAGCAGGCTGTCTCAGGGGCCGTTCCCCTGCTAGTTCCACTTTTGCATTGCTTTTTCTGGTTTCAGTGAGTTCTGCACTGTAAAACCCCACCTCTAGCACAGGTTTGCCTGACACTGCTGAGTGGGCGAAGCCAAGGGGAGCAAAACTGGTGCCCTGCATAGCCAGAAAGAGTTAAACAAGGACCTCAACACACCTTCTCCTACATCAACCTTTCCACGAGGAAAATTCAACTGCCCTAGGGCTGGTTATACCTACAGAGCCCCACCGGGAGCCATTTCCCACTCGTCTTTTTTGCTCAGAGATGAGCAGAGAAGCTTAATCTTACAAGGCAGCTCCAGGCCAGGGTGCACGGTTGCATTTTTGACCATCGGAGGGGAGTGACGGCCGTCGTCCATGTCCTGCTCTGTGCACTGAGCCTCTCCGTGGATCACTGCTAGTCCCAGCCGTAGTCTCTCAGCATAAGACTGAGCCCTGCAGGACAACCACAGCACGTCAGATCCAACAAAAAAGGCTGTACAGGATTTCCCCAGGGAAGAGCTTCCCTGAAAAGGACTTTGGATTCCCAACACCCCAAAGCCCACTCTGCCCCCTGGCCCCACCACAGAGATCTCCTGGTGTTCCTCTGCACGCTGAATGTTCCCTGACACAGCCAGGCCCTGCTGAAACTCATCATGCAGGGAGCCTGACCCCAGGTGAACCACCTAGGTTTGCAGCAGCAAACTCCAAAATTTACTCCCGTGGGGCTGGGACTGCAAAATTCAGCTGCCCATCTGCGCCACTACAGATGCCCATCTGATTTCCAGCCGCAAATGCCTTATGAAACAGATTGCTGATCCATTTGCAAACCCTCCCTTACTTTTCCCCAGTGTATTCCCCAGCAGCCCAGACCTTTTCCAAGTTATTTTTAAACCAGATAATAAAAAAATCTATTTACCTTTTAGCTGCATCAGGAGATTTGGCTACAATAACTGCGTTTCTGTAATCCGGAATCTGGATGTGATAAAAAACTGTTTAAGTAAAGGCCTTCTTGAGAGAGCATTTCTGGTTTGATTCATGGCTGTAGACCTGCACCCACTCGCTTTCCCCAGCCCAAATCTTCCTCCTGGGGTACAAGCACTGCAAGGCCACTGCATCCCTTTTCAACACCTGTATTTGCATATTCTGCCCCAATAGTGCAGGGGATGCCATCTATTCACAAGTCCCACTTTGCACAGGACTGCAGTTCACTACTGGCATCCACAAGCCACGGGCTCACCTGCAGAGCTACCTGCAGCCGGGTCTGAGAGATGGGGCACGGTGCAAGGAAAGAAAGGGGGCTGTTTAGACCCTGGGGCCAAAGGGGTCAGCCCTGGCTCTACAACACAGAGCCCCCAGTGCCCGCGCAGAGCAGGTTTTACACTCAAAATGATCAAAAGGAAGAGCTCACTGTGTTTAACCCACCCCACACGGGCTGGCTGCAGGTCCGAACCCAGGCCCTGGGCTCCCCACGTGCAGCAGCCCTGCTCTCACCACGCAGGCATAAATCAATTCCTGCATTTGGGAGACAAAACGTCCGTCCCCAGGCCCTCTGTGTGCTCAGCATTCCTAAGCAGAGCCCAAGACAAAGTCTATCAATAATTCAGATCAGTCAGACATCCACCGCAGAACAAAGGGTGAGTGCAGACACGAACAGGATTTAAAAGGTGATTAGAGGCAGGAGCATAAAGAGCACCTCTCAGATGGCTCTAGCTCTACAGAGAGCAATGAATTTCAACCGAGGGCTCAAGCTCATCTCCAGCTTATGGTCAAAAACTCAATTTCTATCCAGGTGCAATCTCACGCCATCTAATTTAATGTAGCGTTTTCCCACTTCCTTGTGGAACATGCAAAAGTTTCCCTGAGAAAAAGAGATTCATGAGCAGAGCATCTGATCTAGCAGCCCTACACCGCCACTGCGTTAAGCGAAGTTGATATACACAGAAGTAGAGTAACCTCACTTCTTCCTGTATGTACTGAATCAAGAAAGGGGATGCCCGCAGGTTGTCTACGGGGAAGCTGAAGAAGCCTTGAATCTCCTTCTGATGAAGGTCCATGGTGATAATGTGCGTTAACCCTAAGAAAGGAGAAAAAAAAAAAAAAGTGATTCATTGAGACGAGTCCCACAAAGCTGGAGTTCCTGAACCATCTCCATTTTCCAGACTGTTTCAGTTCTCAGACAGACGAGTACACCACATCTTAAAATGAGCATAAGCAGGTAAAAAAAAAGTTTCAGAGACATGGGAAGGAACAGGCATGCGGTAAGGCGCTGCCCGACCAGCAACCGTGACTATTTCAACGCGACACTTCTAGGCCACTTCCCCAGGCATGAGCTAAAGAAATAAAAATAAACTCCCCCAAAGCAGCTCAGGGTTTTGGCAGCACGCCTGCGCATCTGACAGGAGGAGAAGGGAAGGGCAGGAGCCCTGCAGGCTGCCAGCA
Source organism: Anas platyrhynchos (assembly GCF_047663525.1). NCBI lineage: Eukaryota > Metazoa > Chordata > Aves > Anseriformes > Anatidae > Anas > Anas platyrhynchos. The sequence goes on along the minus strand of NC_092605.1, from coordinate 8,579,522 downwards.
GCTGCAAGGCAGCGCCCGAGGCGGCCGGGCTGCTCCCTGCCACGCTCACCTGCCTTGGCCAGCATGGAAGCCAGCAGCTTGCAGACTATGGAGCCCCTCTTCCTCATCTTGCTCTGTTTGCTGTAGGGGAAGTAAGGGATGACCCCGATGATGTTCCTGGCACAGGAGGTCTTCAGTGCATAAGCCATTATCAGCAGCTCCATGACGGCAGTGTTCACATCTCTGGAAGAAGATGTTCCACACATCAGGTGTTTTTCCAGTGAGAGCCCTTCCCGTACCATACCCACACTTCCCTCATCGAATTTCCAGGTAAATAGCGTTGTGCCTTATGCTAATGTGTGCAAGACCTGCACTGTGATCCTGCAGCTCCTTCCCTCGTGCCACAGCTCATCAGCAGCAACTGCTAAATGCAGGGGCAGCGACTGCAGCACTGCTGGGCACTGACTCACTGGGCAGGGTTGGATTCTGCCATCTGACACGAGGCGTACGATGACTCCCTCCATCAACACAGCAAAGAGGGCATTCTCCCGCACTAATGATTGAACAAATGTCACGTCACACAGTATATTCTAAAATAAAACAGGCTTTAGAAGAAGCAGCAGCATGCGTGCAGCCACCACAATTTCATCCACGCCAGATTTACCGAGCTTTTTTTTTTTTAAGCAACATAATCCAGTTACTTTCCCTGCCTTCAATACAGTACTCTGAAGCTGCACCGAGCCCCAACGCATCGTTCTGGCAGAGGTCAGCATCTCCTTGCTATCTGACTTACCTAGAGATGGAAGGAACAGCAGCAGAAACCCCAAACAACGTTTACTTGGAAGGTAAAACAAAGAAGGGATGTTGGGATGTTGGCAGAGCACACACACAGACAGGGATGCACAGAAAAACATCTGCGATGAGCTGCACCATGACGCCTGGAGCACCCCAGGAGTGTGTTAATCTGCATCTGGACTCATTTTGGAAAGGGAAAATCCCAATCAGTGCCTGCACCATCACAAAGCAACTTGAGACCACTTTGGAGGTGAGCAATGTGCAAGTGGGAGCAATCAGGACTTGCGGTCCCTGCCCTGAATAAAGACGTTCCTGCTTTTTTCCAGCAGCCACCCCACATACCGCTTCCCTGGGGGGGCCACGCTGAAGGTGGCCCTGCTGCAGAGCCACAGAGTGACCGAGCAGGGGCTGCCCGGGGCCACCCTCCCACGCAGAGCATCTCAAAGCCCTGCAGAGCTTTTTGGGAGCTTATATTTTGGGATCACCCTCCAGCCCACCTGGCCTGCCATCCCCAAGCGCTCAGAGACACATTTCCCATCCGTGTGTGACACCACATTCCTCTAACCACTTCTCCGTGGCTCTCCCTTTTCCTTTGGGACCCAACTTTTATTTGTGGCCCTCATTTGCGACCGCTCTGCATCTCTTTATTCTCCTGCTGGCTGCGCCGAGCCCCCCGCACAATGCTGCTCGTACACAAGAAAGCTTTGTCAGCTCCGCAGCAGCCAGCCAAGAATTACATAAAACATAACCCCCTGCCACGTAGGGCAGCGAGCTAACAAAGAACCACTTCTTCCCTTTGCTGTTCCAGTCGTGCCAGCGCGGCTGGGAGAGGAGAAAAGGATGCTGCTATCAGTATTGTGTGAAACAAAGCAGCCTCGATGAAGTCTAATTGAAGGTCACCCACGAAATTCAATATTTTCCATCATCACTGCTCAAATTACTTTAAAAAAAGAGTAACAAAACAGAGAACACGACTGCTGCTGCGAGGGGAGGTTGCCAGAAACCTCGAAAGGTGCCCGCAGTCCCCGTGCTGCCCAGTGCCTCACTGCCCAGCACCTACATTCACAGCACGCCGCCTGTTTAAACCAGGCAGGAAGGTACAAATTGGGGTGCTCAGCCCCGCTACTGAGAGACCCCAACCCTGCCGAGCAGGGGGCAGAACACGAGGACGTGGTGATGCTCTCCACAGCTGCCAGCAGCTTGCAGCTCCTCGTGTCCCCACCAGACCTTGATCTTCTCCCCATGCCCACCAGGAATCCATCCCGCAGCTTTTTGATCCCACAGCCCCTGGTAGAGGCAGCAGCCCCACGCAAGGAGCTCCTGAAGCTAAAAGGCTGGTCCTGGGAAGCTGTGAAGTACCTGGTAATGGGAAGTGCCACCCCTTCTGTCTGCTCTGAACTCCGCACCTGCTGCCTCTGTTTGTCCTCTCCTTGTTCTGGCAGAGCAGTGCCTTTTACCTGCCACTTGTCCAGAGACCTCTGGCAGATCTCCCTGTAGCCCTCAGCAGTTCCAGGATACTCAGTTTTTCCCCCCCCCACACGCCAGTCCCTACACCAGCAGCCCCGGATGACACCTGGCACTGGAACTTCTTTAATTCTGCTCCATTTTTTGGACCAGAAGCTTGCATCAAATATTCAGCTCTTTCTGTTCCATCTCCATGCATTTAAGATGCAGACTGTGGGTCCACGCTGCAGCGTAACAAGGCTGTCTCCTCTCCCTAATTTTCCTGTAAGTTCTAATATTTCACTTGCTTTTTGAACCAGAAATGAGTGTAGAAGCCCTACTTTCAGGTTATCCGACACGATGGTTGTTTTTATTCTTGAAAAGCTCCCTGAAGCCCTCTGCAAAATGGAGACGTCCTTGAACCTGTCCTCTCGAGCAATGCAGCAAGGCACAGCTGCAGCTTGAGAATAAAAGATGACTTGTCTGTACAACAGTGGCACCTCGATCAAAGGAGCTTCAGCACTTTCGCTAAAAGGACCCAATTCTCGACCCGGAATAATCAGTTCCGATTACAGAAAAACAGGAGGGTAAACAAGCTGAGGGCAGGGGAGGTTTTCCCCTCCCAAGAGCATTGTCAGCCCCCAGTGCTCCGAGTTCTCTCTCTGAATTCCTCACCCGTCTCATGTTCACAAAGCTCTCAGTTACACGTTATTTGCGAGAACTCCCCCAGCAGGGGCAGCAGAACGGTGCCGTTCACCTGGAGCACAGCCTGCAGCAGCGGGTTCTCAGCTCGCAGAGATTCAGCTGCTCCCTGGGGGAGGAAACCCTGAGAGCATCTCTCTGGAGACAGAGGAGCTCCAGGAAAATGCCTCAGCCTGCAAGAGGAGCTCCACAAGTGAGGAGGCTGCTCCTGTAGTCCTCCCGATTCTGTTAACAACAGGCCAAGCATTACACAGAGAAAAGGAGCATAAATTCCCAGTGGGCTGTATTTCTTAGGAAAATATCAATTTCCAGGTTATTTTGCTACCTGCTGGAGCTCTGGTACTTACTGGTGCTTGTGATCTCCAAAATCCCAGCAGAATTTGCTATCTTGGAGAAAGCTGTTAGAACTGGAACACCTTTACGTCTGCTCATGGTGCAAAATGCAGCGTATCAACACCTCACCTCTGAGAACAGCACCTCCCCTACCTGCTCGTGGTCATTCTGCAGGTTTCACTTGCATCATTTGCACACAGGCTCCCTCCCACTAACTTGCACGGACTGCTTGGTCACTATCAGCTGTCCCATCCTAATGCCATCTTCCTACACCCTGCATCAGCCAGGAGAACGAGGCTCCTGGGTCAACAAGTGGTTTTCTGGGACCAGGGTTACTTTTAGCACTTATTTTTCCTCTTACTCCAAGGCTAGAACAGCCCAAAGTAAAAAAATAAAAATAAAAAATCGGCCCACTTAAGAAAATGCATAACATCTTTAAGAATTACACATGTGGGGGAGGGAAGGAAAGGATTTCCACAAGACTCAGTTTCACACCACTGCAGGGAGAGGGGCAGAGTAATCCAGCCTGTGATGGAAGCACAGAGTTGCCCTTTTGTTGCTGGCTCTGCTGCTCGGTAATGGGAACAGAGAGGAAATTGCACGTCCTGAAATGGAAGTGCCAGTCAAAAATCACCGAGCAACTGAGCCTGCAAGGACACCCCCACAGCACAGGGGTGCTTCGCTTCGCCCCATCTGTCGGGCTGGCTCTTGCCTCAAATGCCACTGGTGCTGTTGGATGGGAAGCATCTCCGTTTGCTGTGGTGTGAGCGATCCTCTGGGAATTTTAACAGCTTAACGCTATGTCGTGTCCTAGATTAAGTCAAAGCACTGAGAACCCTGCAAAGAGACATCGTCGTGCTGGCTAACGGCTAGCAAGCTAACCAGAACGATCTGCTGCAGCAGAAATTAAAAGCACGGCACAGGTGTAAAATCCAGCCACAAGTCCCTTACCTGGGGATGGTCTGGATAATGAAGATATCCTGTCCCCGGACAGACTCTTTGATTTCAACTCTTGTTTCTGAGGAGGAATGAAAACAGTTTTATTCCCAAACGTCAGACTTCCAGCGATAAGACATCGTGTTTTAAATAAGGCATCAGGTTTTAATGACAATTGGGCCCAGAGGTCGGGGAAGGCAGCAGGACTTGTGGGTTTTTCCAGAGGCTAGCCCTGGGAAGCAAGGAGCTGGCACCGCATTCTGGTGAGTGAGCTGCATTTACAAGGCAAAATAGGCTGACTGGCTGTTACCTCGCACCTAGAAGGCAGTTACTGAACTCCCAAGGAGAGATCCTTTCCATTTCTCCTGCTGAAAGCTGTCAGTACCTCATACCCTAGCTACCAAAGAGCCACCCCAAAGCAGAACATCCTCCAGTACTCACCAGGTTAGCCCAGCACACCCCTGCAGCAGTGCTCAGGGGAAGAGCTCCCCAGCTTCACGACGAAGCTCAGGGTATCTCAACGCTGCCATGAGCTGGAAACCTGAGTCTCCACTGAAAACGCTTCCTACAGCCCCTTACTCAACAGGAGAAGCCCCAAAGCAGTTGAGCGAAGCCAAAGGTTTCCCAAAGTGCCCTCCTGGGCTGCTCCTTTCCCACAGTCCTGAACCCGAGGGCAGGGATAAGACAAAAGAGAGCGAGATGTGCTGAGCTGCAGGACCCAAACCTACCCGTCCAGACACCTGCAGCAGCCTTAAGGGACCCTGCTGAACGGAGGATGATTTGTTGTGCAGCGACGAGGAATGGCTTCAGCCCCTGAAGCAAGCAGCCCAATTTAAAACCGACCCCAGAGGGCAGGGAGCTCTGAGCAGCACGAGGCAGCCCAGGCACAGCCTCATGCATCGCCGCGTGGCCGTCCCGCTGCTCCTTTGAGCCAAACTCTGTTAGCCAATATCCTCGAGTTTCAGCCCAGCACAGACAACTGGAAATGGGCAGCTGTGACGTTTAAAGAGATGCAAACAGGCTCCAGCTCGGCCCCAAATCTGGGCTCTTAAAGGCAAGACAGGTGCCTGTGAACTGCCTGTGGCAGGGGGAGGACTGGGAGAAGGGAGTAGTTTAAATTTTACAAGGCAGACAATTAGAAATAAAGGCATTACTTCAAACTCGGAGGATGGCTTCCTAAGCACAACAGCAGGTGATGTTTTGTAGCAGCTAACACCCGAGGTAGGAATCTATCACAGATGAGACAGAGCTGCCAGGCAGGCAAACAAGATAACCCGGGGAACGAGGCACACACCTAATTGCTCTGTCTAAGGTTAGGCACAGGAGCTCAGCACCACCAGGAGCAGCAGCACGGCTGAATCACTGCACCTACCGGACAGGTCTGACTGTCTGCAGCCCTAAGATCACCCCAAAACAGGTTTGCGAGCAGCGAGGGCTTCTCTTACCTCCATTGGTTTCCTGATACACCACGGATTTCCCCAGCTCAGCGCCGAGACGTCTGGAGAGGGAAAAAAAGGAAGTTAGAAACGGGGGCACTGAGCGCTTCGTGAGCCAAATCCCACTTGGGGAACGTGGACAGAGCACGAGCTCTGCACAGGGGGGAGCCGAGCACCTCAGCCAAGCTGCAGGACACGTCTTGCCTGGTGCCAGCACATCGGGACGGAGCCTTTGGGTGCTCACACACAGCTGTGTGTGTGCCCTACAGCCGGTCAGGGCCATCACGCACCCGTCCCATTGGTATCAGCCACTGAGCAACCCACTCCACGACCAGCACCACCCAAGGAATCGGCACAAACCCCACAGAACTCTGAGGAAGAGCCCACCCCAAAGGCTCCTGTCTGGTCCAGACCAGCAAGGGAGCTCATGCCTAGCGGAGAGGCGGCACGATGGCACCAAGCCTCATTTTCTGAGGAAAAACAGCAAAAATGTGTTTAAATTATAGCAGCCAAACAGAAACAGGGCTCGGGAGGCACCCGCCTCCTAACGCTGCTGCATGATAAAAATTCATTTTGGAGAGCGTGTTGAAATGCTCTGAAGTGCAGACTATTCCCTCGGGTGACACTTCTGCCTTTCACAGTCCCGTCAGGAAGTATTTCGAGGCACGCGTGCCCAAACAGCAGCTTCTGGACTCAGCTCCGAGCCCCTAAGCTGAAGTCTCAGCTCAAAAAACTACCCTGGAAAGTGAGGCTGGGGCAGCTGTGACACCCCAACACACACGGTGTGTTTGGGGAAGCGGAGCAAATACAGAGAGGAGTGGAGCAAATACACGGGAGCAACACGGAGGAGTTTTGTGATGCCTGGAGGATGCGGCTGGCAAGGTCCCAGGTGTGCACGGGACGAAACGAGAGCCCTGCTGAGGCAGCACGGCGTTAGCACAGCTTCTGTGCTGCTGAAACGAGGAATCGGAGCGGCAGGTTTGGCCAGAGGAAGATTTACACCGAGGGCAAGGGCAGAGCACAGCCCGAGCCAGCCTCGGAGCGCCCATTTGGAAGAGGCTGCAGAAAAATTTCCACTTCCTATCATTTTGCCCTTTTTTGCCTTCATTCCCAGCTCTTCTCTTTCCAGATCAGAAGATCCAAATCTTCTCTTTCCATGCAGAAGCTCCCGGCTGCTCGCTGCGTTAGACAGCAGAGGAATTAAGCTGACAGCAAGAATTTCATCTGTGTTTGGCTTCAGCAGCAAGCACCCAGCCACGCCAACGGGGCTGTCAGAATTACTGCATCAAGCTGGCCGCAGACACGGGCAGGTCTTTGCCAGGGAAAAGAGGCAGTCAGAGGTGATTCGGAGCACTCCCACCAGAGATCCAGCTCGTGCTGCCAAGGAGAAGTGCTTAAAATTGGGAAATGGTCAGGCTGCTGTCACACAGCCTGCAGAAATGTCCCAATTACCAGCCCCACGCGCACACCAGAGCACCAGCTCGCTGCTGGAAGCTCCCTTCTCCACCCCAGAGGGGCAGAAGCTCAGCCTGGTGCTGGTTTTGTGTTTTGAAGCAGTGCTCAGAACTGGGATCCGTGCAGAGGGCTGCGCAGGGCAGGGATCAAGGTAGGGCTGCTCCAGGCTGCTCCCATCTCTTTCAGTGCCACCTCAGAGCAAGGCTTCATCCCGCAGCCACTCACGGCTCCTAAAAGGCAAAGCCCTGCTCCTCTCTGCCCTGCTGTCCTCGCGCCAGCTCTGGCACCCACCTGACAGCGTGCAAGAGAAAAAAAAAATCTCTTTAGGGCTTAAAAAAAAACCCTACTGAGAGCAATCAGTAAAAATTTACCCTGCTCTGGGATATCCCTCCTTACAAGCAGTGCCCAGGAAAGATGAGTGAGCTTTCCACGGCCTCAACGCACACCAGGACACGAAGCTGTGAACGAAAAAGCATTTTGGATCTGCCTGAAATTCCCAGCCCAAACGGCTCAATAAGGAAGTGCCACACGGCAGGATTTCGGGAAGTGCGAGGTTTTATCAGGCCTTGGGGCTGCCAAAAGCCGTGGCACCGCGCTCCTGGGCCAAAGGACAGGCGGGTTAAGGACCTGGTTAATCAGAGCTGGAGACGCAATTCACTTCTGGCTTTTGGTTTCAAGCTCCAGCAGCACAAACTCCCCAGCAGAGAAGGACAGGGTTTGGAGACGGGACACGGCACCCCGTAAGCTGACACCCCGGGGTGCCCCTCTGGTGCTCTGCCTCTTGCCAAGCTGACCTGAGGAGGAAAGGTGCTGTTATTTTTCCTCCCTCCCATCCAAAGCTCCTTCCTCCAGCTGCAGGAGGCTGGTGCAAGGCCTCCCCCCCCTGCCAGCAGCAGGGCTCATCTCCAGCTCTCATCAAAAGCGCTGCGCTGGCTTTACAGCTGGGCACGGGGCTCCCCAGGACCAAAGATCAGATCAAAAGTCCTCCTCTTTTCCTTATTACTCCGCGTCGCTTCGGCGTGCAGCAGTGCTTTATCTGCAGATCCTCATTGCTTTCCGTGCTGCACGCCCAGGATACTCACATCCTGCACACTGCAGAGCTGCAGGAGCAGTGGGGACACGGCCGCAGGCTTCACAAATCACAGCTCCTCCAAGGGGGACGTGGTGGTTGTGCCCCCGTGCCAAACACCGCGGTCAGAGCAGAGCAAAATGCATCTGCTGGGCTCCGGGGCTTCAAAGCGAATCCCTCCTCCTGCCCCCAGCAGCACACAGAGACCATCGGGGATCAGAAATTATCTGAAAAAGGCCCCAGAAATTATCCTTCCTCCTTGCAAATGCAGCTCGTCATGCCAAGCATCCCAGTTAAGCAGTTTTCTTTCCACATGGGAAAGAATTAAAAAAAATCCCCATCAGTTTACAAGACAGAAGCGAGTGGGAGGTTTATTTCTCTCTGCCATCCCAGGGGTGCTCCTCCCCGGGGTTAGGATTTTAGGAAAGGATGAGCTCGGAGTCCTCAGGTACCAGTTTTGCCTCAGGAAGGGATCTTCAGAGTCTCGTTTTCACCCAGCTGGTAACAGACTGAGAGTTCCCAACAGATTCAAGGCCACTTCTAGGGCTCGCTTACCTCTCCTGCCATCGCACCTCCAGGCAGAGAGCAACGGAGCCTGGATGAAGGGCCCCAAAAGGCCCTACGCCTGATATTAGGAGTTGTCTTCCTTCAAGGTCTTTTACTGCTCATAGTAAAGCTCAATAAAGCCTTTAAGAACGAGAGGCTGCAAAATACCACATTTTTTGGGGGAAAAAGCCCCCAGCGCCTCTACTAAAAGCACGCTTTGGGAAAGACAGCCAGGAGGTCACGCTCTGGGTTCTGCTGCTGTTCGTCCTAGAGCATCGCTGGGAGCCTTGCGGAGGATGAGGACCCTCTAGACACAGGTTCCTCCAGCAGTACCGGTGCTTCCCGACGCCAGGGAGAAATTCCAGACGGTTTTGGCACCTGCCGTGCATCACCTCTTGCCAGAGAGAAGCGAGTAGGAACAGCGCCTGGCCAGCTGTGTGCCGCAGCCTGTGGAAGCCTGCCCTGCGTCTCCTCTCATCACATCTTCGGAAGGCAGCGAGTTATTTTTAAAGACAGAGAGCAGAAAATGATGATTGCCGCTTTGCTCTTTCAGGCCTGAGAGCTCGGAGCTCGTCCCCTGTCCCCAGGGGCTGTCACAGCCCTCCCCGTCCCAGCCGGTCACGCTGTATCAGCCAAGGGAAAGCCATCTGGAACTGACCAAATATAGTTGGAAACCACACCAGCAGACCACCCACCAACCAAAAAAAAGCTTTCCACTCCCAAACGCGTGGATTTCCCACAGCCAGGGCAGCCCGTCGCTGTCACCATCAGCACCGGCGATCCCGGACAAACAGCGGAGTCAGCTGCGGGGAGATTACCTGTGCTGAGCACCCTGTTTGTTGGGCTAGCTGGGCTCACAGCAAAGCCTTCTCACGATTTAAGGCCGCACACCTGTTTTTAGAGATCCTTCCAATTCAATTTCCTACCCCCTCGAGCAGGGCGAGGACGCTACCTGCCGTGGAAGACACACAAGACCCCCAATTTTGGCAGCAGCGCCACAATGTGCATGTCCCTGCTTCTTAGGAGCTCGGCTGGGAGCTGCCACTTGTTGCCTGCCCCCGTCTGCATGGAATTAACCCAAAACGAGAGGCGAGGTGTCGGTGGGAACCCCGCGCACCAAGCGCCACATCTCGGGGCCGGCTGTTACCTCACGCAGCAGGACCCGGCGCCTCCAGCCCCACCGCGAGCAAGCTGTGCCGAAAGGAACAGATAGAAAAAAAAAAGAGCAGGGGGAAACCACGACATTTCTATCCCTAAACCAAACCCTGTTTGCTTAGCCCACCGAGACGCCAGCAGGGCACCAAACCCACCCTGGTCAGTGCACAGATCCCCTCCCAGGCTCCGAGTGGAGGAGCAAACAAACTCCCAACCCCCTGCCCTCAAATTAGCAAAGTTTTAGACCCCCCCAAAGTTTTAAACACCCCCCAAAAAACAGCTGATCGCTTTTTGATGCCGATTCCACCAACTTCCACCTCCTCCTGCCCCACAGCAGAGGCCGGGGCTGCGTGTGGCACCTGAAGCAGCCACGCAGCCGGGGGGGGTTTCTTCAGCAGCTCTGAAAAAAAGAGCTGAGGGGGCTCGGGCAGCACCCGGGGGGGCTCGGGCAGCACCCGGGGGGGCTCAGACGGGGCTGCTGGAAGCTCTCCACACCAAACCCCGTGCCCAGAGGGATCCGCAGCGGGGGTGTGCGGCAGGGGGAAGGTGCTGGAAGCCCCCCCCCGAGCCTCTCCCCCCCCACACCCCGGGCTCGGCGGGCACTCACTCGGTGATGCGCTTGGCCAGCTCGGTGCAGGCGGCGGTGGAGTTGGCCGAGAAGACCCGGTAGCCGCTCCTGGCAGCGTTCATCGCCAGCGCCTCATGCGGCCCCCGGGGAGCCCGAAAGGGAGGACAAACAGCTCTGTGAGGCAGCAACAGCTTCCGTGGCATCCTCCTCGCCCTCCCCGCCGCCCGATCGCCGCCCCCCTGAGGGGTGGGGAGGAGGAGGAGGAGGAGGAGGAGGAAGGTCTCGCCCAGCGATGCGCCCGCCCACAATGCAACCGCGGTGAGCCCCCAGCCCCCGCGGCACCCCAAAAAAGAAGGGCTGGGGGCAGCCTGGGGGGGTAATGGGGGTGGAAATGGGGTGCGGGGGCTGTGTGGAGGGGGCGCTTTTGGGGTCGGGGTCCTCCTGGCAGCGCCGCGGCCCATAGAGACGAGGGGATAGAGCGCCGCCCCCGCCCGGCCGCCATTTTGTGCCGCGGGGGCGGAGCGCACCCCGCCGCCATCTTAGGTGAGGGCACGGCGCTCCTGCCCCCGCGGCGGGGAGAGAGGAGAGCGCTGCCGCCCGCACCGAGCCGGTACCGGAGGAGGAGGTGTGAGGACGGTGTGAGCTCCTCCGCCAGGCTCCTGGCTCTTTCCCGAGCGCGGCTGCGGCGCTCCGCGGTCGCTTCCTCTCTGCGTGCCTCTTCCCGGGCACGGCGGTAGCTTCGTTGCCCGCACGCAAGATGGCCGCCGCCCCGCCGGAAGCGGCGCGGGGGCGCTCTGGGCTCCGCTCTGTGGCAGGCGGGGAGGGGCGGGGCCCTGAGTCCTCCAAGGTCTCCTGGGGGTCCTGGGGGTGGGGGCACGGGGGAGAAATAATTAATTATAAATAAATTAGCACAGAATGATAGGGGTTGGGAGAGACCTCGAGTGATCGTCGGGTCTAACCCCCCTGCCAAAGCAGGTTCCCTAGAGAAAAAATATTTTTTCTATATTTTTTATGTTTTTAATAAATAATTATTATTAATTATAATTATAATAGTGATAATGATAATAAAATATTAATAACAATGAAAAGTGACAGGAGGAAGGAAGGAGAGAGAAGAAATGATGATTATGATGATGATGATAGGAGGAAGGAAAAAAGAAGAAGATATAAAAATAATAAAAATGATAAAGATGATAAAGATGAAAAAGAAGGAAATATAATAATAAAACCAAGTAATTAAAAAATAATAAAAATAATAAAAAAAAAAAAAACACGTTTTCTGCCCCAGAGCTGGGAGCTGCCCACAAGGGCGTCCTGTCCATGGTGGGGACCGCCGATGGCGTCCGTGTCCCCTCGGGACAGCCCCGTGTGCCCCGGGGGGGCTACAGGGGAGTCCCTGGCTGGTTTTGGGGCCAAAATGAAGTCACCAACTCCAAAAAAAGTCACTGACACCAAAACCGCCACCCCCGGCCTGCACAGGGGGTGCTGGGGTTTAGGGTGGCCCCATGGCTGCTTTAGGGCGGCCCCATGCAACGTCCTGGCTCCGGCCCCTCACCCGCAGTCAGTGGCAGACCTGAGGGGACCCCTATAGGGTCCCCCCGCTGCCCCCCCACGTCCCCTGCACCCCATGGGGCCTGCAGCCATGCTTCACCCCAGCCCCATTCCCCCTTCCCCTCTTCCCTCAGCCCAAACGGCCTCCACAGGCCTGTGGCTACCACAGCCCGGCTGCCCCGAGCCCTCAGTGTCCCCCCAGTGTCCCCCCGTCCCCTCAGTGTCCCCCCGTCCCCTCAGTGCCCCCCCCGTCCCCTCACCCTCCATGGGGACAGGGTTAGGTGACCCCACAAGGCTGCCCCACGAGTGACAGCCAGCCGGTGGTTGTAGGGCACGCTGTGGCCATTTTGTGGCTTTGCCCTGCGAAAGGAAGAAGCTGAGGGATTATTTATGGGATTTGGGGAGCCGGCTGTGCCCCAAGGGCCCTGCTGCACCCTCCTGCAGCCGGGGGAGCGGGGACACCCCAAAGGATGGGGACAAGGCTCGGGTAGCCCCGTGGGGGTGCCCAGATCTGGCCCCCATGGGTCCCCAACACGTCCTGCCACAAAACTGCCCCAATCCTGCCCTTTTTCAGCCCCAAATTCCCCCCCGGTGCCGCGCACTTTGCCCTGCTGGCAGAGCCACCCCTGTCCCCTTGGGGTGCGCGGGCAGAGGCCGGGGCTGATATCGGGGCTGTTATCGGGGCTGATATCGGGGCCCTTATCGCCCTGACCAACAACCTTCCCCTGCCCCAGGGCCGAAGGTTTATGGCTGCTTGTAGGGCCGGGCAGAGGCGCAGCGGGGCCGTGTGCTTGGGGAACATTTCCCTCCCCATCCCGCAGCAGGTCCCCAGGCGGCAGAAGCCCCCCCATGGCCCCGAGGCCTCGCAGCGATTTCATTATTTCCTTTAATATTTCATTAACAGCCCGCTGGGATGGATCGGGGCTGCCTTGGGTTTAGCTCCTTGTGAAGGGTTTTCCCCGGCCTCGTGGGGTAGGATTTGGCTGGGCGGGGGCATTAGTAATGCTGTAGTGCTGCATTCATACACCATGGGGTAAATAAAGCCCGGCAGGATTTTTATTATTTTTATTATTTTTATTATTTTTATTATTTTTATTATTTTTTACCATCAGAAAGCTGGCCAAGGGCTTCGTGGCGAACCCCATGGTCCTGGGCTGTGCTGGCTGGGATTTAGGAGCTGCCCAAATCCCCATGGGCTGAGAAACCTTGGGGTGAAGCCCCCATCCCCACATGAAGCCAGGCTGGGCTCTGTGTGTCACAGGGACGTTGCTGTAAGGCCCAGGGACTTCCAGGGTCCCACAGCCCCAAAACTTGCATTCTAAACCCCAAACCTACAGCTTGTGGGATACGAGCCCCAGGAGATGCTCTCATCCTTCCCATTCCAGGTGGGAATGGGGCCGGTCGGGATAAACCCATCCGCCAAGCATCCTTCCCTCTCCTGCCCGTGCCAGGCGGCTCGTTAAGGCTCCTGTAATTAGGGTAGCCCCAAATGATTGTTTATCGGCACGGGGCAGTGACGGAGGCCTGCCCGCTTCCGCACCAAACGCCGCAGCTGGGGGCAAACCAACAGCGTCTGCGTGGGGCCGGGAGGAATCGGCCGGTGGCCACAGAGTTTGGGTCTCCAAACCTCATTTCAAACATTTTTTTTGGGGGGTTGGGGGGAAGGTGATGGCGTCCCCGTGGCCCGGAGCCACAGACTGGATGTCCCGCAGCGTGGCCAGATCCCGACCCGTCCCTGTCACCCCGTGGCACCTGCCGGCGGCCGCTCTCGTTTCCTCCTGCTGTCCCCGTGCCTTCCTGCGCGGAAATTCAGAGCGCCTGAGTCACCGGCGGGGCGGCGAGGCGAGGGGCAGGCCGGCAGCCCGTGCTCCCCACGGGTGGCTATTCCCTCCCCCGGGCACCTTGCCCAGGCTTTGGGGCCGTCTGCGGGGTCTGCCCGGTGCTGTGGCCCCAAATCTCAGCCAGCATCGGTGCTGGGGTTCCCCAGGCAGAAGCATCGGGTGGCCGATCTGTGGGGCTGGGTTTTGCCCCAGAGCCCGGAGAAGTCCTTTTGGGACGCGTGGTGCACCCAATCCTGCCCCCTTGCCTCTGTTTTTATAGGGCACCCTTGGCCAGCCAGGCTCACACGGCCCCGCTGTCTGCCCGGCTGGCCATCCCCTGCCTCAAATTGTTGGTGGGTTTTGGGGGATTTAAAAGGGCACAACGGGCTCGCAGGTTGCGAAGCCATCATCAGGGTGAAGAGCAATGCGACCCCGAGCCCAGAGCTCAGGGTTATGGGGTCTGCGGCTGGGGCTGGATGGATGTAGGGCTGGGGATGGATGTGGGGCTGGGGGTGGGTCTGGGGTTGGATACGGGGCTGGGGGTGGATGCAGGGCTGGGGGTGGATGTAGGGCTGCTGGCAGATAGATGTGGGGCTTGGGGTGGATGTGGGATTGGGGGTGGATGTGGGATCGGATGTGGGGCTGGGGGTGGATATGGGGCTGGGGGTGGATGTGGGATCAGATGTGGGGCTGCTGAATGCTGCCAGTGGTCTCCGCTCAGCCCATCCCGGGGGGCTGGGGGGCACGACGTGGCCACGACCCCCCCCCAACCCCACAACCCGACCCCGGCACAGCCACCCTCGGCCTTCCTGCGTGCATGCGGGTGCCGGCACCCCTCGGCGTGCGAGCAGCACAACCACCAAACCCCCCCTCAGATCACCGCAGTGCGCAGCGTGCCCCCAGCACCCCCCAAAAAAAACAAAAAAAACCAAAAAAAACACACACACACACACAAAAAAAAAAAAGAACACCAAAAAAACCCACCAAAAAACCACGAAGCCGGTGACGCGCGCGCGGCGCGCCCTCCCCCTTTGGAAAAACCACAAAAAAAAAAAAAAAAAAGGCAAAAAAAGGGGAGGGCCGGGAAAAAGCCGAGCAGCACCGCCCCGCTTCACCTCCGGGGAAGGGGGGGGGGGGGGGGGGGGTTAAATGGGGCCGGGCCGGGCCCCGCCTGCCGTTGCCGGGCGGGTGTCGGCTGCGGGCGGCGCTGCCCCCGGTGCGCTCCGATGGCCGCCGGCCGCCGACCCCCCCCGCAACCCGGCGGCGGAGGAGGAAAAGGAGGAGGAGGAGGAGGAGGAAGGGGAGGCTGCAGCAGCCTGGGGGGGAGCGGGGGGGGTGAGGACGCGGTGCTGCGGGGCCGTTTTTGGCCGGGGCTGGCCCCCGGGGGGGCCGCTTGGGCGCTGGCGCTGACGGAGCGGGAGCTGCAGGTGCTGCGCCCCGATGGCACCGGCGCTGCGCTGCCCCTGGCCGACTGCGTGGGCTCGGCGGCTTTCCCTTCCTCCTCCTCCTCCTCTTCCTCGTCCTCCTCCTCTTCTTCCTCGCCCTCCGCCTGTTTCTCCGTGGTGTGTTATCCCTTCCGAAAAGGCCGCTGGGGCTCCCCAGCTCGCCAGCGCCTGCAGAGGACTTTCCGAGTCGCCCACGGCCCCGACGCCGAGGGGAACCTGCGCATCGCCCAAACCTGGAGCCAGCGCATCCGAGAGCTCTCGGTGCCCGCCGTGCCCGTGCGGGAGGGTGAGTGCCGGCCCGACCCCCCCCCCCCGTGGCATATGGGGTGTGGGGTCCCAAAGTTTGCCCCTATCCCCCCCCTGCACCATCCCCTAATGCAGCCTTTGGGGTGCCGTGGGGAGTGCCGGCAGTGATTTTTGGGGTGCTGCCCCCCCCCTCCCCAGCTCCATCCCGTACCCCACCCTGAGCTGTGTGTGGGTTTGGGGGGGTGCAGGGGGGATTATTGGGGTTTGGGGCTGGGGGCAGCCCCCCTCCACGCAGACACCCCCGGTGGGGCCGGCAGCCAGGAGGGGTGTGGGGGTTTGGGGAGGGGGGGTCCGGCCACCTGGGTGCCCCCCCTGCCTGTAGGGGACGGGGACATCAACGCGCAGCCCCGCTACCAGGGCTGGCCCTGCAGGCCCTTCGGGGCCAGGTGTGGGTTTTTCCCCCACTTTTCCCCTTAAACTGAAGGGGCAGCGGGCACCCAGGCCTCCTTGCCCGTCTCCTGCTCCTCTCCCATCGCTTTTTTGAGCAGCAAAGCTTTAAAAATACCACTAAGGAGGAAAAAGCCACCGCTGCTGGCACGGGGAGGACGGGGAACCCGCACCATCCCTGGGGGTCCCATCCATCACCGGGGGCTGGAGAGAAACCTCCGGGGCCAGCGGGGTCCTGGGGAGGTGCGGGTCTGCCCCTGCCCCCCCCCGATAGAAGGATTTTCCCCCTCCTCCTGCAGGCTGGCGTGCGTTATAGGGCCCTGAGCAGGATTCAGTGAGCTGCTTCGTGTGTTTAGCTGCCCGAGGAGTGCGGTCGGAGGGGTCCTGGCACCTCGCACTGAGCCCGGTTTGGGTTGGAAAACGCCTTTTTGGCACACGACCGGCGGCTACAGAGCAACTTTCTGCTGCTCTTAGTAAATAAGAGCATGGAGGGGGGGGGGAAATAATCCAGTGGAAAGGGGCGAGGGGGAAACCGGCTCCCCGGCCCCATTGCCAGCCCGAGCTCCGCCACTGCAGGTCTCCAAAGGGTTTCAGATCCCTCGCCCTCGGAGCAGGAGGCGCACGGCACGGCTGGGGCCTCGGGGAGCCGGGGGAAGGCGGAGGGCAGGAGGCGGTGTGGGATTTTGCAGAGTTCTTCTCGAGCTGAGGGCCAGCAGGATTTACAAACCTCCTCCCCCGAGTTTTTTTGGGCCGGAGCTGCAAACGCTGCTCGCCACACCCTGCGCGGCGTGTGCAGGGCAGATAAGGGGAAAGCTCGGGGCCAGGGTGCAAGAAGCAATCGGGGCACCCCGGCCCTTTCCGGAGGGGGACAGGGAGAAGCCAAAATCTTCTCTGCAGCCCCCCCCCAGGCTGCGGCATCCTTGGGGGTAAAAGCCCCTTGGAGAGCTGCAGCTGGTGGGAAGTTTCTCCGCCTGACTTCGCCCCCCCGGAGGATGAAAAGAAGAGGAAAAAAAAATTCCCGGGTGCTTCATAACCACAAATCTGGGGGAGGCGAGCGCCGCCGTGCCCTGCTGCTGGCCGGGGGTGGGAGCAAAGCGCCCCGGGGCTGTGGGGTTGGTGTCAGGGTGGAGGAATCCAGCTCCCGGCCGCAGCAGGGCCGTGGTGTCAGGGCACGGCAGCACTAAGCCCTGATTTTGGGGGGACCCCCGGGTTGTGTTTGTTTTTCCCCTTGCTGTGCACGGCCACCTGGGGTGTTCGTCCCTGCTGCACCAAAACCGGACCTTGCCGAGGGATGTGGTAACACAGCCGGGGCTGCCCGCACGGCTCCAGCTGTCAGCAGAGCCACGGAGAGGGCACGTGGCCAGTGGGTGATGTTTTTGGGGCTGTGCCCCTTCCTCCTGCTGACTCGGGCCCCGTGCTGCTCGCCCTCCTGCTCCGGGATGCTGCGGCCGGCGTTGCGCAAGGGGAAGGGATGCTGCCGAAATGTGCCCGCCAGGGTGGAGGCAGGGAGAGGAGAGGAAAAAACAGGGGGAAAACGTCCTCACGGCCTGGCTCGGAGCACAAAGCCTCGGGCTGTGTTTGCCAAGAGAGGATTCGGGGCTGTCAATGAGCAGAGAAGCTCTCGGGGGGTTTGGAGTGGCCGAGCCCCCGCTGCCCATCGCTCCTGCTGGGTGCTGGGGGGAGCTCAGCTCGCGGGGCTCTGCTCCCAGCCCCAAGGCCCAGCCGGTCCCATCCTGCCTGGTGCTGGCTGATAAGGGGCTGCGGAAGGCCAGGGGCAGCCGGTGGGGCTGGAACCGGACCCAGCTCACAGGACAGAGGGACAGAGGCGTGCTGACAGACAGACAGACAGACAGCCGCGTGCCGGGGGCTCGCTGGCAGGCGACGGAGACCGGAGCTGTCCCGGAGCGGTGCAGCCTCCCCGGCGGGTCAGGGCTCACCAGCTCAGTCCCTGCGGGCAGAAAACCAAGGAAACGGCCCCAAAACCAGGGGGGGGAGCTCGCTCTGCCCCCCGGGGCTGTCCAGCGGGGAGGCCGCGGTGTGGCCGTGACCTCGGCGAGGCCGGGTGCCAGCGGGGAGGCGGCGCAGGCGGTGGCCTCCCCTGCTGTGGATCGGGTCGGCAGGAGGTTTTATCTGTGCTGCGATGCTTGGACAAACACGAAACGGCCCCACGTGTGCAGCCCAGGGGAGGGCCGGGTGGCGATTCCCCATGTGCCGGCCGCCCTTTGCCCCGGGTTCAGCGCCGCGCTCTGCAGCCGCTCCCAGCTCCAAGGGGCTTCCCGGCTCGGGGCAGTGCTGGGAAGCGGCGGCGGCTTTCGTGACTCAACGGCGCTGACGGAGCAGAGCTCGGTGCTTTGTCAGCAGGCAAAACCTCAGCGCCATCCCGCAGGGCCCCCACGCCGCCAGCTGCGGGGGCCTGGGGCTGGAGCTGGGAGTGGGGGACCTGAATCTGGGGTCACGCTGCAGCTGGGAGGGGTTTTTGGGGAATGCAGGAGTGCCGGGCACTCAGAGGAGCTCCCCGCGTGGGATCTGTGCCTGTCCAAAATCACACGGGCTTGCTGCTGCCACTCCTGGCTTTCCTGGGGGTGAGGGCTCAGTTTTTAGGACCCCGTGCCGGTGACACCAGGCTGGGGAGCCCCGAGCTCACCGGGGAGCCCTGGAGCTGGGGTGCTGTGGGGCATTCATGGCCCGTGCCAGGTCCCCCTCGTCCCTGCAAGGAGCCCTGGAGCTCCGTGGCACCGAGTGGCCCCCCCAGGCTCTGCCCTGCTCCTCCCAAGGAGTGCAGCTGCAGCGTGGCCGGGGCTCGATGCCCCCAGGGGACACGGGGACCACTGGGTTTGGGCAGGGGGACACGGCTGGAGCAGCGACCGTCCCTGCCAGGCCTGTAATTACAGCCCGGCCGGGGGCATCGCGCACGAAACCAGAGCCCGGTGGGGAGCAGGGAGAAGAGGAGCGTCCGTCTGTCGGCACGGCTGTCAGTCCTGGCCCCGCTCCAGCTGGGAGGGGTGTGGGGAATCAGGACCTCGCCCCCCCCAAGCCCTCACCCCCGTCCCCATCCTTGGCTCACTGTACAGGACCATGGAGGGGGGGGACCGGGGGGACCCCAGAGGTCCCCAGCTCACAGGGCAGCCCCCAGACCCGGCTCTGAGCCCCTTTTTCCCCCCACCAGGTGCCAGTTACGGGGTCCTGCCCCGGCCCTGCCGTGCCCTGGTGCTGCTGAACCCGCAGAGCGGCGCGGGCCGCGCGCTCGATGACTTCCACGCGGTGGTGCAGCCCATGCTGGCCGACGCCGACATCGCGCCCTCCATCTTCATCACCGGTGAGTCCCCCGCCCGCCCCGACCCCTCTCCCCGACCCCCTCCGACCCACGGACCCACCGGAGGCAGGCACGGGGCCCGGAGCTCAGCTCTCGCTGCTTTCCCCCGCAGAGAGACCCCACCACGCGCAGGAGAGGATGCGGGAGGAGGACCTGTCGCAGTGGGACACGCTGGTGGTGATGTCCGGGGACGGGCTGCTCCACGAGGTGAGAGGGGCAGGATGGGGCACGGAGCTGGGAGGAGAGGGGGGCCGGGGGCGGGAGCGGAGTTTTGAGACCTGTAGAGAAGAAGGAACAGCAAAAGGAGAAAGCCCAGGGCAGGCACAGCCTCTGTCCTGCCCTCAGCCGGGGGCAGCGGGGTCCTGGCACAGCCCCGGGTACCACGAGCTCCCTCCCTCCGTCCCTGCAGGTGGTGAACGGGCTGATGGAGCGGCCGGACTGGGAGGAGGCGCTGAAGACGCCGCTGTGCATCCTGCCGGGGGGCTCCGGGAACGCCCTGGCCGCCTCCATCAACTACTATGCAGGGTGAGCCTCGGGGGACGGGGACGGGGACGCCCTCCTGGGTGCCCCCCTGCTGCAGGCTGGTCCCTGACACCGTCAGGTTGTACCCCCTGCATTCCCAGCTCCCCCCACACCCTGTCTCTCTTTCTCCAGGCTCTAAATTTGGCAGAACTTCACCCAAACGAGCCAGGGGCTGAGCTGAGCCCCCAGGGAGCAGCCGGCTGTGCCGTATGGCAGCAGCTGTAGGCGCAGGGCTGTGCGCCCCAGGAAACGCCCAGGGTGGGAGCGGGGTTGTCCTGGGCAGCCCCACATCGGTCCCCAAATTCAGGAGCTGGTTTATGCTGCCCTTCCTCATGGCTTCATCCAGCCGGGGGGATGCCTCCCGGCACAAAGGGAGCAGCCTCGAGGGGGCCACGAGTAGGTGCTGGGACGGCAGGAGGAGCCCCCCAAGCCCCAAACTCACCCTCTCCGTCCCTCGCAGCAACGACCACGTGGCCAAGAAGAAGCTGCTGACGAACTGCACCTTCATCCTCTGCAAGGGGCTGCACGCGCAGATGGACCTGGTGTCGCTGAGCACGGCCTCGGGCAAGCGCTTCTTCTCCTTCCTGGGCTTCGGCTGGGGCTTCATCGCCGACGTGGACATCGACAGCGAGAAGTACCGGCGGCTGGGCAACGCGCGCTTCACGCTGGGCACCCTGCAGTGCCTGGCCCGGCTGCGCGTCTACCAGGGCCGCCTCTCCTACCTGCCCCTGGACCCCCAGCACGGCGCCCCCCCGGCCCCCAGGGACCCCCCGGAGGAGGGCACGGAGCAGGGGGCTCTTCCCTCCGACTCGCTGCTGGCGCCGCTGGGCGAACCGGTGCCAGCGAGCTGGGCGGTGGTCCCCGAGGAGGAATTCGTCTGCGTCTACGCCATCTACCAGTCCCACCTGGGCACCAACCTGCTGATGGCGCCGGCGGCGCGGCTGGACGACGGCTGCATCCACCTCTTCTACGTGCGGGCGGGCATCAGCCGCGTGGCGCTGCTGAAGGTTTTCCTGGCCATGGGCAGGGGCACGCACCTGGACCTGGGCTGCCCCCACCTGCACCACGTCCCCGTCCGCGCCTTCCGCCTGGAGCCGCGGGGCAGCGCCGGAGTCATGACGGTGGACGGCGAGGCGCTGGCCTGCGAGCCCGTGCAGGGCCAGCTCCACCGCCGCCTGTGCCGAGTGGTCTGCGGCTCCTGAGCGGCCGCGGCGCCGAGCCGCGGGCACGGCCGAGCCTTCCTCCCACTCAGGAACCACCTCCTCTTCCTCCTCCTCTAGCAATAGCTCTCCGGGGCCAACGGCACCTCGCTTAGCTTTACTCTCTTTGGGATGGACCCAAAAACAAGCCCCGAGCCCCGGCAGGTACTCGGCACCGGCGAGGCGCCCGCGTTTCGCCCCGGTACGAGCGGTACGAGGGGTGCCAGGCCCCGGCCCCGGGGTGGCTGCGCCGGCACAGCCCCGTCCCCAGCCCCAGCCCTGTCCCCCCCCCCCCAGGCTCGGACGCAGGCGGTGGCACCGCTCGTGTCCCTGCCATGGAGCCAGCCTGACCCAGGGTGGTCAGGACCAATATCTAACATGAAAAAGAAAAACTTTTTTTTTTTTTAAAAAAAAAAAGAATGTTTCTACCCAAAGCTTCCTGTAGAAGCAGAGTTTATTCTTGTGAGAAATGCAATAAATACCTAGCGTTTGCAAAAAAAAACCACAACCAAATAATAATAATAATAATAATAATAATAATAATAATAATAATAATAATAATAATAATAATAATAATAAAAAGCCCTGGGATTTAAATCTGAGAACACAACTGTTCCAAAAGGGGCTGAGGCCCTTTACTCCCCAGCACCTTGGGGTCAGGCTCAGTGCCCCCGAGCGCCGCTCAGGCAGTGGCTGTGGCTTCTTGGGGTGCCTCCGTGCCCCATGTCCCAAGGAGATTGTTGAACGCAGAGAGCTGAGCCCCACACAGGGACGTTTTTGGGATGTTTTGGGAACAGCTCGGTGCCTACGAGCGAGGGAGGCATTCGGGGGAGCCGGGTGGTTTTGGCTTTGTGCCCCAGCCGGGGCCCTGCGGGGAGCTCTGGTCTCCACCTTCCCGGACAGCCCTCGCTCGGGGCCCTTCCTGGGGCTTGGCGCAGGGATTACTCAGCCTTTTTGGTATAAAAGTGCAGTAATTAAAGCTCATTTAGCGCAGAGTACAAAGGAGGAGGGTAAACAGCAGGGGCTGCTGGCAGTTATTCAGCAGCAAACCCTGCCAGGGGGGGCTGGCAGGGCTGGGAGAAGAGCGCGATTGTTCCCAGCCCTGCTCCGAGGGGCCGGGGTGTCCCGGGTTCAGCCACCGCCCCCGTGGGGGAAAAATAATTAAAAAAAGATGTAAAAAAAAAAAAAACATAAAAAAAAAGGGGTGAGGCTTTGCTGGGCTCTCACCGTGTCCAGCCCCAGCCTCTGCCCAGGCAGGGGAGGTGCTGAGGGCTTTGAGCTGCCTCTGATGCGAGGGGGCTGGGGGCTGAAGGGCTCCCCGGGGTGTCCTGTAGGGTTGGGTGGTGGCAGCAGGGTGCCTGGGGGGTCTCCCAGGGACTCAGGCCCCACGTTGTGCTGCACACACAACCTGATTTTCTTTCTTTCTTGACCCAAGCTCTCCCACAAGCTGCCAGCCAGCACCCAGAGGAGCCCCCGTGGCTCCCCCTGCCCAACCTCGCTCCTCCTGCCCGGAGGAAGGGGCAGCAGCTGCCACCCACCCCTCAGAGCCAAATTTTTGGAGGTTTTGCACAACACCAGCAAAGACACGAGCCTCACACCACCCCTATCGCTGCCCACCACCTCCTCTCCCACCAGTGAGGGCTCAGCGCCCACCCCCAACACCCATGGGTGTCCCTGCAGGGGCGCTGCAGCCTGGCGCACGCTTACCTTGGTGCTGAGGAGGGGGCCACGAAGGCTTGGAGCCCCCAGATCTCGCTCTGGCTGCACCAGGAGCAGCCCAAGAGCACTGGGAATGAAAATCCAGACAGGTACACCACGGAGCAGGGCTCTGGGGGGGTGTTTGTGACGGTACGGGGGCACTCCGGGCACCCCGATCCCGGGCAGCGGGGTCCCCTCCGGCCCCAGCGTGCGGGAGGGGAGGCGAAAAAAAAAGAGAGACAAGAGTCAGAGCTACTCACAGAGGCAAAATTTAATGGCAAGTCATCTTCCCTCCTTTATTACACCTTGGTTAGCCAAACGAAAAAAAAAAAAATCTGCAGGTAAAAAAAGTTGTAATGGTCACACAGCACTTTATACATATATCATAAGCAACCAAGCATCCACATCTGCACGTGAACGACACACCTCTAAGCATGGCCTCAATAGTCAGGTCGTGGGTTTTTTTTTCTTCTTTTCATTTAAATACTGTACAGAATCAAGGCTACAAACTGATTTTGTAATGCTTCTTCCCCAACCCCAGCACTTAAAACAGTTACAGGCTGCTCTTATTTGTACATCACACAGTCGTGTAGCCAGTTTTAAGGCTAACAATATGCATCATGCTTTGGCTTTTTTTGTGTTTTTAATTTTTTTTTTTCTTCTTTAAGGTTTTAGCCTCTTAAATTTTGTTACCCTTAAATATTACATACATACACAAAAAAATTACATAGCTGCAGTGTGCTCACCACCAGCCTCGTCACCCAGGAGCTTCACATTATCAAAAGCTTAGAAAATCTGTAAACCTCCGCGCACGCCTCGGGGTGGGACACCAGCTACGGAGAGCGATGCGAGGGGCAGCAGCGGCCCCTTCCAGCAGGCCAGCGAGCACCTTCCCCGCTGGGAAGCCCCAGGAACCTGTGCAAAAGCTCTTGGTTAGGATCGGAGGACAACGAGGAGACTTCTTGGGCCACGGGGTGCAAATTCTGGCCATCCCCGAGCCCTGCCCACTGCTTCCCCATGAGATGAGCTGCAGGGAGCAAAGGGAGGGTGAAGCAAGGAACTGCAGAGCTCCTCTGCCTCTCCACCCCAGCCCCATCTGGCCCTAAAGGGTTTTCTCTCTCTCTCTTTGCCCTGCTGTTTCCAACCAAGAGGGACCAGAGCTCCCTCCCGGCCCTGGATGGAGCGGGGTCAGGCTGCAGCGCGGTGAGGGGAACGGGGGGCGAGGGGAGTCGGTGCCTGCAGGTCACCAACTGTGACTTTGCCTGGTGAGCAAGAGGTTTAATTGTGGAATGAGCCTCGCTGGCTGCCTCCCCTGCCCCGAAACACAGCCTCACCCTCCTGCCCCAGTCGGCCCTTTGTGTTTCGGAGATCCCCCTCCTCGCTCGCCAAGGGATTCATTCGCTCAGCACCAGCGAGCGGCTGTGAGGTACGCCTGCTCTTCGGGCTGCCCTGCCCAGGGCTCCGAGCAGCTCCCTGGGCCCTGCAGACCCCCTGGCAGCCCCCCAGAGCTGCCGGCACCGCAGCAGGGTGCAGGCGACCCACCTGCAAGAGCGGTGCTCGCAGCCAAGCCCTGCTCCCTCCTGGAGCTCCGGGACACGGAGAGGGCTCGGTGCAGCCAGCCTGCGATGGGGGCAGCGGGTTCAGAGCCCGGGGTTTCAAGTAGCAGGAAGCACTGCGCGAGATCTGACTGCTCTGCGGGGTTTCTAAACGAGGCCAGATCCTGGCCAGGGTGGAGGGAAGGGGACGCAGCCACGCTGAGCTCGAGTAAGGGAAGGATTTCTCTCTCTGTTCCCCTGCCTCCAAGTGCTGAAGGTCACCGGCTCAGGAGCTGCTGCAGCTTCCGAGGGAGCGCTGCGGTGGGGGTGAGGGGTTCGTGCTGTACCCACGGTGCTGCCAGCCACATCCAGGCCATCGCAGGAAGCAGCTGGCCAGGGAAGGAGCTGATAACAGCCCGCACCAGCGCCTGCCGTGCTCGTTACTGGGTGAGTAACGGGGCAGGAACCGTCCCCAACCGCTGCTGCAGCGCGCCAGCTCCTTCCCTCAGGCAGGGGTGACCCTGCCTCAAACAGCTCCCAAACGCCCGTCTGCAGCCCGGGGATGGAGAAGCAGCAGTGGTGCCAGGCTCAGCAGCCAGACGAGCTGCCAAAGATCTGCAACGGGCCCCGAGATCGCTCGCTGCCACCTCCCCACGTGGGGCTGAGGAGCGGGGCACGGCAGCCGAGCTGGCTGGAACAAAAGATTCAGATAGCTAAGCAAGGAACGAGGGCAGAACCCCAGATCCCATTACTTCTAGAAGACAGGCATGCGTGGTAGGGAAGGGGAAGGCTGCCTTACTCTGGAGAATAAAGAGTGTGGGTGGCTGGATCCGATTCCAGAAGAGCCACCAGAAGCCCCGGGAGCAGATGGAGACCCCGCGGCACTCCCCGGGGGCTGGCGCCGGGCGCCGCTCTGCCTCTCAAGCCCTGACTCCCTCCAGAAGAACCTGGCAGCTACTGGTGAACAACTAAGACTAGAGCAACTCCGTATGGTGTAGACAACTCCAACGCAAACACAATCCAATGTCTAAGTACATACAAGCTTGGGTCGGCTTCAGAAAACCCATGGTAATGCGGAGAGAAAAAAAAAAAAAGAAGAGAGAGTGGGAGGGCATCGCCCCCCGCTTCCAGACTACAGCGATCGCTTCTCCTGGCCTGACCCCCAACTGCACGGACCGCCGGGCGCAGCGCTGGGTGGGAAGAGCCTCTGGGTGGAAAGGTGCCCCAAGATGAAAGTGCAGAGGGAACGTGGCTGCAAGACTGCTTCTGTGCAGGGCTCAAATCTTACCATTGCAGGGTCAAACTCGTTAAGAGGAGCACGTACATGGGACAGGGGGGAAGGGAAGGAGGGCTGGGGGCAAATTCATGCTTAGACAACCTTTCCTCGAAGGAGCAAATCAGGCCTACCACCTTCTTTGGAACAAACCAAGCTGAGGAAGAAAAGCTGGAAGGAGAAGCCAGTTTACTGGTAACAGCGTTTGCCAATTATCCTTTCTGCTGCTTTCCCTTCTCCCCTGCACCTGCCTGTCCCTAACCTGATGGTTTATTTGTCCTCTGTCCACTCCGGGATATTGGCCCCTGCTAAGGCAGCCCGGTACTGCTGCAAGACACCACGGATGCTCTTAATGAACCCCTTGGACAAAGGGAAGAGGGGGAACCCGATATCGGGGTAACCGCTCTTCTCTGGAAGGAAACTCCTGTAGCTCTTTCTCCTTTTCTTTGGTTTCACGCTGGGCTGCGAGGCAGAGTCCTGGGCAGCCTTCCCCTCGTCCGTTCGGTCTCTGGCCAGGTCTGACCCCCTGGCTTGGCCCGTGCTCTCCGAGTCTGAGTACTGTTGGAGATCACCGGCGGTGGGCGTCGAGGTCGTGAACTCCGAGTCGTCCAGCTCCTCCTTCCCGTCGAGCGCCGAGTCGGAAAGCTCGGCCGCTGCCCCCTGCTCCGCCGCGCTGCCGTCCTCTCCCGGCGACCCCGCCGTGTCTGCGGGGCTCTCGGCCAGGGTGCCGCAGGCGGAGAGGAGGGAGGCAGCGTCCGCCCCGTTGGCCTGTTCGTGACTCCTCTCCACCAGCTCGTTGGTCTCCAGCCAGGACTCGATGCGGGACACCAGGCGCCAGCCGTTGCAGCGAAAATGCTCGCGGATTTCGTGCTCGAAGACTTCCACTGGCCGGCGCAGCAGCTGCATCATGGACTGCACCACGCGGATCAGGGTCATCTCGTTGTAGCAGCGACTGTTCTCGTAGCCCTCCTGAAGGCCCCGGTCGCTGTCAAAGCCTGCCTCATTGTAATAGGGCTCGTTCACTAAGATAAGACCTGCCGAAAGAAAGGGAGAGCAGCGGGTTAAAGGAGGAACTTCGCTCTGAAGCGCTGCCCGCAGCAGGTGCTGCCGGGCCCTGATTTCTGCCGGCACATTTGAGGGTCGCAGGAGCACCTCGCTGAGATGCCAAACCAGCTTCAGCTGCAGCCACGCTGATTAAAGCTGGCAGCAGAGGGAAGGACTGCAGGAGATGTGCTGCAGGGAAGCTGGGCTTTGGCTTCAGGCAGGCAGCAGAGGCCAGGCTGGACAAATCAGTCTGCAAGATGCAGTGGACCAATATGACAAAGAGAAGCAGTTGTGTGAATGGCTCTGTGGCCGTTTACTAGGGCAGTGAGGACCCCAGACACCACCAAGAGCAGCATTCAGGAGCGCTGGCTGGCAAAAAGAGGCTTCCACTGGTGCAATGCAGAGGGCATGCAACAGCAGAGGAGGTCAAGAGGGTGGAAGGAGAAAGATTGCACAGCGACTTTCCCTCTCCAAGCAAACCTACTGCCAAAAACCATAATGCAAACACCCCATTTTTCAAACATTTTCTCTTCCTTCTCTTAAAGAGAAAGAAATCCAGTTTTTGGCAACGGGCTTTGTTTGATCGGACCGTCCTGTCCAGTACAGTCCCACCAGGGCAGTGCTGAGGCAGCACATGAAGTCACCCACGCCGAGCTTTCTCCGCTCGCTTCTGGCCTCATCTAACGATGTGCGTGGCACCACCAGGGCCAGGCTGCTGGCACCCTGCCATGGGCTGCACGAGAGCCGGTGCAGGTGAGACCATGAGTCTCTCACAGACCAGGCAGCGGGAGGGAGAGAGGAGATCCTGCACTAGCGCCAGGTTGCTCCAGTAAAACATTCGGCATTTCGCCTTCTAAATTTGGATCCCCGGCTCTGTAAATGAGAGCAGGCCTTGCTCGTGGTGCTGTCCCCCCACAGGAGGATACAAACAGACCGAGACTTCAGG
Source organism: Anas platyrhynchos (assembly GCF_047663525.1). Lineage (NCBI taxonomy): Eukaryota > Metazoa > Chordata > Aves > Anseriformes > Anatidae > Anas > Anas platyrhynchos. The sequence continues at coordinate 8,552,066 of NC_092605.1, read as the reverse complement.
AGCCGCCCGCGGACCCGAGGCAGCAGCCCTTGTTCTGTGTCAAAGGTTTCTCAAGTCACATTCCTGGGCTCCCTGCATAGAAAGTTGGCCTTGAGGAGATTTGATTTAGTCTGTCTGCTCTCAAACTAGATATTATAGGGCAAAGCGCTGTAACAGGAAGCCCTGGGGCTTTTCTAGACACACCCCTGATTATTCTGCTTTAGAAGGAGTGTAAACACCAGCATCATGTGCAAAAATATGCCCAAAGTAGGATGGGTGGGTGACTCAGTGGGGATAAAAACAGTCCTGCAAACGAAGCCCGGTTTAGCAGCAGCTTCAATTAGCTTTGGGAACCGACTGAGAACAAAATGGTTCACCTCTGTCAGCTCTGCCTAACAAGCAGAACAGCTCTGTGGTGAGCTGCTGCAGCCAGAAGAAGGGAAAGCATTGTCTCAGAGACCTGGGCCGCAGCCAAAACTCAAGGCGTGAGGAAAGCTCTCACCTGCCTGGACTGCTGAACCGGAGAGATAAGGACGCTGCTTTGTCCAGCGAGGTGAGAGCAAAAGGCAGCAGAAACCCAGCTGGGGTGGCACATCCCAACTGTGCATCCCCCCTACACCCGCATCCCCCCTGCCCCCTGCCTCCTCCTGCCCCACAGGTTCCGCAGGAGCACTTACCTTGGATGGAGATGAGCACCTGAAGGAGGCTGGATTTACTGGTCCACCTTTCCGTCCCCTGAAACACACAGACAAACACATCAAAGGGCCGAGGCACCACTGGTTTGCTCCGTGCTAATTGCTGGAGGAAGATGGTGTGGTTTCCAGCAGGAACAACGCTTGTCTGACTCGGCATGATGTGCCCGTGTCCCCGCTGGGCCAGCTCATCTCTGGTATTTTTGCCAGCCCAGCACCACCCCCTATCAGGCCAGTTCTGCCTGGAATGTTGCAAACCCACACACCAGACACCACTTCCAACCCCCCACAGCTGCCCTATCAATCCCCCTGCCCAAAACACACCATTTGGTGGCTCTGGTTAAGCCAAGTCTCCAGCTGTGGTGCCCCACTACACAATTCATCCACTGAGTGAGGGACGGGGACCTAAGCCTGGTCTGACTACAGGCTCCTCGTTAAGCAAAAACAGGCGAGGGCCAAACAGTCCCAGAAGAAGCCCAGCCCTAAAACCTGCACCACCACCACCACCAGTCAGCCAGGACTCGTGGCCGGGTGGTTTGTTCCAGCAGTGGGCTGGCGCAACAACCACTGCTACCTGCAGCAGTTGGAAGAAGGTGGCAGAAAGCGGCGGGTGGCAGCAAGCCTCACCTTGCCGATCCACGTCCCCAGGAGGCTGACGCACACTTTGCCGTTGTCGTAGAGGTTGGGGTTGAGCCTCCCGCTGCACTGCGAGAGGTAGCGGAAGAGAGGCGGGACGGCAGGGTAGATGTTGGGGAGCTGGATGTCGAAGAGGAAGAGGCCGTCCTCGTAGGGCGTGCGCGTGGGTCCTTTGATAAGTGCTGAGAAGAGATCCTGCGGAGAGAGGGGATTGAGCCACGCGGCGCTGCGCAAAGCCCGCTTGGCACAGAGGCGTTGGCACAGAGATTAACTCAGCCCTCGCCGGGGAGTTGCATGAGTTCTCAGCCACCACAACTCGGGGCACCTTCCCCCACAAGCTGCACTTCTACCGGGGCCTTATTGTGCCTCTGGGACTGCAGCTGGGCCTGAGAGGGTGGCCAGTAATCCCCACTGGTTGCACCATCCCTTCTCTGGCTCTGTGGGACAGGCACCCCCGTGGGCAGAGCACCCGCAGCAGGTTTCCTGCCGTGAGAAAGCCTGGGTTGTTTGTGTTTGCCACCCCGACTCAGGGAATGCAAAAGCAGTTATTTGCAGTAATTACAGCCGTACTTCTCAGGCTGCACACATTCCTGCGCCTCTAACGCAAGGGATTAGGGCAAAGCAGGGAATTCCAAAGACCACGAGCTGGACTTTGAGCCCAGCTCCACCACGCAGGCACCGCCGAGCAAACACTTGCCATTCGATCCTCGAAGGTTTTAACCATGATGCCGTCTGGCAGGGAGGTGGCCAGGAGAGCCATTTCTTTCCGCACAGTGCTAAAGAACTTCTTGGCTTCTGGGGGCTGGAACTCCATTTTCTTGAAGGCATGGCTGTCTGTGGGGCAAGGAGAGAGGGATTAAAGCCTGGAGACTGCCACAGGCTCCTTCTGAAGGCAAATCCATTCATTTATCAAACCTGTCATTCAGAAGAAATGAGGGGTAGCAGCAGCAAGAGAAGCTTCAGAAGTATCTCGTTGAAGAACCCCAGCTCTTGCCAGTGAAGACAAGAAACCCTAGAGCTTTTCAAAAATAACCCAGCTCCTGCATCAGCCCGGGGCAGTTTAACTTGCGTTGGTGCAGAGCCAAGAGGCAGCTAGAGATTATTTGAGTTTTCCCACACCGTACGGCAGCCACAACCTGCACCTCCTGTTCTTTTGGTCCCACAAAGGGCCCTGTCATGCAGCTGGGACAACGAGGCATCAAAGCGATGACCTCCTGTCTGCAAACCCTGAGCGCAGCTCCCTGCTTTTATTTATACATACCTCCAGAACAGGTTGGCCACCTCCCCTTCTCAGGTCTGGCCGGCTTGCCGAGCACACCTCAGGCTCTGCTGTCACCAGTGTTCCTCATGGCCAGATGCTCTTTTTTTTTTTTTTTTAATTTTTATTTTTGGCTGATTAACATTAACAAGGACACTCACCCAACCAAGGACAGCCAGCAGAGGAACACCAGCTGTTCCTGCTCTGCCTCTAAACCAATCCACCCCTGCAGAAAAATCCCGCACAAACCCCCTAGCTTTGAAGTGACTGATCTCCACAGCCCTCCAAAGTCAGTTTCCAACATGGGAAAAAAAAAAATGGAAGAATGGAAGCCCATTTCTATGGCTTGGGAAGTGGTGTCAATGCCTAGAAATGCCACCAAAACCCCAGGTTCCCATCCCAGAACAGACTGGGCTACTGGAGTCGCCCCGATTCCTCTGCCCCAGTTAACAAGCTGTGAGAAAGATCGCGGAGGAAACCCAATCCAAGAGGCCTAGAAGCAAATGTTTTGGAGAAAGATAAACATTGCAGGACAGCAACAAAGGACAGAGCCTCCCACGGCGGCCTGCCCCGACACGCTCACCTGGAGCATACTCCAGCACGGAGAAGACTTCTCCCTTGGCACTGGTGAAGGTGACTCCAGGCTTGCCCCCGCTCTGCTGGCAGAGCACCGGTGTCTCGCTGGGCCACTCCGACCTCACCGGTGTCTGCGCCTCCGCTTTCTCTTCTTTCTTCTCCGTCTCCACCATGGCTTCCATCTTCTCCTCCTCTGCAATAGCCACGTTATCCAAGGTCTTCTTCAGGTTTTCCTGCAGCTTCTTAATATCGTCCAAGAACTTCTTCTCCCGAGTGGGTTTTTCCAGCTCCACAGTGGGGGAGGTGGGAGAACCAGTCAGCAGCTGCTCCACAGTCATATTTTTCAGGCTCTCCAGGATCTTGATGGCTTCCTTCAGTTCTCGGAAGCTCTTTGGGGCTCCGTCCTTGCCAGCTTTCTCCGCAGCAAGATCTGCAACCGCCATAGCCACAGCTCCCTGGACTTGTTCCTCTACTTTCTTCACCTCCTCTACCACCGGCTCCTCGGGCTCTAACTCCTCAATTTTGGGGTGGTCGTCTTCCATGAGGCCGTTGTCTGTCTCCCAGCTGTCGCTTTCATCCTCCCACTCCGAGGATGCCCCACTGGTGCTGCCGTCAACAGAGTCATAGTCTGACTCCTCGATTTCCGACTCGATGTTGTACAAGTGCTAAAAGGAGAACACGGTTAGAGGAGACACCCGAGCGCCTCGGCTGAAGCACACACAGAGCCTGAATCGTTTCTAAACGCAGGAAAATCACTTCCCACCATGGAAAGGGTGGACAGGATTTGTCTGGCTGTTGCAGCCACTTCCACCTATGCAGGGCGGATGGTGTTTGATCCCAGTGGTGTGCTCATGGATAACCCGCACAGACCGTGAATCAGCACTGCCCCATCCTCCACTTCTCCAAGTAGGGCACGGAGGGAAAACTAGGGCAGGTGGAGATAGGATGCAGCCAGCTCGGTGGCTGGGATACAGCCGACCAAGGAGAGCAGGCTAGGGCCAGGGAGCTACCCAAATACCTGAACACATGGCTAGTTCAGAAGGAACCGGGTATTAGGTGTGGAGCTCGTGTTTCCTAGTCCTGCCTCTTTACCAGAAACCCCGCTGGCACAGAACCCTGCATTTGGCTGCCTCAACATTGTCCTTCCACAGAGACAATGCTGGAGCCAGGAAAACATTCACAAACCAGATTTCTTCTCCTGTGGCACACACTTCTTGCCACCAGAGCTCTGCTGTGTTGCTTTAGCCATTGTATGTCACTTCTGCTTAAAATTCAGCTGGGACAATAAAGCCCAAACAGCTGCTGAATAAGCCCTTACATAAAATGTTCTCCTCCCTTTCACAGCTGAAAGCTGAGCCCATCCCCACTCCGTCTACCCTCCTCTCTTGTAAAAGTGTTTTTGCACATGCTGCATCCCTCACGAGGCCCCCTTGCAGGGGCTTACAGACAGCTCCAGCTCCAAGTTCCCTCACGGAAGCAAGGGAGCAGGAACAACTTTGCTCCCGACACTTGAATGGTGGCCCCGAATCCTCTCCTTCTTGCACGATGTGAGCCTAGAGGCTAAAGATGTGAGCCTAGAGGCCACAGCATGTGGACACTCAGTCCTTTTGTCAGAGCCCCAAGCTGAACAAGCGCTGTTCTGCCAGTCCCGTGCCACCCAGAGACAGGCAGCTCGCAGGGGTCAGCTGGGTTCAACGCGAGTGACTGCAGGCAGGAAGAGCCATCAAAACCCACCGCCCTCAAAGCTAATCCAAACCTGAGCTGGAAAAGTTAATTAGCCAGCTACGCCATCCTTATTTTTAGAGCTGAGAAAAAGCGCCCAGCCAGCTCGTCTCTGAGCACACGGATTGATAAATCACCGCTTCCCCAGCTGATAATTCACGCTGCTGACATTTCCCCGGCTCCTGCAATTACGCAGCCGAGCAGAATGGAAGGGCCTGGCGTGACACAGCAGGAGCTGCGGCAGAGCCCGAGCTCCGCAGCGTGAGAGCAGCCCTTTGTGGGGCACGCATCAGGCCTCCGATTGTGCCTGCGACCCGAGCGCATGTGACATCAGGGGGAAGGGAGACAGCAGCCTGCTTTGTGGCGCTCCAGCCCACTGCCATAGTGCGGGCATTGACTATTCTGCTGTAATTAATGCAGAGCTGCTTGCTTGAAAAAGAGATCTTGATCCAGCAGATGCATCTCTGCAGCAGAGGCAAGGGCGCTCGCTGCCACGCTGACGGAGATGGGAGCTTACAGAAGCTGGGCTGCTCTCATCTTTGGGGTGTCTGCGCTAATTTGAAGCAACAAGGAGGAGAGCCACGGGACAGAGCTGTATGTAGTCGTGAATACGATTACGAGACAGTCCAACAAAAACCTTAAAATAGAACAATGCAGAAGAGAACCGCATGGGGTTAAGTGGATTAGCAGCGTGGTTCTCCCTCTATTTTAAAGCTTGCACTCAGCTCCTTCCCCTCCCTGCCTTGGGAGGAGATTCGGGTCCAATTCCTAGGTTAGCTAAGGTCACAACTTGGGGCTCTCATCCAGCTTCTGGGGGAGCTTCTGAAACCAAATAAAACACTACAGTGCCATTTCACAAGCGAGACAGAAGCAGCAATAGCTTTTCAGCAGTTGGGCAACACGGTTAACCTGGGCTCAAGTCAAAACTGGTGATCACTTCGCTCTGCAACCCCCGTCTGCAAAGCTGCAGGTGCTGCAGGAAGGCTGTGGTCAGAGCTGCGAGCATGCAGTGCATAAGAAACCAGCAGCCTGCCTGTACTTTCCTGGCAGCATAAGGCTCACTAGATTGAGAAGTAGCAGTGACCAATTAGCTGCTCAGTCCTCCCCCCAAAAAAAAGCAACAATTTTTGTGTGCTAATAGAGGTGTGAAGCCACCCTTTCATATGGGAAGGCAGCAATAAATAGAGCAAGATTCCCTTACAGAGTGAACCTCCTTGCAGCTGGCATTTAAAACTTGTCACTCGGCTAAGAATTAGAGATCACACGTTAGGAACAGGACCTCACCTGAGGCAGAATGATAGTCTTGGAGTTATCAGCCCACACCACTTCCACCTTGCTGCTGACATCCACGCGAGCCACCTGTCCGACCGAAGGCTGTGGAGACAAGAGCAGTTTGTCAGCCTCTCTTCTTCCCCAGGCTGTTCAGAGCAGAGCAGGAAGCTCTGGAGAAAGAGCTGTGCCCCACGCTGGAGACCTCCAAACCTGCACTCTCCTATAAAATGCTTGCAGCTTAGCCAGAGAGCTGGCTGCAGCAGAAGGGACAGGAGACCTGGGGTCCCATGGAGAGGGGGAGAAGAATCCTACGTGTAGGGTTTCCAGGAAAAACCCCATAACACTACCATGGAGATGTGGAAAACCCCTCCCCATGGTGGAGGGCCCCCAAAGGGCTGGTTTGGCAGCAGAATTCCTGAATTTTCACCAGGCTGAGAGCTGTGGCCTTCCCCAGGGGCAGCACCAGGGGTACCTGCCAGGAAGGGACCCGACAGTGCCCTGGAGCAGGCTGCCCTCTAGTGGGTTGCAGGAGCCACCCAGCAGGAGGGGCTCACGGCGGCTTTCCCAGGGAGCAGGAGCAGACCTGCTGGCACAGAGGGTGCATGTTAAGTGGCATCTGGCACTGGAAGGTTATCTGGGCCAGCCGAGCAAGCATGGATATGTTTCACGCTGCTGAAACCAGAACCGCAAGAGGAGCCATCCCACACCTTTTAACCCTTTTTGAGAATGATGTCTCAACAGCTGGAGATCTTCCAGGCAGAATAAGGAAACCTCTTTCCTAGCAAACAGCGTATTCATGGAATCACTTAGGTTGGAAAAGGCTTCTAAGATCATCATTAAGATCATCAAGTCCAACTGTTATTCTCTACAGAATAAATTGCTTCCCCTTCCTTCCCAGGGGATCAATTGACTCGATCAAAATTAACACGTATGCGATAAAACAGATGAAAACCAGAACCCCAATCTTCTGCGGCCAAATTAAATTGGTTGCATGACAAATGCACCTTCACTCTTGGCTCAGGAATCCACAGAATATTGTCATATTAGAGGTTACTCAAATCCTAAGCAATCCTTAAGCCTGATTAGAAACCATCAGGCAAACGGTTGATTCTTGTCTCAACATGTGTTCTGGCTGCGTTACAGACTCTGTCACCACGGTCAAAGGATTTCAAGGTTACATCTCCACCAGACCTGGAGATGTGATATGGCACTCATGACAGCAGAGGATACTATAATACAAAACTAGCAAGCTAGGCAGTTTAGGATGCCCATGTGGGGTCTAAAGCCCCAGCTCTCCCACTGACTCTTTCAGGTGTCCCCAGACTAACACCTGGTGACAACATGGCCATGTAATGGTGCTGAGAACCCACCTCATCTTCCTTAGCTGTGGCTCCGTCCGAGTTGCCGATGCGAATCACGATGTCAGTAGTGCGGAAGCGAAAGTCTGGGTGGTCAGCAATGTCGTACACACTCACGTCCTCCTCCTCCCCGATCAGCTGCGTCGGAGACAGAAGGCAACCAGGTCAGCCCCAGGATGCTGCACCGCCCCTCCCAGCACGCCTCCAACACCTAGGGTCCTCCTCATCACATCTCGTCCATTTTCAGCTCTCTAACAGGCTGCAGGAAGGAACTGCTGGGGTTTGTTCTGGCAAAGAGCTTATCGATTGATGGGAAACATCTTTCATTCCATTTCTCTTGGAGAAGTGCTAGGAACTCACAAATAACGAGCAGTAAAGCAGAACGCAGCCCCAGACAATGCTGTTTTGTTTCTAGACACACAGGGCCCTGCTCACTTACAACAACGCAGCCCCTGTCCCAAGGCAGAAGGCCCTGCAGCAGATTTGAGAGGGGAGACTCGAACCACACATCTTCCACTAGGCTGCTGCCCACAGTAGTCTGTGAAATTGTGTTCCTATAAGCTCCCCAAAAAGCAGGATAACAACACATGGATTCTCCATCAACCAGTAAAGACACAGTAGGGAAAAATTCTTACAGTGAACTCAAGAAACCAACTGCCTGTGACTACAAACATTTCCATCCATGCCAGAGCCTGGTATCGATCGTGGGATGAGAACGCTTTGCTTGTTCTTTGCTGTTATGCAGGCATCTAACCAATATGCAGTGTCACCACTTCTGGCTGAAGTCTCCCAGGCCCACAAGCACATGACTGTTCCCATCCTCAAGGACAGACTCCACCACAGAGCTGACTTCCAGCTTTACCTGTGGGAACCTCGTGCTGTTTTGTGGCTGCTTTCCCTCAGCAGGCACTGGCTGCTGCACTTACCTCCACGTCGTCCCCGCTGGATTTCAGCTTGAACCACTTCACCACGCAGGTACGGCCGATATGGTCACCAGACTGCACGACGCCGTACACGCCAGGATCCTGGGAGCTCTGAGCTTTTGGTCACAATGGTAGGGGAAAAAAATAGACAGGTTAAGGAAGGAGCACAGCCTTCACACGTGCCTGAGGCTGTCAAGCTCCCGAGCTTCTAGCTGAAACCTTCCCTTTGTGAATGACATGAGGAAAAACAATTCTTCCTACACAGTTGAAACTACACTCAGCTAAGGAGATAGATTTTAATAGGGCACGGAATGAGGGTAAAGTGAGATGATGTTGCATCGGCCAGGGTGAACGTATTCACTTCGGGACCCCTTTTGAGCTCTATTATAAAGAGAAAACAAGAAAGCAAGCCATCCCCTTCGTACTCTGCCCTCCAAGCCACTTCCACGATGACAGAGTGTCTGCGTTCCTGGACAGGACAGCCGAGAGCTCCCTGGAAGCAGCCCTGGCTGCCAAGCTCATCTGAAACTGCGCCACCCACAACAGTTTTGCTCCTCTGGAAAAACGCACAGGACAACAAACATGAAAAGCAGGCAGGATGAAGGCATACATGTGCATATGCCTGCACCGTGTATCCTACAGAACAAAGCTGGGCCTGGACCACATCTCTGGGCCTGGGCTGGTATCCAGACACCCTTCGGGTTTACGTGGCTGACAGGATCCACCTCTCAGCACGCTTAGCAGAACTGCAGGGAGCCCAGACTCTGCTGGAGGGTATGCATGACACGGGAATGCAGATCCCAAACTGGGACAGGAGGACTGGAGCTGATGGCTATCTCCAGTTTCCACAAAACTGGTTTAACCCACGGGACTGGCCAGACCATTGCTTATTAAAAATGGGCACACAATTATTTTTTTTTTTTGACAACCAGCTTTTCATCTTCCCAGCCTCTGAGAAGACCTTGTGCTCCCCACTGCTGAGGGTCGACTACAGAAGCCAGCTAAGAGCCAGATGCCGTGCCATTAATATCATAGCCTAAAGCTGTAAATCTCCCAGTCATCTTGAACTTGTGCTGTGGCCCCCACTAGCATCTCCAATCACTTTAGTGAATGCAAATGCCTCTGGGTTGCCAAAACACTAAGGAAAATAGAGGGTCATGACATGCAGGTCCTTCAAAGGACGCAGCAGGAGACGAGTTTTTGTCCCTCCCCTCATTCTGGGACAGAGCTCAGAGCCATTTGCACTCTCAGGGAGAAGGCAGGCCGTCCTACTCTACAGAAACGCTGAGAACCCTGGTTTTGGATTCTTTGCATTCTTCCTTGGCATTTACTCCTTTCAAATCCTGCCTGTCACAGTTCAGCCTTGGAGTTTAAATAATGGTTCTCTGCTGACACTCAGGTAAAGTCACCTCAGTCGCTCTGTCCCCTGTAAGGCTCTTGTGCCTACCTCACACGAGTACTACTAACAGCTACTGTAAAAAGGGCTAAAACATACATTAGAAGATCTGGATTGAGAAATACTTTGTAATTAAGAGCATGTTTGCTCCCCGAGAGCGTGTCTTTGACACTCAATACCTCTTTTGTCCACCACAAAATCCCCAGGGCAGAACTCATTGTTGTCCAGATGATGGACGGGAATCAGCTCATTGGAGCGAATGTTGGTCTCCACGGTGCCATCCTGCCACATCACGTCAGCCGAAGTCATCGTGGTCACCACTTCCACAGCAACCCTGGAACACAAAGCCGAGGAGTTACCAGAAGGAACACGCACGAAACCCACCAGAAGCTGACAGCAGGAGTCAAGATGGATCTCGGCATTTCGCAGCACCACAAGGATAAGTCACCAGGCTGGGAAGGAAGCTTGGTCCCAGGGAAGAGAGCTACACAGCAGGCTTGGTTTTGACAGGTTCTCAATCACTGCACGTTACACTGCAGATGTTACAACATATACAAGTCTGTATTGCACGAGGATTTACTTTCCAGGGAGCTGAGCTTATTTTATTGCTAGTGGAATAAATTAACGTGACTACTAGCACCCACTTTCTACAGCCAGTTGAGGTAAGGCAGTAGCTGGAAATACTCTGAAACTGAACATCATCTCCACTGAAACACCTCCCAGCAGCCTGGCAGCTTGGAGGAGCCTAGGAAAGGAAAAAAAGAGCAGCTTCCATCTCAGCCTGTCCAGAAAGGAAAAGAGGCAACACATTGAGCATGTATAAAGCAAAAGGACGTTTTGCTAAAAGTCTCCTTCCTGGTAGCTCAAACGTATCCATGAATTTGTCTGCGGGTCCAAACCAAACCCCAAGCACGCAACAAGACTGCATGCTGGTACTCCTCTGTGAAGCGTGACAGTCGGAATTTATTCCGTGCTATAGCAAACATGAATGTGGTGGAAGGTTCTTTAGAAAAGCCTGTCCAGATAGCCTGCAGCTCCGTTCTGCCTGGCTCCACACAACTTGTCTTTTCAGCCCCATGCTGAACTTAAATACAGCCTTTATTTGGCTGGCCAGGCCTTGCAGACAACACAAGTGCTGCATTTGTGTTGGGTTCAAGTCAAACCATAAAGCGGATACAATGGGCTGTTTTCGCCCACCCCCGTTTTTATGAATGTCAGCAGTGAAATGTTCTGAAGTGGAAATAATCCGAAATTTCTGGCAGGGCCAGCACCCAACAGCAGAGCTTATCAGAGAGGGAAGTCTGTAGGAGGTCAAGTGTGGTGGGTAACACGCCAAGGGAGGATCCCTTGTCTTGTAGGGGATGCACAGCTGAGGATGGGAGAGGGAAAAGGCCAGGGGACATGGCACAGTCCTGTCTGCAGAGCTGTTTATGCTGCTTCACAACTCATTTTCCACAATCCATCACTCCTGGGCACTAGTAAAAGATCATTGTGCCTCCTCATTAAGAGATACCCAGAGGGGTGCAGGCTGGCCAGGGAGCTGCAGCAGGTCACTAAAGGAATGGAAAAGGTGGCCTCAGCACCTGCCTCGGAATATTCAAGCAGCGAAGACCACTTGTACAGAGCTTTACTCAGAGGGTGGTGAGGCCCTGGCACAGGCTGCCCCATCCCTGGCAGTGCCCAAGGCCAGGCTGGATGGGGCTGGGGCAGCCTGGGCTGGTGGGAGGTGTCCTGCCCATGGGCAGAGGGGTTGGAATGAAAGGAACTTCAAGGTCCCTTACAACCCAAACCGTTCTATGATTCTACAAATACTGTTCTGTTGAGCTTTGTGACCTTCAAACAGAGTTTCTCCAGAACCTGCAAGGAGTAAAAAAAAAATTAAAAAAAAGAGCTCTCCTTGTATACAGGCAAAGCTAAAATAAAATGAGAATGAAATTCAAGGCATTTTCAAATGACTGGATCTCTTAAATCCTGGTAATGTCAATTTTCTGGGAGGATTCTCACATATCTGCATCAGAAATAAGGTAACGCAGAGTTTTTATACAATTAAGTAGCCCAGGGAAGCCAGCAAGGTAGGCTAGCCAGCTGTCAGGTGCCTGTGCTTCCCCTGAAAACAGTTTAAACATTCTCAAGTTCAGAAAACGGGAGAAAATGCTGGTAGTTATTTCTAGAAACGGGCAGATACCTGCAATCTGCCAAGCTATGGAAATCAATTCTTCTGAGGCTCTCAAGGAGTGCGTTTTGATCATTAAAAAAAATAATTAGAGGCATATTGGTAGCAAAGGTCGCAGATACCTCTACGGAGCAGGGTAAGGATAAAGCAGAGAGCACTGCAGTACGAACCCCTGCCAGCACAGACCTCCCTGAGCTCTGCAGGCAGCTCTCCATGAAGCCCAGCTGTCCACGCTGTCGTGGTCTGTCCTCAGTCCCTCTGCAGAAGCTGCCAGCGAGGTGGCCAATTAGTGTCACGTTTGAGCTGTGCGATCTTTATTCGCCTCCTCCTCTGCGTACAGAGCCCAGCGCAGCACAGATACCCCGGCGATGCCCCGAGGCACAGCAGAAATAGAGAAGCATCGGTGTCGAATCACGTGGCCCCAGTTTCATCACGAGTTGGACGGAGACCAAGCTGATCTCACACAGGTCACTGCTCAGTTATCACAGAACGATCACTGCTGGTGACTACGGAGCAGTGTCCTAACACGAGGCACGCCATCAGCCTCCACCCCAGCTGAGGAGGTGGTTAACATCTGCGAGCTTCGAGAAAGGAGATTCTGGCACACATACCTGCGTTTGGAAACCCCACTCACCTGTCTCCTGGCTTAAACTCCCTTGAAATCTTGGTCTTCTTCTTCTTGTGCTTCCGCTTCAGGTTCTTGATGGAAAGGGGGATGCTCTTCTTGCGGCCGGTGCCACTGCCACTCTGGGACGAGGCGGTAGAGCTGGCAGAAGAGGTGACAGAGCTCGTGTCATCGGTGTCGTCAGCTGCCTCATCATCAGCATCTTGCTCCATGGACTGAAGCCGGTAGTCAGACGATGCCTCGTCCTTCAGCAGGTAGGGAGGCTGCTGCTGCCGTGCTGCTGCTCCCCCTTTCTCTTTCCCCGTTTCTTCAGGCTGCTCCTCCTTTCTCTCCCCTGCACTCGGAGCACTGTTGGAAGAGTCGTCCAGCTCACACTTGGATTCAGGCTTAACATCTTCTGCTTTCTGGTCAGCGGCTGGAGCAGACTCCTTGTCAGGGACTTCAGCGGTGCCCTGAGACTCGGGGGAGCACGACATGATCTTCACTATCTGCTTCTTCAGCAGCCTCCTCACCTACAGAAAGCAGACCTGGGTCAGACAACATGCTTGCACACTCAGCAGGCTACCGAGGAAGAGGTAACTTTGTAGAGAGGGATACAGCACCCCGTGGGCCTCCCCACATTTCCCTGCACCGCAGTATTCAGCGAGTCATGCTGGTGACAGCACGCTGCAGCCATCTCAGCACCGCTCTGCTCAGGAGCAAATACCAGCATCAGACTTGTCCGTAGGAAGGCAGTTTGGCTCTTTCAGGCTATTTTAAGCGAGCTCTGAATGTTTTGTGATGGAAGGTCACAACAGGCTGCAGCAGTTAATCTATGTAACAGACGCAGCTGTGCGGGGAGGTCACCGTGAAGGCTGATGATATCCTGTTATTCTAGGAACACCGCTGCTCTACAGCCAGGGTGCAGGAATCATAACCTGACTCATTTGGCCTAGGAAGGCTTCTTTGTATCGCCGCAGCAAGGGTTTAACCGAACAGTTCAGCTCCATGAGAAATCTGGGGTCATGGTAATGAAAATTACACGCGCCCAAGTCTGGGCGGTCAGAGCACAGCCTCACCCCTGCAAGGTGACACCTCTGTGTTCAGTGTCCTGTTCATGTTCTCTGGGGGCATTAGCTGCATGCCTCGCCCAGGCAGTGAAATTGCTGCACAAGGTGACTTGGTTGCTGGCAACAACAAACCATTACTCTTTACAACAACTGCTCCAGGAGCGGCATTTCGGACCGCGTGACTGCCAGGAAGATTTCTGCTTTAAAAGCCGCAGCGATCAGCAATGATTTGAGAAGTCACAGCTCCCTCCCTCCAGCCCTCAGCTCACCTTTTTGGCAACCGATCCTTCACCCAGGACGCAGTTCCTCTCTGGGCATTCACAGGTAATTTTTGCAGGCTCCACTTTGTCCGGGAACACATAGAGGCATCTCTCCCCGAGCTGCCTTTGGGCATGGTCAAAGCACCCCAGACGCTTTACCCTGGTAGGACAGGAGGAGAGCCATGAGCCAAGTGTAAAAGCAGCAACAGAACCTAGCTGCGACCATACCCTCATGTCACTGATGCTTCTTCTGGGGTGCCAGAAGCTAAAACAGCACCAAATCCTTCCCAGGCACACAATTATAAAGGAGGAGTGGGGAATCTCACTAGGGACCGGGCGGGGATAGAAGGGGTTTGGGTGGGACACCAGTCGCTCCTCTCCCTCTGGTTCCCCGTCCCAGCAACAGCTGCCAAGAGACCTTTATAGTTGGCATTGTTTTTTTGCTGTCATCGGAGAGCTCCCCTCCTCCAGCCTCCCTGGGAGCTGCGGACAGCACCGTGCTGCATTGTGCTATTACTCATCTGATTTTTCTGTCTGAATTTTGTCCAGCTCATCTTTGCAGCTGCAGCCTGCAGAGGGCACCAGATGCTCCTTCAGCAACAGCTCGTGGCCAGAGCAGGACCCTTTATTGCCTGCTGCACACGCATTTAAAAGGTGAAGCCTGCTTCAGGCACAAATGGAAGGGCAGGGGAAGAAGTGAGCAGGTGCTAGACATCACTTTCCTCTATGCGCTTGTTGGCTGGGAAGCACTTGGAGAGAACAGCGGGATGCCAGCCCTTGTGATAACTCTGGGGCCTGCTCAGCTCACTTGGAAGCTATTCCTTCACCTTTATTGAACCTCTGGAATCCAGGCATAGAACAAGGCAGAAAAGAACTGCAAACAGCAGCTTTGTGTCTGATCAGCTGCAGGCATTGTCACCCCCAGTTTGTGCAGAAAAGAGGTTTTCAACTGCCCTCACCTGGACAGGTTCTCCTGGCTGATCACAGAGGGGGGAGGGCTCACACTGTCAGTGCCTCCAGGACAAAAGCTTTTAGTGATCCAAGTGACTTTTAGTTCTACCACCTGCACCTGCAATGCAAAGAGACAAAGACGTTTAATTTTTCAGAGGCCTTCTTACACCAGTGTCTAGGATCTGAAAGTTTCAGCACAAGAAAGCAGCAATCCTGCTCTTGTTATTTAAGCTGGCTAAAGTGCATTTCAGTGCGTCCAGAGCCACTGCAGCACTCCTATAACGTGGCTCAGGGCAACACTGAGAGCTCCTACAGTTTTTAAACTTCAAGAAAGATATCTGACTTTGGAAGGAAGCTACAGTACATACAAATCAGCAGCCCAATGTCACAGAGACATGCTAATGGACTTGGAGCTGCTCCCTCTTTCAGCAAGGAGTCAGCAACATTTCTCCCTTTTTGGGCAGCAAGCAATATTAAGTTTCAACAGAAGAGCTGCTTCCACTACCCTAACCATCAGCCATACAGGCCTTTAAGTGTTTTGGCACGGGATCATCTCACAGGGTGCCAGCAGGGACCCTCGGGAGGAAAAGCCAAACCCTGCTCAGAAGTCCCGTCAGTCCCCAACAAGAAATCTGTCACTGCAAAACAGAGCCCCAGCGCGTTTGCTTGGGGAAGGTTACCATGGCAAGCTGACTCTGCTCCAAAACAGCAGCCAGGGACCCATTCTGTGCAGAAAGAGGCCGTGTGTCAGCTCGTCAATCCTTACCTCTTCCACCACCACTCTGAACTTGCTTTTTGTGCTGAGAACGGGCTTCACACCCGAGAGCCACTGCACACTGGAAAAGACTTTAGAAGGCCCGATGAGGACTTGCCCGGGATAAAAGCCATATGAATCATCAAAGAAAAGACCCTGTGGGGAAAGAGAGGAAAAAACAACATAAAGGGCTTGAGTTTTAAGATTCCAGCATTTCTCTTCCCTCAACCGTGATCAGGGATACTAATCAGAGAGGAGGAAGTCTCGCTTGCAAGTTGCCCATCTCTTAAAGTTCATTCTCCTCCCGAAATCAACCTAGCAGTTTCTATAGCAACCTACTCTATCACACATTCATACGGGATTATGACTCAGTGTGGGAGAAGCAAAGGTACTTGCAAGAAACAAGAGAGATGGATTTCACACAAACGTTCTCGGTAACAAGGCAGCCAAGGTGTGCCCGATCCTACGGAGGGGCACCCTGCCTTTGCCACGCTCCAGTTCAAGCACCTGCAGCTTTCAGGCAGACAGAGGGATCCTGCCGTCACTCCTCTGCTTGTCAAATTAAGTTTCTGAGTATTCCTTCTGTCTTAGGTGGATTAGTTAATGTGACAGCCCTTTGAAAACAAAACAGGACTGTAAACAAAACAATTACTTCCCTAGAACTCTTTCCGCTGATATTCAGAGTGATTTGAAGAGGCAAAGATTCAGAATGTGGGGGCGGACAGAGCAGTTTAGAGTAGAGAGAATACAGAGTGCAAAAATGTATGGAGTCTTGTAATTTGTCAGAAAGGATAAGAGCAGTGCGACAAGATCTAAATCAGGCGTGTTTCCAACAGCAATTCTGAGCACAGCATCCAGTAACACTGGAGACAACTCATGTCTCAGGAGAAACTGCAAGCCTCTAGAAAACTACGTGCACTTTAAAGGCAGCCTGACTCCAAAAAAAGATCTCAAAATCAGGTACCTAAAAGTTGGATGCTGCTACAACGTAGATTTAACAAGCACAAAACATGCTGTACAGCAGTGACTAAAATACTGGAGAATGTCTATCAACAGACCACACCTTTTCTGTACAGGACAAGAAACCACAGCAGCACATCCTATTAAAATAACATTCCACTTGCTCTTCAAGAAACAGGCAAACAGAAATTAAGTTTTAGATCTTTGCTTTGAAGGCAGGAAAGGATAAGGGCCGACTGTGTTGGTAGCTTTTAACAATTGTATGCCATTCTCTCAGTCAATTCCCAGTAAAGCTGCTGGGAATGCAGTGAGACTCTGGAGATGCTATTTGGAAGGACAAGCAAGCTTTGTTTTCCTTTGAAGGTGAGGAAATCTAGATTCCATCACCACACAAGGGAACCACCCGTTTCAGCTGACAGGCTAGCAAAACCTTCCCCATCACCTGATTTAGAACATGCCAGTGTGATGGCAGGCCTCCATTCAGGGCATGCGAGGGACTACAACAGCAACAGTGTTTTACACAATCTAGAACACCTTTTAAATGAGACGCCCTTTTCCAGAAGAAAGCATTTAATTTGAAAGTATTAAATGGAGCCTTTTCAAGCACGTACAGCTATAATGAGCAGACAGGGAGCTGCCTTGACACCAGCCATCTGACTGCACGTTATGCAAGTTGTTTGCAAAGAATGCAGCTGGAGATGTACTAATTGTAATGCCTCCTCAAAACCTGCTCATTACCATTACCTTTAAGCTACATCCTGTTACATTTACTTCCAGAGAAGATCTAGTTAAGTGTTTCTCAGCTGTGATGCATCATTTAATTTTTGACATTAATGAACAACTACAGTTTTGCCTTCGCCCTCCCTCCTACGCAAAAAGCTGATCAGAAGGACTCTCAGGAGAACCAGCAGCTCACCGAGTCACTGACGTGAGGACAAACGTCATACAGCTTGGCTCCATCTTCTGTACTCATAGAACACCTGGAAAACAGAAGAGACACAGTCACACTTCCAGAGCCATCCACCTCAAAAGCAAACAGCACCAAACTAGCAGCTGCTGCCTGAGTAACTCCGTCCATATGCCCAGCAGCATATTGCTGAGCCTTTATGGTCCAGAGCAGAGCTGGCTATGGACAAGCTATAAAAAACATTGCCTGGTATTAAAAGGCTCCATTCAGCAAGTTAAAAAAATAAATTAAGTAATACGCAGGGCACTGGGCAAGATTTGTCTGCTGCAAACGTCCCGTTTGTTATTCACACTGACACTGGAAACTAAAGGCAATTTGGGTATGCTTGCTTCAGTAATAGCTTCATTTCCAGAGCAAGTTCTGGTGGGATTTCAAATGATTCATTAGGAAGAGATTCTGCAAACAGTTACCTCATTTGACACAGCTACGCATGAGCTGGTAAGAGAAACCAAGCAAGGTTTTTAATTCCACCAGTAACTGCAGACAGTACAGAGAGAGGAGTGCAGCTATTTTTCACTCCCAATTTAACATGTTTTTAAGAGCCTTCCAGTCTGGATTAACCAAAAGCTAAAAAATAAAATAAAAATAAATCACAGAAGCATCCACCAATAATCTGTTATAGCTCTTGCACTGTTCTCTGAGAAAGATTCAGAGCTGACTGCAAGCTTTTTAAAACTCATTCATATATTTAAAATTGTCAACGTTCAGTTTGCAAGACAGATGGGTTGTTTCCCAGCTGCCTGACCCATGTGCCTCTTGGCCCCCCACTGATGCCCTAGCATCAGTAACAAGGTTTGTTGGACAAGACAGTCCTCAGTAACAGTGAACCTAAGGAGTTCAGAAGGTTTTAGTTTACAAGTAACCGTCTGACGTGCACAAGAAACCGAATTCAAATCATTTTACCAGCTTTGCAGAGCCATAAATTAAGGTAATGAGATATTTGTTCCAATGTTCCTGGTTAAATCTCCCTCTAGAGTTACGACTTTCGATTACATCTTCATTAAAAAACAACATTCCTAATGCTGTTGCAAATAACAGTGACGATAAAGCAATGCTGACCTTAACAGCTCAAGTTCCATTTGAGCTGCTTTTTCAGCTTTAATAAAAAGCACTAGCCTGCAATTTTCCATGTTTTTGCAGATGTTCAAAGGTAAGAAGCTTCCCTCCCTGCATCTCAGTGAAGGTATGCTCTCCTACTGAGAAAAGGTTTGGAATACATCATCTGTCTTAACCAGCCATTTTTCCAGGGCAGAAGAGCAGCAGTATTAACATATTTTAGTTCTGGAGAACTGATCTGCTGGCACTGAAAAAAAATGACACCTTTCAGGTAACACATTTTCCAGAGGGTGATCAGTGAACCTCAATGATTGCAGAGGAAGATGTGTTATTTACTCTGCATCTGAAGGTATAGCAAGCAGATAAATTAACAGTATGCGAAGGGGAAGCCCAGCCTGCTCCTAGTTCTCCTAAAATAGATCAGGATCACAAAACTTAAGGGGGAGAGTATTCATCAGGAAGAAGTACCTGGCTCCATTGGAAAGCTTGAGGATGACCTGGTTCTTCAAATCATAGACCTTGCCCAGCCAGCAGTCATAGGCTATGTAGTCACCGTACATGAAGGGCTACGAAGAAAACAGAAAACAAAGCTTATAAACATCAGCCCTTGGACTTTGAGCCATCAAGGAAATTCTCACACAACACGGCCTGGTTAGCAATCCCAAAGGGGGATTAGGGCAGCAACTGCAGACCTCGCTGTAAGCTAGAATTAAGATACATTGAGGAGGTGGCTCGACAGTCAGAACGTAGCCTGGATTCTCTATTTAAAAAGCTCTGACTCTGTGGGATTTTTCCTCAGATCTTAAACTTGCTATGTCAAGTGTCCCATTCTGTTCAAAAGCTACTCTGCAAAGGAGGGGCATACTTGCACTTGCCATTAGCTAATTTTAACAACTAATTGTTATTTATTTTAATCACCGAGCCTAATATTCCATCCCAGGCAGAGAAGCCTGTATCCCTCTGCCTTTCCACAGGACGTTTCTTGAGAAGGGCTCTGATACTCCTGCTGTTCACTCCCAAATCATTTTTTTTTTTCTCAGAGGAACCATAATGATAAAAACCTATACCACTTAACATCTGAAAATCCCCCCACCCACTCAAGTGAGAGAACCGAGTACACTGCAGTTTCAGCTTGACTCCTCTTAGCATTTTTATAGCCTGTTTAACCAGTAATGACATCGCAGCTCGAAAGCACTGTGCCAGTACAACGGGGCTGCCCCAATCAGGCACCAATCTCAGCACAGAAGCTCTCACCCAATTTAATCACAACCTAGCCCTCCAAGTCAATTTGATCTCAGCAATGTGATCAGAAACACAGAGCAGATGGGGAGAAGAGGAGCTACCGCATCTTCTTGCAGGGAGGATGTTTCCAGTACGCCTAAAATAAAACCAAGCTGCAGATGCATCTTGCACAATATGGCTGCTTCCCTTGCACGCACTGCTTAGAATACAGCAGCACCCCTCTAAACAACAGAGCTCTGGCTCCAACATTTATTTTGGCTGCATTCTCACCCAGATATGTTGCAGGTCTTTGCTGTTGACAGGGTAGAGGATGCAGTTGGTTCCTACCAGCTTCACAGCACACTCTATGTTGACATCAATCACAGTCCCACACTGGCTGTCCTGAAATCACAAAAGAGAAAAAGGGGTTATAACCTAGAAAAGGCCCTACATACACACGGGAGGTGCAGAAACAAGTCTCAGGAGTAGTCTGAGTGCCCTCCTCTCAGCACTCAGAGCCTCGCTCTAATGGGGCATTTCATGTCATCTTAAAACAACTCCGAGGCTGACATCACTCTTGAAGACCCGTGGCATTTTCTTCCCAGTTAAAATCTGCAATGGCTGCTAATGCAGCAGCCCAGAGACTCCAGTATCTGTTCAAATAAGACAACTCTGTGTCAGGTGATTAGCATTTATTTGCTTTCAAATCTGCCTGGCTGTTTGGTCTACACAAGCAAGCAGATCTTTGCAATTCCTTAGGACCATCATGCAGATACTGCCCTGAACCAACAAAGGCAGTGTAGATCAACCCCAGAACGCAAGAATTCTTCAAAGCAGTCTGTGACATCTCATATAAAGCTCGATTTTGCAGGACTTTATAAACGGCCTTCACTTGCTGCCATGCAAAAAAAAAAAACCTGGCACCTTTCGGATTTCAAGGTTTCAAGCCAGATAATTTGCAGTTGGTCCAATTACGAGATGGCTGTCATTATCTCCATCGCTTCGCTAAAGAAGTTGTATTTATTTTTTTTCTGTCCCCAAGAAAAATACCTCGTGCTGTCAAGAGCCTTCTGGGGCTTGCTTGGCAGGGAGCACGCAGTGTGCACGTTGCTTACACATATGGCAGAGGCCTGCAAGGAAGGGCTGCTAACCCAAACACTGTCAAATACGGCAGCTGCCCCGGCCTGCTGACAGCTGGGACAATCCATACTTGGATTTATTAAAGACCAGAGTCCACTATGAAAGCTGGCTGAGGCAATCCGACAGCAGCGGCTCCTGAAGCTGTCCTTATCTCAAACATCAAGGTCACTGCTCCAACAGGACTCGAGCATAACACTTGAAGGGCTTACACCCCGTGAGAAGTGGATTTGTTTGCTCGGTTCGCTTATAAGCACGCTGTTCTTTTGACCGTATCAAATATTTATTCAAGGCTTTCACCCAGAGCCCTCTTTGAGCTCCTCCTCTGGGGAGCTCACGAGTTTGCTGGCGCTCATCTCATGGCGGGGCCTGGCAGTTCGAGCGAAGACACCCCGCAGATGCAGTCCAGGGCAATTCCTGGACAGATTGCTCAGCCCTTTTGTCCGTCTGCCTTCCCACCTGCCTGCTGCGAGCCCCCTCCTCGCACCGCACTCACCCTGTGCCCACAGCACCTGCGGAGGTGTCGGGGACAGCAGCGTCCCCGCGTGCTGCCTGAGAGGAACTGTGCCAGGAGAGCTGGGCTCGAGGCAGGGGTTCATCCCCTCCAGCTGCCCCCCAGATCTCTGCTATTTCTTTCTACAAAGGCTGGGAAGCAAAGGAAGCCTGTCCCAGACGGAGCTGTGCTGATGGATGTGGCTAAGGCTAACGCAGCTTGCGGCCTGCCAGGAGGAGCCCAGCTGAGCCAGAAGGGCCCAGCAGAGCCAGGAGGAGCCCAGCAGAGCCCTGCTGTTACCTCTCACCTTCGGAGAGCCCCGAGCAGGCTTTGCCAGAGCTGTTCCTGATTCACCGCAGCTGCTGCCAGCACGGCTCCAGCCACAGGAGGAGCGAGGCCTGCTCACAAACAGCACCTGCTCTGCTCAAGCTCACGGCTTCTAAAAGCCAAAGCACAACCGCTTACCCACCCTTTCCTCCATGTTAGGCTATTTAAATAGGCTCAAATCCATCCTCAGCCTGTCCTTTGCAGTTTAGGGTTTGGTTCAGTTATGTTTTAGATTGCTTTGTAGCCAGAGAACAGCAACAAAAATCCTCAAAAAACGCCCGCCTTGTTCTACACTGAGCGTTTCAGGATTTTTTTTTCCTTCAGCAGCAGCTCTGAGAACCTCTGGTACAATCCAGCACCTGTGCTTTCTGTGGATCATCTCAGCTCTGGGCCGAAACCCTGCCTTTCCCTGGAGAGCACCCAAAGGTGCCCCACAGCACCCTACAGGCCTGCCCGTGCCTGCGGCCGGCCCCGGGGACCTCACGGTGCTGAGGGGGTGCTGAGGGAACGGCTGGGCAAGGCCAGCAGGGAGCAGTCTGCTCTGCCACAGCCCCCGTGGGCCTTCTGAGGGGGCTGTGTCTGTGGAGAGGTTACAGGACTTGGTGCTAAGGAGCAGGCAGCACAATTTCTCCCTCCATGCTGCAATGTCCCTGCGCTTCCAGCTCAGGATGGATTACGGAGGCCCTGTGCCCCTCACCTACCCCAGCCCACGCTGGGTGCAAATTCCCTTCAGGCCGAGCACGAAGGAAGCTGCTGCTCTGGGATTTGAGTCCCTCACCCTGTCTATATCGACTTACAAACCGCCAGGTTTACATGGCAAAAGCCCTCCTGCCATCAGCTCCAAACCAACGAAACCAGTACCACACCAGTACCCCAGTGCCTCCCACTCACAGCTCCCATTTACTGCGGGATGCTACCTCGTCACGGGCAGTGGCTAAAATGCTTGAGCAGGAACAGAGCGCTGTACGTGACTGCTCAGAAAGCAGGGATCAGCACTGCGAGCAGCCTTAGAAGCTCCAGGACTGTTGAATCACAGCTCGCCTCCCTCACCTGCCACCGAACCTTTGCTGCTCTCAGTTTATTTACTTCGCTGTCACACGAAGCATCAGCCTGCGCCAGGGGCCGCCCTGCAGCGGGGCGGTTCTGCTGAATCACTCCGGGAGGTTACAGCAGCTCAGCACTGCGGTCCCCAGGCGAGACGTCGCCAGCTCGGCTCGGCTCCCAGCCGCCCTGCCCCAACACAACCGTCCCGTCCTGCCTATTAGATAAAGGAGCATCTGAAACAAGCCCACGTTTCAGTTTTGGTATTAAAAAAATCCCCCTCAATCCTCCCAGCAGCAGCACTGGCAAGGGGAGGTGAGTGCTCTTTGTGGGGACTGCAGGCTTGCTAAGCAGAGATGAGATTCCAGCCCTATTTGCACCCAAAATTAAGCTTGCCCCCCAGACTTTCTTCCTGCTTCTGGTATCTGTAACAGCACACACCACGGTGGAGATACTCAGTATTTAAGCAGTGTACGGACAGCAAAGCGACTCATTTCGTAACCCCATCAGGGAGAGTGGCAGCTCAGCAAGCACAAGCCTCAAAATCCCCCATTTTATGCCTCCAGTCCTTCCACTCCTTCCCTCAATGCTCTCTTCTAATTACGCCACCCTCTTATCCCTTCCTTCAGGGAGGACAGCAGCGCCCAGCAGCCTTTGAAGCAACAAAACCCAGGTGTCTGACAGATTACAGACCCACTTCTAAATCTTTTCCCCATGCCAGCGTATCACCTGGAAAAATGAAGCCTGCCACCGTTCCTCATCCATCTGGATTAGACCTGTGGGGGCCCAACCGCATTCAGGGGAAATGATCTCATTTTACGCTTCAGACCCTGAGGCATTCTTTCCTCACACTCAACGCTAGACGAGAAGCGCATGAATTTGAGTCAGCTCCCTTCTCTTGAGGAACGGAGGATTTTGAGTCCTTCCCGCTCAAGGTTAAGAACAAGCCCGAGGAGAGTGTGGTGAATACAGAATAAGTTCCACATTGTGCGTTTGCCAGGCCAACTGGTGCAGGGCAGCCATCCCACATCCTGAATCTGGCAGGCTGACACTTGCAAATTCTCTATTTTAAAGACTTCGGTAATTTTTGTGATGTATCTGAGAAGTAAAGGTTTTCTTTGGGATAAAAGAGGTTTATTTTTTCCATTTACCACTGATATTTAAAATACACTTGAGGGTAAGGTGAAATGTAAGTCATCTTTGGATTTGCTGTGTTTTTGAATAGAGGGGAGAAAAACTGAGTTATGCACTCACCATTCCATCAATAAAACATGAAGTTACCAGCCACTAGTACAAACAGTCAGGTAAATACTGTTTTTAAGCATGCAAACAGACAAGAAAGGAGTGTGCACCTGCTGGGACACACCAATGCAGCTACCGATACACCTGCAGCAAGATAGAGAAGCCAATTTCTGCTTAGATGACTGTGGAAATCACAAACAAAAGAAGCACATCCACATCTTGCCAAGAAGAAAACTCAAAGTCATTTTAAGCTTTCAGGACAGTACCAAGCATTGGAGAACAGAGAATTGAGAGGCAGGACTCGAAACATCCTTTTTTGAGCAAGAAGGGTAACCACGGTGCCCAGCTGGGCCAGGGACAGCAGTGTGAAGAGCTGATATTTCTATTTGCTAGCAGTTCTTTGTTTTGGAGTAAAACGTTTTCATAAGGCTGCAGTTTTAATAAGGTATCTTGAAGTCAAATTTCCATTTCAAACAAGAATTCAATTTCTTAAGGAAATGCTTTGTCTCAGCATTTTCCTAATTACCCTTCACAATTTTTTTTTCACTCTTTTCTTCTCCTCAGAACACTCCATGCAAAAGGGATGGGCTTACTGGTTTTCTCCCTTTAACTGACAAACAAAAGGGCTTTATTTGCAGCACCCAGCCTGGTCAGAGAAGGGACTCCTCCATCCCTGCACCAGGCTGCTCGCCATGTGGTGTGACTGCAGCAGTCTGCGGCCAGCTGCCGGCTTCATCGCAGCCTCGGTAGCTAACGCTGCTGGAAGCAAGTCAAGAGAAGATGCGAGCATACACATGGCAGGCCATATGGCTCGAGGTTACAGGTTAGGTGTTAGCAGCAGCAAGGAACTGCCAGCCCAGCTAAGCTCCCGAAGAGATCACATCTCGTTTGATAATCGATATGGAGCAGTGTTCCCAGTGTTCCCTACAAAAAACACATCCACGCGTCTCCGACGAGCACAAACGCTGTAAAACTAGAACAAAATGACTAGGACTTAAAATAGCATCCAGGAGTAGTAAAGGTAACAATCACAGGCTGCTGATTAAGAGCCAGCCTGCTTTCTGCCACCCTAGCAGATACTTCAGCGTGTCTTGCTCCAGCAGAGGTGGGATTTGCTGCATTTCTTCTGGGAGGAATCAGACAAGATGGTGCTCGCTGCAGATTAAGAGGTCTCCTGGAAAATATTTCCTCCTGTCTTTCTGCCACAGCACACCAAAAGGTACACAGGGACTGAGCGACCTGCCTCTGCTCCAGCCTCCCCATCAGGTCAGGGAGAGCACGTTCCCCACAGCTCACGCTGGCTTGATTTAAAACTTAAAGGGTGCCAGGTTTAGGCGAGCTGCTTGTCTCATTACCTGACATTCCCAGGCGTGCCTGCTCAGGAGACCTTTGCAGATCTGCAGCAGCAGCGAGGCAGCCTTATCAGCATTTCATTTTCAAAGGATGCTGCTAGGTCTATTAAACAGGCTAAAAATAGAACACACTCAAAGCTTCACCGCTCAGCTCCATTCAGGCAATTTGGCAAGCCTCAGAAATCCATGCAGCAGCGTTACGATCAAAAAGGGACAAGGGAAAAAGCACTTACACTGGAGCTCATGTGTCTGACCACATCTCGAGGGACGACAGAGCGATCTTCAAGCTTCAGCTGAGGGGGAAAAAAAAAGAAAAATTGGGTTTAGTGAGCCCGGGTGACACTAGGTCAGAAATGACATGACAAACACAAACGGCATCCCATCCCTCTGGGCTGGAGAGGCTTTCAGCAGAGGATGCTGAGGCACTTCCACACACCTAAACCCCTTGGAGCACTTGCAAAATCCCGTTGGCAGACCTGAAACGCAGCAGCCAGGTGATCCGTCCCTGACTGAGGATACAAAAAGGGTCACAGCCATCCTGCCCCAGTGCCTCCTTCCTCATCACACAGCACCTCCCACCCACAGCCCATCTCTGCAGTAGAGGAGACAGGAGACACACGGAGAAACGCACCACACCACACTTCTGTGCCTTTTTCTGTGTGTTTTTCACCCAAGATGCTCCCTAAATACCCGTGGAAATCCCATTTGGCCTGGAGAGTTTTAAGGAAGGTGCTGTATGGTGAGACCTAGCCAGCAGGAATGGGTTCTGGTATCAAACCCATTGCAGCAAGCACTTGCCTACAAAAAAATCTCCTGCTGCACTCATCAGCCTGCAGGTCCGTGCAGGTAACAAAAAACATCAGAAACAGCACGGATGAGCTCACAGCACCGCTCACACTCCACTTCCTGACAGAGCACATGGTGCGAGGAGCTAGTGCTGGCACCAGGAGAGGCAGCCAGGCCATCACCACCTGTCCTACATCAGTCCCCACAGAGCTGTGGCACCAGGACCCGTTACGGGTACGGGAGGCATCGCCCGATGGATCTGCGGGCATTTCATGCCAGTTCACCAAGCCACGTCCGTCCAGCAGAAATCCTTCACCGAGCTGCTTCAGGGATCTGAACACCACTCCTGGGCTGTTTCATTGAGCGTTATTAAGAGGCTGGGTGCTACAAAATGCAATTCCCACCTAAGGCACCACAAAAATGCAGTACAAGGGCTAAGATCCTAACCACGCCGATGGGGAGGCCACGAGGCTGAGGGGCGCTGCTCACGAGCACATTTGCAGAGCTCAGCGTGATGCAAACACACTAATTACATCCGGGGCGTTTTGGGAAGCACCACGGGAGCTGAGTGTCAGGGACAGAGCCTTTCGTGCCTTCCTTTGACTTCATCTCGCTGCGGTCGCTGTACGCACCACTTCTCCTTGATCCCCAGCCCAAAATCCACCATGCTTCGTCAGCATTTCAGCCCAGCCCACGCCCTGGCTCGCAGCCTGCATTACTAAATCAGACGTAAATCTATAATCTGAGGACAGGATCCGGAATCGAACCAAAGCACCTGCGTATTTATTGCCTTCCTGAGCGCGTGTTTCGGTCGGGGAGGAAGGGAGGCAGCCAGCGAGGCTTTTAGACCGACTGCTGGAGTCAGGGCTCCAGCGGGGTGGGAAACCTGAAGCCCCCCACAGCCCATTTCCAGATCGGGGAAGTGTTTTCATCGCCTCCCACATCCCACCAGGGTATAGATAGACATCAATTTTTATAAGGCTTGCTAAAATTATTCGCCCAAGCACCGCGCAGATGGCCTCGTCACATCCCGAACCAGGCGGCGAGGCTCACACTCCGGTAAGCACCTGCAAGGACAGCATTTGGGGTGGTTACCTAAGGAGTTCTCTTACTGCAAAACCCAAAGCGTACAATGAGTTTCATTTCAAGGTGTATTAGGGCCATTTGACCACCACATGCTGGAATAAATCTGTGCATAACCTATGTGAGAGACGTGCTTCTGTGTTCTGTATTGCACGGTACCTGAAGAACCCAAACCCACAAGCTGATCTTACACAAATATCATGGTAAATCTGAGAAGGTGTAAATGAAGCCTTCCCAGTCGCTTGCACCAGAAGGATATAAGCACAGTATTCCTTCCAAAAGGCTCAAAACTTTCTCTGCAGCAGCTGCATTTTCCCTTTTCCCAATGCCCCCAGCTCCAGAGGCAGCACAACCACTTTCGGCCCCACGTGCCCGACCCACCTGCCTCGATGCTAGGATAAGCCAGCCATATAGGCAGGATGCCAGCACCAACCACGACCCGTAGCCGGCCTGTCAGCACACAAAAGACTGTTGAACCCCAGAAGAAGCCCAGCGAGAGGAAAGCAGAAGGGCTGTCGATGAACGCAGCCTTTCTCCTCTGTTACACCCGGGTGCGTGATCGTCAGCTGGAGGTGAGCCCCCTCGCTCGGCAGCCAGGGAGCTCTATAAGCACTTTTAAAATAGGCACTTGGAGCTCGGTTGCTATATTTACCTCCGTGCACGTTGGTGTTAACATCGCTGGAGTTTTATGTTCTCGCCACGTGCCTTGGGAATAGCCCCAGGAACGAGACCCAGCAGATCCCCAGCGCCGCGCTCAGCCGGTCCTGGGCTCCCGCACACCAAGCTGGGCTCAACAGCCCCCAAAGACCTCAAACACAGGGCTGATGACAGTGTTACCCCTTCACCTTTTCTTTATTTATTTTAATTCATGTTTTCCTAGGTTCAACAAGGCAAACCAAAGACCCCCATCACTGCGCACACATTGCACCCAGGCGAAAAGGGATGCCGGCAGTCCCACAGTTAATGCACCAGCTGCTGAAAGGAGCAGGTTGCAGGCAGAAGGGTTGTTATATAGAATATATAGAGCTGTAATAATATATTATAACCCAGGTATTCCCTCTGCTGCTCACCCCCGAGCTCGGTTGCAGAGCCACCACTCAGCCAAGGCCACCTCTGCTGCTCCCCAGGCACGGTGATGCTCTCACAGACGTACAGCAGGGGTGCTGCGGGTCATTTGGGATTTGGGCTTTGGAACAAGCACCAACACAACCCTGTTCTCACTCCCAGCTGTCACCTCACCTCCAACAAGCAGCTGTGCAACCATCATTTTCACCTGAAACTGCTGAGACTGGGAGGAAGGGAAGAGCATCAGCACATGAAGCCTCGGCAGCTTAACGCTTCCAATCAGTTGGGTAATTTCTTAGAGCAACAAATAAACTCATCATTCCCTGAGCAATATTTTTTTCTTTTTGTAACTTGCAGCAGCACCCGTGGCAGGAACCTGGCTCCTGGCCCCAGCCAGCAATTCAACCTGGGGTAATTACCTGGGGTAAGTCACGTCTCAGCTCCTTGGATCTGACCCTCAGCTCCACAAAGCAAACAGGAGACGTGTGGCCCCTTTTCCTCTCCGGAGCCACCTCCTGACTGCAGACCAGCACCGGAGCAATTTATTTTGATGGCTGGGACTAGCCAGTGCCACGTCTCGTGGCAGGTAAACAAGCAGCAATTGCTTCTGAAGCTGTTATGGACAAATAACAGGAGATTGCTGTGGGGACGCAGCCGGCCCTGGCTCTGTGTCAGAACAAAACCCGTCCTGGAAGTGCTCGGGAGTGCCACAAATCCCTCAGCACTACCTGCACGATGAAAAGCAGAGCTTAAGCTCACTCATAGCTGCTCAAGTTTGCTTGTGGCATCACAGGGGACAAAAACACCTCCGCACAGGCTCCGGCTACCAGCGTCCACCCCCAAAAATTAATGTTTTATCCACCAGAAGGAGCAGTGGCATTGAACTTCAGGAGAAATAAGGGGGAAGGCAAATCCACCTCCAAACAGCGGCGCTGGGTTGTGCTATGGCCGTGTTTGACTCCAGCGCTGTCACACGAGATAATTACGAACAAACTCCTCCTTGCTCTGCACAGATCAAGACCAGAAGCTGGGGAACGAGCCGAAACGCAGAAGGGAACAGCAGCTTTAAGCCTGGACACATCCTACATGAAGTCAGGGGTTGTTTGATCTCACGTGCAGCAGCACGCAGCTCACCAGGCGTTTGGCAGGTGTCCTTACCGGGGGCAGACGCCGCCCCCTCCTTTGGTGACTGCTTAAAACACACGGAGGAAAGCAACCAGGAAAGGAAACCACCGCAGAGGAAGCCTGAGTGCAACAGAGCTGCTGGAGGATGGAAGGGACGTTCATCCACCCAACGAGCCACCAAGAGCCAGGAGGGCACAGGGTGTCGTGGAAGCTGGAAATTGGAGCGAAGCAGGGACCTGGCTGGCAGCAGGCACCATACGGGGAAGGAAAGCCGGGCTCTGAGCAGCACAGACCTGCTACCAGCAGCTCCTCTCGGCTCCTTCTCCATCCCACGTGTCCCAGCAGTCCTCATACAGCTTCCCTACCCATCCCCACGCTCTCCTGCTACACAGCAGGTAAAGAAAATATTGCTTGCAATATATAAAACTTGTCAAGGGGACGGTAAGCTCTCTCAGCAGGGCTAATTCAAAGAAAGGGTGGTGGAAAACACAACGCCTTTCGGGTCTGGCATTGAATGCCCTAGGTATCTGTCCACATTTAACAGGAGTACGGTTTTAGTCCTGCTCACACCTCCCTCCTGGCCCCCAGCCCCAGCTGGGCAAGCCACTGCGAGGCCATCCCGAGGTAAATGTCCTCACCCAAGGCAGCACCCCCTGCTTATTTTAGTTTTTAACGCTCCCGGTCTGATTGCACACCCGAATTCTCTTCGGTGGAAACAGCAGCACAGCAATCACCTCAGGGCGAGCTGGTTTTATTGAATCCACAGCCTGGCTGCACAGGGCTGGACGACGAAGATTCAGGATTTCAAAGATCCAGAGGACATGGAGCCGAGACGTTTGTTACGGTTTCAGGATGGACGCGTTACCAGCGACACCGCACACAACTTTTTGGGAAATATGTTCCACATCCAAAGCTCACTTCCCTCAAAAGACATTTCTGGTCCGCTGATCATGCTGTGTTGTACAAAAAAAGCAGGGGAGAGGATAGAAAAAGGCAGAAGAGAGAATCCTGCAGAGCTCAGTTTGCTCTGGGATGCTCGCAGCAGCTCCCAGCACCGCTTCAGCCAGCTGGAGGCTTGCAGCCACGCAGGGATTTTGAGGAAAGAAAGAGGGAAATGAGAACGGGGCAGAGCTACCAGAAACGTGACCTTCTGAGAAGCAAAACCGCACGACCTTGAAGAGCAGAAGAGCTGGAAAACAGAGGGTTTGGAAAACAACTCTTGTGGGATGAGGCTGCGAAACAGCCAGGATAAACCTGCACCGATCCTGTGACAAGCCCTGGTGACTCCTACGAGGTGAGCACGTGCAGTCCTGCCAGGCAGAAGTTCAAAGCGGAGGCACAGGAGGTCCTGGAGAGCCCAGCACCCCTTACAGACGCCCTCCTGGGGCAAGCTGTGGGATCCTGAGCAAGGCAGTGGCACAGGGCTCCTGCCAGGGAGCAGGGCAAGGTGAGGCGTTCACAGGAGTTCAGAGTTTTAACCATTTGGCACTCCATCATTTAGCATTTTCAAAAGATCACATCGCATTTCACAGCTCTCCAAGAGTTACAGAAGTAGGAACTATTTAGAGTTACTTGAATATTTTTCCTCTTTCGGTGCAATTTCCAACATGCCCTGACCCTCAAAACCCACGAGCCTCTGTATGGGTCACGGGGGAAGGACAGCAGGCACAAAGCTTTTGTTTCCTACCATCAGGGCAGAAGAGCCCAGGAGCTCGTTGGTGAGGCTGCTGCCAATTCACTGCAGAACACACCGGGGGAGGCAGGGAGGTGCTCGGCAGAACCGAAATAAATGCTTTAAAGGACTTCTCAGAAGCCAGGAGGAAATCGATACCGGGTTCCAGCACCGGCAGCACTACCTGTGGGCTGATCCCACAGCACGGTGCTTTTGGTGGGGAAAAAAGCTGTCACTCAGCCAGCAGCACGGATCTGTTACCTGCAAACCACGCCGGGTTTAATTCTACACGTGGACAAAACGGGCATTCAAACAAGGACCTAAAGAAGGATTTCCTAATTTCTGAACTAGGACGCTGTGGCCAGCAGCAGCTTTCAGCCCCAGGCCATCGCTCTGAACGGCTGCAACAGCTTCACAGCCCCCGTGCTGTCAATTAATTTCCATCCAAAGTCATTCATTTCCATCAAATTACACACCCCCTGTTAATGGGGTACGTAGCCAGCCCTTTGGGGGACCCCGGGTGGGTGGCTGCGTGGAGGGCAGCAGGGGGAAGCCTCTGCAGTGCCCACAGGAGATGAGAAAACCCCAAAGCAATGAGATCCCAGATGGCTGCCACCAGTTGAAATGTTCTCCTTGCCTTTCCCAACAAATGAAATTTGGGTAAAAAAAACAAAACAAACAAAAAACCCCTTGAACAAGTTATTTGACGCAAGGAAAGTTCGGCTCAATCCTAATGTGGGTAAACGCCGTGCTTCAGAGCAGGGGAATTTGGCTTCAAAAATAAATCTCTCTCGCAGCAAAAGGAAATCTTTTACTTGGATTTTCCTGCTCCAAGACCGTCAAATGTTATTTATTACACCAGCAACAAATCCTTCCTGTGGCTCTGCAAATTTACGTGATGTTTTGGAAATCCCTGCAAGGCACATTCCCCAGCTGGGGAACCCAAGGGTCTAGCGAGGAAGCTAAAAAATCCCCAGCAGCGATTTGGGGGCAGGAGGACGAGGCGATGGGAGGGTTACTGGGTGGGCTGAAGGGTCTGGAAACCTCTCCCAGCAGAGGGAGCGAGGCAGTGGCACCCCTGGGAGCTGCACCAGCCCACCCTGCTCTTTGCTCTGCTCGGGCAGTGGATGCCAGCTGTAAGCAGCAATAGCAAGTCCCAGATTTTCAGCATCTGTAGCCTCCCATTTCTGCCCCACCTGCTTAAAAGCTGAGCACCAGCAATCACAAAAGGCTCCAGGAAACCCACTTGCTCCTGAGATTTATCAGACATTTGACCCCAGGGGTAAAGCAGCAAGACAGCGTGTAAAAAAAGCTTTACAAAACCTTGGAAGAGATCAGCAAAAATAACCCAAAAAGAGCAAAACGCTGCTTAGCATAAAGATGGGGGAGGCTAAAGTTCAAAAACACTCGGCTAGGACCACACCACCTGGAGAGACCTCCCGAGAGAAGCTGCACTGAACAGCACTGAGCCACCTGGAGCCACCTGGCCCTCACCAAAATGCCCCCAGGAACAGAAATGGATCCAAATACAAGGTTTTACTCCCCAGCAGCAGCTTGTGATGGAAGGTACGCCCCAGCAGCACCGATCCCTGCAGCCCCCCACCCGTGCTCCTGCAGGAAGATGGCTGGTGGCGAGCTCCTGCTCTAAGGCAGCTGCAGCAGCGAGCCAGCAGCAGATGGCACTGTTACCTGGAGAACTGGCAGGCTGCAGCTGGATCCTGCCTCCACACCAGCCACCTCCAAGCCTCCCCTGCAGCACAGGGGGGAGCTGGCAATGCCCAGCCACAGCCGGGGGCAGCACAGCCCCGTGCAGAGCCCCCAGCCCCGCACAGAGGTGCCCGGCTCTCAGCCAGGACCGCAGGGGGTGGCACTGGAAGCCTGGGTAACTGCAGGCACCCAGGATGCAAACCAGGGTTGTGCCGAGCTCTTTGCAGTACTTGAAGAAGCCAAAGTGAAGGATGAGGTGTGTTTGTTTGCCACAAGTCCCCAAAGGGACAGCTCGCCTGGGTGCTGTGACCGGGAGAGGGCAGGAGCCCTGCGGGCACCGCTCTCAATGCCTCGAGTCCCAGCAGCCTCGGAGATGAAGCTGCGTCCCTCCTTCTGCACAAAAGGAGGGTGTCTGGTGGCTCTGTAGTGTACCTGAACCAATTCCTCAAATCACTGCCGCTGTGACACGATGGGTTTTGGTGGCTGGGCTGCAGGAATCGGTCACTCTCCTCTGGGAAACACTGGGGCTGCTGCACCTCCTCGTCCACCCACGGGGATAAAAAGGATGCTGCGAGGGAAACTGCATTGCTGCTGCACCTTTCTGCATCTTTCGGAGTAGGAATAAAGAATATATTGGTGAAAAATATTCTTTAAGCACCAGCCTGTTCCCTTGCTCCTCCTGCAAGCCACGCGCACAGCTTTGTGTCCTCCTCTGCTCCCCAGGCCCAAACCGGGGAGGACTTTTTTGCAGAGCTGCTGGTGGCTCTGCCCGGCACACCAACACCGTGACAGGTCAGCGAGGCCCAGCAGCCACCCGTCATCAGCCCACGGCAAAAACCCCACCTTGCACAAACCGCCAGGGAAACAACCAGAGGGAGCCGCAGCCCCAGCAAATCGCCGTGCCTGCTTTCCAGCTGGTTAGCTCAGAGGCTGCTGCTGTGAATACAAACCAGCCAGCGAAATTAGCTTCTAATTGTTCGCAGCCATTCAGCGCCGGCACAACCTGCAAGCAGCTTTGAGACAACAGACGAGGAGGAGAGGAAGGGTGGTGTAAGATGCCTTAAATCCGTGTGTCTGTGCTTTGCAGCCCCCCGCAATGCTGCCCGTCTGACCCCCTGCCACCCTGATGTCTGCTTTGCAAGCACCAGGGGAGATGCTTCCATGGGCGTTTTTTTTTTTTTTTTTTTTTCCCCCTCTCTCCTCTTTTTGCTCGGGGCCGGTTCACAAATCCAAGCAGGCAGATTTCGGGCCCCGCGCACACGGGCGGTTTGAGCGCCGCTATTTATAAAGCTGCTTAACATTCCGGCCGCAGCCCGAGCTGCTGGGAGGGATGTCAGCCGTGCAGCACCCCGGCAGAGGGGGCTGCCACAGGATGGGTGCCGTCACACAGCCCCCTCTTTCCTATTTTTTTTTTCCCACCCGGAGCCTCCACTGCCACCTCCCCGGGGTCCCTTCCCCCCGGCGCAGACGGCGACGCTTCGTAATCGCAGCGATTTTCTCTCCTGGGAGGGGGAAGGTGTCGCAGCCTGATATCCTTCAGCCCCCAGCACGCCTGTTTGGGTTTACAGGAGCAGCAATGCAAGCCCAGCCCGCAGGCTGAATTATTTCAGGGACTGAACCCTGCCTTATCTTAACACCGAGATTCCCTCGCCTTCGGACGCAGGAACGGCCCTGCCGCAAAGCCACAGCCCTCATCCAGGTCCTGGGCACCCCAGCAAATTGAATAAACTTCAGTGGCATTATTTTATCAAGCACAAAATCTCCTGGAGGAGACAAAATAAAACCGAAAACCGACGTATAAATAGCTCTGGCTGAAAGCACAGCAAATGCTGTGTCATGCTGGCTCCCAAGGCAGCAGCGGGGGCGCGGAGCTCAGCGCTCCCTCGGGGCTCTCCGAGGTCTGTGCACCTCAAGCACCCCTTTGGAGGAATATTTGGGGCCAAATACACACATTGCAACGCCTCCCTGCTCTGCTGCACGTGGGGGCTGCTGCAGGGCCAGCAGAGCAGGTTGGTGACGAAGGGCAGCGGGAGGTGGGTGAGTTTGGTGGCTGCGCCTGGAAACACAGGGTGCTCGGGCTGGAGTTAGGGTTAGGGCTCCACGGGTTGGGATTTAGGGGGTTCGGGGCTGGGGGATGCTCTGCAACACGGCTCCCGAGGAAAACTGGCACCGCTGCCTCGGTCAGGACACAGCCAGAAGCTGAGGGTCACCTCTCGGGTCCCTCCGAGCACGCAGGCAGGCGGTGATTTGGGAGGTGCAGCATCTAACGCCGGCTGCACGACCCCCCCAGTGCTCTGCAACAGCTTTCTGGTAAATAACACCTGCTGAACCTGCTGTGTACACCCCGGGAAGTCAGGGATTAAAAAAAGAAATAAATCTAAAGCCTTTATGAGCAGCTCAGAGCCCGGAACACGGCGGGGAGCCCACCCCAAACCCAGCAGCAGCGCGTTTCTCCGCGATGAGCAGAGCCACTCCCCCAGCTCACGCTGCAGACGGGGCTGTGGGAATGCTGCTGGGACAATGCAGCACCATTGCATCACCCAAAAAAACCTCGGCTGCAGTTTCCATTCACTGGGAAGAGTTTCGCTTATCCCTCCTCCCTCACGCAAACGCTGCGGTGGACTGCCTTTTCTTTCCTTACCCTTCCAGCCAGAACACAGCTTTCAGCTCCATATTGAAACCTGTCAATGATATTCGACGTGAATATCCTCATTTTGCCTTCAGTGTTTCCTAGGGTGACTCTTACACCACTTCCCACAAGCTACCCAACACCACATGGCATTTACCCAGCACAACACCCAACATCTGCCCGGAAACCTCTCCTATGTTATTCTGCAAGCAGCTGTTTTGTTATTCGGTGGCACGTTGGAGGTGAAAATTCACAATTACCCATCAGGAAACCTTCTTTGGTCCCCCCCAGTCCCTTTCCTGACAAAGGAGCAGCCAGACAGAGGTGTACGGGCACAGCAGTCCCAGCCCCTGCAGCACAGAGCCATGGCACAGAGGTGAGAGCGATGTGAGCGCACAGCCACGGCAGAGAAGCAAGAAAGCCAGATATTCTGATTTTTTAACATAAAATACAGAATTCCCATTCTAAACCTGTTGAAGTTATACTAACAACTATCCCCTATACAAAGATTTTGATCACTTTTTAATCCCTGCCAGCCGGGTATCCCCTGGACACCGGGTAGACAACAGCGACCTCCTTGGGGGCCCCCATCTTTCTTAAAAGGGATGGCAGCAGTGGGAGCTTTATTTATTTTAGTGACCCACGGCTTTGCTGCATCCCTCACCTCTGTGTGCAGAGCAGCAGGCTGCTCCTGGCAGCTTTTCTAAGAAGTTTTCATGGCTTTTGTACTCTTCGGGGCCACGTCCCTGCTCCCCTCCTGGCCCAACGCCCCTGCGGGGTGCTCCAGTGCAGATGTGCTTGGAGAGGACACTACAGCGGCATTTTGGGACCTCACCTCTGACAATAGCACGTGTTCCTCAAGCTGGTTGTTCCCTCCCATCCTTCCCACCCACTTGTGGTGCGGGACGAGCCGAGGTCCTTCACCTGAAGCATCCCCCTGCCTCCATGGCCTCTCCTGGGGGCTGTGGGCAGCTCTGCCCTTACGGGAACAAACTCTCGCTCCGTGCAGCACGAGCACCAAGCAGCACGAGCCCGTCTGCCTGGAGTCAGCAGATCTGCCTCCGAACTGACACAGCCAGCCAGCGAGAGGGTTGCTTTTTTCTTTTTTTCCTTCCCTTCTTTGAAGAGGCTCCAGCTTTTTGGAGCAGAAAGGCAGTGGCCCCCAGCACAGCTGCGGCACTCAGCCCGGCGCTCTACCTGCCCCAGCAGCCCCGTGGGAATATCTCCGCCCGGAGGAAGAAAACGCTGAGGAGGAATGATGCAGCTCATCAATTACACAAGGTGCAGCTCATCAATTACACAGCCACTGAGCCCTGTCCCTGCAGCGGCACGGCCCGGGGAGGATGCTCTGTGCCCCCCTGCGTGCCTTCGCAGCTACACCCCAAGCAAACCCAGCCTGGAGAACGAGCAATCGATAACCACGTCTGCAGAACACCTTTTACCTTCTTAAACCGAGCCCGTTAGCCTTGACAGGGAGCCCCATATTTCCTGGAACCGCAATTTGCTTGCTGCCTGCTTCCTACACTGGCTTTTTTTTTTTTTTTATGGGATGAGCACACAGAGCAGGAGAGCGGGCGCCCTGCTGAACCACCAGCCCCTGCTACGTGCTGCACAAAAACACGGCCCTCACTTTAACAATTCCAGCTAAAACAGAGGGATTTCAGCCCATCCCATTCCCGCTGAAACGTTGAGCCATAAACACGGTTAGAGGCTTACAAACACCCCAGGAAAACAGGAGCTGATTTAGGAAGCTGCGCTCCCCGAGGGCTGGGGAGGTGCTCTGCATCCTCCTCCTCCTCTCGGCACAACGGAGACCGGCTGAGGTCTGCCAAAAAGCCACAGTGAGGATGGTCCTAGAAGTCCCCAAAAGATGCACAAAGCTGCCAGCCTGCCATCATGGAGAGCAGCAAATCCCAGAGTCACCAAAAAGCCACGTGGCGGCACGCAGAACCGCTGAGGTGCTGAGCCCCAACATTGCTCCCACCGGTGATTTCTACTCGCAAAAACTGCCCAGCTCCCCCAGCTGCCCCCATGCAGGAGCTGTTTCATCAGCCACTGCCACCCAGTGCTGGGGTGGGACACGGAGCTATGGAGAACTCAGGACATCGTTAAATAGTGGACAGTGCTAAGCCAAGAACACAGCACTCCATCTGAAGACAGAAAGCACCTTGAGCATGCAGAAGAGGCAGTAAGGAGGATGATTTTTTGCTGTGAGCACAAACTGACACCTTGCTCTTGCTATAAACTCAAAAAACAACGCAGAAAGCATCTGATGCAGCAGAATCCTGTAGTGAAAGGTCCTCAGCATCTGTGTAACGCCTGCCAGCCGTCAGCTCACTGCCCACAGCCGTTTGTTGTCTTTGTCAGATGTTTTTCGGTACTCCTCTCACCAGGCGTGCACTACATCTCCAGTGGGTTACCCCGCACACCTTCCCGACAGATTTACTTACTGAACACCAAGCAGCACCAGCTTTCATCCCGCTTAATTCAGGTGGCCAGCTTCATTTCTCATCCCCCCAGAGCTACATGCCCAGCTCGGGCAGCCGATGGCACCTCCATGCCCCCAGGGGCTCAGCAGTGCCCCTCACCTCCTCCTCCTCTCCCCTCAGGGCTGGGCACACAGACTGGGACAGACTGGGACGGACTGGGCCAGCAGACAGGAGGATGCACGAGTCGGGGTGCCAGCCCTGCAGCCCTCACAACCACGTGCCGTGGCATTTAGGAGGGCTGATGCTGCTGCCTAATTAGGTTTGCTTAATGAGTCATGTTACAGAGCGTCTATGGACGAACAGGTTTGCCATTAGCGCGGGGACCTCTCCGGATGATCTAGGTGAAACGCTGCCGTTACCACCGAGCCTTTCTTCATTTCACGTCGCTAACTCTGACCTACGTTCCTCGGCTGGAGGGAGGCCCAGCTCCGGAGGGAACGTGCCCGTTTCTTCAGCTCCAGCATTTTGTCGGCGTTCAGCAGGGATGGACGGGGTAGGCTCGTGTCTCTGCAGATGATAAAAACGTGCAGAAGCTCCAGGAGGGAGGGTAAAAAAAAGGCACCACGTCCAAAAGGGGCAGCCCGAGGCGAGCAGCATCTGCAGAGCTCCAGGAGCGGTGCGCCCCGAGGGTGCTTCAGTGGCTCAGGGTGCGAGGGGTGCTCCTGGAAAGCTGCGGTCGGGTTTGGGGAGGAAGAGGAAAAGAGAAGTCGTCGGGGAGGTCAGCAACTTGAGTTCTTGTCTCTGCAGGAAACGGACAGGCAGCAGACTGGGGGGGGGTTAAGACACAACAGGGAGCAGTGACCCCGGTGCCAGAACCACAACTCACCCTTTCTGCCCCAAAAGCTGCTCCTGTGCTGCCCCTGGGCACTTGCAGCTACCTCCGAGACGCAGCCTCTCCTCTCTGCTAATGCAGAGCCAGCAAAAAATATCCCTAAAGCTCCCCCCGGCACCAACAAAAAACCCACAGAACAGAAAGGAACCACAGAAAGGTCAATGGGGGAGGAATTTAGGCGAAGTGCCCCCAGTCCCGAGGGCTGTAACCCGGGCTGCTCCCAGCACAGGGTGCCCTGCAGGGACGGCAGCTCCCTCCCCAGGCACCAGCCAGGGAGAAGAGCTAGAAAAAAAAAACAACAAAAAAAACAAGAGTTCAATGAACGCTTGCTCCCCATCAGGGTTTCAGGTTTAGTCTTTTACAATCCCGGATCAATTTCAGAGGTTCAAATTTTTATTTTATTTTTTTAAACAAGAAGCTAAACCACAAGGTTTTTCTGCCCTCTCCACCGCCAGCAGCAATGAAGACCCCGGGTAACTCTGCTCGTTTTGTCGCGGCACGAGGCACAACGGGATATGCCCAACACCACAAAGTCCAGCAGCACTGACAGCAGTGAAAATACCAAAACACCTCCGGCATCGTCACACCGAGCACCTGAGATCAGAATTTTGTGCACAAAACAGCAAGGAGTGGGCTGCACAGAACTAGGTCTGAGATTTAAACATAGGAGTTCATCGGGGGTGTGCTAAGAGAGCCACAAACAGAAAGGAGGATTTTCCAGAGGGTTCAGCTCACCGGGCCGAACAAAACAAAGCTCATTGAAAATCCCTCCAGGAGAGGCGGTGCAGCGTGCTGTGGGGCGTCCTCAGCAGCCACTGCATGCACCAACCACGCTGTGAACTGCTCTAATCTCTGCAATTCTGCGTTTGCATACCCAAACAAGATAAGGCTGCAGTTCACAACCGCTGAAAAATACAAAGAGCTGAATGTTTACCTGGTTAGCAGCGGGGTTTAACTCCAGATTTTGAGGAAAACTTAAGCCAACACCTATATTTAACCTGAAAGGTAGCAAGGAGGGCATCCCCTTCTGCACACCCAGCAGCAGGGACCCAAACTGGCTGATTCCTGGCAGAAATGCAGCCGCACACCCAGCCTCCGAGCCCATCCCCTCTGCAGGGGTTGTGCTGGGGACAACCCCTTTTTTGCGCTGAAGAACTGCAATAATCAGCAAATTGGGAGCACTGCGTGGTTGTTTGCCGTTTAGTTCCCATCTCAAACCTGCATTTTCAACCCAAGAAAACCCAAATACCACCTTCCTGGGCGAGATGACTTCAAGGCAACTCCGAGTGCCCTCAGCAGGCAGCCCCCAACAACTCTTACCTGCCTTACATCCCTCACGGAACACACATACATGTTGTTGCAGCCCCAAATTCGGAGTTCTTCCTAGCTTGCAGGTGACCGACAGGCCAGGCTGAGATGGTACCAGGAAAAAAATCCCTTGGGAGAAGTCCTCTAGGCAGCAGGGTGGTACATGCTGCCTGGCCGTGCTCGACCCTCCTGTCCGGCCGTGTTCCAGAACCTTTCCTTGCACAGTTCTGCTGTCAGCACTGTTGCATCACGTCCAGGCATCAGCTCCAAACCTCCTTGAGGAACAGGACAATGCAGGGGATGGCTTGTAAGCATTTCTCAGAAATGCCACAGGCTTTGGAAAATGGGAATTTGTACCCCCTAGCTTACTAGCTTGCCTCATAAAGCTGTGAGATGGCTGCCAAGAGGCACGGGTAAAATCTCCATCCAGCCACCGAAGCCTCTGAGCACCTCAGTGATAAAGCATCAAAGCACTGAAGTGCCACGCACCTCTGAACAAGAGCAGACCAGAGATCAGAAGCTGGCTAAAAATTCACAGCCTACGACTGAGAAGTCCCAGACAGAGTCACCCAGATGGCTCTGAGGGAGCAGCTTCAATGCGATGCTGCTGAAGGCTCACAAGGAGCTGCTTCTCCCACGACGAGCTGAGTTCAGCTCAGAAATAAACCACGATAAAAGTCAAACCTGCAGTCAGATCTTACTTTTCCCCTACCACGTGCCCCACAGGGTTCAGGCTGAAGGGATCCCAGCAGCTCTCCTTCTGCAGGAGCTTCGAGAGCTGCTCCCACGCCACGGAGCAGGCAGGAGATGGGGAATATCTCAGTGCCCGAGGACAATTATCAAAGGAGAATTGTGAAGGAAACTCGAGCACTGCACCAAGCCCCATATTGCTAGATGTTACTACCACCAGGCTGGGCACTCAAACAACACTTCTTTTCATAATTATGTAATAAAAAAAAAAAAAAGAAAAAAAAAGAAACAAGCCCTTGCAATGTGCACAAAAGGAGGGAACTGAAAAAGCAGTTTCCTGAAAACAAATTGGTCAGGTGGGGGAGTGGGAGGGGATAAAAACAACGCACACCTCCCAGTGTGGCA
The DNA here is from genome assembly GCF_047663525.1 of Anas platyrhynchos. Classification (NCBI taxonomy): domain Eukaryota; kingdom Metazoa; phylum Chordata; class Aves; order Anseriformes; family Anatidae; genus Anas; species Anas platyrhynchos. The sequence continues at coordinate 8,510,855 of NC_092605.1, read as the reverse complement.
TCTTAATGTTTTTGTGAATGGAGCAGCAACGCGGTTCAGGAAGATATCAGAGTTTTAAGATGCCCCAAAGAGAAGCTCGGAGCTGCCTTACCTTTACAGCACCTCTTGGTGCCCAGCTTTCAGTACACCCACCCCAGGCAGACAACGCCCCAGCTCTGCGTTGGATGTACTCCTCACCCCGCTCAGATTTCACCCAAGCAGCATCTCAGCAGCCCCTGCCCAAACAGCCACTTGCAGCCAGGCAGGTGTGGAGAGGGGGAATCTCACCCATCCCCGAGGGCTGGGTTCAGATCGCAGGCTGCTCGTTGGCATTCCTGATTAAAAGCTCTTCCCTCTCCTGGTCTCTAACGCAGATTTGCCACTCTGCTCGCTCACAGCCCAGCTGAACGGGACAGGTGCCTTCTGTTCTTGAGAGCCTAAAATAACCTCAGAGCCAGCGTTGAGATGAGGCTAAGCTGGGAGCAGCAGCACCAGCCCTGCACGCAGCACTGCCAGCCTTGCAGCACTCCTCCTGGGACCTCAGTTTCACGTGGGAACATCAGAAACATGCTTTGTTTTGCTCTTCCTCAGAACGCAGATAATCCCAGCTACTCCGCTTCAAGTTCCCTAAAGCAACTGGGTGGAAAAAAACAAAAGCCCTTCTAGCTCAAATTAGTGGGAAAACCTAAAACCCCAGCTGAGTGTAACCCCGCAGATCAGATGCAACACTCCCAGGCTAGCAGGTCACATAGTTCAGCATTTTGAAAACATCCAGGGATTTTTTTTTGATAAAACTGGAAAAAAGAGGGGCAAGCAGGTGCCCTGCCAGCTGGTGGCAGAGCATCGGATGGGTTTGCTGCTGTCAGAGCAGGGAGAGAACTGCCATTTCATCTTTTCTCTCATGCTCAGGAGCGCACGCAGGCTGGACAAGGATGCTCTGAACTTTGTTCTGTGTCTACTTCTTCGTCTCTTGCTTTAAGGCCTCATCCAAGCACTGGCAGCACTGCAGATCACAGGCAGCCTGTGCAGAACTGGTCTGGAGGTAAGTCAGCACTGAGAACAAACGGCATCCCACAGAGATTTTGTGGGCTCTGCAGCTGCTGGAGCTCTCAGCTCGCTGCCATCATCCTGCGAGGGGAGGCTTTCAGATCCCAAAGAGATGCAGACACAGGCTGCAAATGCTTCTAGAAAACGACTTCCCAGCCCAAACGGGACAAGGTGGTCGGCAAGATGTGAGTTTGGGAAGCGAGGGAGTTTGCTCCCCCTGCCCCATGCTTACCTGAGCTTCGAGGAGCAGTGACAGCAGCACGGAGGTGGGAAGCTGCCCCGCAGACACCACGGCTGACTGCCAGCTTTTCAGCCCCTGGAGGGTTTCTCCTCACTGCGCTCCTGACAGCGAACACTTATCAATGCCAGATCAGAAGAGATTAAGGAAAACGCAAATTAAGCTACCCCACGAGGAAGGTAAGGTTCGTGACAGAGTCACCAGGGGCAGAAACAGCCCCACCACAACGCCTAGGAGGGGCAGGCGGGGTGATGGGACCAGTTTACCCCCCAGACTACAGCCCAGGAGGTTAAATACAGCTTGTCAAACCCCCGCCTAGGGCTTGCCAGCAGTTCCCAACCATCTCCTCAAAAGCAATCTTTTTCTTCATGTTTGAGCACTCACTTTGCAGCCAGAATGCCAGCCCTGGGAGCTGTGATAAGAGCATTTTCCCTACCAAACGGGCTGGCCTGCATGGCTGCACACACGCTGATCAGGACTACCCTCATCTGAAAAGAAAGAAGCTGCAAGGGGCAAAACCAAAAGAAGCCGAAGCAACACCGCCACTTGTGCCACAGCCCCTGTAAGACATAATTCAGCTCTCAATTATTTTCATCATCGTGCAAGAGCAAATAGATTTGAAAGGGTAACCAGTATCAACAGATGACAGTCTGGTACTAAATCACATTACTGAGCACAGAAAAAAAAAACAAACATAGCCACAGCACGATTAAGAGGAAGCCAGGAACTTGGCCTGGATTTCTTCCAAAGCTCCAAGTGTCAGCACTGGGAGGAAAAAAAAAAAAGGCTCCTACAATTAAAGATTTTATATCTGCATTATGGTGACCACATCACTTACAATATTTGTGATCCTCAGTTCCTGTAAATTATTCATCCTCCACTCAGATGCCTAACAAAACAAGCAACACGAGAGCCCGATCACATAATGCTCTCATGAAGTACAAAGAGATGTGGGAAGTGTTAAGTTTTCGTCTGACACGTGGTCTCAGATAAAAGCAGCCTCTGGAAAGAAATGTTAATGCCACCACCGAGGTCCCTGAGGCTGATCCAGGCAGCGGGGGGACAATTCAGACCAAGAAAGCCCTGGGCAAGCGAACAGGGGCTGCAGGGTGAGCAGGGATAGAGCCCTTGCAAGGCAGGGATGGGGTGAGGAGGAGATGCTGAGTGTGCCTCACCACCTAGCAGCAGGTTTATAAAGACCAGAAGCTACTCGGGAGCCAGGTCTGCTTGCTGTAAGACACGGGTGCAAACTGCTTGTACATTTCTGGTAGAAATTCCAAATCTCCTCCAGATTTGGGACAGCTTCCTAACCGCAGAGACCAAAGCAGCCCGGGAGCTCTTTTTATATCAGACCTTCAGACACAACCGGGTTGCTGCAGCCCACGACAGCAGGGCACGGGCTCAGGCTGCCCTCGCCAGCAACCGCGTAATCACAGGCAGCGCTCGTCTGGCAGAGTTTCGTTACAGGGAAGTCACCCTGCACTTAGCACTTTGCTTTGTCATCACAGGGCAGGTTCAGCCTGTGCACCAGACGAGCCATTTCTCTGTCGCGTACCAGCAAAATCCCCAGCGCCGCACACAACTGAATGGAGGAAGTTTCTAGCCCGAGAGTCAAAAGGGCAAACAAAGCCAGCTCGGATGTCCTGGGTGAAACAGCAGTCACTGAGTCAATAATGCCTCTATATAAAAAACTGACAGTGAGATATGGAGTGTGAGACCTCAAAACATTAGGATACATCATCAACTAATGCAGCAAGATGACATTTTAGGCTTTTTTGTTTTTTAATTATAATTATTTTTAATCTAGGAACCCAGGTATCGGGTTCTGGTATTTCCTCCAGAGGCCCTTTCACTGCTGTGTAATTCTGCACGGTGCTTTCCTTCCCTGGATTTCAGGAACACACAGCATCTACGTGCAGTCGAGGAACTTGCTTCATCCTGTGAAGTTTGTTCCAGTTCAGAAAGCTTCCACAGCGAGAATAATTTGGGTCTATGTTCATCAATCACATGCCGCATTAAATACCCTTCAAGGGAGGAACATTATATACTACACCACCTCATTAGGGAGAGCTTCCCAAGCTCCTTGGAACACACCCGAACACTGCTCAGCCTGCCTCTTACAGGAAGCAAGTGAATCATCCACATCTGCAGACTCTAAAAAAACAACAAAACCCAAAGATTTCCAGGAAGGACAGAGATTCCTCCCTTTCCTCTCCCCAGCTCCCCTATTCTGCTTTAATCTGAACTCGCTGAGATTGTACTCTAGCATGGGAAGCCAAAGCAGCTTCTCTAACCTGGACTCCGCAGGCTTCCTGTGGCACAAGGGCAGAAAAGCATTTGACAGAAATCACTCGAGTTCAGGACAGAACAATAAATAAGAAGAGCTGGTTCACTTACAGCCAGTTACACAACCACGTAGTAACTCTAAATTTAGAAAATGTGGCTAGTTTGTCTCAAGACTAATGCTGTTTCAAGGAACTTGGACTCAGACGCTGAACAGAAGCACGAATGCTTCTTGCAGCAGCCACGGGAATTATTCACTTGGATTGGACGCGTAACCTACCTTCCAAGGAAAAAAACCAACTTTCATCTTCAAAAGCAGCCTGAAGAGTGAAGCCAAAGGACAATTCCAGCGCAGGGCCCTCCTGGAAATCTGATCACTTCTGAGCACAAATATCCTGCTGCACACTCACCTCCAACGCTGAAAAGCCAATTTCTGGGGGGAGCAGCCCAGCAGCGAGCAGAGCAGCTCCCAAAACACCCAGCTCGCCTGGCAGCAGGTACAGCAGGAGCTGGGGTAGGGCAACTGTGGAGTAAAGCTGGAGGAAGCAGAGTGTGAAGCTACTCAAGCTCCAGAGCTAGTCAAGCTCCAGTTGTGTTTCTGCGTAGCTGTTGCCAACAATTTTACCGAGGACTAAGATCTAGGATGTTATTTACTGCCTACATATCTTTCTAATCCGGCCTTGGCAAAAATTCTCCCAGCTTCCAAGATTCATACCCAAATTAAAGATGCTAGGTTACTCACCAGTTTACTCATGAGAGGGAACAAATCAAGCCTGAGTCCCTCAGTACCAAGATATATTGCACACCATCTAGTTTCCAATCCATCTTTTTACCCAAACACAGAATAACCAAAGTATTATTGCTCAGGTGAGGGTAATTAGACTGGATAAAAGTCCCCAGCTATAACTGCACCGAGGGACATCAAACATTTCTCCACCGATCTTCAGCCCTGATCAAAAAGGGTCAAAAAGAGAAAATAAGGAGCGTAGCACCAAGAAAACACGGCTGGTGGCCTTGAACTACTTTGGGCTGTCTCACCCACGGGCACCTGCAGGGAAAGTTTCTGGCACCTGCCCCGGGCCCAGCCGAAGAGGCACTGCCACATCAGCGCCCGAAAAGGCTTTGAAGATGAAAGTCCTACTTACTTGCTAAGTATCCTTATCAGCAGAGAAGCAGCACTGTTTCTTAAAACAAAAATGATTCATATGCAAAATTCCTTTATTCGCGAAGAAGTTACATCCTTTCAAAGGTAGGTAAAAAAAAAATAATAAATGAGCTGTGATGGAACTAATTCCAGCTCTGCTGGTATTACTGGATTTCACTTCAGGCAGAAGGCTCGATGTCCGCTGACAGATGAAACGCCACCAGTCACTCCGGCAGCAGGGATGCACGAGGAAGTCCCAGCTTTGGGCTAGGCAGCGCAGTTAAAAGCCTTAAGCTCCACATCCCTTCAGATTTAATAGCCCTTTTGCCTGTCAGCCTCCACACCTCTCCCTGGGCAGCGCAGCTCTGCAGGCAGCCGGAGGGATGTGCCTCCCAAGCCGTGCTCCATGCCTGCCGAATCCGGCACTGCTCAGATTTTACGCTGCAAAATGAACGCTGCTTAATGGAGCGAGGGCACGGCTGCCTTCCTGCCCTTCAACTCCAGGCTGTAACCAGAGGCTCCCAAGTGATACCGCCAGCATAAGCCCAACAGACCCTTTCCTTGTTTCAAATTAACTCCCACCCCTAAAAAATAAAAAAAAAAAAGAGAGTCCCCAGTCCCCCTGAGCTGACACGGTGCAGCAAAACCTTAAAGATCTCACCCAAAAGCTGAACCAAACGGTACCAAAACCCCTCCGTGGTCACAGGGCTTCTATGGAGCAACTCAAACCTGAACGGAGACGGACGAACAAGGCTCACAGCCAACATACAGGTACCCAAACCCGCACACATTATCACCAAACTCATTTCTGCTCCCCCACACCGTGCTCTGGAGGTTTTGGCCCTGCCAAGTTTTGGTTTCCACTCAGGTCTCTTTCCAAAGGCTGGAGCAGGGCACCCGGCAGCTACCAGACCATAATTCTGCTTGCCCTGTGCCCAGGCAAATGCATGAAGGAGGCAGGAACAACCCTAAAACATTCAGCGTCGATCAAGAAAAATGAATTGCATGAACCCAGGCAGCCAAGGCCTGCAGGGTGCCCCCTGACAGCGCCACAGCTGATCTGCAAGCACCCCCAAACGCCAAGCCCCCATTCTTTGGGGTGTTTGATGTTTCACCCCCTACTTTTCCACCTCTCACACGGTCTACCTGTCCCTTCCCAAAACCACGTTAACATGCAGAACGCAAAAAGCCCACGGAAACCCGAGGGTACAGCCGCCACCGCCTCAGCCCAAGGACCGCTGGTAGGAGAAACCGGCCTTTGCTGAAGTCCAATAATTTCACAAATTTGGGTTTCAGACACAAACACACGCACGTTTAGCAGCCTAACAGCAAATGGAAAAAAGCCCAAAGGTTACCACGAAGTGTCCCAGAACACAAAATAATCTGTAGGAAGACAACTTTACCACAACTTTACCACAGGCCTGAAGGCCCCAGGAGGGGACGCAGCGGCGATATGAGGTAGAGCTGAACTGAGCTACGTGGCAAGTGCTCCAGAGCACAACGTAAAAGAAACCCAATTCACCATCTCACCTCTCAGTTCTCAGCCTTCCTGACATCAAAAGCAAGTACAAAAATTTCAGGCCGAAGGATCGGTTTCTAGGCTTGCATTGACCCATTTGGGCAAAAACCCCAGCAGAGGGTGGGAGGTAGGAGAGTGGAAACAACGAGGCAGGTTCTTCCCGAGGAGCATTTAGGAAGGTGTCATCACCTCCAGAGCCTTTGAAATCCCACAAGTAATTAAACGAGAGGAGGCTCTGAGCCTCACAACGCTGGTGGTTTCCCCGCACCAACGCAGATGCTGAACATGAAAAATTGTGGCTTGCTCTGAAGAGAGAACTGAGGACAGCTGGCAGGGGCAAGGCCTTGCCCCAAAAAGCACCTGTCAAAGCTTCTGACACTGAACTTTGGGGAAGAATCATAACCAAAAAAAAAAAAGCAACTTTACATAACTGTTTGAAGCCTAAAACAGACGCCTGTTTTGGAGCTGCACAGCACGAGAGAAGGAGAAACTTTATGAGAAAGCTGCAGCAAAATGCCTCGCTTACGCAGGTATTTCAAAGCCTGTCCTGGGCTTTGATTGATTCCTTCCAAAGCTTTTAGTGCACATTAGTTTGTTTACCAGTCCTAAGAGCATTACTAATTTAGCTGCCTTTTTCCCCCCCCCCTTTCCTTTTAGCTACACCAGCACATCGCAAGCGAGTGCACCTTGGAAGAGGGAGCGAGCCACGAAACTGCTTGCTCAGGGAGGTTTTGTCCATTTTAAAAATAACACTCCTGACTGGGGCTGGAACAAGTATAATTAATTGCTTAGCCCAGGTGGCCACTCGCACTCCCGAATTATCCATTCACCTCACACACTGTACACAGAATAACTCCCCGTACGGTAACAGGGTATAGCATTAGCACTCGGGAGGTTTCCACGCCACGCGATGTACAGGAGGCCATTTCTGGAGTAAAATATTTATGGTGATCCCCAAATCCACATTGCAAGCGTCCAATAAATCAAAGCCGAACAGGAATCAACTCAGGGGTACGTAACCTTGCAACGAGGGCTCGCAGTAACAATACCCACCGCAGTGCCTGTTTTACACAAAACTACACAAATTCCAGTAAGCTTTTTCTCTCCTCCTGCCTCTAACGGCCGGGCAGATCAGGTGGTTTCAGAGCACCCCCCTGGGAGACTAACCGAAATGTCAGATGCGAGAAGAGGGTTAGACACAGCCTCCCCGTGCAATAAAAAATACCATTATTAGCTTATGGGCGTTGGATTTGCACAGCTCTGCACTGTGACCAGCATTTACTGCTGGCTCCTGAGAAGCAGCCGTACCCAGGACATCCCCCTTCACCTGCTGGAATTTAAATACTCTGCACCACGGCACTTTAGGCAGCAAAGGCTTTGGCCAAATATGAAGATGGAAGGTTTTTAAGGCTGTGTTTTCGTCCCTCAGTCTCCAGCAGGTAGCACACAGTCACTGGTGAGTATTAACGCCTGAAGAGCCCATGCTAGCGGGCTGGCAGTGGCTGCAAGGGATGGGCAGGAGAAAAATAGAGACTGCCAGTAAACAGGAATGTTTCCCTCTCCTGCTGTATAGGCACACTGAAATCACAACTCGTAAGTTTAGGTCATAACGACTATATGACAGGACTCAGACAGGAAATAAAATATTCATGAAAATATTGAAATTACGCAGGAATAATGTCTTCAGAAAGCTCTCCTGCGAGCTTACATTCATGACTCAATATTTGAGGTCAAGAAGTTACAGCAGTGAAGAGTGGGAAGGAACGGGAGGGCTGTGTGGGATGAAGCAGAGCTGAATTCACAGAAACTCCTCGAGATAACATCAGCCAGCTTCCAGCTAACAAACTGATCGGCCGCTGGGCTGTGCCCGAGGAGCCCTGATAGCACGAATCCATTCCCAAAACAAAGCCAAATGGTGTAAGAGAGCCATCCGAACCAAGGGGGGGATCTAGACCCTAGAAAACAAGAGGCTAAAAACCTTCCAAGGAGTTTCCCCTTGTCCTGGGTCCCTACATGCTGCCTCCAGGTAAACCCACCAGCACTACGAGCAATACAGCATCACGCCAAGACACTACCACAAGCATTCATTCCCCGAGGCAGACGGAGGAGCACAAGGCAGGAATTCAGCAGGCTGGCCAGCTGAAGGTCTCTAGATAAGGTGCTGAAACACAACACCTGCACCTTCCGCTGCCCCCGTCCGCAGAAGGGTATCGGCCTCGCAAAGCGCCGCGGCCACCAAAGGCGGTGGAAAACTCCAGGGCTCTCAGGTGAGAGGCAGGAGGAGGAAGGGCAGCAGCGTCCCAAAGCACCCCGCGAGCCCCACTAATCCCTAACCAAACCGAGAATTTTTGTAAACTGCCCCAAGGCAGCTCAAGCATGCAGCAGGGATACCGAGCTCCGGCTGAGAAACCCTGAAATTAAAATTCGGCTGCGCCTCATTCTCTTCCAATTTGTCAGAACGAGCACCAAGTGCTCGCACCCATGAGCAATACCCTCAGGATTTCTGCACCAAGCCTCCCAACAGGCAGGGGGCTTCCAACAGGTCGGAGGAGCCGCTGGTTGCATGAGCGCCGGGGTCCAACAAGACACTGGAGGCAAACCTGCCTGCAAAGGGAAGCTTCCTCCTTCCAGGGCTGTGCTTGACGTTGGCAGCAATTCCTTCCCTGAGTTCTCAGTTGGGAACGTGCTCATGGAAGCAGGGAAGGAGCAGACACTCAGGATAAGGAATCCCAGCTCTTCCTTTACTCGCATGAATGTCACGATACTGGTGGTGGTTATCAAGGCAGGAATGACCTCAAATAAACTACTAATCCGGCTGGAAGAGCTGCTGGGCCTTCGTACCAAATGCTAGATCTATTTCGGGAGAAAGTTTCTATTACTTATTAACATCAGCAATTGTGTGCTCGTGGTCAAGTGGCAGCCTGCCTACCGCTTCCAACGGGAAAGAACAAAAGTAAGCATTGAACTTCTAGAAGCAACAGTAAAAGCCATTAGCTTACATATTCCCTGGCTGAAAAAAAACAAAAAACATGTCTACCCCCCAACTTCAAAGAAAACATGGGCAAGCTCTCCGACTGTAACCTGGCGTGGGCACAGAACGCTGCTGCTGACCTTTGCACTAGGAGCAGAAGGTGCTGCTTGGCTCGCCTCGATACCTGCAGTGACTTTATTTCTCCCTTCGGCAGGTACAACACGTGCTGTGACCGACACACAGCAAGGTTTGTGGCTCTCCAAGTGCTTGAGAGCTGACAGAAGCACCCAGCCCTCGGCACACACCGAGCGGGCACACCAGAAGGGGCCTTGGCTGCAGGATTTACCTTTATCCTCTGCCCACCGAAAGGAAAATAAACGGGACCTTGCAGGAACTGCAACAAGCACCCTCCCAAACCCATCATGGAGCTGCTTTGGGACTGGTTATCACTTCTAAAGATGTCAAATATCACAGGCAGAGATGCTAGAGAGTCAGAGCCCCGGCCAAGAGATGTAGCTGCAGGTAAGGGCTGGCACCAGCGCCCAGCAAGCTTCAACCCCACGGCACCCACACAGTGCCCGAGGTTTGTTCTGAGGGGTTCCCAGCGGCACCAGATTTGGTTTCGGTAAGCCCAGACTGCAGCACAGGCTGCACAAAATGCATCTCAGTCTTGGGCAGCTTTTCAAATGGGAAAATCGATGCAGTAAGTGCACCTGAATGCCTCAGGCTCTCAGGGAACTTCTCCCTGGGGCCCAGCGCCTGCGTGGTGAAGATGCCGACACTGGAGAAGGACCAGGAAAAGGGAAGAAAAAGGAAGAAAAAGGAAAGCCCTTTATTTATGTAACTGCCTTTGACCTCTGGTCATCCCCAGCCTGTTTTTTTTCTAACGTTTACTAACTCAGCACCCTGTGCAAAGTCAGAATTAACAGATCTGAATTTAGGAATCCAGGAACAATTCCTAAATCTGGGTTTATTCACCGCAACCGAGGTGGCCTTGCTTAGATGCTGAAAAACACGCTCCACTTCGGACTGATTTTTGCTGCAACAGCACACGAAGCCTTATTTCAAGCTGCAGTGATTGAATCTTGAATCGTGGTTTCTTTAAAGAAAGAAGGCTTGTTTGGTTGGTTGTTTTTTTTTACAGGTAGAAATCCACGGTGTGCAAACATCCCCCCTCAATGCCCATTTTCATTTTCCTTATCTCCAACCGGTCACGTGCCCAATGACACTATCCCCTAAATATAGCTCATCCCGCCAGCGCTTCCAATCCCACCGCTCTCTGCAGGACCACAACACACCTCCCTTCCCCGCTTCCCCCTGGGCATCACCCCGACACCTCGCTGTGATGATTTTAGGGTGGCAAAGCCACCGGCACCCCAGCACCCCACAGCTCCTGGTGCCCCCCATGCAGTAGCCCCCCGGGCGAGGGCAGTGCCGGCCTTCTGCTGCGCTCAGCGCTACGCCCATGGCTCGCCGGCCCCTTTGTGCTGCCTCGCAGTGCCCCCCTCTCCCTCTTTTGTCTCCGTGCCGCCAGGCAGCCTGCTGGAAGCCCCCCGGCCAGCCTCACCCCGGGCACTGCGCCCATCCCAGCCTCCCTCGTGCCCCACGGGAGGTCGTGGCATGGCAGTGGGTTCACCAACGGTGCCCAAGGCTTACATGGACGAGGACACATCCCATGGCACGCCGTCAGCTTGCCGGGCCACCCATCTGGCTGCTGGCTACCACCCTAACAGAGGCCATGGTGCTGCCGTCCTCCGGTGCCGCCGTCCTCAACGCGGAGGCCACGTCGCCAGCAGCGCTCCGTGAGCTCAGTGCCACCGAGATCTGCCCCGGGACGAGGCCTCCGGTGGGGAAGGCTGAACCCCAAGGCTTCGAGGCCCTGGGGTGGCGGAGGACGAGCCGCCCTGAACCTCCAGGAGGCCACAGGCCAACCTTGGCCACTCGGATGGCGGCGGGCGGCCTCCGCCGACCCCTCGGGGTGGTGGCAGGGGGATAACCACGGCAAACCCGCAGCCTCGGGGGGAAGGACGGAGGCTGCGGGGCGAGGACCTCCGAGGGGTTTAGGGGGGTGGTGGGGGGCACGAGGCCGGTCGGTGCGGCCCCGCCGCCGGTTACCTTGGTCTCCTTGACGTGCTGCTTGATGCCCTCCGGGTACCACTGCACCCGCACGTAGCCCCGGCGCAGCGGGGAGGCCCGGCCTTCCTCCGTGCCTCCCCCCCCGGGGCCGCCCGATTCGGAGCCCCCGGAGCTGGCGGCTCCTCCGCCGCCTCCGCCGCCGCCTCCACCTCCTCCTCCTCCGCCGCCCCGGCCTCCTCCGCCTCCTCCTCCTCCTCCTCCTCCCCCAGCCGCCGCCTCCTCCTCCTCCGAGTCCGAATCCTCGCCGTGGATCAGGCGCACCAGGCCGAAGCGCACCGAGCCCCGGTACCGGCCCGACACCAGGTCGTGCGAGAACAGCAGGCGCTGCGAACCGCCCGGCGGAGGAGCCGCGGGGACCGAAGCGACCGGGACCGGGACCCCCGGAGACGCTGCGGGGAGCGGGGCCGGCGGGCTCGGGCCCCCCGGGGCGGGCGGTGCGGGCGGCTCCGCCATGGCGCGGGGCAGAGCGGGAGAAACGCGCGGCCGGCGGCGGCGGCGGCGGCGGCGGCTGCTGGGGGAGGGGAGGGAAGGGGCGGGCCGGGGCGGGGCGCGCGCGCGGGGAACGGCGGGGGGCGGGGCTTAGGGCGCGCCGGCGCGCCCCGCCCTTTTCCCGCCACCGCCGCTCGGACGCCCCGCGGATGACGTCACGGCAAGGCTTCTGGCCACGCCCCCTTCTCGTGGCCACGCCCATCGCGGGGAGGGAGGGGGAGGGGGGAGGAGGAGGAGGGCTGGGGTCCTGCTATGGGGTTGGGGTGGCAATAAGGGGATATTGGTGCTGTAAAGGGGGGTTAGGGGCTGGGACGGGTTGCCCAGGGGGTGCTGGAGGCTCAGTGCCCCGGGGTGTGCAGGGAGAGGCTGGACGGGGTGCTGGGGGACAGGGGTTAGCGGTGGTATTGGTGGTAGGGGGTGGTTGGGCCTGGGGATCCCAGAGGGCTGCTCCAACCCTAATGGTTCTGGGGTGCTCTGAGGAGGAGGAGGAGGAGGAGGAGGAGGAGGAGGAGGCCTGGCCAAGGAAACCCTGGGCTCAATACAGGAGAGGTGGAGGCTGAGGTGGCCTCCACTCCTGGGGCAGGCGGATGGGGCTTGCTTCGCAAACAGCCCGGGCACTGCGATGCGGATGAAGATGCCCAAGTTGGGCCATGAAGCGACACCAGCCCCCGGCAGGCACAGCCCAGGCTGCAGCTTCTCCCCCAGCCTCCCACAGGAGGCCCAGGTCCGCAGGAGAGGCCACTATCTGCCTGCCCACATCAGCTGGGAGCAAGGCCATACCCCAACACCCTGTGCTTGGGCTGTCCCCGAGGGAGATCAGGGAAAGAAAGAAAAATCCTGCCATGGGAATTTGGGAGAGACTGCCCAGAACATAAAGAGGTCCCACAGAGCCCACTCCACGCGATGCCCGTGGGGCTGAGTGCTGCTCTCCGGTTCGCAGCAAGGCACGGTCTTCCTCTTCATGGCTCCTACAAGTCCTCATTAGGGCGTGCAAATGAGCTGCAGACTCGGCTTCATTGACTCGGATGTATTTTCCCTCCTCTATCCGCAGGGGGGTTTGCAATCAATGGTTCTTGAGAGGGTCTCGCTGCCGGGTGTCGTGGTGATGTGGCTCCCCGCTGGGGCATTTCTCAGCACCAACCCCAGCGCCAGGGAGCAGAACAGAGCTCAAAGGGAACACCGGGTGAAGAAACAGCAGCACACCCCTGGGGAGAGGCAGGTTAAACAGCTCTCAGTGCAACGTGGGTGCACAGCTGGTTCCACGGATGTGCTTTGGGGACTGCAGACCTCCATCCACATCCAAGACAGGGCAGCGACCTCTGCAAAGCGAGTGAGTTTTGGGGTACAAAGGCAGGGCTCGGGATTTCACCCTCTGCACGGCCCCAACACCGCTGTGCTGCTGGGGGGAGCACGGCACAGCTCCCGGCCTCCTTCCCTCTGTGCCTGGCCCTCTAGGAACAGGATCAGACCTTTGGGAAGCAAGAAGGTGCCCTCTGAATCAGCTCCGTGGAAGGTTTCAAAGCCCAGCCCTGTCCAGCCGCAGTGGTGATGCTTCTCATCATCTCCCTAAAGCACATCGCAACAGCCGCTAATAAAATATAGATACGGGTAATGGGCACAAACTCGTGTGTGGATGGAACTGTCCCTCCTCAGAGCAATTACGTGCTGGAGAAGAGCAGTGGGGTTTCAGGGAGCCACAAATAGCCACGCAAACAATCACATTACACAACCAGGTGGGCTCACGGCGGGGGGATTTTAATGGGGACGAGCCAGGGCTGGTTGCTCGTTAGCAGGAGTCGAGCCGGGTGTGCTTCGGCACTCGGGTGTCAGCTGGGGCTCTGATGAGCTTTCCTGGGGAAGTGGCACCGAAGGACTCATCTCTTTCGTGGAATCCCACAATATCCAGAGGAAGGAACCATGAGGATCGTCAGGTCCATCTCCTGGCTCCACACAGGACCACCCAAACACCACGCCGTGTGTCTGAGCGTGTTGTCAAAATGCCTTCCTTTGGACATTCCCTAATAGTTTCTGTCCTTCTGGCATCGGGGTGCCCCAAACCTCGCACAGTGCTCCAGGAGGACTCGAGCCTTGGCAGGACACAGCCCCCAGCACCGCCACAGCACCCCAGTGCTTCAGGCCCCCCACAGCCCCCCCGCTGCCCGCAGCAGCACCCCCAGTGCCCGCTGAGGGGCCCCAGCTGGTCAGACTGCCTTGTAACCAAACCAAACCAAACAAAACCAAACAAAAATAAATTAATTAATTAATAAAAATTAACATTTTGGGGTATTTTGGGGGCGTTTAGGGAAGGACTGGACGCGGTGCTTAGGGACACGGTTCAGTGGGTGACAGTGGCGGCAGGGGGATGGGTTGCACCAGATGATCCCGCAGGCTTTTCCCAACCCTCAGGATTCCGGGATTTTAGGATTTTACAGCCGGGACCTTCGAGGCCCCCCCAGCCCGTTTCAGCCCCTCGGGGCCCGGCCGGGCTGAGGCGAGCGGGGCTCTGCTGCCACCGCGCGGCCGCGGCCGGGGCCCGGCCCCGGGGCTGGCTCCGGGAGAGGCTTCCCTGGGGGGGTTGTGGGGCAAATCCCGGCCCTCAGGGCACCAGGGGGGTCTCTGGGCAGCCGTCACCGCCTTTCGGTGGTTTTTTATCTCATTTTCTGCACCCCCGAGGCAGCCCGGAGAGGTGCTGCGGGGCTGAGCGAGGGGAACGCAAAATGGCTCCTGGCCTCCCTCAGGGATGGGCTGGGGGGGACCGCGGGCTCAGCCACGCCAGGGGACAGATTTAGGAGAAGAAAGCAGAAAGAAATTGTGTACTGGGAGGGCGGTGAGGTGCTGAACAGGCTGCCCAGAGGAGCTGTGGGTGCCCCGTCCCTGGAGGTGCCCTGGTGAGCCCAGCAAACCTCCTGAGGCTGGGTGGGCTTTCCCCTTGGAGAGGGGCCCTTTGGGGTGAGCGGGGCAGTGCCTCGTGTCCCCATGTCGCTTACGGCCACCCTGCCCTGTCCTCCTTGCTTGTGCTGCCCTGCTCAGGCACCTCTGGCCCTCCCCACCCCTGCTAAAAACAGCCTCCAAACGGCTTCACCTACTCCTGTACATCTTTATGCAAGCACAGTCCTCCTCCCCTCCCTCCTCTCATCCTCTTTGCTGACACCAAGCCCTTCTAAATCCCATGGCGGGGCTGGTCCAGGCCCAGCCTTGCTGTGGGATGCAGGGTTTGGCCTCCCCATAGTGGCAGCCGGATCCCATCCAGCCCCACGGGGCCGCCCTCGCGCCCACCCGCAGCGTGCCGAGCCAAGGGAAGGAGATCGAGGCAGGGTGACCCTATAACAGCACCCAGCTGCCGCGTCCCAAAGGCAGAGCTGGACCTAAAACGCCTGGAGGTCTGCGATGGGAGGGAAGGAGCTGCTGGAGCCCTGAACTCAGTCCTCCTTCATCACGGGGATTGTGTTACGGGTGTCCGTGACCTAGTTACAAACTACTGCAGCCCAGCAGAGACAAGGAAACGAGGCTAATCACTGCCAAGTGCCTGTGCTCGAGGGAGGGATAAGAAAGGTCCCGGCTGGGTCTCCCACCCCTGCTTTAGGCTGAAGTTGCCCTGGTCAAGCAGCCTTGGGTGAGACCTCCCCCTCTTGGTCCAAAATGTCCCATGTAGAGGGGTAGCAAGGAGATCTCCCAGCCCTGCACAGGCACGTGTTGCTCAGGTGCAGGTCAGAGCCAGAGCTCAAAGCCTGCTTCCCCTCACTATCAGAGAGATCCCAAATCCTTTGTCACGCAGCATCCCTTCCTTAGCTTCTTGTGCCTGCAGAGGGAAGCGCTCTGCACCTTCACCAGAGAGGAATCGACTGCACTGATGAGCCAAAAGGAACACGCCAGAGGAAATCCACATATGTGCACATTTGCAGATTACCATTTCAAGGCAGAACCAGCCCTTTGAGGGTCTATTTAGGGCCCGGGGACATGGCCACTGTCCAGAGCAGCCCTAGAGCAGCCCCGCATTGCTATTTTGAAGGCAAATCAGCTCACAACGTGAGCCGCGGTGAATACCCTGCTCCAGTGGAGCGGGTGGAAGCACCCGGCTCTGCAGCACCTGCTGGAGATTTTGGAACTGCTCTTGACAAGGCGAGAAGGGAGCACCGCGGGGTAAAAGCAGCAGGCAGGCAGCCTGGCAAGTGCCGGGAATACTGAGCGAGCCCCAAGAGCTCCATCCTGCCGCAGAGCCGCAGTGATGCCGAACGCTCGCACGCTGCTGCCTGGGGCAGCTGGTGGGAGGGCAGGGGATGAGTGGGAATAAAACAAGAGCCCGTGGCTGAGCCTACAGTGGGGCTGAGCCCTGCTGCTGGCTGTCGTGCCACTTGTGTGCAAGGCAGGAGGAAAGCACGGCCCTTTTTGGGTACGCCAGGGGAAGGTGCAAAGCGGGGAATTGAGCAGCAGCTGGCTCGGTCACAGAGGCTGAATAATTACAGGAATTTGGGATGACGCCATGCAGGGGAGGACCCTGATGTCACCTTCACTCCCTGCGACCGCAAAGCAGCCCCTCGAGGCCAAGAGATGACGAATGCTGCAGCTACCCCAAGCAGCTTAATCCCCGGAGCACCGGGATGACCCACTGCTATTTGCAGCACAGACCAGGGGGCTGAGGAGCCCTGGAGCTGCGTTTGTGTCCCTTCCCTGCCAAGCCCTGGCAGAGAGGGGCCGAGCAGAGCCCCAGCTGCCTGTCCCTGTCCCTCAGTGTCCCGAGAGGGCTGCTGCAGAGGCAGCAGCAGTGCTGGGCTCTTTGGAGGAGCTGAGAGCTCTGCTAAGTACCTAAATCTCAGCACACTGCCGTGGTTCTCCCTTATCGATGTTTTTGACCCCCTGCAGCTGTAGGGGCAGGGAGGGATGGAGCAGGCTGACCCTCCTGCCGTGGTGGGCAGAAAGCAGCACCCTGCCCGACGCTTCCAGCCACAGCCCAGCCCCTGTGCCACTCGGCTGATTCCTCGGAGTTGCTCTGAAATGCTGTTTCTGAACAGCAGGAACACGCTGGGGCATCTTTCTGTTTCAATTCCATTAAAAAAAGATCTAAAACAGGGATGGAAGAGCTGAGCCTCGGGTCACTGCCCGTGGCTACAACACACAGCAGCTCCTGAGCTGCCCTGGCAGGGCTGGGGGCTGTGGGGCCAGCTCCTCCTGGCCCCTTTCCACGTGCTCCTCTCGGAGCTGCAGCTGGTTCCTGGTGACAATGATGATGCCAACATTTTTTTTGATTACTATTTTTGCTGATCTTACCAGCCATTTCCTTTCCAGGAGGTTACGCTTGGGATAATCCCCGTTTTTATTACACTTGAACTGATGGGAACAAATGTCACGGGTTTCACCTCTCCCGTTCCTTGTGCAACGATTCCCAGCGAGCTCAGACGGCAGGGCAGAGGTACTCAGTCATCGGGGGAAGCTGCGTGGGGCAGAAACCCTACATCTGGCCCCGATCCTATAAACAACCACATGTGCAGAGCCAGCAGTGCCTGTCGTCACTGCTTTCCACTTCCCAGGGCTGAATCCAACCCTTGCAGTGCCCCTGCACACCAGAGGAGCTGCCCGGGTTTCAGGAGGGCAGGATGAGAACCAGGCTGTGCCATACAAGCCCTGACCACACTTGTTGCTCCGCAAGGGACAGCTCGCAGCCTGCCGGGGGGCCGAATTTATGGCTGAACCCCGAGAGCTGGCACCACAATTATTAAAGACGTGCTCGGATACATCCTCTGGAAGCAAAGCAGCGCTCTGCAGGGCTGCCTTCGGACAGGTCTGGGTCACTCTCTTTTTCATTTCTCTCTTTCCCTCTGCTCTCCCTGCCTGCTGGCTCACCCCGAGCACAGCGCAGAGCAATCAGCTAAATGCTTTATCCCTCTGCAGGCCAGGGGAGGAGATAAAACCACACCAACAAACCCACACCAACAGCCCGACGGGATCCTTTTGCTGGCCGGTCACCTTAAAGCCTCTCACCTCTCCCCGTCTTTCATCGGGGTCGTAAACTCCTTAGAATTTCATCACATGCCCCATAAATAACAAATATATAAAACGGGGGCTCCGTGCGTGGCAGCAGACAAGGAGGACGAGCCCCTGCAGCCTGATTTCTCCCCTCCCGTGGCTGCGAGGTGGCTCTGCTGGACCAGGCTGGCAGAGGAACGTCGCCAGGTCCCCGTCCCACGGCCGGTAAGCCCAGTAAGCCCAGTAAGCCCATGTTTCTGTGCTGTGCCCATGGTGCTGACAACCTCGGGGCCAGCTGGCAGCCTGCAGGCACTGCCACGAGCCAGCCCTGGTGGCTCAGGATTTGGGGAAGTGTCCCGGAGGGAAGGGAGCTGGTACACCCAGCTCAGCTTGCCTGCACGAGGCTTTGGAGGAGGTGAGAGAACCCCTGCGCAGCCCGGGTTCCCTCCCTGCACCGACAGCACCTGCTATTAAAGCTGGGTGTAGCGACTCTTCCACCCAAACCCTCCACCTCCGGGGCGGGGGAAGGAGTTTCAGCTCTTTTGCAAAGAATATTTGGCTCAAAAAAAGTGGGTGAATGAGTCCTCGCTGCTTCCAAACCATTCAAAAACTGAAGCTCCAGCTCCAGGCAGATATTCCTAAGAGGAGAAGATGCCACCAGGGGGCTGCTGCAGACTCACCTGGTTTTTCTTTGGTTTGGTTTGGTTTTTACACGCGAGCACCTCTGCAGACCGTGCGGATGCTTTGGTCTCTGTAGCGCACAAACACAAAGAGGGGGGGAATTTTACAGAGAGAGCGCTTCGTGTGCTGCTACACCCCCCCGGTGCACGGGGCTCAGCTCAGGAAGGCCTGGAAAGGAGTTTCTGGGGCCAGGGAGAGAGGATTTTGCTCCTGGTTCTCACTTACTGTGCCCTCCCTCTGATGCTGGCATGCTCTGCGCAGCTTTCTTGGTGAGCGAATTCCCCGCACGCCAAAGACCTTTGCGTCTGCAGGGAGCCGAGAAGCCAAGCAAAAAAGAAAAAAAAAAGTTCATTTCCAGGAAAGAAACACAAACACAACAGCCCTCCAGCTATCGGATTTGGGCTGCCAGGAATGAAGCGCCGGAGGGGAAAAAAAAATACGAGAGCCAGGCAAAGAGCAGCCTTCTCCCCGCATCACCGACTTCTGCTCCAGGCTGTTGCTGTTGGGGTCCCGGAGAAGCTCCCAAAAATACCTGGAGAAGCCTGGTTCCCCTTCCCCATCCGTTTCTAACACAAATTGAGCTCACAAAAGAGATCTCAACCCCCCCAATTCTATGGGTAAGTGTGTCCAGAGAGGTTTCCCAGCGTTTGCAGGTCTTCACAGCCCCCGTTCCTGCCACGCACGGCACAGCCCCGTGTGCCCCGGATCCAGCACTGGGAGTGCAGGGCCCCCTCCTCGCCTCCTGCAGATCTGCTGGGCTGAGCGAGCCCTGATCCAATTAGCAGGATGAGGAGAGCCAGAGGAGTCGATGATAAGCCCTGCAACCCTATAAAAAAAAAAGCGCCTGCCTCCAGCTCAGCCGCTGCTTTTCCCTTCCTGCAGGCGTCACGAAGCTCTCCTTTCCAGCACCATTTTCAGTTTGCCACCCCTTGGTGATGAGACCTGGCGCTGGGGATGCTGAATGTTTCCCCTGCCAAAGAAAACTCCTCGTCCTGAGGGAGCCAGTCCCTTAGGTAACACAACCCCTGCGAAACCAGCAAAATTCCCCGAAACCAAAGCCCAGCGAGACCCCACCTCGCCTCCTCCTGCCTAAACCAGGCACCTCCAGCACCCTCAGCTCTTCCAGATGGAAAATCCCCAGCTCGCTCCCCTCCTGCCCCGCGCACCGCTTGGGCTGGTAATGCTTTTGTTTCTGTAAATCCTATTAGCTGGAGGCAAGCCTATAATTAGCAGGGAAAGCCGGCACCTCTCGAACGCACTCAGAAATGACCTGGGCTCCGCGCTGCCTTTGGTGCAAACGGCTCCAATGTTGGTCAGCTCGGGGGCTCCTCGCTCTGCCCGCGGGCCACACGTGCTCGCTTTTGCTCAGGTTGTGGCCCTGCCTGGATTTATTCACCGGGTTTGATCGTGCACAAAATATGGGGCTGGTTTAACCACGCAGGATCCAACCCAAGAGAGGGGATGGGGCACAGCTGGGGGGCTGCAAGGGAGCCTCGGGCACAGCTGGGAGATGGGGAAAAAGCAGAGAGGGGATGAGTATCAGCACCCGGCACCTTCACCCAGCGGGGAGGGTGGGCTTGGACTTGCCTTGGGGATGGTTCTCACCTGCAGAGCCTCTTGGCCACGCACTCAGCAGGTTGCAGCCACCTTTGGGCACCCCAACGTCACCGTAATGCCCCCAGGAATGGCATCGCCCTGCCCCAGAGCAAACCCTGCCTGTGGTGTGCAGGACCCAACCCCACGTCCCTTCAGCATGGGGTGGAGGGGACCCTGCCCAGCCTTTGTGGCTGAAGGTGCTGCGGGCACCAGAGCAGCTGTGAACCCACTTATTGTGCCCCGACACATCTCAGCCACGTTTTCCAGCAAGGCCACAACCCAACAGGGGCTAAACCACGTCACTGAGCGAGCCGGGAAGGGGAATAAAACCCCAGCAGAGCAGGCTGCCTCCGCCTGCACACCCCAAACTCTGTCCCCCAGCCCCATCCCCGTCCCTGAGGCTGGATGTTCGCCGTGGCCACATCTGGTGCCAGCTCCAGGCATGGCCCAGCAGCAGCGGGGGGCACCGTGGGTGGGTATTTCCTGCGTACACCGATATCCACACACATCAGGATGGCAAGCAGCCTAATCCCGCGCGCCATCAACAGGTATTTTCGGCGGCTAAGAGCTCCGGAGGAGATTGGCTGAGATAAAGGCAGCCGTGACGCCGCCGGGGCCGGAGCTGACGGAGGCTGCCCCAAATAAAAACGCCGCCGTGCGCCGGGAGGGGAGCAGGATGCCGGCGCTCAGCACCTCGCCTTTCCTCCAGCCCGCTCGCTGGCGGGGCCCCCAAAATTCGCCCGGGCGCCAGCGCCGCCACACGCTGCCCGCCAGCGAGTTCCGCTGCCTCAGCCCCGAGGATGCCATCAGCGTGTTCGAGATCGAGCGAGAAGGTAAGGGGAAGGGGCTGCCTTTTTCCCCATCTCCCCTTCCCACCTGGGGTGCTCCCGGTGCCCCCAGCCCCTCGCCGTGCTCACCGCCCCCCCCCCCCCTCCTTGCAGCCTTCATCTCGGTGTCCGGGGACTGCCCGCTGCACCTGGATGAGATCCGCCACTTCCTGACGCTGTGCCCCGAGCTGTCCCTCGGCTGGTTCGAGGAAGGGCGGCTGGTGGCCTTCATCATCGGCTCCCTCTGGGACCAGGACAGGCTCAGCCAGGTAGGAGCTGCCCTGGGGGCGCTGGGGGAGGTGGCACGAGAGCCTGGGGACTGCGAGCAGGGAACCGGGGGGTGCCCAGCGTGGGGGAAATTAAAACTAAAAAGCCTGCGGGGATGGCACGGGGTGGGCAAGCGGGGATGGCACTGGCTGCGTGACACCTCGAGGTCAAATCAGATGGGCCAAATCTGTTGGGGAAGGCAAAAAAAAATAAATCCTCAGCATCCTCGGCCCCGCTAACCACCCCGTTCCCTCCCCACAGGCGGCGCTGACCCTGCACAAGCCGCGGGGCACGGCGGTGCACATCCACGTGCTGGCCGTGCACCGCACCTGCCGGCAGCAGGGCAAGGGCTCCATCCTGCTGTGGCGCTACCTGCAGTACCTGCGCTGCCTGCCCTTCGCCCGGCGTGCCCTGCTGATGTGCGAGGATTTCCTGGTGCCCTTCTACGAGAAGTGCGGCTTCCAGGCGCTGGGGCCCTGCCAGGTGACGGTGGGGACCCTGGCTTTCACCGAGATGCAGCACACCGTGCGGGGCCATGCCTTCATGCGCAGGAACAGCGGCTGCTGAGCCCCCAACCCGGGGAGGGAGCCGGAGGGAGGCAGAGGGGATATAAAAGGCTGCGAGGGTTTTTTCTCAGTTTTTCCCCTGCTGGGCACGCTCCCTGCTGACACAGCTGCCTTTTGGGCAGGGGATGAGCCCGGCCCCGTGTGCCACCGACACCTCCTGTAGGGTTGGGGGCACAAAAACACAGCCTGGCCCTGCTGCACGCACCAAACCCACGGGTCTCCTCTTCAGCTGGGGCTGCCAAGGGGAGCCCGTGGGGGTGGCACGGCCCGGGAAAAGCTGAGACCTATAAAAATACACGAGCCCCCAGCCTGGCGCCCCTCTCCCAGCGCCCTCCCGCTCACACCAACCCCACAAACGATCCCAAGAGGGGGCCAAGCCCTCCCCAAGCACCCCCGGAGCAGGCAGGGTCCCCGCAGCCACCCCTGGGGGTGTCCCCCTGCCCACGGCCACCCTGAGTCCTGCACCCAAGAGCCTCCCCATGGGGCAGGTCCTGCACACAGACACATCCCCTTCCCAGGAAAATCCTCCTGCAAATGCCTTGGTCTGTCGTGAAGCAGCAAATAAAGCCACAGCGGCTGTTTTCTACGCAGCTCGGGCGTGTTTGTCCCCAGCTCCAAGCGTCACCGCTCAGCACACACGGGTGGGAACCAGCCGGCACCTTGTGGGGTGCCTCAGCTCCAAGGGGGGGCAGATCCACCCCCCCCGGGGCATCTGATGGAAGGTTTGGGGCTTTGACAGCACCTGGAGGCTCTGTGGGTGGCTTTGCTTCCCCCTTTTGCTCCAAGAAACTGCCCTGAAAACCCTGCCACTGCCCCAGGAGGGATTTTTGGGGACACAGGGCACTGTGCTCACCCTGCAGGGCAGGGACAGCCCCCGGCAATCCCACCTCCTCCCCACCCTACAACAAACACCGCCGAAACCACCCGAACCCCCTCAAAGCGCCGAGGGAGACGAGGCCCCGTGCGTCTCATTAAATACAGGTAGAAATTTATTAAGGGGGGAAAAAAACCAAACAAACCCCGAACAAAACACGGCTTCTAAAAAAGTATCAAAAAGAGACCGAGGAGGTGAGGCGCCCGCCTTTGGGAGGAGGAGCGGGGCTGCGGCCGGCCCGCGGCGGAGCAGGGGTGCAGGCACCACTGGGGGGGGGCTCACCCCAAAATTTGGGTGCTCGTCCCGCTGGGGAATTGGCTCTGTCCCCATCCTCCGGTGCTGTCACCCACCAGCACCGAGGAGCCACCCATGTACCCGGGTCCCCACACCTGGGAGGGGGACAGGAGGTGGCACCGGGGACCCGGGGCAGCAGCAGGGGTGTCCCCAAGGGGTCCGCGCTCAGCCGAGCCCTGCCCGGGCTTCAGAAGGAGCTGAAAAAATCCACCCTGCCCCAAGAGGAGCCCGCCTGGAGAAGCACGAGCCTCCTCCCGAGGCCCTGGGAGCTGAGCAGCAGGCACAAAAGTGGGAGAAAAATACTTCAAAACCTCAGCTCCGAGCAGCGCGGGGCCGAAGCTCCAGGGAGCCCGCAGCTGGGGAAAACCATCAGGGCTCCCCCTCGCAGCTCACAATCCTGCTTTGAGAAAAAACACCCCCAAAATTAAAAAATCCTAAGGCTGACAAGGCAGGAGCTGCTGGAGGGGGGGGTGGGGTCCAAATCCCACTGGAACGGGTCGGGGGGGAAAGGGCTGGGCCGAGCCAGAGCGCAGCCACAGAGCCCCCAGGGGGTCCCCGAGGCACCCCCGAGACAACAAACGTGGCCAAGAGCCACGGGTAAAAAAACCCAAATACGCCCCCCTACAAACAGGGGGTTGTGTTCACAGTATGAGCGGCACCGTGGGGGCACACGGGGCGGGATGGGGGGGGGGGCACCACGGCTCCCACCCGACCCCATCCTCACCCCACAGCTCCCCGAGCCCCGGCGGTGACGGCGCGGCCGTGCCAGGGCTGCAGCGTCCCCCCCGGGAGGTTTTTTTTTTGGGGGGGGGTCAGTGCAGGACCTGCTCCAGCTCGTACTTCTCGCAGAATTTGCTGGTGAAGGGCAGGCAGGTGAGGTACTCGATCCAGCGCCAGTTGATGGGGTAGACGTAGAGCCAGACCACCAGCGAGGCGAAGAGCCCCACGAAGACCAGCAGGGACACGATGATCATGGCCCGCTTGCGGTACTTGTCCCCCGTGCCGAAGGTGATGTAGGGCAGGAAGGCGAAGGAGAGGAGGAGGCCGCTGAGGAAGCCGAAGAGGTGGGCGATGTTGTCGATCCAGGGCAGGAGCCCGCAGACGAAGAGGAAGAGGACGATGCCCGAGAGGTTGAGGAAGGCTTTCCAGGGCTTCTCCAGCACCTGCCAGCTCTGGAAGAGCTCCACGAAGAGGCAGGCCAGCAGGCCGAACTGCGACCCGGCGGGACCCACCTGGGGGACGCGGGCAGGATGCTCAGGGACGGGCACATCACCCCGCCACCCCCCCGTGTCCCCAGGGACCGTTCCCCTCCGTGAAGCTCACCCGTCCCCCTCCCACTCCGCGGCCCCCAGCGGGGCGGATTTAGGGCACTCTGCGTGATCCCCTCTAAACCCGCAGGCAGATTAGCCATCTGCCCGCCCGCACGCACAGCAACACGTGGGGACATGTGGCCCTCGCCAGCCCCACACGTGGGGCAGGGACCCCCCCCCCCTCTGTGCTGGACACCACAGCCCCCTCCCCAAACCTTCCTCTGGGATTTTTTTGATTAAAACCCCCCCTTTTTATCCCCGGGGAGTTAAATGGGATTTTGGTGATGGCTTTTTTTTGGCTTTTTTTTGGTGATGCTTTGTGCTCACAATCCCTGGATGCAAGCGCATTTTGCTCAGCGCCCAGCAAGGTCCCAAAACCCAGGGCTGGTTTTGGGGTGGGGGGTTGGTGTTACAACAAGAGCCCCCCCCAGCCCTGCAAGCCCCTCACCTCCGCGCGGTAGGGCAGGAAGATGGCACTGGCCAGGTTGCCCGTGATGCCGCTGAGGATGAAGATGATGGAGATGCGATGCCAGCCCGCCAGCTTCTCCAGGTCCCGCAGCACCGTCATCTGGAAAGTCACCGACACCAGGCAGTGGATGATGCTGGGGGAAGAGGTCCTGCATTAAACCCCGACCCCTGGGGACACGGGGCACCCCACAAAGCACCCTCCGGTGCCGCAGTTTGGGGGTGTTCCTCCCCTCGTCCCTCCCAGCCCGTGCCGAAGGGTGCTGGGGTCCCCGAGCACCCCGTGGCCCCGTCCCAAAGGTGTGGGGCCGCCGCTCACCCCGCGTGCAGGAACAGGGACAGCCACAGGCGATAGAACTGGTCGGGGACCTCCGGGTTGAGGAAGGGCAGGAGGCCGCAGACTTCATCCAGGCAGTGCACCTGGAAGGGCAAGGGGGGTTTGGGGGGTGCCGCCAGCTCAGCCCCCAGCCCCGCACCAAAGGACGGGCTGCCAGGCAGGGAGGGGACCCCAGAGGATGGAGGGCACCCCCCTACAGCCTTGGTGCTGGAGAGGGAGCACCCCAGCACCTCCAGTGCCCCAGAAACTGGTTTCCTGCCCGGGTGGTGCCTTTACAGGGGCACTGCTGCAATTTTCTGCAGCCCCAAGTTTCCTCCTACACCGGACCTGCACCCCCCAGCCTCACACCGATCCCCCGAGCCCCAAGCCCCCCCGCCGGCCCCTCTCACCTGCGAGCAGAGCGTTGCCTCCTCGTGGAAGTAGCCGTGCATGAACTCGCAGTACTCCCGCGTCGTGATCTCGCAGCTGGGCACAGGGCGGGCAGCGGGCTCGCTCGGGGCAGGGCGCACTCCTTGCATCCCCCCGGGCATCCCACACCCACCACATCCCACCCCCATGGCCCCACGGCCTCCCTCTCCCTCCCCGGCACGGCTCGGGGTGCCAGGAGGTGCCCGGAGCCCGTCCCAACCTCGGTGCCCGCAGCCCACCTGCCCTTGGTGCCGATGCAGCAGGGCCGCCCCTTGATCTGGCAGTCCATGTGCGCCAAGCCCGAGTGGTTGGTTTTGGTCTCGTAGGTGCAGATCTGAGCATGGGAGGGAGAGGTGCCGAAGTGCGGGGGTTGCTCCAAAGCCTCCTGCAGCCCCCCCGTGCCCTGCTGGACGCCACCAGCCTCCTGTGGAGGTCCCCTCGTGGAGGTCCCCCCCCGCGGGCTCTTACCGGCCACTTGGTGATATCGTCCGGCCACACGTGGGGAGGGTTCGAGGCCGGCTCCTCGCACGTCCTGGTGGCAGGAGGAGGACGTGGGGGTGGCTGAGGGTCTCCCCCAGCACCGCCCTGCCCCTGACTTGAAGCCCCCCCAGGCACAAGACCTGCAGCCACCCCCCTGCAAGCTTCCTTGTGCCAGCGATGCGCTGAGCCCGCTGCAGCCACCACACCCCCCGGGTAATTTCTCTGGGTGTCCCTGCCCATATCACCACCCCAGGGATGAGCAGGCAGGGTCAATCCCAAGACAACAATGCCCCCCGGGGGGCTTTCAGGCTCTCCATTACATTCAGGACAGAGCCCCCCCTAATTTCCCTACCCATCCCCAACTCTCCTACGGTGCGCGAGAGCCACCAGCCCCTTGGAGAGGTGACCTTGAGGCATCCAAGCTGGAAACCCGGCCCCAGGGAGCCCCCACCATGCACCCTGCACACTTCCAGGCCACCACCTCTCCCCAAAAACCCCTTTTACCTGGGATCCTGGTGACACACGGCCCCTGATGTCCTTCTCTCGCCTGAGCCCATGGTTGGTGCGTTGGTGCCCGGCCACTTGATGAATGTCGCCAGCGTCTCCTGCGGGGACGGAGAGGCTCAGGCACTCGGGCACTGCTGTCACCGCACACACCCTGCCCCCTGTCCCCTGCCCCCTGTCCCCTGCACGCACCGAGCAGTCCTGCGGCAGTGTCTGGATGCAGCCCGAGTTGTCGTTCTGCACGCAGCAGCCGGAGCCGCGCTCCCGGTCCCGCTGGCGCTGGATGAGGCGCTCCACCTGCCGGTCCTTGCGGATGCAGGGCGAGAACTTGGCCCCCAGGTGGATCAGGTCGATCTGGAGGGAAGGGGTGCTCCAGGGGGTGCTCCAGGGGATGCTCCGGGGGGTGCTCCGGGGGGTGTTCCCACCTCCCCTGCCAGCAGCTGCCCCCCCAGAGCCCACTCCAGGACCCCCAGAGGGTGGAAGGTGGGCAGGGACCCGGTCTCCTCCTGCATCCTGCGGCGATGCTGCAGCGCCAGGAGCAGCAGGAGGTGCCCAGAGGGACACGGGGGGGGGACCAGGCAGCAGGCTGGGACAAGGGCTGCTGCCATGTGGCTGGGGGAGAGGACTGCCCCCCCTTGGCTCAGGCTGGGTGAGCACTTATCTCTCCTCTTACCGAGCTGGGCCCGATCCAGAAGTTTTCCTGCTGGATGTACTTGACGCTTTCATACACGCCTTTGTTCCTCAGCACCTGCCGAGCGAGGCCAGGGTCACACAGCCGGCTGCGGGGGGGACACATCCTGCCCCGGTGCCACCTCCTGCAGGGGCTGAGCCCCGCTTTGTCCCCCCGATCACAGTCCCCCCGGGAAGGCTGACGCCTGCTCTGCCCTCCCGCTCGAGCCGGCTGCATCCCTCACCCCTCTGCAAGGTGCCCCCAGCAGCTCCCGGGGTGACATTTTGGGACCAGCCGGGAGGGGCCAGCCAGGCAGGGAGCTCTTAAACTTACTAACTCTGTCGTCACGTGCTGGGTGAAGCCGATGGGAGCGATGCCGTAGGTGCCGATGACCAGCAAGGTGATGAGGATGTGCACAAAGGTGATCCAGTAGGTGAAATACGGCCTGAGGAGCAACGGGGATGGGGTCACGGACCCCAAACCGGGACGGTTGGGCACTGGGATGCTAACCCAGTGCCTCCTGGGGAGGGAGCCCCAAGGAGCCGGGCCCCTCACCGGTGGCTGTCGGTGTTCTCCAGCTGTGACTGCACGATGCTGCTGAGGCTGCGGCGGTACGTCCTGTTCAGCCACTTGCCCACCACCCCCAGCCCGTAGTAGCGCTTCTTGCGGTCGAAGGCGAAGTGCTTCACCTTGGAAGCGATGCGCCTGCCCCTCCGGGGAGCAGCGACAGCGGAGGATGCGGCGAGCCGGGCACCTTCGCGCCTGGGGAGGGGATAAACCCCGCGGATAACCCACCCCGAGCTAGGAGGGTAAAGGTTCGGGGAATCCCTTGTCCCCACAGCAGGGACAGGGGGGACATCGCTGTGACCGTGCCGGGGGGGCTGGTACTCACAGAGGGGGCTGCTCGCCCTCGGGGGACGCCCTGGCGTCCTCGCCCACCGAGTGCATGCGCAGGTAGGTGGCGGAGAGAGGCGGCGACTCGAAGACGTCGTCGGGCATGGAGTAGGTCTCGTCGTGCAGGTCCATCTGCAAGGGGCACGTGTGGTGGGTGAGAGGCCTCCAGCGTGGAGCAAAGCCCCCAGCCGGGCTCAACTCGGCTGTGGAGCCCAGAAAAAAGGGTGATCCCCGTGGATATCCCCCTGGCTGCACCTTATGGGGCTGGCATGGCCCCACAATGACGGCGTCGTGCCCTCCCTGCACCGAGGAGCATCACCAAGCCCAGGGCTCCCAGCGCTGAGCACGGCAGCCACCGGTGCCCCAAGCTCCCAGGACAGGGCTAAGCACCCACACCGGGATCCCTCCATACCCTAAATACACCCAGAACCCCATTTGGGTCACAGGCTGACCCCAAATCCCCATAATAGGAGGGGACAGCCACACTCCCAGCAGCCAGGTGGGTGGCAGCGAGCCCCCAGCCCCACCAGCACCCTGCCCCGCGTTCAGCCCCCCCCGGAGGGGCATGGGGACCCCCCAAAAAATCCGGGGGCTGGCGTGGAACTGCTCTTGCCTTACTGAAGAAGGAGGAGTCCAGGGTATCGGCCGCATCCACCACGTCCTCGTCCATGAAGCTGGGGTACACGAAGCTCCTCTTGTTGCTCCTCTGCTTCTGAGCCAGCGGCTCCAGGGCCGAGCGTCCCTGCGGAGGGGCAGGGGGGAGCAAAGGGGGGTCAGAAACAGGGAGCCCCCCTGCTTCCCGCAGCGCCCAGGGCTTGTCACGGCCACCCCAAAGCCCCGCAGGTCCCCTTTGGGGTGCCCTGCAGGAAAAGGTCTGCGGTGAGACTTGAGAGATGTGGTTTTTGTGTTTTTTTTTTTGAGGGATGCCACGCAAGGCTGTGCCACCCCGGTGGCATAGCTTTCACCCAGACTTCTCTTTTTAAGCAGAGTTCAGGTTATAAAAAAATAAACAAATAAATAAAATGAAACCAAAAAGCACCCTTCCCACTCAAACCCGCAGCGGGGCGCAACAGCAGAGCAAAAAGCCAAGAAACGAAGATGAGAGGGGAGGGAACGAGCTGACAAATGAACCAAGACCCCCCCATGCCCAAAAACTCACGCGGAGAAGCGCAGCGGCCGCCCTGAAGCTCATGTGGGCCACTGACTCCCTCTTCCTCCTCGGCAGGCGGCCGTAGCCGGAGCGGGCGCTGTTGAAGGAGGCCAAGGACGCGACGCCGGGGGTGAGGGGGGGCAGCACGTGGTGGGGCGTGTGGGGCCGGTCGGTCTCGTCGGGGTGGCGAAAAGGACGGCCCCTGGCCAGCGGGTCCACGATCTGCAGCGGGGAGGGACGCGTGGGCACGCGGGGAGGCTGCGGGTCCCCGCGCACCCCCCCGGAGCCCCCTCCCTGAGCTCTACCTTGGGCATTTTGGCCGGTTTGGGTGACTCGGTGCCTTGGAAGGAGGGCGCCTCCTGGCTGGGCAGCTCCATGTCGCGATAGGCGGCCTTCAGCTTGCCGTACCTCATGCTGCAGTGCTGCAGGCTCCTGCGCTGCCAGTGCTGCCGCTTCCCCTCCCAGTCGCTGCTGACCCCGAACCACTCCGCCGTGCCCCTGGCCGCGCGAGGGATGCGCCCGTCACACCCACAGGGACCCCCCCCGAAGTGCCACGGCCCCCATCTTGCCCTCAATATGGGGATTTGGGGTCGGGCGGCTCAGCTGGGCACGGAGCAGGGCACGCTACAGACCCGGCTGTGGGTCTGGGGGCTGTTGCAGGGGGGGCTGCCGGTGCCGGGGTGCCCCCGGAGGGGAGCTCCGTTTGGCACCGTGGCGGACACCACACCAGGATGTTATCCCAACCCCAAATTTCCCCACGGGATGATTCCCAGGGCTGAGCCACACAAAACCCCTTGAGGATTTCCCTCTGGATCCCCCTCCCTGGCACCCGGCCGCCCCCAGCCCCCCCCCCAAAATCCCAAAACCCTCACTTGCGGATGCTCTGGGACAGGGAGGTCTGACGGCGAAAGCCCGGCCGCCGCTCCGAGCCGTCGCATGCCTTCGAGCGGGGCTCCTGCAGGCTCTTGCTCTTGCGGTAGATGGGGGCCTTGGTGGGCTGGGAGGCAGGGCAGAGCGTCAGGAACGGAGCACGGGGTGGGGGGGACGGGTGCCCCCAGGATGGGTGCCCGGAGGATGGGTGCCCCCGGGATGGGTGCCCCCGGGATGGGTGCCCCCGGAGCTCGCGGCTGCTCACCTCCTTGCGGGCGCCGTCCTCTTCTGCCTCCCTGGGGGGGATGACGATGGAGAGGTTGGGGGGCTTCTTGCTCTGCAGGCGGCTGCTGCCGGAGCGGCTGCCCCCGTTCTTGTCGCTGGAGGACATCTCGGGCGGGCGGCGGGCGGCAGGCTGCGAGGGAGGGAGCGGGGAGTTGGCGATTTGGGGAGGCACCCGCGGCCACGCGCTGCGTCCCCTCCTCCCCACCACGCAGGGTGCTGGAGATGTGGGCAGAGCACTGACCAGTAATAGGGTTTTGCCCCCCAAAGGGTGGGCACGACCCCATTACTGGCTCTGCAGGTGCTTCCCCTCCTTGCCGGGAAGGACTCGCAGTTGCTCTCCTCTCATCTTGGGGGGGACCAGGGCTTTGCACCACCATCAGCAGCATTTTGCCCCTTGGTTCCCTTCCCTTTCCAGGCAGGAGACCTGGATGCCCTTCCCCAATATTTCAGGAGCCCACGCTTGCTTTTTCTGTGTTGTAAAGAGATGGAGGAACCCGTGGGCACCCCATGGGACAGGGGGTGCCCAGCGCTCCCCTCCGGCATCTGCATGCGCACGCCAGGCTCTGGGCCGAGGCAGAGCAGATGAAATCCGCCCCGCGCAGGGAGCGGGAGGCTTAGCGGCCAGAATGTGGCTAAACCTTGGAGCAATCCCCTCCCGAGATGGATCGTGGTGTCCCCACGGGAGCAGCTCCATGGGGACACCCGAGGAGGCTGGCACTAGAGGGCAGCCACCAGCCTCCGCCAGCGCCAGCCCAGTGCGCAGGGCTTAAGATTGCTGCTGGCCTCCCACAGAGTTTTTGGGGCAGGGTGAGGATGGGGAGAGGTGCCGAGGACACGGAGAGGTGTGCGTGGCAGGGGGAGTGCTGGATGCCACCCAAAAAGCTGCCCCACAGGGATGTCCTGACCTCATAAGAGTGGCAGGGATCCCACGCGGCGCGGCTCGAGGGCGGACGCCGGCGGTGGCCTCCTCCTTCCTCCCCCTCTGTCCTTCATGCAAGGCAGCCCCAGGGCACGGCCGGGCTCCTGCTCTGCCTGGCGGGGGAGATGCTGCAAGAAAAAAGAGAGGTGAGAAAGGGTCAGGGCCCCAGGAACCACCAGCAGCAGGAGGGGAAGGGTTGGGGTTGGCTGCTCCTTGCCGGGAGGGCGAAGAGCCACAGCTTTTGGGGATGGGGCCGGGAAAGCAGCCAGGGGTGAGGCCAACGGGAGCGTGAGGACGTTCCCTGGGGATCTGCTGGGTGCGAACAGCAGGGCAGGACGCTGCGGGACACAGCCACAAACCCACACCTCCCCTGGGCTGGGTTTGGGGTGGCCGCAGGACATCGGGGACCTGCTGCAGCCGCTGGCACGGGGCGAGGAAACGCCGCCCACCGCCACCACGCACCTCGCTCTGCTTGTCACTGCGCCACCAGGCAGGGCACGAGGGGATTTCTCACCCGCCGCCGCCTGCCAAAGCTCTCAACGAGCGAGATACTCGTGGAAAAAAAAATAAATAAAAGCAAGGAAGAAATGCAAGCGCCTCGCCGAGGTGTTTGATGACTGCGGGGCTGGGAGGGCGCCAGCCAGACGGGTCCAGCCCCAGCAAGCAAAACTTTCCGTCCCTCTGGTGAGCTGCAGGCTCTGTTTGTTTTCCTCCCGGGGCAGCCAGCAATGAGCTCGAGATGCCAGCTGCAGGCAGGGCTGGCTCCGGGGAGCCCGAGGAGCTGGAGCCGGGGCTGGGGACGTGCCAGGGACAGGGACGGGGACCGGCAGCGGGAGCTGGGTGCGCCCCGGGGCACCGCGGTGGCCACCAGCACCCCTCGTCCTCCTCCTGCCGTGTGTGCACCCAGGGCTGGGCAGCTGTAGCCCTCTGGGCACCTGCAGTCCCTGGGGCACTTTTAATGGTGCCGAATTAACCCAAAATTCAGCACTCAGTGGGAGGAGGGGAGCAGCCTGTGATGGCTGAGGTCCCCTCGGCCACCCCGGTAGGGTGCCAGGCAGCACCCACGGGTGAGCACGGCACCCGGGGTGCCAGGAGCTTCACCCAGGGCCAGCACAAAGCCTCTGGGAAGGGGCTGGGAACACATTTTTCCGTTCCCCACGTGTTTGGCACCCGCAGCAGCCTTCCCAGCGCTGGCACAGCCCTTGCCCTGCGCGCTCGGTGTGAGACGGGCGATCCGGCACCCGTGCCCGGAGCAAACCTGGCAAGGAGGAGCAGGGCTCCGGCCACCCCCAGCTCAGCCCCTCACCCTCTTAACCCACAGGACGGACGGATTTAGGCACTGCCGCGGTCCTGCTCACCCCAGGATCATCGGGGTGTCCCCAGGGAGCCCAGACACAGGGGTGGCCCCCCCCATGTCTGTCTGCAGCCAGCAGTGGGGACAGGAAAGGGAAGTGAGAGGTGACACGCTGAGCCGGCGTGGGGACAGCTGTGAGCAGCGTGCTGGGGACAGGGGGGTGACACCGCCGGGGGGGTGACCCACAAGGGAGATGGAAGCTGTGAGCACGGCCTGAGCTGTGCTGCGAGCTGGGAGCCGGGTCCTGGGGGCACCTCGGGGTGCAAAGGATCTCCAGGGAGAGGGGAAAACGCACGGGGGACGCCGCAGAGAGCAGGCGAGGGGCGTGGAGGATTTACCCGGAGCGGTGACCGGGAGCAGGATTTAGTCCTCAACCAGGCGAGGCTCGGGGATGGCTCCCAGCCCTGGGCTGAGCCACGAGAGATGCTGACCCAAGGAAACGCCCAGCGGTGGAAAAAGTGACGCGGCTCACACACGGCCTCAGCACGGGCTGTGCCAGGCGTCTCCAAGCCAGAAACCAAGCGGGCAGCGGAGGCAGCAGCGACGCGCACAGCCCCGCTACGAGGCACCGGAGACACCCCTGCGGGGCAGCCCTGCCCGGTGCGAGCGGCGTGCCCCCGAATCATCGATGGGCACTCTCGGGCCACCCATCAACGCCGAGGGGCTCGCTCGTGGCCGTCAGCCCGGAATTTCCACGGGGCTTCGAACCTCGGGTGCTGCTCGGGGAAGGCACCGGGATCGCGCCGCAGCCCCACAGCCACCCCACGGCCACCCCACAGCTGGCTGCAGCCTCCGGCACCGGGTAAATCATTAACGCCCGGCACGGATCCCAGCTCGCCCGCCGCCGCCACCGCAGGCAAATGAGCAAAACCCCAGAGCGGAGCCGGAAAGCCTCGGGGCTGGCAGACGGGACGCGTGGTGGCGGAGGAAGAGGGAAAAAACCCAGGACAGAAGGACGTGACACTGCCCCCCTGAGGGCTGGTGACTCGCCGGTGCCAAATGTGACACCAAAAGGG
The DNA here is from genome assembly GCF_047663525.1 of Anas platyrhynchos. Taxonomy (NCBI): domain Eukaryota; kingdom Metazoa; phylum Chordata; class Aves; order Anseriformes; family Anatidae; genus Anas; species Anas platyrhynchos. The sequence continues at coordinate 8,477,321 of NC_092605.1, read as the reverse complement.
TTTTGCTCCGGGTCTGGCACAGGGACAGCGACGCCTGCGGGGCCGTTTGGAGCTGCTGGGGCTGCTCAGGGCAGCCAGGCGTGCAGCACGAGTGCCCACAGAGCGCCGCAGCCATGCGCACTGCCTCCCAGGGGCTTTCATCCCCATCTTCAGCACGGCTGCCTCTGCCCGGGGAGGGGCAGCACGCCAAGCCAGCCTCCCTTGACCAGCCCTGAACCCTTTGGGGCTCCTCAAGCAACGGGCACGAACCCAAAACCTCCTCACCCGAGAGCGGCCGCGCGGGGCAGGAGCCCGACAGGTTCCCCGGGCGCACACCTCACGGCGATTGGGAAACCCTCGGCGATTTTCCTCTGCCTTCTCCTAAGCCGGGCAGGACGTGAGGCAACCCCGGCGTGGTTTGTTCATCCCGGGCGAGTTTCAAGTGCTCGGCACGCCCTGGAAGGAAGCAAAACCACGCAGCCGAGATAGAGCGTGCCAGCCCACGGGGCCGCGCTGCCGATAAAGCTGTGCCAGGCTTCCCTCTCCTCCTGCCACGGGCACGGAGCTCCCCGGGCTCCAGGAGTGAGGGCAGCCCCGCTGCTCACACCGGGTATCCATCACGAGGGGCTCACCTTGGGGGCAGGTGTGGTTTTGGGGGCATGTGGCACCAGTAAACGTGGGGATCCCATCCCCATGGTGTGGGCGCACGTCCTGCCCACCCCAGCATCCAGCTAGGGACACCTTCCCGCAGTGCGGCCCCAAAAGGGGGATGGTGCCACCATCAGGAGCAGCCCTCTCCCCTCTCCAGCCCTTCCCAAATCCGGGTTTCCCCGGCAGCATTCTCGGAAGGAGCCGATATCTGCACGGAAAGGGAAGGACTCGCCCGCGATAAGCGGCCGGGGCTCTTCCCAGCCCGACGCAGACCTCTCAGCGTCCTTCCCTTCCTTCCTGGCCTCCAGCAGATCCACGCAGCCTCGCAGCAGAACCACCCGGAGCAGGAGGTGCAGCACAAACCCCCCTGGGCTTCCCCGAGGGCTGCCTGGAAGCCGCCCAGCTCCGGAGATGCTCCGGGCAAGCAGGCGGGTGGGCGCTGCTGCAGGACGCGGCACCGAGCCCCCCAAACCCCCTCACCCCACTCCTCTCCTCTCCTCCTCGTGCTCCAGCCCGGGGCCAATTTGCACGTGGAGGCTTTGAGGTGCCGCCAACGGCTTCCCAAAGAGCAAAGGGCAAAAGTCTCCCGCAGGCAGCACTGGAAGCCAACGCGGCACAAGCCCGGCAACGTGGGGGCTGCTCCCCAAAAGTTCCTGCAATGCGCCCTCAAAATCCCAGGGCGTCCCGTGCAGCAATGAGGTGGGGGCACGCAGACACCCCTGGGTGCCACACGTCCCCCTCACGCCTGTCCCTGCTCCTGGGGACCGATCTTTGTGCGCCCTTGCACGGGATTGCTGCAGCCCCGCGTGCGCCCTGAGCGGGCACCCCGTCAGCGCTCCCCAAAAAGCGAGGACAAGGCTCTTCTACAGACCCTGCCCACACTTCCCATGCTGCTGGGATTAATTAACCCGGCTCCCTTTTATGTGAGAGCTGCTCAGTTACCCGGAGCTTTGGTTCCTGGGTAGCTGGGCTGAAATCAGGGGCTCCCACGCAGGGCTGGGGAGGCCGCGGGTTGTTCCTGGGCTCGCTCTCACTTCCCTGTTCGAGGCGAAATTCTTTGTGTGAGAGGGCAAGGGGCGGACGTTTCCTCCTCTGGTTCTGCAAAACGCCGTGGCTTTGATAGCAGCTCGCCGAGGGAGGGCACAGCCGGCACCAACAGACTTCCTCAATCCTCTGCTCCACGGCTCTGAGCGCGCCGGACACCCGAGAGCGGCACCGTGCTGGGCAAAATGCCCCACGGGGGGGGGTCCTGTGCTTGCTGAGGGTCCCCCCCCAGCTCTGAGCACCCCAGGGAGGCAGCAGCAGGAGGCGATGCTCAGCCACGTGCAGGAATTCGGCTCGTCCTGTGCACAAGATGAGCCACGGGCCCTCGGTGGGGCCCCCAGCACGACAAAACGAGCCCGAGCAAAGCCCCTCGGCCACCAGCTCCTTATCTCCTGGAGCAGGCTGCTTATCTCAGCGCAGCCACCGAAGGCTTGCGCCACGTGCCACCAGCCCCCCACACCCTTCCTCCTTTCCCCAGAGCCTCGGCAGACGAACGTCAGCCGGTTCCTCGGCCTCATTTCCTTCCCTCCCAAACTCCACGAGGCCAAAACCCGCCCAGGAAGGTTGGCGCAAGGCACGTGCTCCCCACGGGAAAGCCCGGCGGGGAACGATCCATCCCACCCCGTGCCCGTCCCCATCCAAGGCGGCACGAGCAGGGCACGCAGGGCTCGCACGCACACCGCTGCTCCCCGCCTGATGCTCTGCCTCCAGCCCAGCATCGATCCCGGTCCTGGGAGCACGGCTGGAAGATGCCAAACCCTTCCCCTGGCCCAGCACCAAGCCCCGAGTGCTCTTTGCCGGCATCCCCCTGCCCCATCGCCGTGGCCACGTGCCAGGAGCACACTCTGCAGCCCCTTGGGTGCCAAGAGCTGCTCTGCTTCCCTCCTCCTCCTCCTTCTCTCCTTCCTCCTCCTCCTCCTCCTCCTCCTCCTCCTCCCAGCGCTCTCCCCACCATCCCTCCCTGCCCAGGGATGCTTCGCCCCCGGGGGTGCCCCCATCCCGGCTCCCCACCTGCTGGGTGCCCGCACCCAAGGGGTGCACAGGAGGCACCCAGGTCCCACGGCAGCACCCGGCTGCAGGGTGCAGGACCCAGACCCAGCCAGGAGCATTTCAGGGTCCGGGCACAGCAGCCAGCCTGGTGTGGGGTGCAGACACTCACCCCGAGGAGCCGAGCAGCAGTGGGGGGTTTGCAGACCGTGAGGTTTTCTGAGTCATTTGCGGCATCGCACAAGTGGGGACACCGAGGCACCGTGCGAAAACCAGCCTCCTGCTCTCCCCCGTGGCGAAACCCACAGCAAAGCGAGTGCAAAAAGGGCCCGGGGGGGCCTCTCAGCTGGTGGGTGTTGGGGTCCCCCTCCAAAAAAAAAACCACCAAGCCCCCAGCATCGCTGCATGAAGCTGGGGCAGGAGCAGGCAGAGGGAGGGGTCGGTGCCAGCCCCGCTCCCCAGTTCCCCACCCCGAAGCCTCGTTAGGAGAGCAGCAGCCAATAAACCGCCCTGGGTTTGTTTGTGTTTGTATTTTTTTTTTTTTTTCAAAGTGATTATGTGAGAAAAAGGGCCAGGACGCCAAGGTTTGCATGTCCCCTGGCACGGAGAGGCGCAGCTTTCAGCACTCGCTCGGAGCTGGGGAAGCGGCCGTGACCCCGAGCCCCGAGCGCTCCCAAAAGAGCCCGGCTCCTGGCTCCCTGCTCCCGGCCCGGAGGTCATTAAATAAAAAGCTTTTCATAACCAAAGAGTTTCCGAGCCCATCACTTACGGGCTCCTAGAGATGGAGGAGAAGTAATTAGGCTGCAGCCGGGGGTAACCTGCTCCCTTTGCGCACAGCCCACGCTCTCCCCGCTCCCGCTCCCCAAAATCAGCCACCAGCAGCTCTGTGGGGTGGCAGCGGGCCCCGGGGCCGTCTGTCTGTCCGTCCAGCTGCGGTTTGGGATGCAGGTGGAGGCCAGACCCCGCTTCTGCTCCAATTTAAAAGGTTTGGAGGGTTTGGCCCCGGTGGCCCCCGCTCCCCCTCCGCTCCTCGCCTTTTATTGTTGGCTGTCAGCACGGATCTGAGCCCGCCTGGAGAGCAGCTGCTTTCTGCTGGAGACCCCCCAAGGGAAGGATGCGTTTGGGGTCCCCAAATTAAACAGGAGCAACCCCAAGGCACAATCCCCTCCCCACCCCGAGGCCAGCCCCGCGCTCCTGTTCCAAACCCCAAAACCGGCCCCAGCCCCAGCTCCCCTGACCCTCCTGCTCACCCCGAGGGGCTTCGCCCCGCGGTGAGCCCCCACCAACCCAATGACCCTGTAGGATTTCAGCCCCACACGGTCCCCCCCAGCACCCGCCCGCCCCCATTGTTCCTCCAGCACGTGCCCAGCGCTCCCACGTGCGCCCGAGAGCGACGCCAGGGCACCAAACCCAGGGTGCCACCACCCCCCGTCCACCCCCAGGGTGCTTTTCTGCCCCTTTTCACCTCTCCCCCAAACTGGGGGGGTCCCGCAGCATCCCCGCCACCTGCGCCCCTGGGAGCTGGGTGGGTGAGGATGAGGAGGATGGGGATGAAGCCGGGTGCTGCTCCCAGCCCCGCTGCTGGGCTCGGTGCCACCGCGGTGAGCTCAGCCTGGAAATCCCCGGGAGTGACCGGGGAGAGGAGCCACAGCGGGGCCGGGGGCTGCAGCTCCCCCTTCCCATGGAGACCCCCAGGGGACCCCTCTGTGGGGTCACAGCACCAGGCTCTGCTGGGCTCTGGGTCCGGGATTGGGGGGGGTTGGAGGGTGTTTGGGGTGGGAAAGGGGATGGGGTGCGAGGCTTTGCCCCAAACCAGCCTGGAGTCACCCCAAAACTGGCTCTGTCCGCGCACCCAGCCCCTCGGGGACCCCACACAGCCCCCGTGGGGTCGGTTTGTTCGCAAAGGGCTCGCGGCAGCCCAAGAGCATTTGGCCAAAAAACCCCAAAACCAACACCAAAACCGAGCCCCCCACCCCAGCGGGCGGCACTGCTGCCGGGACAGGTTCCCAGGAGTCTCCAAAAAGCCTTAAATCGCCCCAAAACTGCTCCCAGCCCGGTGCCAGCCCTCTCCAGCCCCCCCTTCACCCCCGTGCTCCTATGGGCACGGCTCCGAGCCCCGAAACGACCCCAAAAGCCGCCGCTGCGCCCCGTTAGGGCGGAGAGGGGGCCGGGGGGGGCACAACCGGGGGCTGCCACCCACGGGTGGGGGTGGGGGGGGGGCCGTGGGGTGACCCCCACCCCAAGAGCCCAACCGGGGGGGCCGAGACCCAGCCGGGAAGGAGCCGGAGGGGGGGTCCCGAGCCCCTCGGTGCCCCCCCCGGTGCCCACCCCCGGTGCCCCCCCGGTGCCCCCCCGCACTCCGGAGCGGGGCGGAGGCGGAAGCCGGTTGGGAACCGAGCAGGGGGGGGTTCAGGGAGGGGAAAGGGAAGGGAAAAACCGCGGGGACACCGGGACCCCCCCCCTCCCCGGTGCGCCCCCACCCCCGCTCCCCGCTCACCTCCGCGCCGCCGCCGCCCCGCGCCCGCCGCCGCCGCTCCCGGCCCCCGCCCCCCCCCGCCCCCACCTGGAGGGGCGGGGCCAAAAGGGGGCGGGGTTATGCTAATGAGGGGGGGGGGCGTGGTTAAATGGGGGTGGGGTTAATGAGGGGGCGGGGCCACCCCGGGTGGGGACCGCCCCGCAGAGCGCCCGCTGCTGGGGGCACCCATGGGTGCTCCTGGTGGCACCTATGGGTGCTGAGGGTGGCACCTGTGGGTGACCCCAAATGTCACCTGTGGGTGCCCAAAATGTCACCTGTGGGTGCCCCCAATATCACCCCTGGGTGCCCCCAATGTCACCCGTGGGTGCTCCCAGTGTCACCCATGGGTGCCCCCAATGCCACCTGTGGGTGCCCACAGTACCACCCCTGGGTACCCCCGGTGCCACCTGTAGGTGTTCCAAATGTCACCCATGGGTGCCCCCAATATCACCCTTGGGTGCCCCCCAATATCACCCCTGGGTGCCCCCAGTGCCACCCCTGGGTGCATGCAGTGCCACCCATGGGTGCCCCCAATATCACCCCTGGGTGCTCACTACCCCCCCACCCACTCCCAGAGCCCCTCTGGGTGCTGTTGTCCCCCCCCAGCCACCAGCTGAGCCCCCAGGGGGACGGCACCGAGGGCGGATTTGGGGTTCCAGAGGGGCTCCGCAGGGCGCGCCGGGACCACGTGCTGCAGGACTGGGTTTGGGGTAACGCCAGCAAAGGGGACCCCCAGGGGGTGCCGAATCCCATCCCACCAAACCCCATCCCCACCGAGGGGACCCCACAGGGGCACGGCGGGCACAGCGGGGTGGCACCACGGGTCCGGGCACGTCCCCGTAAATGCGTGCCACTCCTTTGGAGCTGTGCTGGGACACGGGTGGAGAAGGAAGAATCCCCCATTCTGCGAGGACCCCGGGATGGAAAGGGCCAGGCGTGGAGCTGGGGGTCAGTGGGGGAACCCCGGGGGAGCCCCACGCTGGCCATTGGGGTCCCAAGAGGGGGAGACCCTGCAGGGTCCCCGTGCCAAGCCAGCAGAGCGTTGGGCAATAAGGAAGCGAAGCAAATGACCGAAAAAACCCCAAGGGCGTTGAGTCAGCGTGCCGGGACACCGCGTGCATGGCTGGAAGTGCCGGGGCTGGCCTGTCCCCAACGGGTTTTGGGAAGGGGCCGCGGCGCTGCGCTCCCCGTGCTGGCTGACCCCGCTCCGGGTGTGCCAAGGCCGGGTGGGGACGGTGGGGACGGTGTCTGGGAGGGGTCCCCAGCTGCGGAGGGGCTCCGAGGTCCGGCACCAGCTCCTCTGGCCTTTCAGACCCACAAAGATGGGCAAAATACCCCATTTTCACAACCTTGCTGCTTCTGCCCCAAACCCCACGCTCCTGCCCTGCACCCCAAGCTTTCGGTTCCCCCACGCACCAACCCCTTCCTAAACCACCTCAACCCAAAACTTATCCCCCCTGCTGGCCCCCCGCCTGCCCCCAGCTGCTCGTGGGACCCCCCTGGGCACATCCCGGTGTTGGATCCCTCCTGTCCCAGTGCCACCAGCAGCAGCCACCAGTGCCACCAGCGTGGCCCTGGCCGGGAGCTGCCTGCAGCGCTGCCGTTCCCGGCACGGACAGCAGAGGCCAGGCCACGGCCGCTGCAGGAGCTGCAGCAGGGGATGCTCGGCCTCTGCCAGCGCTCAGCACCCTCGTGGCACCCACGTCCACCCCACCCGTGTCCCCTGGGTGCCCGGCGTGGTGGCACCGCTGTCCCCTGCGCAATGGGTGGGCACCGTCACCTGCCCATGCCCGGGGGCTGCTCCTGCTCTGCCCCCTTTGGGACCTCAGGGATGCTCCTGGCCCCCTCCAGCCCTGGGCAGCTTGGGACCCCCTGCTCCTGCACCCAGGGGTGCTGGGACCCCTCCTGGGTCCTGCCCCAGCTGCATCCCCCCCTGCCCATGGGTCTGGGGAAATCCTCCTGGTGCCCCCTCCTGGTGCCCCCTCCCTGCGCTCTTTCCTCCCTCCCTCGCTCCTCGGCCAGCCTGCGGTGGGGAAGCACTCAGAAATAAAACAATCCCTAACGAAATTAAGGGTTGGCAATCAAAGACGGGCTGCCCAGAGTTCCCCTGCTGCATTTCCCCCCCCCCCCCTCTTTTATTGCTCTCCTTAAGGAAAAAAAACCCTGGCATAGCTCTGGGGCGATGCAGCCATGAGGACAGGGCAGGGGCTGGGGGCTGCCCGCTCCCCTCGCCGCCTCTCCCAGCCCTGGGGATTCTCCTCCCCCTGTGAAGGATTCCTGGCCAGGTGACAAAGCTGGGGATGTCCTGGCTTGGTGGCGAGGCTGGGGGCCAGGAGATGCCACCTCTGCCCCACGCACGGTGTGGGGCGGCGCGGGGAGGAGGCAGGATTGGAGCGGGCGAAGCGCAGCGGCGTGGCGCAGAGGAGGAGGTGACCTTTGTGAAGCAATCCTCCTCGCCTGCTGCTATTTCTCCAGCCTTCCCCGCAGCTCCTCCTGCTGAGCCCGGCCTGGGTACGTGCTGGCAGCTCCGCTCCACGGCTCCCCGGAGCCCCCCGTGAGCATCCAGGTGCCCGCAGCCCCCGCCTGTGCGCTGGGCTTCCAGGGCGGCCGAGCCCCTCCGCGCCCCCAGGAACCTCTCCAACCTCTTTCGGTGGGGGCGAGGGCACGGAAAGGGCTCGGAGTGGGCAGGATTCAGCGTCCCCCCATGCAGGGTCCCATTTTCCCCCAGGGGAGGTGGCGGAGAGCAAGGCTGGAGTGCCACAACGGCCGCTTCCCCAGAGCATCCTCATCGGCACCCCGGCCTCTCCGTGCGCACCCGCTGCCTCCGGGCACCCCATCTCCATGGGATCTCTCATTCCCGTAGGCACCCCTGCCCCTGCGGACACCCCAGCCCTGCAGGCACCCCTCTGCCACCTCTGGTCCCACGCTGTGTTATGGCACCAGTGGCTTGTCACCCCCCAGCCATCACCACGGGCATCATTTTAAAACCAGGTTCCTGCACCTGCCCCGGTTGATCCCAGACTCTGATTCCTGCTTTTTTTTTTTTTTTTCATCCATTCATCACCAGCAGAGCCAGCACGGATGTCACCTGGTGCCCACATGGGGAAGCAGCAGGCAGTGTCACCATCCCGGGGGGACAGCGGCACCGCTGGGTGTCACACACGGCCACGCACCTGCTGGGTGGCACCGGGACCTCGGCGTGTGTGCGGGATGACACGCAGAGGAGAGAAAATACAGCAGCAGAGCGCGGTGTAACTGCAGCTCCCAGCACAGCCCCAGGCAGTGACAGCAGCTCCGTCACCCTCCTGCTCCATTTGTCCCCCCCCAAAAAAAAACAACACATTCTCTTTATTCTGTTCCCCTCCCAAATTTAAAGCAAACCCATGTACCCCATCCACGCACCGTTGTGTCTGGCCTCCTGATACCCTTTACCAAGAAAACAATGAAAAGAGGGAAAATATTTGTAGTTACTTATTGGAATGTCAAAAAAATAAAAAATAAAAAAAAAAGAGAAAGTGAATGATCTGCACTATTGATTAGAAAAACGTCCCTAAAAGAAATCAGTCCCTGGGCTGTGCTGCTCAGACCCAAAAGCACTCTGATGGGACAGGGCCCTGGGTTTAGGGTCTTTCAGGGTCTCTTCGGACCACCAGCCTCAAAACTGATGGAACAAACAGCACCTGGGGTGGTCTGAAGGGTTCCCTTAAAGCAAATGTACTCGTCAATTTTATTTTATTTTATTTTATTTTATTTTATTTTATTTTATTTTATTTTATTTTATTTTATTTTATTTTATTTTATTTTATTTTATTTTATTTAAAGGATTCATAATAAACACCGGTAATTCTTGGAGGCTGGTGTGTGATAAAGCTCCCGGAGCTGCTGTGGAGGGACCTGACCCCACTGCTGTCCCCTCGGGGCAGGGCAGGGGAAAACCCCCAAAACACGGGGACTGAGGTCCAGCGATACAAATTACAGCTTAATTGCAATTAATTGATGTAGGGCATGAAGAGAGAGGGGCTGCTGCAGGTGCGTGGGGATGGAAATCCTGCAACTGTGAACAGGCTGCGGGGTTTGGGCGCCCTCACAGTGCTCTGGGATGCGCGGGGATGGTGCCTTGGTCTGCTTTGGCCCCAAAAACCAGGTGGTGAAGCTGTCTGGGATGGGTCCCTCCAGGCTCCTGGTGCTTGGGGCCACCGTGGGGCCAGCTCCTGTTTGTGGGGCCGTGAGGTTTCCCTGTGCGCCCTCACTCCCCCCGGCCTTGGGGGAATGGGAAGGGGCTCTCCAGGAGGAGAAGGAGGAGGAAGAGGAGAAGGAGAAGGAGAAAGAAGAGGAGAATGAGGAGGAGGAGGAGGAGGATGATGATGATGAGGAGGAGGAGGAGGAAGCCGCCTGCCCCCTGCAAGCCCCCAGCTCTGCTGTGCCTGTGAGCAGAGCAACCTGGCTGTGAATTACCCCGCGGGATTTTCCTCCCCCCGGCGCTGTGCCTGCCTCCCTCGGCTGCCAAAGGCCCGGGAATTAATCTCGGCCCGTTGCTGACAGCGTTTACATTGGGCGCAGCTCAGATAAACCAGATCAGAGCAGGAGCCGGGCGAGGAAGGAAGGGCCGAGCTCCTGCTTTGTGTCAGCCCCACCAAGGCGGCTGCGCCCCGGCCCCGCGGCGTCGCTCCGGCACCCAGCGGCCCCAGCCGGGCGGCTCCGAACCCCCCCCCGGGGGCTGTGGGTGGCCGTGGGGAGGTTTGGAGACGGGGGTGCTCCTGGGCTTTAATTCTCCAAAGGCACTGGAGAATAAGAAGGGGGATTTGGAGCACATGGGGTTGGGCTTTGCAGACCCCACAGGCAGCAGGGACAGGCTGGGAGCACACCCCGTGCCACGGCTCAGCCACCCAATTCCCCTCTCCCTCCGTTCCCCAACCCATAAAACCCCACCAGGGCCAATGGTGTGGTTCCCAAAACCCCTGCTCCCTGGGGTAAGGGTTTTCTCCTGGAAAACATCATCCCAGGGCGGTGATGCTGGGTTTTGGGATTTCCCAGGCATGGGGCAGCAGGAGGAGGGCGCAGCCCCGGCACCCAGGTGCCCACGGCAGCCCCCAGCACACCCCCAGCCTCAGCCTCCCGCGGTGCCTCTGCTCTCCCTTGGGTTTGGGTTTGGGTTTGGGTCACGGCGCGCTCGTCACGGCCACCCCCAGTGACGGGCCCTGGGGGTAAATATTAGTGCGAAGTGAAGGGCTGTGTAAATATTTCCGCTCGGCAAGGTAATGATGAAGCTCCCAGCTCCTTTTCAACCAGGCTCTGGAAAAAAACAGCCCCGTTTTGGTGGTTTCCCGTCAGCCCCAGCTCTGGCTGGTCTCAGTGTGGTGTGCGGAGCTCCTGGAGCCTCGTGGCCCCACCGAAATCCCCCCCCCGGAGCCGCCCGGTCCTTTCGCTCCTGGTTTCCACGCCGCCCTGATCCCCTCCTTCTTCCATCTCGGACCTCTCCGAGACCCCCAGCCTCAGACCCAGACCCTAAACTGGGAGCGCTCCCCTTGGAGCTGCTTGTGGCTGGGCACCGGGGCTCTGGCACCCCCACGGGATGAGCTTTTCCCCCCCTGGAAGCCCGCTCTGGTGCCGAGGAACTTTTTTGGGCACTATCAGAGAGGAGCACAAGAGGGATGGGAAGGGGGTCTCCTGGGCACCTCCACCAGCCCTAGGTAGAAGTGGGGTGAAGGACAAATTTCACCCCTCTGCTGCTTATTTCTGGTCACAAGGCTCCACCGCTGGTCCCCCAGCGTGCACGCAGCCACGGGGCAGCCCCCCAGCAGGAAAGAAACCAGGATGAGCCAGAGGGTTTTTGATCGATTTATCCACTGAAGATACAAGTTTCAGTTTAATAACACCATTCTGTCTGGTTACAAACATACTAAAAACCTACAAAAAAGGAAAAAAAAAAAAAACAACAAAAAAACAGTTACATCCATCATACACTAGACGGCATGTATAAAACCAGCACGGAAGCGCCGAGAAACACGTACATGAAGAGCATCCGCAGCAGCATCGGTAACGGTACAGACACAGAGCTACATCAGAGCGCGCCGGCTCACGTCTGTGGGTCACTGGGGGACGGCTTCGGACAAACTAACATTAGAGACAACTTCAGCTATGGAGAATAGTTGGCGGCGCAGCCCGCTGAAGGGCTCAGAGCCAGGCGGGCAGCTTTATCCCTCCCGAAGCCGGCCCGCGGGGCGGTGGCGGCGTCCCCGTCCTCGCCTGCCCTCCTGGTGCCGCCGCAAGTGGCCCTGAGCTGTCCTCGCACAGGCACCAGCACACCAGGGCTGAGCTCTGGTGGCCAAATTCTGGTCCCCCCTGGAGTCTCCGGGGAGGTGCCCCGGGGAGCGAAGGGTCCCAGCCCCCCCGAAGCACGAGGGTAGGGACGCGGCCGGGCTCCCCAAGGGGCTCCCCGGCCCGGCAGGGAGGTGATGGAGGGGGCTCAAGGTCCTCGGGGGCTCCTTGCCTCTGGTGGTGGATTCGGAGTCTCTCTCTCTAGGTGTGGGTGTGAATGAGACGCAGCGATGGGTGCACAAGCCGTGGTGGTGAGGGGATGGGGTGGATGGGGTCTGTGTCCCACCCCCAACCCAATGCTCCCGCTGGCCTCGGGCACGGAGCGCCAAACGCGGTGCCAAATTAGGGGGGAGTTGGGTGCCCCCAAAGGGAGCCAAGAGGAGATGTCTGGGGCCAGATCCTGCCCTGGGGATGCCAAATCCCACCCTGGGGATGCCAAATCCCACCCCTCCAGCTCAGCATTCCCCCCACTGGTGGGGGCACAAACCTTTCCCACCGGCTCACGGCTCCAAGCCCAGCGCTGAGGCTAAGCCAGCGGCACCGAGCCGCTGTACGAGTGAGGGGCCACATCCTGCCCTGGTGCCAGGGGGGGCAGCTCTGAGCATGGCAGGCTCACGGGGGGCACGGGAGCACCCGGGAGGCGAGGTGCCACGCTTCCCAGAGCGCAGGACAGCCACCAGCTGCCAGCTGGCTGTGACACCGAGCAGCTGCGCACGCGTGCGCACGTGTGCGCGCTGGAGAGCCAAGCCCTGCCCTCCCCTTTCCGCTCTTCCCCACCGCATTTTTCATCCCTCTGTCACTCGGGAATGATATTTTTTCCTTTTTCTGTTCATTTTCATCTCTCCCCAGATGACAATTTTCCCGATTTAAGCCATGGCTGCTTTGCTGAGGGCGGCAGAGCGGGGGCGTTCGCTTTATCTCTGTTTCTTCCCCGAGCGAGCTCTGCCCTGGCCACCTTCCCCACTTCGTTTTTACTTCCTACAGAGCTGGTAAAAATAAACATGTTTTGTTTGCATATATTTGAGTGGCTCGCAATTTGGCTGATGGGGTGGATCCTCGAGGGACAGCAGCTGCACGCATCTGGATTTGGTTTAGAAAAGTATGTCTGGAAAATAAACAAGCCCGACACACACATGCGTGCACACATGCAGCCATGGGCCGGTTTTTCTAGGCATGGAGGGGGAAAAAAAAGAATAAACTAAACAGAGGAGGGGAAAAATAAGAAACCAAACAATGTCCCAAGGTCCTGCAGCTCTGGGGGTGGTGTCTGAAGAGCAGGGGGCACCAGTGGGGATGGGGCTCAAACCCCAAGCCCACCTAACTTCATCCCTAACCGGGGCTGGCCACACCAAAGGACAGTTGTCCAAGTCCTTGGGGACAGTGCTGTCCCCAGCCTGAGCCACCCCAGGGGTCCCAAAGTCTCACCAGAAGCTGGGGAGGGACACGAGGGTCCCTGCAGGCACCTGGTCCATGGCCTTGAGGTGGGGGGACCTGACTGCTGCTGGCTGCCACCCTGAAGTCTGGGCACTCAGGTGGGCCAGAAGTGAACACGGGGACTTGGTGGCCGCCCCACGGTCACCTCCCCTCAAACCACATCCAGCTGGAGCCGAGGGAGAGGGGCCCTGGGCACTCAGCAGAGCATCCCCAACCCTAAGCCCAGCCACGGAGCAGACGCCCCCATTTCTTTCTAGCTGGAGCAATTTCCTCTGATTTCCGCAGGGCCACGGCTGAGCTGAGTTTTGGTTGAGGGAAGAGCGAGCAGAGGGAAAGGTTTCCACCCAAAAATAAAATCTCTGCCTGGAGAACATTAACCTCAAAAGGTTAACACGTGAACTTTTGTCTAAGGATGAAACATCCCCACACGGGCTGCTGGCCACAGAGCACGGCGAGTACTGAACTCGGCGAAAACACGCCTGGCCGGCCCCGAGGATCTGGCAGAGGTCGGTGCAACTGCACTTGCGAGAGCCTGGTGATGCAGACAAGAAAACTCGCAGTCCCAATCCAAGCCATCGCTCTCTGCTTTGGGCTGGAGCAAAGCCAATGACCCACCAGGTCTTTTCCCATCTGCAGGGGTCTGATCCCGACAGCGGCCAGCTGTGAGCGCAGCTGATGGTTGGAAGGTGCCTCTAAAGCAGCTGCTCGGATGCTCAGAGCTGAGCCAGAAGGAGCTGGCACCTCGAGGCTGTGCAGGTTGGTGGGCTGAAATTTCGGGGTGCTGACTACCAGGGACCCTGCTCCAGGGGCAGTGCCCCTCCTTGCCCCGTGCCCACCTTCCTAAGGCTTCCTAAGCCTCCAGGGCTGGTGTTTGCCCCTCTGTGCGGGCTCCCACCTCCCCAAAGCAAAACCCTGGTACAGACAGAGAAAGGAAGAAGGAAAAACCCTAAGACATCTGTAGGGGCAGGCACACGGGGCTGGCAGGCACAGGAGCCCCAGGGACCTCTCCAGATTACATCCAGCTTCTTAAGGGAAAGGCCAGGCCACGTCACTGTCCAGGCAGCAAAACACCCCAAAAAACACAAGCAAAAAGGATTCCCTGCGGGTGTTTAAAAGAAGAAAGGGGCCAGCTGTGGGCGGGCAGAGCAGGAATTCCTGTCTGCTCACCCACACAGGCTCAGATGGGGGACACAGGTGACGGTGTAAGGGACATTTGGGAAGTACCAGGTGGCAAGGATGCCAAAGCTTCCTAGCTAAATCCGAGGCTCCATCCCTGAACCCCCACCAGCCGGCCCCCAGGCACCCTATAAAGCTAACACGTGTGTGCAGGAGGTAACGGGGCCGCCCCATGGGGAGCCCTCTGCCGGGACAGGTGGGAGCTCTGCTGGGCCCACGAGGTCCTCCTGCACGGACAGATTCCTACCAGGCACTTTATCTGGAGGAGCCCAGCCTCACCAAGAGGGCAGGAATATTCTTTCCATAAAAGTTTTGATTTTATCAGGGCAGGGACCTCCCTTCGCCCCCAGGAACCCCTCCTGCTGCAGCCAGCTTCATCTTCCCCCTCCCTCAGTTCCCAAATTTCCCTCCTCGCCCTGGCTCCACGTCCCTGCCCGACAGCCAGGCGTACACACACAAGCTACCAGGGCTGTGGGCAGCAGCCAAGGCACAACACGTGCCAAATGAACCCATCCTCACGCACATCCCTGCCACCAGCACCGTCCCCACAGGACCCGCAGGGAGGCGAGCGGGCTCACGCGCCCACCCGGAGGCACCCCATCCATCCCTTTTCTCTCTCCTAACGGGGCCAAGTGGCACATGCATCCGTCCCCTTGCTCCCTGCAGCTCCAGGATGGTCTGCAACGGGCAGCCAGGAGCTGGGGGCGAGGAGGGCAAGGAGACGCAGAGGGTACGGGGCAACCCCTCGAGGCTGCGGGGAGCGGTGCAGGCAAAGCAAAGCGCGGTGGGCGGGAGGGCAGCCGGTGGTCCCCCCCCCAAAAAAAATAAAAGCAAGGAGCTGGGTTTCCCCGAGGGGCTTTGCATGGAAAGCGAGGGTGGCTGAGGATGGTTTCACCCACCGGTGAGCTGCGTGGTGCTGCCTTTAGGCACAGCTCCCCCGAGGGACGCGGTGGTGAGCGCGGGATTTGGTGATGGACAGGCTGGGATGGGAGGATGGAGCCCACAACCAACGCACCGCCTGCTTCACCCTGACCCCCCCTCTCCCCTCCCACACCCTTCATGGTTCTTTTTGGCTTGTCGTTGTGATTTATTCTTATTTTTTAAACCCTATAGAGATCAAATTATGACTTGGCAGCTCCCGGAGCCGGCCCCACCGGGCTCCCCAGACCGAGCGAAAGATCTTGGAGAAGAGACCAGAGCGGGGTCCTGGCATGAGCGACCCCCTCCCCGCCCCTCACCCGTGCCCGCTGTCCCTCACAGGGTGGCGTTGGGGTACGGTGCCCAGCCCACCTCCTTGTACGCCGCCGTGACGTGGGTGTAGATGAGGGTCCGCATCTTGGTCCAGGCGCCGTGCGCCTCCGGGGTGAAGTCGTTGCCGTACGCCTCGGAGATGACCTCCAGCAGGACACCAGTGAGTTTCTGGGGGGGGGATACGGGGTTGATTAACTCCACAGGCAGTGCAAAATAGTGAAATCATTTTTTTTTCTCCCCCTAAGGAAATTCAGAGCTGTGGGTAAGTTCTGGGAACGCCAGACCCATATGGGATGGGTGCAGGATGTGAGGGCTCACAACACCCCGGGGTAAGGGATGGGGCAGGAACACAGCCTGTGGGGGACAAGGGGCGCTGCTTGTATTCCCAAGCATCCCCCTAATTTCAGCATTTCTCATGCTTTAAGTGCCCCCCACCATGACTGATTTCTAGAAGATCCGACACGGGGATGGACATACAGCCACCACCGTGCTGGAAGGGGTTGCAGGACACCAGCGGGTGGGGAGAGGTCCTTGAAACCCCAAAGCTCCAGCAGCGGCTGCATTTGGGAACGGTGCTCTGCAGGGGACAGCATCTTGGGGGGGGAAAACACAGCCACGTGGGGAGCACCCCACAAACACCCAGCCTCAGATCAAGAGCAAGCAGCACCTCCGTGCCACCGCTCCCTCTCCCCAGGTCCAAAAACATCCCCCAGGATATTTTCGCTCCCATCCCTTACCTTAAAGTAGACGGGCTCCACTTTGTGCTTGAGGGCGTGGGCTTTGCCCACCAGGGCCAGGACGGAGGAGACCTTCTCGGGGTCATTGAGGTTCTCCACCACGGTGTTAATGGCCCCCATGACCCGCTGGGCGTGCTTGCGCAGCTGCAAGCTCCTCTCCATCTCCAGCGTGTCGTCCATGTGCTTGAACTGGCTGAAGTACTGCTTGGCCGAGGGGAAGTTGACAAAAAACCTTCGGAGAGAGGACAGACGCGAAGAGCAGTGAGGAGATGAAGCAGAAAACGGAGAGGTGGAGGCGCTGGGAACGACCCCACCAGGTTTGGGGCAGGCTCCTCGTGGAGCTCTCAGGGAATTTGGGAGGGTAACGCCCTGCTCCCAGACCTCCCCTATTTTCTGAGGGCATCCCAGCTGGATGCTCACCAACGAAGCAGAGGCACAGCTGAGTTCGTTATCACCATATCCACACCTCTATCACCATACCCAGACCAAGATCTTTATCCCCACACCCAGAGGCTCCAGCCCAGCTGTGCCAGACGCCGCATCCACCCCCGGACATCAGAGCACAACGGGGGCTCAGAAAGCGAGACACAAGTGTCCAAAACCCCCCCTTCAGCCTCTCCCTGCCCCAATCCCACTGCTCCCAGTTCCTTTCTGCTCCCCCTTGCCCAGGACGCCCCCAGCCCCAAAGATCTCACCAGAGATCCCCAGCAGGGTCCCTGCCAGGAGCCATCCCCCCACACCACAAGGACACCCCCCAAGCACCCAGCCTGGCCCCTGAGCACCTGGGGACCCCCTTTTCTGTGGGATCAATCAACCCCAATGAAGCACAGCTGGGACAAACGAGGCAGGCAGCTGTCCCCGGGCACCAGGCACCCCTCTCCCCCCCATCCCTACCTCCCCCCGGAGGATCCCCAGCTGGGATCCTTGTCCCCCCCTCGCCACTCCACAGGCAGTGGGAATTTGGGGCCCAGGCTTGTTTGCTGCTTGGTTCCCCTGCTCCCTGCCCGTCCCCGCTCCCTCGGTTCGCCGCCGCTTCCCCGAGGCACCTGGGACTCATCAGGCGGCCCCAAAATAGGCTCCGGAGGTGTGAAGAGTGCACGGCGGAAAGGCTGGGGGAGGAAGGAAGGTGGAAAGGGGGAGACGAGGTGGGAAGGACGGTTGTTCCTCCCTGCTCCCAGGGTTTTCTGCCCTTCCTCCCTCCCAGCATCACACAGCTTCCCCCCTGCCGTGCCCTGTTGTCCCCACAGCCCCCAGCTTTCCGCTCGAGCCAGCACCGAGATCAAGGCTGCCCAGCCCTTCTAGGGCAGAGCTCAGGTTTTGGCTGTCCCTGTTCACGGATTTTCCCCTCCTGCTGCCCAGACATCCACCCACATCCCCCCAAAAGCCCTATTTAGCTGCAGCTCACAGGCACGATGCAAGGACCCAGGGAACGGGCTTGGAAATAATTCTGGCACGAATCGTGCTGTGCCAGCAGGACCCCTGGGACCACAGGGGCTGCGGCATCCCCTGGTAAAAAGAGGGGCCAAAAGGAGCCCCCAGGGGCTGTTTCCTCCCGCAGCACCAGCAGAGGCCCCGACCTTGCCCCCGGCACCTCCCTGCCTCCCCCATGGGCTCCGCTGGCAGCGGGGATGGAGCCAACCCCAAAACCCTGCGAGGAAACGTCTGCGGGGCCAGGCCAAGAGAGGGAGCGAGCCTCTCTTGCTTAATAAACAGAGAAGATTAATTTAACACAAAGGTTAAACATAACCAGAGGGAAGGAGAACAAAAAAGAAAAAAAAAAAAAAGGAAGAAATAAAATATCTCAAACAATTCCGAATTAGAAGAGGTGTTTGTTGTGGTTTTTTTCCCTGTCTACAGAACATTTTTGAGTTCAAACATCTCAGGCTCTGGAATTTTGTTGGCTCGGTGTGTGTGTGTGTGTGTGTGTGTGTGTGTTTGGGGCTTTTTTCTTCGCTGGAGTCATTAAAAATATGACATTTCCCATCGCATATCACGCGAAATTATGATTGATGGAAAGCAGACGCCCAAATCCCGATCTCATTAAATTTCTTTTTAAGCGCTCCCGCTCTGCGCCCGCTAATTTGCTCCCTGGGAGCTCCATCTGGACGGGGCGGACAGGATGTCAGAGCTGCCTTCCTCCCTCCTCTGCCCTTCTAACAACTTTAAGGCCGCAGCCCTTCCCGGCGGCAGAGCCAAAGGAAATCATTAAGGTGCAAACCGCGCCGGCCCCGTGAGCCTGCTTTGCGCTCAGGCGCCGGGTGCTGCCTCGCCTCCTGTTCCCCATCTTCCCCCCTCTGCCCATCCCTGCAGGGCAAAGGGAGCAGGGAGAAAATCTTCAAAGCCGGCTGTTCCCTTCCTTCCCTGTGCTCCGAGCTCCAGCTGGAAGCAGGACACCGGGTGCTTCGTCACCTCGGTGCTTCGTTCACCTGGCAAACCGCGGGGCGAAATCTGGCACCGAGCTCTCCAAACTGCAGGGGGGCTTCAGGCAGAAGCAGGGAGCACTCGGAGACTTTTTGTTGGCTTTTCGTGGTGGTTTCATGCTCAACCTGCAGTCTGTCAGCTTGGTTTTGGGGCTGGGAGGGAGCGAAGGGGCCGGGATGCCCCGATGGAGCCCAAGGAAGGTTTGGGGAGAAGGCAGCGACCCCTGGCACGCATCCTGCCTGCTGTGCCCAGCTCGCAGCCCCACACTGCCTGGCAAACCTGGGGCCGAGGTTAAGGAGAGGACTGGATGTACAAACTACCAGAACCAGCACGGTTTTCCCACCGCCCTTCATTTTCTCACATCCCCTTGGCCCTGGGGCTGTGGGGATGCCCGCACAGCCACATCCCAAAGGGTGCCGTGGTCCCACAGCACCATGAACCAAGGCACCACCGAGCACCCTCCCCTTTTTCTACTTCCTGGGGGTCTGCCATATAAAAAAACCCTCTTCCTCTCGCCTGCCCTCAGTGCCAGGGCACGGCCCCGTTGGTCTCTGTCCTTTCCTCCAGAAAAACATCAATTCAGACAGGCTGTGGTGATTCACGAGCGCGTGATGCCCCATGGGATGGGGACATCCCCACCGGGGGGTCAGGCTTGGCTCTGGGCCCCTTCCCAACAAAATATTTCGGGGATGGATCTCAGGGTGAGCTGCTCTAAACATTTACCACCCGGCAGCCAGAGAGGCACGCCTGGGCACAGCCTGGGCACAGCGCAAATCAGCCTCGGGCAGCAGCTGCACGATCGTCCCTTTAAATTCCATTTTGGGGGCTTCAACATGTGTAATTTGGGGGCTTCAACCTGTTTAATTTGGGGACCTCAACCCTCTTAATTTGGGGTATTCAACCTGTTTAATTTGGGGGCTTCAACCCACTTAATTTGGGGCTTCAACCCATTTAATTTGGGGCTTCAAGACATTTAATTTGGGGGCCTCAACCCATTTAATTTGGGGGATTCAGCCCGTTTAATTTGGGGGCTTCAGCCCTTTTCATCAGCTCAGCCAGCTGAAAGAAGACAGACCGTTTTTTCCACCCTGCAGCCCGATTACTCAAGCTCTTTGGTATTTTCTCCCAATTCTTCGGACGGCGCCAGGCGCTTTTCCATTTCCAAGCCCTTCGCAGGCGGTCGGAGCCCAGGTGTGTCAGCTCAGCCAAGCGGCTGCCGAAAAAAAAAAAATCTGGGGGCCTGGATCTGCCTCCTCTGCCCCTCCTACACCTCTGCTTCGTGCGCGAGACGGGGAGCGGAGACGGAGGGATGGAGAAGGCAAAAAAATTGGAAATGTGGAAAGGCGAAAATGGGCCTGGGGCAGCGACAGGGGGAAGGGAGAATCCCCCCCCCTCCCGGGACACGGCACAGCTCTCGCATTCGGTGTGGGTTTGACTAATGGGAACCATCCCTGGCTTTCATCCCCACGAGCCCGGGGGGATCCATAAAGTTTTGTGGTCCCACATCCGCGACCGCAGAGCGTGTGTGTGGGTGTGGGAGCGGCCGTGCGCGGCCGGCAGGGCATGGGGGGGGCTTTGGTGGCTTCCCAGGCTTCGTCGGGGGCTATGAAGGAGCCGGGACCCCCAGCCCCAGCGGTGCTCAGCCCCTCTCGTGTCGGGCACCCAGCTCTGGGTGGGCACCGGGGGGCTCTGAGCAGATGCCGGAGCTCTGTGCCAGGCTCCCCAGCCACGAGGTCTCCAAATGGGAGAGTTTTCCAGAAAAACCCAAATCCTCGAGCACAGATGGGGAAACTGAGGCACGGCGACGTGCCCAGGGAGGACACAGGTGAGCGTCAGCCCTGGCCTGTTGGCTGTGCTGGCCGGAGCGACCCAACCAAAATAAAACCCCAAATGTGCAGGACTGGGGTCTGGAACCCCACCCAGCCCCGACCCCAAAACCAGCCCCAGCCCCAGCAAGGGTTAAGGCAGCTGCTGCGAAATGGATCCCGGCAGCGTTACCCGCAGAGGGCCCCGAGCTCCCCGAGGAGGAGGAGGAGGAGGAGGATGAGCCTGTGCTTCCTCCGGAGCGAGGCTCCCCCGCCGAGGGAATTGGCAATTAGTGGGATCTGACCGCACAGCGCACATTCCCATGGCCCGGTGGCTGCTCAGCCAGAAATCCCCATTATTCCCCTTCACGTCCCGCTGCACCCCGGCGGCCCCACGGGCTCAGGACCCCGCTGTGCCACTGGAAGGGACCCGTCCGCTGCAGCCACCAGGGCTGGGAGCCCCCCGGGCATGACCCCGTGCCTCAGTTTCCCCAGCTGCCAAGCGAAGGGTGGGAGGAGAGGGGTGGAAACGCTGGGGATGGAGAGGAGGGAGCTGTGCTGGGACCTGCTGCAGGTTCCCGGACCAGAAACTTGTGCTGGGAGAGTTTCAGTCGGGACCGGAGCTCGGCCACGTGGTTCCCAAAGCTGCACCTCGCCATCCTCGTCCCCAACCCTGCTCCGAGCCTGTCCCTGTGCCGTGGGGACACCGAAAGCAAGGAGCTGCCCTGGGCACAGCCCCATGAGGGATTTGGCCACGCACAGCTGCCGGCCAAACCCTGCCCAGCTCTTTCTGGCACTGGCACTGCCATCCCGGCTGCTGCGCGGGGCTGTGCCCATCGGTGAGACAGCAGCAGGGACCCCACACCCCGTTCTCCGCTCTCTTCCACCTCCTCTGCCCCTGCCAAAGCCCACAGGAATGGGAAAAGGGGCATGGAAAAAGGGAATTTGGCATCCCCCAGATCTTTGCCACGTGCAGGCTTCGTGCCAGGCCCTGGGGGTTTGGTTCCCCAGGTTGGTGGGGAAGGCTGTGGGTAACATTTAGGCGCCGAACCCACAAAGTGGCGGATGGAAACCCCCCCTGTGCTCGGGGCACCAGCGCTCAGCCCCCGGAAAACTTTTGGGTGGCTGCTCATAAAAAGTGCGTGCAGGCGAGGGGCTCTCCATGCACAGAACCCCCCTGTGGGGGCACGGGGGGAGGTGACAGCCCCGGCCCCTCTTTGGGGTGCACAGGCCTGGGTGCTGGCAGTGGGAGCCTGCCCGGGGAGAGCCCTTTTGCTGCTCCCCGGTGGGTGCTGGAGGTTTGTGGCTCCAGGGAGCCCCTCTGCTGCCTGCGCCTCTGCCCGTCCTCCTCTCCCCTGTGAAACCAGATAAAGGTTTGGTGCTTGGCACCGCGGGCACTCAGCATCCCTGCAGCCCCACGGGACTCACCTCGGTGCCTTCCCCAGGCACAGCTCCCACCCCAAACAACAGCCAGCCAGGGATAAGAACACCCTCCTGCCCCTATTTCCCCCCACGGAGCCTCTTTCCCTTTTTGCTTTCGGCACAACCCGGGGGCTCACCACTCGCCCATCTCTGTGCCACCCGGCCCCACGCTGCTGGGGGATGCTCCGAGCCATCAGGCGATGCCCCACGCCTTGGGCAATGCCCAGTGCCCTGCTCCTGGTCCTGCTCGGTCCCTGCCACCCCCAGTGCCACTGTCCCCCCCCTGCCTGTGCCCTCCGCACCCCCCTCCCGCAGCCAACTTCGGCGCTCTCCTTCCCGCCGACGCTGCCGCCGGAGGGCCAGATGGTGCCCTCGGAGACACCTGCTTGGGTTTTGTCTTGGCTCCCAACTCGCATTATTTCACCCGCCAGCCTGGTACGTACCAAAGCCATCCGCACGGATCTATTTGGTGGGGGGGGGGGGAGAAGAAAAAAAAAAAAAAACAACACAAAAATCCCACAACAAAACCAACCCAGCCCCGGTGAGCCGAGCCCGCCGCCGCTCTCCCTCCTCCGCGCTCCCCCACCTCCGCGCGCAGGCTAAGGTGACCTTTCCGAGGGAAGCAGCTTCCCACAAAGTCCCCGCAGAGAGGCTCCCCCGCTCCCCCCGCCGCCGCCCCCCGGCTCGAACGTGTTGAAATCAGAGGAGTGCTGTGAAACCGTCCCTGCGCCCAGCCAAGCGCTGCACCGAGCGAGCTCCCCACTCGCTGTCATTCATCGCATGCTTCTATATATTGTTCTGCCTCTTCCTTAGCTATAAAGGGATGCGCCCGGATCCGCTTCTTGCTTATTTTCATTTATTTTTATTTTTTTTTTAAATACCTGATGAGCACGGAGACCCCGACGTCCTCGCAGTTGGCGTACACTCTGCTCCATGTCTCCTGAATCACCTTCTTCTCCGCCTCCGAGATCTCTTCACTTCTTTCCCACCTCTCGATCTCCATTTCTCCCTGGACTTTCTCCATGGGGAGCCGCCGGCACGATCCTCCGGGAAGCCAGGAGAGGAGGCTCGGGGAGATGCGTGTGAGTGTGCGCGGGGATCTCCTGCGAGAAGAGAAGAGGTGTCGGTGGCTGTGGCTGCTTGGCGGCTGTGCCGGCGGTGTGAGCGCTGCCTGCCTGCCTGCCTGGGCGAGCTCAGAGCAGATCCCCGTGGCCAGGAGCCTGCGGTTACAGCCCAGGGCTCCCCGTGCCGCCCATGGCCGCGGCGAGCCTCCGCTCAGCCCGGGAGCGTGCGGCTGACTGCTGGGAAACTGCCCGAAAGTAAAATATTCAAAGGCATTGCAAGACCAGCCTCTTCCCCAATGTGTGAACGTGAGCTCACTTTCTCCCTCTCTCCTCCTCTCTCCCACTCCTCCCTCCTGCTCTCTCTGTCTTTTTTTTTTTTTTGTGAGAGGCAGAGAGGAGGAAGAGGCTCTGGGCAGCATCAGGACGGTGCGCTGGGGAGGTGGGGGGGGGCTGGAAGTTTTTTTATGATTTTTTTTTTTTATCTTGTAAACAGTGCAGAGGAAATTCCAGATCCGAAGCGCGCCGTTAAACTTATCCCAGCAGCTGGCTCAGCTGAGCTCTGCCTCTCCTCTTGCCCCGGCGCTACCTCATTTTGCAAGCGCTCGTGTTTTGGGTGATAAATCCTCGGAGCCACGAGCTGCCTCGCCCGCGGCGCTCCTCTGCCACCCAAGGGAGCCTGTGCCCGTCCCGAGGGACTTGCTGATGGGAAGGGTTTGATTTCCAGGGGCTGAATGGCAAAGGGAGACGGAGTTAAGGCAGTGGGGAAATAAAGGAGGGGGGTTAGTGCTGCTGGCAGGGATGGGGAGTATGGGGACACCTCCGCGCCAGGCTCCCCGCTGCCCCTGAGTGTGCCTTTGGGTTGTTTTTACCCAAATGCCATTTGCAGCTCCCTGCAAATTGGGCACATCAACCCTGCAAATCCGGCACATCAACCCTGCAGGGCAGGGAGAAGGAAACTCCCGAGACTTGTAATAACCACTGGTCCCCCAGAGGGAGATCGGAGACAGGAGAACACAGCCTGCGAGGGAGCCGGGGCTCCTCCACCGCGCTCCTGCACCCCGCTGTGCGCCCTGGCAGAGGAGCAGTGGTCAGACAGACAGACACAAAAACACACAGACAGACACACAGACACACAGGCAGAGGGAGCAGCTCTGGAGGGGCTGGGGCTCTGTTCCTGCAGACCCCCGGAGGCTTTTCGCTCCGTTTCTCCTCCAAACCAGCCTCGGCCACCGCCCCGACACCAGCAGCGAGACCGGCGGCGTCAGCAAATCTCCTGCAGATGGAAAGGGAGCAGGCGGAGGGGGTGCTGCTGCCAGGACCCCGCTGCAGGTCCCCCCCAGGAGGCCAGGACCCCCCGACACCGGCACAGAGCCGAGCCCCCCAGCCTTCATGGCCAGCCCTCACCAAGGGGGCCAGGATGATCCGTGTCACCAGCGACACCACCAAAATCGCTGGGTTGAAGCTCGAGATCCTGCTCCACCCCAGCACCAAGCTGCTGTGCTCAGGAACAGCTCGGATTGGGGCGAATATGAAAGCTCAAACCACCATCCGGGTGGAGAACGGGTGAAAAAACAAGGGCTCTGCTCCTCGGAGCTCTCCTACCTGGTGCTTCCACCAACCCAGTGGCATCAGCCGGAGCTCTGCCTGCTTTCTGGCACCAGGGGTCAAAGCTTTTGGGTTGAGAGGCCCAAAGCTGTATTAGGAATGAGTGAGGAGTCCCCAAGCCCTCCCCAAGAGGGTTCCTGCCCCTCTCTGGGGACGTCACACCCACGGCTCCTTCCCAAGCAGGAAGGTGCCTGCAGGCACAAGAGGGTGGCTGTGCTGCAGCGGGGATGCTCCACGCCAGCTGGCTGCCTACAAACCCCAAACAGATCCCAATCACCCTCAGCTTCTGCTTCTCACCACAGGTGAGAAGTATTAGGGATGAGCACAGCCCCATGCTGTCACCTGGCAGCATCCCCTTTCCATGTTTTCCCCCAAATATTGCTCCCAGGGAGCTCGGGGTTAGCACTGAGTGGGTGTCTGTGCTCCCTCCCCACCTCCTGGGGCTCGGGGACAAGGACAGGGGACTTGGTCCCCATGGAGAAGGCCGATATGGGATCAGCCTGGGTGACCCCATCCTCTGCTTTCACCCCTAAAATGGATGGGGATGGGGATGGGATGGGGATGGGGATGGGATGGGGATGGGATGGGATAGGGATGGGGATGGGATGGGGATGGGATGGGATGGGGATGGGATGGGATGGGATGGGGATGGGGATGGGATGGGGATGGGATGGGGATGGGGATGGGGATGGGATGGGGATGGGGATGGGATGGGGATGGGATGGGATGGGGATGGGATGGATTTCCCAGCCCCCTGCCCCCTGCCCCCCGTGCGCCTTCTCGTGCGTGGTGCGTGGCCGCCTGCCGCCGGCTTCTCCCGCTCCCCTGCCCTCCCACATCGCCTCTCCTCCTCCTCCTCCCCGCGCGCTGGGTGCAATGAGAAATGTACTTGGCTCCCGATCCTAGAGTGGGAGGTGAAGGCAAAAAAACGCGACTTCAGCTCCACGGCGCGTGGGAGGTGGCTGATGGCAGCTCTCCACCCTTGACTCCTTGCTGAGGCTGAGGTGGGAGCCCCACGGCCACACCTGGACACCTCTGAGCGCTCTGGGCTGATCCCACCGTCCCCGTGCGTGGGGACAGCCGTGGCGTTGGGTTGCTGGAGTGAAGCAGGGGGCTCCTGGTGTCCCCGTGAGCAGCGCCGTGCCCTCGGACCCCTCGGACCTTCCCACGGGCAGAGTTTTGGGGCCACGTGCTTGGATTTCCCCGGGGGAGCCCATGGGGAGGGAGCTGCTGGGGCTGCCCGGCTGAGGACCGCTGCTGGAGACCCCCAGGACCCCGACCTGGCCAGAAGAGGAGCAGCCCTGGGATTTGAAGAGAAATGCAGCTGAGTGCAGCACTGTGGCACAGCCCGAGGCATTTAGAAGCAGAGCCCTGGCTCCTGGCAATTTTTCATGTACCCAGGACAGGGCGGAGGGCACAAGGTGCTGCTGCGCTCGTCTCATTTTTGCTCCCATCCCCATGGCAGAGAGGTTGTGCACACACGCAAGGCTGGGTGCTGCTCCTCCACCCTCCCCAGCAGCCTGCTTGCCCCCCGGGGGCTGCGCCCTCACCCCCAAATTCTGGCCGTGCCCCCCCCCCAGCACCGCCGACCCCAAGCCCCCGTTGCCAGAAGGGCACTGCCCTCACCCAGCCGTGAAGTCCTGGCCTGAAAAAGGAAGAAGGAGACTTTAGGAAAGGGCTTTGCAGTGCCTGCTGCAGCCGGGCTCACTGCGAGGGGAGGATTTAGCTTAAAGCCTGTGCAAATGCTCTGCACTTATTGCAGGTTTCCTTCCCCTGGCTTCTCGGATCCCAGGAGACCCACACACAGCCGGAGCTCCAGCTCCAGCTCTGGCTTTCAGCTGTGCCGGGGGGGGATGCGTGGGGAGCACAGCCCCAGCTGAAAGGGGAGAGAGCCAACAGGGCCCCCCCGACCCACCTGGGGCTGCCCCACTGCTCGCACCCACCCCCCGTGGGGCTGGGACCCCCGGATTTAATCACACCTCCGTCACCGTGCCATGGTGCTATTCCCTCCTGAGCACCAGAAGTGCGGTGAGACCCCCCTCGGGGGCTCGTCCCCAGCCCCCTGTCCCCACACAGCCATCCTGGAGAGGTGGTGTCCCCCTGCCTGGTGTCCCCCTGCCTGGTGTCCCCCTCGACCCCTCGCCAGCTCCAGTCCTGGGGAAGTGAATCCCAAGCTGTTTGTGCGGCGCAAAGCCCGGGGCAGACATTCCTCCCCTGATTGAAACCAGACCTCCCGCGATGCTGCCGGGGCTGGTGGGGAAGGCGTAGGGACCGGGGCAGAGCGGGGTCTCCTTCCAAAACAGATTTAGGTTCTTAGGTTTCCCCACTGGGTTGAGGTCCGAGTGCTGCGGCCTCGTGCAGAGACCTGGAGCTGAAGCGATCCCCGAGGGGACCCCAGCCCCTGGCTGCTCCCTGACCCCCACCCCAGCCGCCCTCCCAGCACCACAGGATGGGAATATCTGCCCCGGGGGGGTCCCGGAGGGGCAGGGATGTGGCTGGGGTGGAAAATGCTGCTGAGGCTCCGGCGCAGGGAGCGCGGGATGATGATGGGCAAACACGGCCGGCAGCTGCTGCGGGAACAGGGGAGGAAGGTGGGTGAGATGGGGATGTCCCATCTTGTGTCACCCCCTCCTTCACCCCCCCAAAAAAATCCCTACCAAGCCGCACAACCTGAAAAAACAAACATTGAGAAATCCAAGGGGGAAAAAAAGGGAAGTGGGGAGGTCAGCGGGGCTCGGCACGGGGCTCGGCTGGCGAGTGGGGCCAGAAGCTGCTGAGGCAGCCCCTGGTGAGCGTTTCCCCCCCCGGGACCAACCTGATCCCATCCCAGGAGCTGCTGCAACCCCCCCACAACCCTCCCCACCGAGCTTTTCGGGAACTGAAACTCCGTGCTGCAAGCTGCGGGGATGAAGCAAGAGGCGCTCGGGTAGGAAGCGGTGAGTGTGCGCCACGGCGCGCCGCGGGGCAAGGGTTCCTCCTCGCCACCCGGGTGCCGAAGGGCTTGGAGCCCACAGCGGTGGGATATCGAGCTCTCCGTGGGCTCCCGGCAGGATTTGGGCACCCCGTGCCCGAGCACCAGCAGCCCTGTGACAGCCCGGCACGTCGGCAGTAAGCGAGGCTGACAGGGCGATTGGAAAACAAGTCGGCACTTCCAAACAGATTCTCTTTGCTGCTCTTTTCCTTCCTGAAGCCGGCCTGGCTGTGGCAGGGGTTGCTCAGGAAAGCCAGCAAGCTAATATATTCATGTCATCTTGCATTTGGTGCCAGGACATGAAGTAAACACTGTCAGGGACCTCGCTCAGGTTCAAAGCCGAGCCCTGTTTCTTATTCCGATCACATTATCCATGCTCCCCGTACGGATTCATTGATTCATATCTTAAAAAGAAAAGCCTTCAAAACCCATTAAGTCTGCCTTGCCATTCCAGCCCTGCTCTCAAGGGCTAGGGCAAGAAGCATTAACTAATCTGCTCACATTACTTTGCCTTTGAACCGAGCATCTCGCCGTGCCAATCAAGTGTGTTTGGAAGTGATACGCTCCGGCGCAGGGCAGGCTCGGCCGGTGAGTTCACTGCATGTCAAATAAACCCAGGAGCCAGCACCTGGGTGCTGGGTGGGCGAATCCACCCCGCTGGGCTCCCCCCCAGCCCCTCCGCCTGTCCCCTTGGGGTGCTGGGGGTCAGCACGGCCCCGGCTCAGCCCCGACCCCGTGTCCCCGCGCCCTGCCCGGTGCCAGGCACGGGTCAGCCCGTGGTGTCCCCCTCCGGTTGGGTGCGGAGGTGGGAAGGGTGGAAACGGGTCCCCAGAGGAGACTTTGCCTGGGCCTTGCCATGGGCTGAGCTTTCTCAGGACCTCCGATGGCGTCTGGGGCACGAGAGCGGGGACCTCGCGGTGTCACCCGGCCAGGGGCGAGGGGCTTTCACGCAGCGACGCCCTCCCGGGGATTACGAAAGCTGCGCTGCCTCTTGCCAGGGCAGGGAAGGTCCTTCCAGTCTCCTGGGCTCTGGCTCAGCCAGCACTCGCTGTTTATTTGGCTTCGAGGAGCTCGCAGCATACCCCAACGTGCTCCTGGGAGCCCCGAGTGCTCCAGCGTGGCTGCCCAGGGCATCGGGCTGGGGTTCCCAGTGCCCCGCGCCCCTGCAGCCTGCCCCTTCGTCTGGGAGGAATTATTCCCTCTCCTTTCGGTCTGGCTGAAGGGGATGCTCGGGGTGTTCCTGGCACAGGCTCCTGAAGGCTTCCCATCCCTCCGGAGCCAGCAGGGAGGCCGGCTCCATCCTCTCCACCCTCATCCGACCCCCGCGTTCAGGTCCTGGAACTGTTTACTGGACAGGCTCGGAGGGATTTGGCTTTGCTGCTGTTTCAAGTGCTGTTGATGGCTGTTGTTTTTGAGGTTTGGAGCAATCCAAGAGGATGTTGCCATCGAGCAGGGATTAATCACCGCCGTCCCAGGCTCCTGCGGTGGCTGGGCTCGCAGAGCATCTCTGGCCCCAGCAGAGCCAGGCTTCCCAGAAAGCTCCCCATCGCTTTCTGTTTCAGATCCCATCAGCTGATGAACCAGGACCAGGCTAGGTTATTTGGGTTTGACCCCGATTTCAAAATCCTTTTGCGTGGGGAATCGGTTTTCCAGCTGGAAAAGGGGAACAGGGACCTGGGGAGGGAGCGTGGGGCCAGCTCCGTGCTGGGGGAGAGGTGTGCGTGCCGCCGAGAGCGGGGAGGAGGAGGCAAAGCTGGGGCGAGGGGAGGATGCAGACAAGGTCTCAGGATCAGCTGGCTGAGACGTATCCATGGGGAATTACACGCAGGTCTGAGCCTGTCAGATTACCCGAGCCGGGAAGGGGGGAGCGGGATGAGGCAGGAGCCAGAGGGAAAGGGAGAGGGGAGGAGTGGGCAGAAAGTGGGCAAGGAGGGGAGGGAGGAAGGCAGGAAAGGGGGGAGCAGAGGGGAGCCCCCAGCCCTGGCCACGATGGGTGCCGGGATGGGCTGGTGGGGGCAAGGAGGAGAGGGGAGAAATGGGATGGAGGGGGTGGAAAGAGGCTGGGAGCACCAGGAGCCCCCCCAGAGCCCTCATGGCCGAGGGCTGGGGTGGGTGCCCAGCCATGGCGCGAGCACGGCGTGCCACAAACAATTAAGTGCGAAGGTCAGAGGCGAGCGTCCTCATTTGCTGCCCGTTAATTACTCCTGATCCTGCTCTAATTCCTCCTAAAGCCAGCCCCAAGGAGAGCCTTGGGGTGGCCGCTGGGGACAGGCCAGTCGGGGAGGACGCGGGAGCCGGGCAGGGCCGCCAGCCCCCGGGGACCCTCGGGGAGGGCGGCGAGGGGCGTCGGTGCTGCGCGGTGATGGAGGCAGCGCCATGTGCACCACTGCCCTGCTCATCGGCACGCTGGTCGTGATGCTGCGCCGCCGCTTCTTCAACAAAGTGGAACCGTACGTCCTCCCCCTTCCCCGGCTCCTCGGGGACCCCCCCAAAATTTGGGGCAGCAGAACTGAGGGTGGCCCCCTGGGGTGGGGTGGGGGGGGTCCCGCTTGCCCAGCCCGTCCTTGGAGGGGTTTGGTTTCTTTCTGGATTCTGTGCTCCGGGGGTCACCAGGCAATGAGCCCCTGTGCCGGGCGTTGTGGGATGTGTTTTCTCCTCCAGCAAGGAAGAAATGTGGGCTCAGGCCTGTCCGTTTGTGGGGCAATTTGCCTGGGGAGGAAACCACGCAGTGCTCTCGGGCACGGGGACGTGACCAGGGACACCCCAGCAGCGCCGAGCCCCCAACCTTCACCCGCTGCACTCTCGCCACGGGAAGGTCCTGCCCCATCCCTGGGGCGCCGGGAGGTTTGCCTGAGGGTCTCAGTACGGAGGAGGTTTGGGAGATGTGTGGTGTGGAGGTGCCAGCCAGGAGCAGATGGGAAGGGACCTGGGACCATGGGGTGGGCTCTGCGTGTCCCCACCATGACACGGGCACGGTGCCGGTGGCCGTGGCTACCTGCGGCTCCCCGCGGCTCTCGGCAGGGAGCTTTGCTCCCGTCCAAGGCTCTCCGCCCTCTCCACCGCCAGGCTCAGCTCGAGGTTTCCGCTGTAGACGCGCAAATCTATTTACCAGCGGAGACTGGAGACATCTGAAAGTGGGGAGGTCAAATTGGCACTTAATGAGCCAATTAAGTCGGGGCAAGGAGAAGCAGGACTCGAGGCAGGGAAGGCATCTCCTGCCCTGTGCGCCCGCCAGCCCTCCCTGTGCTACCTGCACCCCCGGCTGAGTTAAAGGCTTCTTGGTGCCTGGGCAAACGCTCTCACTGCAGGCGTGGGGCTGTCAGGGGGGCACCAGGGGGTGTTTGAGGCACCTCCAGCTGCAGTTTGAGCCTTGCCCCAGGGCTGCGTGCCTGGTGCTGGCAGCTTGAGGCTGGGCACAGCGTGAGGGCTCCCTGGCACGGCACAGGACCCCGAGCAGCACACGGGAAGGACCCGCAGGTAGGCAGCCAGGAGAAGCTCCCTCCAAGCCCCACTGCAGCTCTCAGACAGGCGTGAGAAGCCGTGCGCTGCTGGGTTACTTCTTTTGGAGATTAATTGCTCTCATCGCTGGAGACCACCGGCGATCCAAACTTAAAAGAGCAGCAGTCACATCCCAGCGAGTCCCGCAGCGGCTCTGTGGCAGAGAACAAACCTGTTCCTGCAGGGGAAGGTAACAGGTTTTCTGCTCGCTCTATTTTGGTCATCCATCTACCCACCTCGCTCTGCGCTGGCATAAATCACTGCAGCTCCGCTGACAGGTTTATGCCAGGAGAGAATTCATCTCCAGCCTCTCGTCGTCTGGAAAATAGAAGTGACAGGAGGAAGAGCAAGAAGCGCTGCCCATCAGGGACTGTGGAGAAATGTTACGGGCAGAAGGGAGCAAGGCTTCGGACGGGCACGGGGGAGGGCAGGCAGTGTCCTCCGGTGGCCTCCAGTTCAGCTGGGTGCTGGGGGGTGAAAGGAGCAGGCTCAGGCCAGGCAGCCACCGGGGCCCCCATCCAGCAGGGAGGCTGGGATTTCCATCAGATGTGCCTTGCTCGGGATGACCCCTGGATTAAAGATCTCTCCGAAAACCAGCGCGGAGCGAGGAAGAAGGCAGGAGAGCACACGTTGTGTGGGATCAAGCTGCCGCGGCACGGGAGCGTCCCTCTGGCTCTGACGTCCCCGTGCGCCAAGCAGGGCGTGCGTCCTGGGCAAAGGACACAAATGAACAGCACAGGCAAGAAGAGATTATGTAAAATCCCCCGCTCATTGACCTCCTTCACGTCCCGTCTTCTATTTATAAGCCTTGGGGCTGCCAGGGGACAGCGCGGGGTGTCCTTGGCCCGTGCTGGCAGGGCTGGGGTGCTCAGCCATGGGGCTGGGGGCTCAGGCTGGTCCCTGGATTTGGCTCCCACCGTCTTGAAAAAAAAGGTTTGAAGGGTCTCCTCCTGGCAGCCCGATGGCTGGAAGCGATGTGCTCACCTGGACACAGAGGGGCGGGGAGGTCCAGGGGGGCTCCTTGGGCTTCAGCCCTTGGGTTTGCTCATGGAGCAGTGATTTACTCGCTGGTTTATGGGATATTCAGTGAGAACATCCCGGGCTGGTTCTGGATGTCTGCTCTGCTTGCCTTCCCCGAGATCTTCCCCTCTGGTCCCTGCTGGGGTTCGCCGGGCAGGGGCAGCTCCTGGAGATGTGGGGTTTGGGGAGACAGAGGTGCCGCTGGCCCACAGCTTGGTCTCGGTGCTGGCTCACGGCACGCAGGGCGCTGAGCACCCAAGGCAGCAGGGGAGCACCCAAAGGAGCCTGCAGGGAAGAGGCAGGAGTGCGAGGGGACACGTCCTGCAGGTGGCAACTTGAGGAGGGAGCAGGATGGGGGCTCCGTGGTGCAGGGCTGGGCCAAGGCAAAGCGAAAGGAGAGCTTTGGGGAAGGGAAACGTGGCTTTGCCCTCACTGCTGCTTTCTCAGCCCCCCTCAGCAGGGCAGGAACAAGTCCCCCAGACCCAGGAGGGTTGTTTTACTGGGAGAGGGTGCAGGGACAGGGAGCATTCGGTGCCTGCACCAACCTCTCCCCCCACAAGGACACCTTCATCGCGCCCCACGCCCCAAGGCAAGACCAGACCCTCTGCACCTTGGGCTGAAGAAAACAGAGCCGGTAGCTTGGCATCATCTGGATTCCACCTCCCAGCTCCATCCCCTCTGGGAAGCAGGACGTGACCTCCTCATTTCCAGCGCCAGGCACGGCTGGCAGCCAGCAGCAGCGGCGCACGGCTCCGCATCTCCGGGCTGGAGCAATCAGCGCGCAGCAGGCATGCACAGACAAGTGTCAGCTGAATTTCTGTGCGACTTTAAATACATTAGCAAGGCCACAAGTACAGCTCCGAAGTGCTGCAGGCACAGCCGGGCTGATAAATAACCCCCCGAACCCAGCAGCAGGGAAATAACCCACCTCCTTCCACGGGAGGCAAGGCAGGAGCTGGCTTTAGCACCAGCTTCCCCCCTAATATCTATAAAGCAGGAGAGCAGATCTGCTCGCTGCCTTGCTGCGCTTTAATCCAGTACCACAAGGGTCAATTCTGTGCCACTTCTGCGGAGTCATTATACCGCCTGTTATATAAATGTCTGGGCATGCACAAAAGGCAGTGCTGATACAGTGGCTCCGACACCAACTCTCTCCAACACCTGCTTTTCAGCTGGAGAGAGAGCTGAGCACAAGAACATCTCGAGAGCTGTCACACAGAAAGCTGCTGTCTTTCAAGCTGAATGGAGGTCTAAATAGCTCTCACTTCTCCTTTAGAATCTCATTTCTAAATGCAATTAATACTGGCACATGCATAATGAGAGACTGACGAGCGAATACAGACTCCGGCAATAGAGAAGCCAGCCCCAAGTGCTATGTAAATATTACAAATCCTCACTAGAAGCTGACCCGGGGAAGGCAGCTTTCTGATGATTAAGCCCAAGTGACAATGCGACTGGATTCCTACATCTGTCACAATACTACCTGCTGATACATAATGAGCTACTCTACAAGAACCAGCCCTCGCTGCTCTTCAATGCAGATAAAATGTCTATTTGCAGAATGTAATTAATCTCTTCTTCAAAATCAGGAACCTTAGTGTCCTTGGTAACAACATGCCAGTGACTCAGAGGGAGTCTCAGGCTTTTTCGCCTGGTTTTTGAGCGAGATGTTGGAAGTGACCCCAGATTCTTGCGCTGGAAAAGAGCGACGTGCCGGGTACCCGCAGGCGGGGATGGGTTTCAGCCCCTGCTCCGGGCTCTGCAGGGTCCCTCCGGTGGCTCCAGGCGATTCCTGGGCACGGCTCAGCCACATTCACTGAGAGGAGATGCCAACACCTGGCCCCCAAGCAGCCACGCACCAATTCCCCTCCACCACCACCTGCTGAACCATCACACCGATCGCCTTCGGGTGCAGCTCGCGCAGGGAAGGGGGCACCAGGAGCAGGGCAGGGCGAGAGTCACAGCATCAAAACGCTCTCCCCTAGGGCTCCCACGGGCAGCAAGCACCACGCACACACCTGTGGCTGTTCCCCAGGCAGCTTCTGACCCCACTGCCTTATTTCAGCCCGGTGGGGCAGGGGATGGAGGTTTGAAGGCACAGCCGAGGTGCGGAGCCTTGGCACTGGCACGGGGACGTGCTGCTGGCAGAGCCCCTGCTCCCTCCCCACATGCTTGGGCACCGCTGGCTCCTCCGGCCTCCCAGATCCAGGCAGGTGCCGTGGGCACCCGAAATTCAAATTCCTGCCACCCAAAAGCACCCCGGGGCCGTGGCAGCTGCCTGTGAATGGCACCGGGATGGAACCGCTGCTGGGCTTCACGCACTGACCCGGTTCGGGATGGGCCACGGTAAAGGGATCACTGGTTGGGAAGAGGGGGAGAAGGAGGGCTTGTGTGATTTCTTTCTTTTCCTGGAATAATAATAATAATAATGGTATTTGTTGGTTAAACTCATCATATTTGCAGCAATACCTCGTGGGACTTTAGTCGAGGTGCTTGGCCACCCCACAAGGGATGCTCACCCTTGTCCTCTGCCCGTTGCTTTGCAGGGATGGGGGAAAAATGGGGAAAATGTGGGATTTTCCTGCTACTGAGGGCTCAGCTCCTTGGGTGCAAAGCCTCCCTTTCTTGCAGCCAGTTAGCATTTAGAAAGGCAGACGAGCACAGAGGGGCTGCAGCGGCCCCCCAGCCCCAGCTCACCCCTTCTCCTCCATCCCCAGGCACCCCGAGGGAGAGGAAGAGCCCAGGAGGGAGGCTGGCTCCGACCCTGGCACCACGTAGCAGCGCTCCGGAGTCAAACCAGGTGGGATGTAGCTGGTAGGTGGGAGCCAAGCAGCTTTGGGGAAATCGGGGAAAAAAAATAAATAAATGGGTTTTGCCTTTCTGCCCTGCCCTGTTGCTCACGGGCTCTACCTGTGTTTTAATGGTGGTTGCTCTGTGTTTCCCCCAGGATTTCTAGGTCTCGTTGCCTGTTGGTGAGGCTCTGAGGGCTCGGAAAAGCTGCTGGTCCCGGGGGGAGGAAAGGAGAGAAGCGCTCAGAGCCCGAATTGGCCGGATCGGAAGGGAAAAGCCGATTTCTCTGGCACTCCCACTAGCAGCCCGGGTCCCAGGTGAGGCCACATCCAGCCTCTCCTCCCCAGCCTCCTGCCTGCTGCCCCGACGTGGGGACATCTCCTGGGGACAGAGCCCGCGGGGCTCCAGCTGGGGCGGGCACAGGGCACGTGGGGGCTGCTGCAGCCTCGTGTCCTGCACCACGACCCCAGGGCGTGAAGGACAGCTCCAGGCTCTCCGTCTGCAGGTCCCAGTGATCTCAGCCCTGCGAGGACACCTTTGGTGTTGAGGCTGAGGATTCCTTGGCCTGGGCTGGGGCAGGGACATATTTCCTAACCGTCCCCAGCCTGCAAAGCACTGGCCAAACGCCCACGGGCGGCTCGTGGGATCGCCCTGCCCTGCCTTCCCTTGGACCAGTTCCCTGATAACCCTGCCCAAACAGCTCCCAGCCAGCCACCAACCCTTCCTCCTCCTCCTCCTCCTGCAGCCTCCCACCTTGGCACACGCTGACACCCCCCCAAAAAAAAACCAAAACCCCGCTCCGTTCTGCACCGGCAGCCACAACACCGACAAAATCCCATCGCCCCGGCTCCCCTCCTGCAGCTGAAGGGGAACCGGGGCTAAATGCTGGCAGAAGAAACAAATTCCCCCGTTTTGCAGGGAGCACATGGGGGGGCAGCCAGCAGCCCCCTGCCGATGCCCCCCGGGAGCCGCGCCGCAGCCCGCGGGCACGGGGCGCTGGCACGGCCCCCTCCCAGCGGCGGGGCTGGCGCGGCCCCCGCAGCTCTCCCAGCTCCACAAATTCGTTAATAAAAGATCAGTTTGCAGGCGCAGCTTGCTGTAGATGACAGCATTAGAGGCGCATCTGCTTCTGCTAAGCACCGGGCTCGTGCTGGGTTTCTTTGGTCCATTTGCGGCAGGGAAGAGTTGCTTTCGGCAGTCAGAGCTGTCTCGCGTCTCGGAGAGATGGTGAGGGGGTAGGGGGTGTGGGGGGGAAGATATATTTTCGGCTCTATTTAGCCACAAAAATTTGGTTTCGGAATAAAGAGAAATATTCCCGTTTGCTGCCAAAGCGAGGCAGGCGATCTCTGCGCGAGCCTCCGTTCGTTTGAGAACTCGGTGTCCTGCTGGAAAAATAAATGCTCTGATGGGAAAAGCCTATCGGCGCGCATCGATCCGCCTTCGGGGCCGGGGGACTTGCAAACATCAGCTCCGACCTCGCTGAAAAAGCAATTCCCACAGCTTTTGCTGATGGGCATGAGGCGGGAGGAGACGGGGCCCTGCGTTTTTGGCGGGCGAAGCGGTTACACAGCAGAATCCCTGCCGCGGGCACAGCTGCACCGGCCTCACCGCAGCCAGAGCCAACGCTCGGTGCCAAACACGCGGCTTTTCCACCCAGAACGGGCCGTTCGGGAGAGCTGACCACCCTTGGTGGCCACAGGCAGGATGCGGCGAGGGGGAGAGGGAAGCTCCTGATGTGTAGTGGGGAGAAACCAGCGCCGGGTGCCCTCCCTGGCA
This sequence comes from Anas platyrhynchos, assembly GCF_047663525.1. NCBI lineage: Eukaryota > Metazoa > Chordata > Aves > Anseriformes > Anatidae > Anas > Anas platyrhynchos. Next base: position 8,440,857 of record NC_092605.1, on the reverse strand, counting down.
CCGAGGCAAAGCCAGCCCTCCAAGAGCCCCCAGGGGCTTGGTTCTCCGCAATGACAAGTTCACAAACGCCTCCAGAGGTTTCCTAATAGATTTTTTTTTTTCCCCTGAAGCTTTTTAATTAAAAAACCTCAACTCACTTCCAACATTTTTAATTATCATTATTTTTTTTTTCTCCATAAAGGAATTATGATGTGCAGGGAGAATAAAAGCGGTGTTTTACCCGCAGCTGCCTTCATTTGAGAGCAGATTAAAAGCAAGACGGAGAGTCGGTAATGCCAGGAGCAGGGGGGGTCAGGGGATGATGAATAAAAGGCACATGAACCGAAGGCAGCGCAGGAGAGATGGGGGCTGGAGAAATAAAAGCTTGGCTGCACTGGAGCCTCAAAAGCAGCATCAGCTCCTCGGCTGAGATAAATCACCTGGGCTCCCCTGACGTGCCGGTATTGCTGCAGCACGGCTTTTCTGTATTGATTTAAGGGAAAAGAAAGGTCAGGGGCTGAGCTGCAGGAGGCGTCGGGGCTGAGCCTCTTCAGCTCTGGGCGGCCGGTGGCGAGCAACAAGCAGGAGCCGCGTTCAGGCAAGGTCAGGAGCAGGATGGGGACAAACCCCAAAAGAAACGCACGTGCACTGGGGACACGACAGCCCCAAAACCTTGAATCAGAGCCTGTTTGCAGGGTTAGGCCAGGCAGAGTTATCCCAGAAAATGAGAAAAAAAAATAAAAAATAATAAAATAGAAAGGACAGCAAGGGGCCAAATGGAAAGGACGCAGCCTGAAAATGGCACGGTGCTGCGGGGAGCGGGGTCACTGCGCTGCCAACCCGGCGAGCAAATGTCGGCTACACGGGGGGAGGTCGGAGATTTGGGGGATAAAGGGCTCCTGAGCCCTGCAGCAGGGCCAGCTCTCTGCCTGGGGAGCTCCGGGAGGGCGGATTTGGTGAGAAATGCTCTTTATTTATGCTCAGGGAGCTGCAGCCAGCGGCTGAGCTAAGCGGGGTGAGCCCAACGGGGCTGCTGGCCCGCGAGGTGTCCGCTGCCCGTGCTGAGAGGCGGGAGGGTCCCAGGAGGTGCTCATGGGGTGGGAATTCGCTCACCCTCCTCCTCTGCATCACCCCGCAGCTTCAGGACGGAGGCAGGAGCAGCAGTGCCAAGGAGCAGCAGTGCCAAGGAGCAGCAGTGCCAGCCCTCGCAGGGCCACGGGCAGCTCTCCGCGGGGCCAGGAGGCTTTGGGGCTGCGGTCCTGCCACCGTGGCCCCTCCGAGGAGGGGAGGAAGGAAGGGTTGTGACATCTCCGCCTCCCGAAAATACACTTTGGGAAAAACCGAATGGGAAATGAAAGCGGGAGCGGGCTGGGCACAGCTGGGGCTGCTGGAGGTGGGGGGGGACCGGTGGGTCCCGCGCAGGCTCACAGCGAGCGAAGCTTTGGGGCCGTGCTGGGCTGGGCTCCCCGGGGCTTATCTGGCTGCCTGCTTCCATCGTTGGTCCGTGAGAAGGGAAAGGGACCACACAGCAGCAGAAAGGCCTGGAAATCTGCGAGGGAGAGCGTTCCCAGCTCCCTTCCCTCTCCCGTCACCCCTGTATGCGGTTGGCTATGGGGGACGTACGGCTCTGCATAGGCTCCAACCCTGCGAGATAACGCCTTGCAATTAAATTCCTAATTTAAATTAGGAAAGCACTTCCCCAGTTCCGACCCTCCCTCCTCAATCACGCACGTGGTCGAACTGATGGACCGAGGGAGCCGGGGCCCCACCTCGCCAGGTCCGCCTGCTCCATCCCCTGCACGTCAAACGCTGCTCCCTGTCCTCCGCCCCAAGGCGTCCCGAAGGTTTCCTGCATCCAAAAACTTGTCATTTTCTTGAGGAATTAAAAAAAATAATAATAAAAGGGAAAAAAAGAAAAGCAAAGCTACAATAGAAACAGGGGGAACAGGGGGGAGGAAATTGCTTCAAGCTTCTTAACTATCTCATGGAACAAAAATGCTGCTTGGGGCTGTTCAGGGAAAGAGAGGGTCAAATGTCCCTCATTAACACTGATTTGCTAAGAGGGCCGGGAACGGCAGAGGGACGCCGTCCAGCTGCCTGGCTCCGTGCAGCAGCCTGGGATCCAGGACCTGTGCTGGGTTTCCAGCATAGGGTGGAAACCCGCGGACCTCACCTGCTCTGACGCGGTGGCAGGGCTCTCCGGGCTGCCAGCGGCAGCATGGAAAAGTGGTGATTTGGTGAAAAGAGCAGAATTGGAGTCCTCGGCGGGAGGCTGGCGCTGGGTCAGGGCAGCAGCCAGCCCCGGGCAGCTGGAGCCTGGGGAAGGGGAAAGGGAGAAGGCTGGCCCAGATTTGAGGGTGTAAACCAGCAGGGTTCCTCTCCAGAGAGAGCTCAATTACATTGATTTACACTTGCTGCGGATTTGGTCCATTCAACCCAATTAAAACTCCAGAGGAAGTGCAGGGAGGCAGGATGTAATTACCCGCGCTGGAATCCCAGCTCGGAACAGGAGGCAGAGCTCTCCGGATCAAATTAATCCCCGGTGCAACTCTGCCGAAGTTACACCAGGGCTATAATTGGCCTGAAACATTTTAACTATCTCATTTAATGTTATTCATGCTCTGCTGGAGATGAGAATGTTTATCCTAAATGAGAGACTCTAATGCTCCATAGCAATAATAGAGTGTGAGGCTTATGCGGTTTCTCATTTACGAGGATGCTGGGGAGGGCAGATTGTCACAGAAGATGCGGCAGATCTGGACTCCCCAAATCTTTAACCGTTTCCAGGGCTCCTGGGCTGGCTGCTCGTCCCGTCCTCCGTCTCTTGGAGATGCTGGGGGCTGGGGTAGGGAGGAAGAGGGAGCGGCAGTCACCGAGACAGGCCCTCCCAGATGAAAGCTCCGATAAATCAGCAGAAATGGCATTTCCTTGCAACAGCCTCGATTCCCCAGCGATGGTGGAAGAGGGGATTTCCAGTGCCAGGAGCTTGTCCCCGAGCCTCTGCCGGGAAGCAGCCCCCAGGTCCCCACAGGGAGGGATTGGGGTCAGCGGTGCCGGACGGATGCCCCCACGGACCCCGCTCCCGGCCGCCGTCCCTGGGGCATCCTCCGGCACGAGGACAGGATGATTCCCGGAAAGCAAAGCCTGGGGTTTGCAGCTCTCTCCCCCCTCCCTGTTCTGCCCGTGGGCTCCTTGCCACGGCCGTGGTTTAGCCCCAAAGCCTCCCGCACGCCCCGCGTCCTCCCGGAGCCAGCCTGGCAGGTACCGCTCGCTGCGGGCAGCGCTGAGCTGTCGGAGGCTTTGCTCTGAGCCGTCATTAAACCCTATTTCCACTCCCCAGGCTGCTGTTAAGACAGAGCCCTGGTCGTTCTCTCTGCTCCTTTGCCAGTGCAAACCACAGGAAAGGCAGGCTGCCTGTTCCAAAGACGTTTTTAATGCCCTGTGGCTCAGCAGAGGCTCGAGCGCTACAATTCATTCTGGCTCCTCTGTGCTCCTCGGAGGGCATCGGATCCTCCTCTCGATACTTCCTCGCTCCTCATAGACGCTACCCTAGTTTTAATTTCCAGGGCTTCCAGGCTGTTTTTAACAATGCTGAGCTTTCAAGTTGCTGCCTCCAAACTTTCTCCAGCCATGCTTTCCCAGAGCCTAAATAGCTTCGATTATTCCCAGATGTTTCTCGCTCGCTAACCCCGGAGCAGTGTTGTGCAACTGCTTGGACAGACAGCTGGTAGCGAGCAACCTGGGCTCTCCGTCCTGCTTCACCCATTTCTTCCCAAGCGGAGCAGCGATGGGATTTGTCACGGGGATGCAATGCCTTTGGCACCAGGTCATCGTGCTAGAGAGAACAGGCCTGGAGGTGGCTCAAATCCTACAGAAACCCTCCAAAAGCACAGGTCGTCCTCTCCCGCTGGGTTCTCCTTCTTGCCTGTGCTGAGATCCCGAAGCAGGATGGTGCTGCGGGGCCAGAAGCCCAGAGGGAAGCCCACGAGCAGGCATCAGCAGGCTGCCCAGCAGCACGAGCCCAAAGGACCTCGTTCCACCCAGGCTGGACTCAAGCCGCGACCACGCCACGCTGCCAAAGGCACAACTGCAGCCCTGCTCTGCCTGGCCAAGTTTTCCTTGGCCCGGGAGGACTCAGGCAGGAGTGAGTGCGGGGAATTAGGAGCTTCACCCCACTGGCAGGGCTCCCGACAAACCCCTGCGGCCCTCCCGACCCCGGCAGTGCTGCAGTCTCATGCTTCACGCGCTGCAAACCGCCCACAAAACATCCCCGTTCCCACCAGCAGAGAGCCAGGGCGTAGCCGGGCTGGCGGGAGATGATGTTCTCCTGATCCACCATAAATCTTCCCACGATCACCCCGAGTACCCCGTATTTCTCAGCCCCTCCACCCATCCTGGATCCTTCCCCTTCCCTTTCTCAGCTCCGCACAGCCCCAGGGTCACCGGGACGGGTGGGAGCGCACCGCGCAGCATCCCCCTCCTGCACGTGGAGGACCAGGGCATGGAGCGACCAGGAGGAGGAAAACAAGAAGGGAGAAGCTCCTCCCGCAGCTAAACCCACGTACAGCCAGCCTGACACCCCTAGGGAGACCCTGCCCCACGGCAGAGGGGTTGCACCCACAGCACCCACCCCATCACCACGGTGCCGAGCCCTCGGGGCCGTGCCGAGGAGGAGGAGCAGGGAGTGAGGAATGTCGGTGCTTGGAAAGCACAACCAATTTGGTATTATCACAGTTGGTGCCTCTCCGCCAGTGCCCAGAATAACAAATCCCCTTCCACCGGCCGAGCCTGAATCGCTGGAGGAAGCGGCCGAGAAACTTAATTGAGGAGCTGGGTGCGTGCGCGGAAAAACATCGCCCGGCATCAAGGAAGTCACTGTGCTGACAGCTACTGCAGGCGCCGGGGGGAGGTGAGAGGGAGAGCAGCTGCAGGTTTTTAAGTCACACAGCCCCTTCTTTTAGCCTGGGAACAAGGCGAGGCCTGTTTCTGTGGGGTCACCCCTTCTGCAGTGGCACCGAGGGGCTGTCAGGGCAGCGCACTGGGGCTGGCCGGGCACGGTGTGCTCCTCAGCCCGGCAGGGATGAAGGCTCGAGGGTCTCTGCACGCCTCACCGGTCCCTTGGGCATCAGGAAGAGATGTCCTGAGAGCATCCTCAGCATCCTGCGGTCCTGCAGCCACCTCCTCCCGTGGCCAGGCTGCCAGCTTCACGCCCCTCACCCTGCCCTGCCCTGCAGGAGCGCAGCCCGCGGCTGTCAGGGCGCAGGATCGCTTCCCCTGGCAGAAGCAAACAAGCAGCCAAAGGCCTGCCGGGGCTGTGAACCTGCCTGTCACGCTCCCTGACAGCCCCGAAACCTTTGGCTGCCTGTGTTTTTCCCCGACTGTCACCGCCTGTCACAGCCTCCCATCCGGAAAGCTTCCCCGAGCCCTCCGCAAAACAGACGGAGGGGGCACGCTCTGCGCCCCCAGGGGTCGGGCACCATCACAGGCACAAAAAAACAACGCTGCCGGGGCTCTGCAGCTCCCTCGCTCCCCACAGCAGGCACAGGCACAGCCAAACACGAGCCAGCTCTAACTCCTGGCTCCCTCCGACCGCTCATCCCCGGCTTTTTGGCCAGGGGAAGCCGGAGAGAAGGGCAAGGGCTCGGCCGCGCTGCTCTCCTGCCCCCCCTGCTTCCCCTGCTGCTGCTATTTGACCTGAGCAGCCCCGAGGAATTTTAGTCACGGTGCATTCCTAGCGCAGCATCTGTTTTCGAGAGCAAAACGGGAACAGCTGCCAAGAAACAAATCTTCCCCCGACGCCTGGCACTTCTCATGGGTGGAACGAAACTTCTTGAAACCCCGGGGAGAAAAACCGCCAGGGCTCAGCTGCAGCGAAAGCCATCCCCTGCAGGGAGGGGGCGCAGACAGAGAGTAATGAACTCCCTGACAGCAGCCATACGGCACCGCTCCGAAAGCCTGGAGTGAAAGAGGAGCTAAAGAAAGATCCCTTCCCTCGCTGAAGGCAGCGCCGCAGGGAAGAGCGCACTTTGGCTGACCCCCACCTCGGGTCCTGCATCCACATCCAGCACCCTGCTACCTGCCCGGGCCTGCCGTGCCTATTGTCAGCAGGCGGGGAGGTGGTGGCAATAGGGGACATGCCGAGTACATGCACAGCTTGTTGTGAAAGGGCTTTTGGGGTTTGTCAGGGCTTGGTGAGGGCTGTGAGAAAACTGGTCCTGCTGGGGTCTGGCGAGGAGGGAATTACGCAGGCAGAGCGGGTGGAGCTGGCCATGTTCCGGGGAAAGCAGAGCTTACAAATATACATAACCCCCTTCCCCAAGGGGTTAATATCCCCCAGGTATGGAGGATGAAGCCTGCACCAGCCTCTGTCATGCCCAGGGGTCGCTTCCTGGATTGCTGTGGCTCGGAGGCTCTCAGGGAGGGGAAAAGCTGGAGCAGACGGAGCCTCCGAGTGCCGGGGGAAGGAGCAGAGCAGCGCGGGGAGCTGATGCAGCAGGCAGAGCTCCGGCTCTGCTTCAGGGACCAGGGAGGGGGGCAGGCAGCCCTTCCTCCGCCGAGGCTGCAGGAGGCAGCCTGCCGGCAGCACGGAGCTGCTCCGTGTTCGCCCTGCTCGGGACCGAGGTCTGAATTGTGTGCCCACCCACCACAGACAGCACCCAGCGGTCTCAGCCCCATCTGATGGCACCAGGGCTGACGGACGATCAGCTCCACCTTCCCCGGGCATCATTTTAACACGCCGTGGTGAAACCAGACCTGCTCAGGGAGCTGCCAGCCCCAATCTCACACCACCGCAGCGCTTCGCCCGAGCGGGGGCATCGCGCCTTTCCTCCTGCCGCAAGGCTTTTCAGGCACGGAGCGCGTAGGGTTCACTCCTAGGACATCCCTAGCGCTGAGCTGGGAAGCCTGAGGCACTGACAGCAGGTTGACTCCAGCTGGGATGTGCTCAGGTTGTGCCGTGAAGGTAACGTGGAGTTCACTGCGCATCGCAGCCCCGGCCACCAGCTCCCAGGGGGCTGCCGCGAGCGCTGCAGCGGCTGGGGCTGCAGGCAGGTGGTGGCAGCTCTTCAGCAAGCCGAACGCGGGCAAAATAAAACAAAAATGCGATCCTTGACAAAGCAAGGGCTCGTTTGTCACCCATCCAGGATCTCAGGTCGGGTGCGCAGAGCTCCCCAGAGCAGGCTGCAGCTTCTCCTTCCGCCTCTTGGCTGGGCCGGGCCGTTCTGTCGCAGCGACGCGCGAGAAGTCCGCAAACACCATCTGCTGACGGGGAGGAAGGCTTCACGCTGTGCCGGGCTCTTTTATCTCGGTGTAGGTTCTGCACAGAGCTGGTGTGCCGGGAGCAGGCTCCGGGGAGGCAGGAGGACCCACCAGCGGGGCTCGTTCTCCTGTGTCCCCACACGCAGCCTTTTCCCAGCCCCAAATCTCCCCCGTGCTGAGAAGCCCCTTTCCCTGGGATCCCTTGGGGGCAATGCCCTGAAGAGCAGGACAGATGCTGCGGGGCACAGGATCTGGAGCATCAGATCCACCCAGAGGCTGGAGGGCACACACTGGTCCCCGGCAAGCCCTCGATACCCGGGGCTTCGGATCCCCAAGTCCCCCTCAGCCTAGAGCCAAGCCAGGATGCAGCTCCTGCTGCAGCCCCGGCTCCTGCTGAGGTCTGACCACTGTGAATTTTAGGTTTGGGAAAGGAAAAACCTCGCAGGGAGCACGCAGCCCCTGACCCCGAGCGGAGATGCCCTGGCTGTGAACCGGGATCCTACAGCACGAGGTGCTGGCCAAGCCCCGACATCAAAAGCAGCACCAGTGCCAAACTGCAGCCTCTTGGAGGAAGAGGTTGGGGAAGTAATAATGAATTTGGAGCCTCCCAACGCGTGTTGGCAGCTGGATCCTCTGGGTGAAGAAAGCCCTGCCAAAAATTAAGGGTTGTTTCTGCAAAGCTCAAACAGCAAACTTGTTTGTCTTTCCTCCTTCCCCTCCCAATCCTGGTGTTGTTTTAAACATTTACAGAGAACTTTATACTGTTTAAATAATGATTTGGGAGCGGGGTATGTGTGTGTGTTCCTGCGCGCTGTGTTCACTTTTTTTGCCAGCTGCACTAAGTCAGCAGCGCTGCACGCACGGCTTCTGCGAAATCAGGTGCTGCAGTTTGGGAAGCCAGCCCTGCCTCATTTGTCTCCCCCCTTGCAAACCTGGGTCGTGTCCCAGCAGGGGAAGGGGACACCCTGAGAGCACCCAGCCTCTGCTCTGTGTGTCCGTGTTGGAGTGCCAGCAAGCACAGCCCCCATTTTCTGCAAAAAACGGTGCACATCCAGCTCCCCGCACACACACACAACCCCAAGCAGCGCTCCCCAAGGCGCAGGGTGTGCACAATGATGCTTCCTGCCCCTAACACACAAGGAAAAGGTGGAGGAGGATTTCACAGTGCCTGCGCTCTGCCATCCCCGAGCACAGGAGCTGGGGAAGATCAGCCATCTCCCGCGGCGCGCACTCGCCCGCCCACCGCCTTCAGCAGCGAGGCTGCTGGAGATGACAGCCGGGGGGAGAAAGGGAGAAAGGAGAGCGCTGGGGACGTGCAGGAGGAGATGGCTGAAGGCACACCGACCTTTACGCAACGACAAGAGCATGGGGTCACCAGCAAAGCCACGGTGCACGTGGTGGTAGCCGCTGCAGGAAGGGTGCGTGAATCTCTTCTTCGGGCAGGTCTCCAAGAATTTGGGGGCTGCCTTGGGCTGGAGGAGCTTTGCTCGCAACCTGGCAGGAGCTGGGGTTGGGGGGGAAGGTTGTTGAGAAGAGCTAGAGGTTTCTGCAGGATGTTTGGACTGAGCAAAGGCACGGAGCCGTGAGCATGAGACGTGCTGGGGAAGCAGGATGTGGGATAGAGAAAATGTTTACACAGGCAACCGTGGGCTAATCCACGGGAGGCTTCAGAGCCCATAAAAGCCATCTGTAAGTGGATAGAGCACATTCTGTAGGAAGGCCGTGGTTTGAAACAACGCTAGCCTCCTGCTTTGATCTGTCCTGAAGAGAGCAGGCTCGGGGGCCTGAAAGGAGGAGAGGATTTGTAGATCCGTAGGTTCTGCTGGCACAGGCAGGGTGGGAAGGGGGGGACTGCTCAGGATCTCTTCCCAGACAAGAACCTGGGGCCGCTCAAACAGAAGCAACAAGAGCCAGGTAGAGGACAAACAGGAGGCTGGTCCCCCACAGGAGGGAAGGGGCGTTACGGGTCCACAGGGGCACTGGATGTGTTCATGAAGAGTTGGTTGAAATCTCCATTCAGGAGAAAATCCACTGGTGGATGCTCAAAACCGATACCTGGAAAGAGCACACGGTGCTGGGCAGCCCCCGGTCTGATCAGGGCTCACTCCAGGAGATGTGACCTGGGCACTGTCCTCACCAGAGGCTCTTACAGCAGGAGGAATCGCTCAGCTCTGGGACCAGCTGCCCTCTGCAATCCAGCGAGACCTCAGTTTGCCACCTTGGACACGGTCAGCTTTAGGCACTCAGCCTGCTTCCCCCGCAAAAGGGCAAGAAAAATGACCTCAAAGGACCTAAAACAACGTGACCTTTCCTCATTTAAACACATCCTTCCCCAGTAAGCAATGAAACCAGCAGAGATGCTATTCCTAGAAGTACCCCTAAACAATTACCTCCTTCATCCAGCGTGCACAACGGGAAGCAAGAGGTGAGCCAGGGGTACAACCTGCGCAGCTCTCCCTTTCCAGCCTCCAGAAGGAGGACGTGTTGGTGATTCGTGGTGTCCTCCAACACCACCGCTTGACCTCGGGGCAGCTTGTGCTAATCACGTGCACGAATCTGCCTGCTCGCTCCGTGCGTGCCTGGCATATTTCCTCTATCTAAGCACGATAGGTGAAATATTGCTCATATGACAGCGCACTTTGCATTGCTCGGCTGAGCAATCCAGGCAAACAGAAACGCTGCTTGTGATGGAAGAGGACCTGAGAATTTCCTCGTTAGTATTGCCTAGATGTTTTTACACCACTTCACTCCTGTGCCTCTAATCTTGCAGGCTGACACAGAAAATAGAGAGGATCCAGCTCTTTGCTCAAAGCAAGGTCAGCTCCTGGCAGCTGCTTATCTGGCTTGGCCTTAAAGGTCTCCAGCGGTGGAAGCCTTGCTCCTGCTTTCACTCGCTTCAGAGCTGAAGTTTTTCCTACCATCCTCGAGTGCCTTTGTGTAGCCGTACCCATCTGGGTATGCTCTGAGGATAAATACTTTAAACAAACGCATTCATTGATGAAGGAGCTGGGTTCCTCCTGCTGCTGTTTCAACAAGACGTCCGTCTGGCCCCAGGACTGTCCCTGGGCTCAGGACAACGCGCTGCCTGCTCTGTTCTGAGCCCAGGGACAAAGCTGTGAGCACAGCCTGGGTAAGCTTTGACCACTGTCTGTGTGGGACATCAGATCTGGAATTAAACAGCCTTGTCTCCTTCCCCCAGTACGATCTTAAGCTCTGTTCCCCATCGCCGTTGCGGACAGCACCTTGGGACCAGGTTTGCTGCAACGTGCCCAAAACCCCATTGAAGAAAGGGGCAAGAAACAAGAGGAGCAGTGGAAGGAAGCACAAAGCTCAGCCTTTTTTAGGCCCCAATTACAGCAGAGCATTTCCGAGGCCGCTAAAATTCTCTTTAAGCATACAGGACAGGCTGTGGAGGAGCGGGTTTGAGTTTCATTTAACATTCAACGGAGGCTTAAGGGCTTTGCTGCTGGGGGAAGGGGAGGATGCTTTGTTTGCAGCATGCCCTGTCCTGTGGGGGAAGATGTTGCTCCTGTCTGCTACCGAGCCTTCCTCGCATCGCTTGGGACTGATCTGAAGCAGCAGGATTTGATCTGGGAGCTCATGGAAAGCTCAACACCGCTGATCCTTTTCCCTTACAAGCCCAGCACCTGAAACACCAGCGAGCACTCCCCAGCCAAACCCCAGGGGACCATTCTTTGTGCGCACAGCAGGGACCAGCACCGATCCCGTTACCCCCACACCTCAGCTTCTCCTCGTGCTTCGCAGCTCCAGCCACGCAGGGGGCTGCTGCCTGCCAGCTGCAGTTAGCCGTGGGGGACTCGCTCCGTAATGCGCTCAAACACCCCGCTCGCTTCCCCCGGCCATATGTCGAAGATGCTAACCCCAGCAGGGTGGCTCTGAGGCTGACGCTTTGTTCCTCCAGGCGTTGTGGAGCCCTGGCTGCAGGGTGGGACGGGGAGAAGCGAGCTGTTATCAGTTCAGCATGGAGAGCTGCTCCCCAGGCAGACACACAGGCAGCCAAGAGGGAAAAAGGGTGGGAAACAGGGAGGAGACCTCATCCTTCAGTTCAAGCGTGGGATCAAAGCCCAGCCGAAGTTGGAGGGGTTCTGTCATCGATTTCTGTTTAGTTTTCTTTCTTCCTTCCCCTTCTCAGTCATATACTCTGCCCCTTTTCCTGTGCTCTGATCTGGGGATAACCAAATACTCTACAGCAGCGCTCAGACTTCTTTGCAGAGTGATGCTGTGGCTTTGCAAGACTGGAGAATGCTAAAACCTCCAGAGAACAGAAGGGTAAGGTCTTAATCTAGTGCAGGACCTACTGGAGGAAGTAATCCACTCCAGATGACCTGGTGGGAAGAAGCTGGGAGCAGCCCCCGAGTGATCCCACGTAGCGGATCCCCGTGCCCTTTTAATCACTTTCTTTACTTGCTCAACAAAAATAGAAGTCCTTTCAAAGAGGCTGGAGGAAGAAAACACCGTAACTAATGGAGAGCAGCCACAGGAAATCCATCAAAATTATGTCCAAATTGCCTTTGGGAGAAGCTTGGCAACCGCCTGAGGAAGCAGAGCGCATTGAGCCAGAAGCACCCCGAGCAGGCTGCTCGCATCCCTGGGCAGGCTCCGAGCCACCCCCAGCTCCTGCTGACCTTTGGGAGGCTTCGCCTTGCTGCATGCAGCTCCTGGGCGAAGCTCGCCCCACGATGTGTGCAGCAGGAACGCCCTCTAAAGGGAAGAGCTGAGAAAACCTGATGGAGCCACGCAGGCAAAATTGGAGAGATTTAAGGAAAAGGGCACGGGGGAGGCAGTGACCACCTCCTCTCCCCATGCGGGGTCTTTGTTCTGCTTCCAGAGCAGGATGGAAAGATGATTTATGCGATTTATGCGCTGCAATCATGAATAAATCCAGCCAAGCTGCTGCACGCTTAGCTAGCACCATTCACCTGAGTTTTTAGTTGAGTCAGTTCATTACTCGGCACCTTTCTGAGAATAAGCAGCCAGTTACTCTGTGGTGTGAGCAGCTTCCACCACAAAATTCAGATGGATTAAGATGGTTCCGTCCTTCCAGGATCCAAACGCTGCACGAGGCAGGATTTTAGCTGCTTTATTTTAAACCTTGATGTCCCTTGGGGATTTAAAAGGCTAAATCTAGTTTGAGTTTTACGTATCTGCTTCTCTGGAAGGCTAAAAGCAGGCAGGTTGCCAGCCACATCTTCATAGATGGCAAAGGCCATTGCAACACAGGCAGTGTTATTTACATCCATTCCCTATCATCACCTGCCCTCTTGCTCTCCCTTCCCACCAGGTCAAACACCCTGCAGCAGGCTCTTGCAGGACACAAGGGCCGGGAATCCAGCTCCCACAAGGGCAGGGCACGGGACTTACTGTCAGCTGCTCCCTTCGTGGCCCTGTGCTCCCCACCAGGGCAGCCCACAAGGATTTTCACAGCTAGCGGAGAGCACAGAGGGCTGGGGAAGACCTTGCAGCCAGCTACCTACACTGGAAGCTGTTCATTTCTAACAATACACCGGTGTTTCTTTGCAAACTTCTCGCCACTCTGTGCAGAAGTGCTTCTCACAGCCTACTGACTTTGTAAGAGAGACTTTCAGGAAGCAACGCGGCGTGTTTCGAAAAAGCAAAGAACTTGTCAGTCAGGTTAAATCTGTGCTGTGGGAAAAAAAAAAAATCAGGTACTAAAATAGGAACAAGGCCAGGAAGATCCAGGCACTAGAAATAAACACGACGCAGTGCTGCCTTTCCCTGGGAACTCAACCGCCTTGCCTGGAGAGGGGCCTCGCAGCCGTCCCCAGCCATCGGAGGGGATCCAGGAGCAGAGGCTGAGCTCCTGGGCAATGCGGCTCCTCGGGACAAGGCTGGGTGTTGTCTTCACAGACTCAGCAGCCAGATCAGACAGATCAGTTAGTCACCCAGCGTAATGCCAGCGTAGGAAGCTTACTGCGGCGCAGGGAGCCAGGCACCTTTGTGTTCACAGAGCACGTCTTTAGCCAAACACCCCCAGAAACTGGATCCCCCACTTCAGGATCAACACCTGTTGTACATCAGGCTTTCATCCATACTCGTTTTTCTGCTTTCAGGCTCAGATTTGTCTCATTTCCATTTCCAATAATGGACCTTTTCTCCACAAGGGTGCATAAAGCTTTGGGGCAAGAAAGTGGATACTGCTGATCCGCAGCTCCCCTCCCCGGTTCTGCTCACACTCCATTACCTCATGGACTAAACAGGATCCTGTAGATTTCGCGGCGGCTTTTAACAGCAGAAACTAATCATAGTACACACTGCAAGCACCATGTATTCAAAGCACAGCACATACATTTACCAACTAATCTCTGACTAATCCCCAACCTCCAGCTAATTAGCCTTTTTGAAGTGTGCCCCTTCCTGCATGAGCTAATGCTTGTTCAGCCTTTTGAAGCATTTAGCGCACTAACTACAATCCCGTGCGCCTCCCTGGGCAGCAGCACACACCAAGAACCAAGAAAAGCAAACAGCGAGAAGCATGGAAATGCAAAAATCTCCATGCAAGGAGCCTGGGGCCCAGCTCTGAGCGATTCATGGCAGAACTCTACAACTCGAAGCAAATGAGTTATGAAGTAGGTATGTGGCTTATTTTGGAGCCGGGCGCTGATTTTAGGATAGCTCCCAAAGGCATGCACACCCCAACGCGGCAACTTGCCTTGGTTATATGCAGTAAAGAGTGAAATGTGCAGGAAGTTTCCCAATACACCTATACATACACATAACCTATCCCCAATTCATATTAAAATTAGTTCCAAGAAGCCACTTCTGTGAACTCCTCCTGTCTGTGCTTGCAGTGTCTCCTAGTGGTGGTCCCTAGGGGCTGTGGGGATGAAGGCTGATAACTCTTCTTCATCACCACCAGCTGACCCCCTGCCTTTGCACAGCCTCAGCTGCTCCTTGGCTCTTCTCCCAGCCACAGGGTTGGTCTCAGCTGGTTTTTGGGACATTTTTGTCAGGAAACATCCTCTGTGGGACTCCTTGTTTCGGTTAATTTGCACAGTAGTAAGCAAAGACACTCAGCAACATCTATTTCTCATGCGATTAAGCAAGCCCCCAATCTTCCATCCCTGGCTTTAATAATGATTGTTTTTAATTAGAAGTCATTAATGCGATTAATCGAGCCCCCATCCTCCTATCCCCAGCTTCATGTGTTCCCGCAGGTCCGCCTCAGCCAGCCGCTGCCCCACTCTGCTCCAGGAGAGGCTGCAAAAGCGGCCTCTGGAGGAGCCATGCCTCGCCCCAGTGCTACTTTATGCTCGTTTATGTCTTTATTTCTTTATTTTTCTCTTATTGACACCGCCTCAGGCCCGCCCCGGCTGCAGGGTGGAGCAGGGCCCGGGGCCCACCGCAGCCCCGGCCTCGCCCCCTGGGGGGCCGGGACTACACTTCCCAGGAGCCCCCGCGCCTCGCCCCCCCTCCTCTCGCGAGACTTTGCAGGCGCGCGCGGGCCGCTCTCCCTTTCCCCGCGCCGACATGGCGGCCGCGCAGCGCTCGGTAAGTGGGGCCCGCCGCCATCGCCGCCCATCCGCGGGTGTGGCGGCTCCGAGGGGCTCGGGGACAGCACGGGCAAGAGCAGGAGGCGTTTGCGCGCCGCCATGGCTGCCCATGGCCTTGCGGCGAGGCCTCCGCGTCTTTTGGGGGGCGTCGGATCGCGGCCCCCCCCCCCCCCCCCCCCCAATGGTGGGCCCGGCGCGTCATGGCGGCCGGCTGAAGGGGAGGCAAGGCCGGGCCCTGTCCGGGCCTGTGCCCCTCACGGGGACCGGGCCGGCCCCAAAGTGCCGGGCTAAACCGTGTCTGGCCGCCCTGCGGCCCTCCCCGAGCCCGGGCTGCTTCCTAGGGATTTAATGTGGGTATTTAATCCAGCAGCGGGCACGGCTCAGCACTGCTGTCGGTACAGGCTTCATGCAGCGAGGCTCGGCGGCCTGAGGCAGCGTTCCCCATCGCCGAGCCGCCCAGCAATGCAAAACGGAGCGTGCTGTGCCCGCCAGGTGTCGTTGGCACCCGGGGAAGGAGCTGGGAGCAGGCTCCAGGAGGCCTGGGCTGCAGCTGAGCTAGTGATGATTATGTTATCCCTGGCTGAAATCACATTTTCCCCTGTGGAATCATGATTCTGAGGCTCAGCATTAAAGACAAAAAGATAAAAGCTCCGTGTATATAATCCACGTTACATGGATTAACGCTCAGTATCCCTCCACTCTTCCAGGTGGCAGCACGTTGTCGAGCAAGCATAAAAATGCGCCTTGCACTCACCTTTCGGGGAAGCTGATTCTTCCACTCCGTTGGCAGCAGACCTGCACCATCAGCACATGGGTGAGAAACGGCAGCATTTAGCTCATCCTGCTTGAGTTTTCTCCTGTTGTTGGGCTGTGGATGTAAGGCTTGTTCTGCTGTGTCAGATGATAGCCTTCTCAGGCTGCTGGGAGGAGGTATAAAAGCCTAATGGCTTGATTAGTGTAATTAAGCCAATCAAGGCTGTGGCTTTGTTGCAGCTGCCACCTGAGTGTGCAGCTCTTTGCTACCATGGAGCTCAGACTGAAAGGCAGCGCGCAATGAATGGGGATTTGAATGTTGTTGGTGCCCTGTGGAGCACCTGGTTGTCAACGTTGTCAAAGATGAGCAAGAGTAGAAGGGATTAGAAATTAGAGGGATTGAATGGCAGCCCATTAGGGAGACACTTGACACAGCTCATCTCCGAAGTGTGTTTGTCAAAGGAGTAGACCTGGTGAAAGGATAATTGGTCTCTGTGCTAACCTGGAGGTGTACTGGGGTAGTTTTGTGCTTGCGTTGGGTGGCTGGGAGTAGGGAGGTGCAGCTCACGTACACCAAAAGGTCAGCCCAAAAGGGGCACACACTAAAGAACCCTTCCTAGAAGGGATGTGGCTGATGGACACCTGCTTCAGGGCATTTCTCAAGTCCATGGGTGATTTGCATCCCAAATGAGTGCCTTATTCCTCTCTGCAAGGGGAGTTGTGGTAAGATGTTCCTGTGTGGTGGGGAAAAGTAGCACTGGCTGCTTGACACAGCTTAAAAGGGTCTAAAGCACCGAAGTCTCAAAGCTGGTGTTTTTGTCTAAGCGAGGATTTAAATAGCACCCATCTCCCAGAGCTTGTCTCTCGAGTGAAACAGATCGAAAATGTGAAATATGCTCCCTGTCTCTGAGGGATGGGTTTCTGCTGTGCTGAGTTTGATACAAAAATTGGCTCTCAGAAAGGAAACCTTCCTCCGATTCTTGCTGGGTGGCTTGGTGCTGGTTTTATAAGGGGAGGACAAACTTCCCTTGAAGGATTGCTGCTAAATGTTCACTGCATCTTATATTTAGGAGGAAAACATGCTGTAGAATCCTGGGTTGCGTCTTCCCCAAGGACAGCTTTGGCAAGCAGGCAGCTCTGAAGTCGGGCGTCGAACTGGTAAGAGAATCCTTGAGCACTGCGTGCTGCTCGGCTTACACCTCACACGCCAAGTCTGTGGGCAGCGTGACTCATCTGCTGACCAGAACACCTAATTTTTGAATGCTTCCCAGGAAGAACACAGGTCATAGACTCCCAGACGTGCCCGCATCTGGGCGTCTCCGCTCTTCAGTTCTGTAGAACTTGACTTCATGTAGCCAAGGATGGGGGAGAAACTGAGCCGGTGATGTGCTGTTATCCCTGTCTGACAACTCATCTGTGAGGGAAAAACTGTCCACTGAGGCTTACGTATTTCCCCTCAGCAGCCCTCCTGCATCTTGCAAGGGCTAAAGTGACACAAATGACCCCAGGAAGGCAAAATCGGTGCCTGCCTGCTTTCCTCCTGCCCTTGTGATGCACGAACACGCACAAAAACTTCTCCATGTGCCCATCTGTCCTTCAGCAGCCGGCCCGCAGGAGCCCAGATGTGGCAAGGTCGTGCAGGGAGTATAATAAACGCAGGCTGCTCTTGTCAGAGCACAGTTTAGTTCTAGATCTGCGAATGGCTTTTAAATCGCTTGTGCAAACGGTAAGGCACATTGAGAGGGCAGATAAGAAACGTGTTTTTATCTGACGCGATGTACAGTCACTGAACACACACTGTAACTGTGCTTTATCTGCAGGCGGCTGACAGCTGCGTTCTGCTGGGAGTTCCATGCTTTATTTAACAGAACCCGAATTTGTTTGCAGATCAATAATGGTCGGTGACGGGCTGAACCGGCAGGCTTGACGACAGTGGACTGCCTCCGTCCTTAAGTACAGGTTAGTATACAAAGGGGGAGGGAACGTTACTACAGCCCGGCAGAGTGCTTGCTTTGCAAATACAGTTACCTTCCGTGGGGCTTCGGGCTTCCACAGAGCGAGGGGAAAAAAGGTGAAGGGGCAGCGTGGTGGGAGAAGTAACAGCTGTCTGGTGTTTGGAGAACAGAGAAGGGCAGGAGCTTAAAGCAGGCATGCTTAGGGCAGTGACAGCATCATTTTGCGGTGTCTCCCAGCACCAGCAGGAGGATTGTTCTGCAGAGGGTCTCACAACTGATAGCACTTCACTTGAAGTGATGTAAAACGGGCACCTGGGCATGCTGCGGGCTCTGTCTCTGCTCAGTGGCTGTTACAACTGCACCACTGGTAAGATCCCAGTAGGACCAGAGAGGATTCAGGTGCTAGTGCTGGTGGCTTTGGGGGAGAAGCACGTTTTAGAACCCTGAAGCCTTGGCTGCAGGGAAGTTAGCTGTGTTACGAAAAGCAGGATCACATATTCAGCGTGCAGGCTTCTGCCAGCTGGATGCAGAATAAAGGCTGAGCTGTCGCTCATAAGAGCACTTCCCAGTCTTCTGAGATACGTACTCTTGATTAAATAATGCAAATCAGTGGAAACTTTTCATCTGACAGTTGCTTCTCTGATGCTGTCTTTTCTACTAGGACCTGCTCTGCAGCTGGCTGGAGGAAGGAGTGGTTCCCTGCAGTCTTCTATTCCAGAATAAAACACAAAAGTATTGAAACTGGCTTGAGAGTTAAAGTTTTTTGTGTTTTTTTTTTTTTTTTTTTTTTTGTAATGGGTATCTAATCAAACAAAGGATTTTGAGCAGATAGAAAGGATTTCAGGGTGAAATGCTTTCTGATATCACAGAAACTGAGCTTGCTCTTCACAGCACTGCCTGCTTCTTCCCAGTACCTGATGAAGTCTTCAGGTTTGAGTGTCTTCTATAGGAAAATGCTGAAAGTTTTTCTGCTGAAAGGAAAATGCTGAAGAAATTCATGGTAACTGTGACAAAACTTTATGGAAAAGCTAGAACTGGTAAAAACACAGTTCTTGTCTGCTTAGAAGCTCAAAGAGAAGCGAGAGGCAGCAGTCCAACAATCAGGTTCCTTGATAAGGCCATAAAATGAGGGAGGGATGTTTAACTGCAGGGCTAGCCTGCACCAGCGGATAGAAAAACCTCCTTTTTTGGAACAGGAAAGGTGTGTGAGTGCCGCAGCTCCTGTGCACACAGCTCTACCCATGGAAGCTGGCTGGGAGCCCTGGCAGGATGCTTGACTATGACAGCATTCATCTTTAAAAAAAAAAACAACACTGCTTTTTGCCATGTGCGTCAGTGCCACCCATCGCTGTGATTACAGCCACATGGCTCGTGCTCATGCTTGGCCAGAGCTAGTTTGAGGAGGTTTTGGTGGCACATTACTGAGGCAGCACGGGAATCAGGGTCCTTCTTGTCCTGGAAGGGGTTCTGCCTACAGGAACAGGCCTAACAGGCTGCCTGGGTACCATTGTGAGGTGATTGACGTGCACAAAGGTTAATTGGAGACTCGGAAGCCGGGCTCCACACTGGGGATCAGCCCGCCAGCCCGTTTCAGATGTAATCTTCCTCAGCTCGCTCCTAACTAGCTGCGTGCAGCTTGCTCTCACAAAGGGAGATGGAGCCTGGGGGGGTGCAGGGTTCCCTGGCTAGGGGCCAGGCTATCTCTCGCCATCTCTGCAAGGAGTTGCTCCTTCAGCTGCTGGAAAGAAACAGCATCAGAGGTGGGGACGGGCTGCGTGGAGGAGTGCCCGGGGATCCGATCCCATGCAGCCACCGCCCGGCTGGGGGGGTTGTGTCAGGGCCCTGCTCAGCCTCCGAGCCCTCCCCACGTTGAAGCCGCGCTGTTTCACAGCCTCCAGCCCCTCTGCTACAGGATAAGAGTGCATCATAGCTGACCCACCACAGCAAGCACGGAGGAAAGTTACAAAAAGTTCCTGTAATTGTACAAAATAGGGAAAGTTTCAGGGCACAGCACTCCCCCCGCTGTGCAACACCAACCCTCCAGCCAGCCCGAGCCTCAGGAGCCCGCACACATCTCCCACGGCACCATTGGGTCACCCAGGGTTTTTAGTTCACTCGTAGGATTTTTTCTCCTTTTTAAATAGCTTAGCCTTGGAAAAAAAAAAAAAAAGCTTCTGACACCATGCATTATAGGTTTTGTCACAAGAGAGGGCAGCTAAGGCTGTCAGCCCAGAGCTGCCCGACGTTGAGGCGTTAAATAATCCGGGAGAGGAGGTGTCCGAGCACAGCACCACTCTTTCATTCAGACCATCTCGTCCCCAGGCCAAGGATTCCTCCCACTTGTCCTGCCCCAGTGCCGAGCGTTTGGGCTGGGGCGTGCTGGCGGAGTGAAGGGGGTTTTCCAGCTGGAAACTGCAGGCAGAAAAGGCATTGAATCTCCAGAAAACTCAAAAAAATTGAAAGGAACAAAGGTGGTCGATGTACACTTCATCAGCATCCTCTTCCAGCATCCCCTTGCCCCAGCTGCAGACCAGCACCGTGTTTCCCAGGGCCTGCTGCCACCCCAAGGGACACCTTGGTGGCACGGGGAGGTGCCAGCCACGCTCAGCGGCGCTTTTCGGTGCCCCGAAGCCCGCGCTCGGTCTCACGGCGCCATGAAGGAGTTGCTGGAGATCCCTGAGGAACCGTGGGCTCTCCCGTTAGCACCATCCCCACGGCTCTGCTGCCAGCTTGCCCGCTCCTCGGGCTGGCCCATCACGTCGGGAGAGCCCTGCGGGGATGGACGGGGACCTCGGGAAGGAGGAGAGCCCCTCCACACTGCGCGGGGACGCCTCGGGGTCACCCCGTCGGGCCGGTGCCCGGCCTCAGCGCTGGTACAGCTCCATGATGCCCGCCTGGTGCAAGCTCCTCCACAGCTCCGCTTCCAGCAGCATGTCGTGGTTGGCATAAAACACCAGGGGTTTCTTCTCCACCTCGTAGTAGTGGTCCGAGAACTGCTCGTAGTTGCCCGTGATGAACCCGTAGGCGCTGACCTGCCACGGGACGGGCGGACAGAGGGCGGTGAGCGCCTCGGGGGGCCCAACAATGCCCAAAGGGGACCCCCAAGGTGTTTGGGGAAGGTGGCCCCGTGGCTTCTTACCTGGTCGCAGGTGTGGAGGGCTGTCAGGAGCATCAGGGCGCCGGTGCTGGGCATGTAGAGGTGGCCGTACTGCATGTTGAGCAGCTCCGAGCGCAGGAACCTGCGGGTGCAGACACGGTGCTGGAGGGGGGCACGCGGCCAAACTGCACCGCCCGGCGCCTCGCCAGCGCGTGACACACACCCGGCACCTCCGGCCCCGATAAGGCAGGGGCACCGAGCGGCAAGAACCCACAAATTCACCGTCTGTGGATTCTCGGGTGTCTGCTACTAAGGTTCAGCTCGTGCTCTGCAAGCTGCTAACACGCGCCGCCTCGGGGTCTTAAGTTGTCCCAAGCCAGGCACTGGTTTGCGTGAGATGTAGGGGGAAAAAAAATCCCTTTGGACCTTCTCTCTGCTTCTTTAGAATGGTTCAAAATGGGCTAACGTGTTTGGGGAAGTGGAGGGCCAGGTGAGCGCAGCCGGGCTGTACAAGACTCCCCACCAGGAGGAACCGTGTGGCACCACGAGGAATGGGAATGGCAGGGGGGGGATCTCCCTGCCTTGTCTGCAGAGAGCAGGACAGAGGTGGCTTCAGTTCTGGGGACGGACCAGGGCTGGAACCAAGCTGGAACCAGGGCTGGAGCCCAGTTTTGGCACTGGGCAGCTGCGGGGCCACGCTGCAGAAAGCGGGGCTGGGAGGCGGGCAGGCAGAGCTGCGCACCTCTGGGTGCTGAGCCCGGGCTTTGCATCGGGCTCCTCCTCACCTGGTTGTGAGGTAGTGTAGGAAATCCGGGTGCAGCAGCTTGAACTTCTCCGCGGACACCTCCGGTCCAAAATATTTCCGTGGACTGCAGCAGGGAGAGGAGAATGGGTGCCACTTGGGATTTAGCCCAGCGGGGACAAAGGCGGGGACAGCTCGCGCTCCCTCGGGTGCCTCACCCATGGGTACTCACTCGTCACCCTTGTCCGAGCCCTCGGGGACCGGGCTGCCCTGGATGGCCGACCTCAGCATGATGTAGTCCCGCACGTCCGAGGGGATGAAGATGTACTTCAGGTCCTGCAGGGGGGACACAGACACGGGGCCTGGGGGGGGGAATTTGGGGCACTGCCCTCCCGCGGGGTGAGGGCTGAGGCTCCTGCGACTTGGAGAAGGTTTGGGGCAAGGTGTATCCCGGCCTCAGGGGACAATTTGGGGTCAGCCACCCACCCCCCCTGCTGTGCCCCACGGTGGGGGTCCCACCTCGGCTTGGGGTATCCGGGTGAAGCCGTACTCCTCGTAGGCAATGAGCGAGTTCTTCATGGTGTTCACCGTGAACCCGTAGAAGGAGATCTTGGTCCCGACGTCCTCCTCGAAGCCCCTGATCACGGCACCGTTGAGCCTGTGGGAGCACCGCGGGGCCGTGTCCGGGGCTGGGACCTCCCCAGCACCCCCAGGACCCCCCTCAATCCTTCCCCGGCCCCACCTGAACACCAGGTCGTGCGCGTCGATCGCCTCGCCCTGCCGCGAGCCGTTGAGGATGCCGCCGTTGCCCACCACGGCGCAGCGCACGCAGCCCCCCGGGAAGCGGCGCCGGTCGAAGAGCTGCCTGTTGGCTGAGGCGTTGAGGAGCTGGAGGGTGCTGCTGATGGCTGGGTGGGGGGCACACAGGGAAAAAGGGAAAGAGAGAGCAAAACCTCAGCTGCGAGAGAGCAAAACCTGCCCCTGGAAGCAGCGCGCAGACATCCTGGTGCCACAAAAAAGCTCACGGTATCCTCATGTATAGGAGGGGTCTGCAGGGGGGGGTGGACAAACACCAGCTCAAAGTGCTCGGTACCCCCAAAAAGCCAAATCCAGCCACGTTACAGCCCCCAGCATTACTGATCCTGCTCCAAGCAGCGGCTGCCAGGTGCTGTGCATGGCACGGGGACACATCCGGACGTCTCCAGCCCCGGTCCCGCGGGTGCTGATGGCAGCCCCGCTCATTTCCCGTCCTGACAATGCCTCCTTGCAGCTGCCCCTGCTTTGCCCCCCCGCCTCGCCCTCCCCAGCACTTCCCAGCCCAAGGCCTGAAGCTGGCGGCTGCCGGGGAGAGCAGGGAGTAGGTTTGGGGTTGGAAGGGAAACAATCTCCTCTGGCAACAATGGAGCGGGTTGTCCGAGGTCCTCCGGGCCCCAGTTAATAATCATGCACACACTGGAGCTTTTATCTGGGGAAAATGTCACAAGATGCTGCGAGTGGCATTTGCAGAGCTGTGCCCTCCACCCTGCTCCCGGGGAGGTGGAGTGGGAAGGGACCAAGGTCCCCGGTCCCCATTTCCCTGGGGTCCCCAGTTGTCCCCAGTCCCCTCGAGCCGCCCCATGCCCCGGCTGCCACCACCCCCAGCCCGCTCGGTGCCATACCTGCGTGGGACAAGCCTTGCCAGCCGTAGGGGACGTGTCGCTCCTTCAGCCTGTTCCAGGTCTCGGGGTTGAAGTGCTGGTCCCACATCAGCACCGGGGTGGCAAACTGGAAGAGCTCCCCAAAGGCGGGGTGCGCCCTGGCTGCCTCCACCACCGAGCGGGGGCATGGGCTGGGCTGGGGGCGAGAGGAGCACGGTTCGGACCCCAGGCTGGAGCCAATTTCTCCCCAGCATCTCCACCCAGCTGGGGACAAGCCCAGTGACAGCACTGCTCCTCGCCCATCATGTTTTCTGCTGGGTCACCTCGGCATGGGTGCCTCGTGCCTGGGGTCCCCCCAGCCCCCGGCTCCCCAGGGCATGGGAGGATTTGGGCTCATGGAGTGGGCTGCTCCTCCCCACACAAAAAACTCTTCCAGACCGTGCTGCTTTCAGCCCAGCTGGCCCTCAGCTTCCCCACCCGGACAAAAAGCCCAGCAGGAGGAAGCACCAGGAGCACATCACGTTTTGCCAAGCATTACCTGCCTCCGGTTGCGCTCCTCTGGCTGCGAGGAAGGTTTGAAGGACTCCCTGCCAGAAAAAGGGGAACGGAGCTGTCAGAACCTGTCCCTGGGGGCCTGGGGAGCCCCGCAGTGCTCTCCCAGCCTGTTTTGGGTTCCCCACGCACCCCTTTTCCCCCACGTTACCTCTCCAAGCTGCCTCGGAGGGCCCTGTGGCTGCCGGCTGGGTGCGAGGTCCCCGACGGAGCCAGGAGCAGCGGCTCCGGCTGCAGCAGGCTGCAAGGGGACACTGGGATGAGGGGAGGTGGCACCGACCCCACATCCCGACACCCCCTTTCCATGAGAAGCGTGGTGCTGTGCTGGAAAAGTGATGGGAACCGGGGATGGGGAGAGTCCCTGGGGTGCATGGGGCTGGGTGGGCCGTGCCCTGATGCCCCCTCGTGCCCTGATCAGAGATGGGGCTGGTCAGGGACCCTCAGGGGACACAAAATACTGAGCCCCAAAGGAAGCAAGGCCAGAAGCTGCCAACCAGCTACGTCCCCAGCAAAACCCTGGGGGGAAAGGGAAGCAAACCAGCAAAGATTTCCTTGGCTTTTCTTCTCTTTCTTGAAGCTGGGTACTCGCTAGCGGGGGTCCCCTCCAGCTTTCCAAGCAAGCACAGCAAGGAAAGGGGAAATAAATCCCTGCTCCCGTGCATCACCAACCGGTGGGAGACGGTGGCAGGGAGCTCCCCACCCCGAGCATCTCCTGGGGCCCAGAGCCCCAGGGGTGCCCCCGGGGGGGTTTTGTGGCCCAGCAGGGTCCCAGCCCGGCGGCAGGAGGTGGGTACCCACCGGCGGGGAACAGGCTCCCATTCATCCCCGCACAGAAGGGCCCTTCAGAGCACCCCGGCGCCAGCCCCAGCCGGGGCAGCAGGTGCTCGCGGGAGAGCGGGGTATTGTGGAGCAGACAAGGGCCCCTTGTTACGGGATCTGTGCTCGGGGACAGGTAGAGGCAGGTGGGGAGCGCAGCTCTGCCTCCCCCTGCGCAGCGAGCGTTGGGTTTCCTCCCAGCCACCTCCCCTGTCCCCTGCCACAGGGACGCCTCCTCCCCACGGTGCCAGCCCTGTCCCGGAGCTGATCCGGACCCATTTGCCACCAGGACGCTGCCCAGAGCTGGGTACAGTGTTCCCTGGGGGATTGTCAGCTCCTCAGGCTCCATCCCACCAGTTTAGGACGGGGCTGGCTCAGGATGGGCGATGCCAAGGGCGAAGGGGTCCCCGTTTCACACAGGCTGAGCACCAGCAGCCCCCGTATGGCCACACCGGGGCAGGGCGGGCTGCAGGTGCCGCCCCCAGCCCCATGCACCCCTCGAGGCCACCCCAAACCCGAAGCAGCAGGCACTGTGCTGGAGCTGCCCCACGCACACAGAGCGCCTCGCTGCTCGGCTGGCCCAGCTGCAGGCAGCACGCACTGCTCAGAGCACAGCTCGGCCCTGCAGCGAGCTGAAAGTCTCAAGAAACAAGAAATTCTTTGCCTGCCGGGTCAGCCCAGCGGTGCCAAACCCTGGTGGCATCTCACAGGTAGCTGAGCCCCGGCCCCGGGCATCTCCTCCATCTGGCACCGCAGGAGATGCCCAGCCCCAACCTCCCCAAAAGAGCTCCTTGGTGTTGCCACCACCCAAACCTGAAGTCCATCCAGAACCAAGTCCTGCGGAGCTCTGGGTCCCAAAGCAGAGCACATGAAGCCCCCAGCTCGGCCACCTGCCCCTTTCTGCCACCACGGACACACAGCCCCGCAGCGAGCCCCTGGAGCAGTTCCCATCCCTCCCCAGGAGCTGCACCCAAACGGCCCATCCCTGCCCCAGTCCTTCCTCATCCCCTTCCCATCAGGCTCACGAGCCCCAGCTGCACCTCGCTGCCTCCCCAGCTCCTTCCCATCCCCTCCCTTTGATATCCTGGTGCCTTTGGGGTGGGCAGAGACCCCGGCACAGCCCCACGCTCTCGGTGCCGGCTACTTTGGGCTGTTACAGGAACATCTGGGGCAGCACGGGCTGCTAAAACCCCCTCCAGCTCAGGCTGGCGATGGCTCCCACTTCCCTTTGGTGGCCAAACAGCTCTGGGTGTTTGCAGATCCCCTCCCAGGCCCTGTGCCGAACCCATGACGCCAACCCAGGCGGCGCCCCCGTCCCACCCGCCGGTGCCATCCCCGCGGCACCGTGGCCGCTGCCCAAACCCGGCCGAGCCCGGCGCCTTGACGTCAGTCGCCAGGATGTGGCGAAGCCTCGGTGGCTCCGTGCCCTGCGATGCTTGGTTGACTCAGAAGATGACCCCCCTTCCCCCCCAGGGACCGACGGATGCACAATGGGGCTCCCGGGAAAGGAGTGGCCCGCGGCCGCCCGGGCGCACTGGCCACGGCAGAGGAGCGAGCCAAGCCTGGGTGTGTAAAGCTGTAAAACTGCCCAATGTGACGCTTCTGGCCCGTGCCCACCCTCCTTTTCCGGAAGATAAATATGTGCACAAGTGTTTCAGAGCACACACACTCCAGCGCTATCTTAACCAAACTCTCCTGGGTCCCCACGGGGCTGTTTGAAGGAGCCGGAGCAGCACCGTGACCGTGGGCTGCGTCCCGCTGCAAAGGGCCGGGCTCAGGGCATCATCCCCTGGTGCAGAGCCAAGGCAGGATGGTGCCCAGCCCATTTGCTGGAATTAAAGCCGTGAGAAGTCCCAGCAGAAATCTGGAGGGGTTTGGAGAAACGGCCAGGAAGGGCGTGGGATGGGGCTGCAGCAGGACAGGCTGGCAGCCCGCGGTGCAGCTGACTCACAGCAGGGACAGGAGGATTTTGTCCATCTCCACGGGGTCCTCACTGCTGCCACCAGC
Organism: Anas platyrhynchos; assembly: GCF_047663525.1. NCBI lineage: Eukaryota > Metazoa > Chordata > Aves > Anseriformes > Anatidae > Anas > Anas platyrhynchos. The sequence continues at coordinate 8,414,530 of NC_092605.1, read as the reverse complement.
CCTGCACTGAACCAGAGGGGGTCAGGGCAGTGCCACACGTACCCCTGGTGGGGTGGGTTGGTGCTTGCAGCAGCCAGCACCAGGCGGTGCCTCCCGACCCGCTTCGTGCCCGCAAACCTCCCCAAAATGTGGCACCGAAGCAGGAGCACTGCTGGCCCTTCCCTCCTGCCCCAACGGGAGGAAAAGCACAAATCCTGCACCGCGGCTGTGCTTTAGCAGCGAGGAGCACTGCACGCACAGATTTCACTTCCAGATCCAGCCCTGCATCAGCCGCCGGGCAGCGCTGGTTGCTCCGGGCTGAGGCTTTAACACAACTTTTATGGACGAGCAGAGATTCGGGGTCGGGGTGCGTGTAGACACAGGGAATTGAGGCGAACAGGACCTGCCCTGCTGTAGCTGTGGCTTTAGGGTTTGGCTTGAAGCCAAGGGAATTAAAAAAAAACACAAAACTGGAAGCATTTTGGAGCCCGTGGTGCTCCCGGGCGCGTTGCTGCGGGCTCCCGGAGGGGCTGAGGACGCAGCTGTGCAGGGAGCAGCTCAGCACCACAATCGTGAGCACTCCAGCACCGTGTGGCAGGGGTTGGCTCTGTTGTCACCACCACCACCGGTCACCCAGAGCCAGCTCCTGCCACGGGGATGCTCCTGCAGGGAGCAGAGCCCCGCACCGGGCAGGACGGGAGGGCGCAGACACAGCTCCGCGCTCCCAGCGGGGGAAGAAGCAGCGTGGGGACCCCAGGGGAGCCCACCCAGCTGCACCCCAGTAACTCCCAGTCCAACCCAGGCAGGTCGTGAGCAGGACCAGGTCCCCGCAGCATCCTCCTCTCCCTCCTGAGCTCTGGGAGCACCCACAAGCACCCAGCGCGGAGGCGAGGGGCACCCGTAGCGCTCTGCTGGTGTGGCACCCGCTGCTCGGGGCAGAGGAGGGTGCCTGCTCCTGCTGGCACCCCCAGGGCTCCCCAGCACCAGGGGGACTCCAGCTGAGCCTCAGGCAGGGTGGAGGCTGCAGGGGAAGCCCGAAGGGAAAAACGAAGGGGGAGATGCCCACTGCTGGAGCTGGGGACTTGCTGGAGTTTGCCAGCAGCCCCGAGGGAGCTGAGCAGGCTGCGGACAGCTCTGCCCCGTCCAGGGTCAGTGCTGCAGCGTGGGGCCAGACCCCCCCCTGGCGAAAGGACCCGGCTGCAGCCCGGTCTGCCCGGCTGCTGGAGGTGGTTTGAGTCCTGCCGGGTGCTGAGCACCCTCAGCTGCCCCTGCACCTTTGGTTCCTTGGCACTGCGCTGGGCTGAACCCACGCAGGGACCCCTGCAGCCCCCCCTCACCCCAGGGTCCCTCCCTGGGCACCCCTGGGTGCTGCTGGTGGCCGTGGGCACCTCGGGGAGGCAGAGCCTGCTGCGATCTCTTCTCAACCCAGCAAAGAAACCGGGGCGCAGTGGGGATAACCTGCTCCAAGGGGCTTGCCCCTGCACCCCAGCACCCCAAAATCCCCCTCCCCAGCACCTCGCCCTTACCTGGCTATGATCCTCTGACCAGCGGGCAGCTCCACCGTGGCGTAGTAGTGCCCGTAGAGGACGAGGGAGGATGAAAAAGCCGCCAGCAGCAAGAGGCAGAGACGCTTCCAGTGCGGGGACCCCATCCCGCTGCTCGAGTGGCGAAGGCGATGTTCGGAGCCCCGCGTGGAGCTGAGCCCCTGGCCGCCCCCGCTGCCCACCCGTTGGGGTAGAGGTTGAGGCTGGCTCCCTCCTGGCCCCGCTGCACCTCGCAGAGCTCCTCGGATGTCCCTGGGGAGCGGTGGGAGGGAGAGCGTGAGCGGAGGGAGGAGGCACCGGGCTGACTGGTTGGGGCTTGCTGAGAAAAAACGCACTTTTGAGCTGCTTTTGCTCCGAGCCGGGGATTAAACATTTACTCAGACCAACGGAGAAATGAGCTTTTTTTTTTTTTTTTTTTTTTTTTTGCCTCCCTTTCGTGCCACCCACTTACAGCTCACAAAGCAGAGCTTTTCCCCTTTTATCCCCCCCCCCCTTTTTTTTTTTTTTGTAACTTTCTCCTCTTTCTCCTTCGGCTCCAGCCCTGCGCTCCCACGCAGCCCACGCTAACACCCGGGGACCCCTCGGGGCTGGGGTGATTGTGGCAGATCAGAAAATCCCAAGCTCCAGCCCCCAGTGCCCGATACAGCTCTGCAGCATGTACACACGGGGATCCACAAAAGCTCCCCTCCACAGGAGCAAATTTGGGGTGAAACGAGGGGAAAAAAGGCAAAGCTGCCTGAGTGCTGGTGGGGCTACCCGGGACCCGCAGGCTTTTGCAGGGGAACAAATAATTCCCCGTGGAATTCCCCAATTTCACAGCAACCAACACGAATTCACAAATTTGTGCTGAATTCGAGTTTGGGCTGGGGAGGGGAGGGCAGGAAGGAAACGTGGACGAAGCATTTTGGTGTTTTCGGAAGGAAAGCGCCTCTGGATCGTTCTTGAAAGAGCATTTCGAGAAAAGTTTAACTACATTCAGCGCAAGAAAGGAAACAAACCTGAAAACTAAAGGAAACACCCAAACGCTTTCACACTGGGGGAAGGGATTCAGCTGGGAAAACAGGCATTTAAAGTGAGCTGCGGGGATTCTGGGGGGAGGGAGGGGGATTTTTAGGAAGCCACCAGCCCCGGGGAGCAGCAGCAGCAGCGAGCCCTGCTCCATCCAGCCCCGCGTCCCCCCGGCACCTCCCCAGCCCCCCGCTGGTGCATTTTGTCCAGCATTTCTCATCCCACCCCAGATCCAGGCCCCCCACCTCCATTCCTACCCACACCGCCACGCTTCCAGCGATGCTGCTGGTTCAAAGAAAGATAAATGCAAAATTCCCTTTAAACTACCTTGTTTCAGTCTCTTTTTGGCTTTTTTAATTTTTTTTTCTTCCTACAAATCCTCTCCTAGCCAAAAGCCAGCTTTAGGGCCACAATTAGTATCAGACCAATAAATCAGAGGAATTAGAGGCTGCTGAGTGGTCTCAGGGCTAAGGCTGAGCTGCAGAGACCCCGAGGGACGCAGCATAGGGCAGGCATGGAGCAGTAGGGGGGGAAAAAAAAACCCTTTGGGAAGGGGTTTTCAGCTGCACCACACCGCGGGGTGACCCTCTGCGGAGGCTGGCAGGGAACACACGGCTGTCCCAAAACCCCAGCCAGGGGGACGCAGCTCCCTGGGTCCCCCAGGTGCCAGCCCTGGTCCCCAGGGGGATTCCAGCCCCCAAAACAGGAGGGCACCACGCTGGCCCTATTCCCCTCCATGCACCAAGGGGGATTCACTCCTCGTGACCCCATGCTTCAGCTCATGTGCTCTCGGCTCTTCGTTAATCATGGCTAATTATTACCAACTGCTCCAGTAAGCCATGGGGGAGCTAGCACAGCCCTGGAGGTGCAAAGTTTCCCCACAAGTGGCCTGGGAAAGTCTGGGATTTGGCACCCGGGGATGTTTGTGGCCCCAAAATGCAGACCCCGGTGAGCAGCAGCGTTGGTGCCTTTGCCCTGTGAGGTGGAGGAGCTGCTTGCGGGGTGACACATTTACTGTTTTTTGTTTTTTCTTTTTTTTTTTTTTTTCATTAGGGGATGAAAATGAGATGCAGTTCTTCATCTGCTCTGCTTGTTTCATGCTACAATACGTTTTGGCCCCTGCCCCAAAATTAAACAGCGCCTATTTAGAAGTTGAATAAGTGTGAAAACCTTTTAGGGCGATAGTTGCCAAATAAAGATTAGAAAAAGAACACAAAAAGAAATTACAATGACAGCCAGTATGTATCATTTTTAGCCTGGGCTTTTTATCCCAGTAATTACCCTTGGAAACAAAACCCGAGCCATCCACATCGCTAGAGAGAGCGGGAGGGAAACGAGAACAATCTGCACCATCGGGCTGTTGGTGGAGGAAAGCCTTGGGGTCTTTGCCATGACGAACTGCCCAGCTGGGAGAAAATGATCTCCAAAAACCTCCCGGAGGATTCACACCTCCCAGTTTGTCCAGCACAGGTCGAAGGGACGTTTAACAAAGTGCCAAAAACATATCCGTTTATGGGAAATTTCCCTGAAATTCAAAGCATGGACCTTAGAAACGCGTTGCAGCATCAGCCCTGCCAGGGAGCGCGGGGCCATATGGCTGCTCGCGGGGACGAGGTGGTTACATGAGCACGAACCATGAGCAGATGTCTCGGGAGGCCGTGCATGGCCCCTTCCCAGTGGGGTGGGAGCATGGCTCGGCCAAAACTCCTCATGCCAGGTCCCTGCAGAGCCAGGCTCAGGCAAAATTCAGTGCCTCTGTGGCACCCCGGGTGCTCCCTGCTGGTCCCCAGGGGGCTTTTGGGGAGATGTGGCTGCACGGAGGGTGCATGGGCACAGGGAGCATGGTGCAGCTACAGGACTGGGGATGCTCAGGGCCATGCTCAGCACCACCCCGTGGTGACTGCAGCTCCAAGCAATGGGCTCTGCCTTTCTGCCTTTCACCCCAAAAGGCTGCCCGAGGAATGGGAGAATCCTTCCCCAGGGCACAGCCCCAAATGGATAGCATGGACAGAGTGGGACGCAGCTCAAGGGGAAACCCAGCCGATGGGGCCCATCTTTGCAGCAAAACCAGCAGGGTCCAGCCCGCTGGGCAAACACACCCTGCAGTCCCCCCCTGCTCCCTAAAAAAGGAGGAACATCACGGGGACGAGCCACAGAGAGGGTGGCAAGCTGGACAGCACCGTGGCTCGTGGTGGCTTGTGCCAGCAGCTGCCGGGCTCGGCCCTGCTCTTATCACGGAGCCTCCTGTGCATGGCGGTGCTGCCGGTCAGCCCCGGACCATTGAGCGGGACGGAGATAAGCCCAGCACACAGTCCGAAGGTCTCTGTAGGGCATGAGGCAACCGCTGAGGCTCTGGGTTATGGCCTGGAGGGGCTCGGAGCTGGAAAACACCTCTGAGAAATTGGGGTGGCACAACCCCAGCCGCTCTCTCGCCAGCTCCAGGCCGGGCAGGGCAGGCCTGGAGTGATCCTGCCCGGTTCTCTGCAGGCCAAACGGCCCCAGGGGTTGCTCAAACAGGGGATTGTGTTTGCCACATGGCCCAGGGGGCTGGCCAGGCTCTGTCCTGCAAGGACACAGCTGGGGACAGGGGACGCGGTCTCTGAGTGTGCGATGCTGCTGGCCCCATGGCTGCCTGCATGGCCCCCGCCTGCAAACACAGCTTTAGGAGGCATGGAGGGAGCCTGGCGTCTTCCCAGGTCCCAGCACCTGGGATTTGCTGCCTGAGGGCCCGAACAGGCTGGGGAAACCCCACAGTGCCTGGCAGAGGAAACCCTTGGAAGCGGGGCCCGCTGTGTCCCCAGGAGCTGTTTGCCCGCGGGGCCCTGCTCCAACACCCACCCAGAGGTCAGGGCTCGCTGCAAGGGAACAGCCCGGAGGTCATCTGGTACTTGTGTGCAGAACAAAGCCACGGGCTGCTCCTTTATCTTGGTCACCCTCCCCTGTTATCAATAGTTTTTCTCGTCTGACTGCATTTCCCTGCTGCCACATCGCTGAGGCAGGAGGGAATGCAGGGTGAGCGGGGTGCAGGCCTCGCCGCTGCGCACGCAGGGCCTGCCCCCAAATCCTCTCTCTGCTTGGATAACACAAATAAATACAAAAACCACGTGGCGAGTCACCAGCACAGGGGTTTTTGTGCTGCCTGGGAGTGCCCGCTCCGTGCTGGGAAGCTGGGTGCTGGTGTCCAGCGGTGTCCAGCTCACCTTGCTGCTCGGGGTTTCTTGCCTGGGAACAGAGGGACAGGAGTGACAATGTGGATGTCACACGTGGCACACGCAGCAGTGCTGGGGGAGAGGGACATGGGGTGGTCGGCACAGCCCAGGAACCCCAACCTGGCTCCTCCAGCCCGGCCAAAGCCCAGCAGCGACGTGCCCCCAAGTATGCGGTTGGCCATGGCTCCTGCTTCTGCTGGGGACAGGTGAGGCGTCACGCCGTGAAAAGGGCAGCGAGGAAACCAAACAAACGATTCGAGGCCCCGCCAGGAATGTGGCACTGCGAGAGAGAGGATTTGTCTCTCGCAGCCCCGCTGGGAGCATCCAGAGGCTGTGTTAACTCCTGGGGAGCCCAGGGAGGAGCGGGGCACGGCGGTACTTCCACCTCGTGGTAAGTTCCAGAAAAAGCAGGACAAATGCGACAGAAACTTCTGGGTGTGCTGATGCCCAGCTCTGTATTTCTTACCCAGATCAGAGGCTCGACATCCCGCTTTAAGTCCTGCAGACCCTGGAGCTCCTGGCTGGCAGAGGGGAACGGGTGCTGCCACCGGCTGGCACTGGGTGCTGTGTCCGTGCCCCAGGAGGAGCACTGGGTGCTGTGTTTGTACCCCAGGAGGAGCACTGGGTGCTGAGGACACCAGACCTCATCCTGCTGCCAGTCCCTCCGCTCGCGCTGCCTCCAGCACCATGCCACGTTGCACAAGCCGAGGCCGCACCTTGGCACATCCTTGGCAGCTGGGTGGCACTCGAAGCCACCAAATCGCTTCTGCACATGTCCCCAAGTACCTGAAGGAGGTCCCAGGCCATAACCCCAGGGGCAGGCGGGTGTTACAAAGCTTGGGATGCCCAGGGATGGCAGCCTGGCACAGCGTGGGCAGCCACAGGGTGCTTGGCCACCAGACCTGGACACCTCGGACACAGCAGGGTGCTGGCAGGTCCCTGAACAGGAGCTGCCACCTGGTGGCACTGGGACAATGCCGCAGGGACATCGGTGGGGACAGCTGGGTGGCCCTGCACCACGGCACTGTCCTCGGGCATCCCTGCAGCTCCGTTCAGCTGTGCCAGGGAGGCTGGGGATGCGCTGGCACAGCTCGGCATCGCCGCTTTCCCCCTGGGGGATGCACCAAACCACAGGGCTCCAAACCCTCTGCGGAGCTGGCTCCATCCCAGGAGCAGAGCCTGGAGGGAATGGGATCTGCTGGTGGGAAAAAACACGCCAGGAAATTTCCTTCCCTTGGTTCTGGGACATCTCAGCCACGGAGGAGCTGGGCACGGGGGGGAAAAAGCGTGGGCTGGGGGCTGCCAGCCTGTCCCCTCCTTGCCCACCACGGTCCCCTTGCTGTCCGGTTTCCCAGAAGAGAGGGAAACAAAAGAAGAAGAGGGGGGCAGGGAGGAGTTTAACAGAAACTTCTTCCAACTTCTTGGGAGGAGAAAAGCCCTATTCAGACGGGAAGAATAGCCGCTCGGAGGTGGTCACTAAGCAACCCGCAGCAATTCGGCAGGGCCCCGGTGCATGGGCAAGGAACAAAGCCACCTCGCTGCCCACCCAGAGCCATGGGTGGCCCGGCTGCAGGGGACGGAGATGTCCTGCTGAGCCCCGAGCTCCTGGCTGCAGCGGGAGGCTGCCTCGGTTGGCCCTGGAAGGCGGCCAGTCCCCATTGGGGTGTCCCTCTAGGGGAGGCCGTCTGCTGCTCGGGAAGGATTTGGGGTCTGCCCCAAATCCCATGATGGCTCCGCATGGGTCTGGAGCTCACACAGGGCTGGAAGTTATTCCCGACAGAGGCATGCTGAATTTTGGGTAACTGCATGACACCACGGGCTACACCCTCACCCAGAGAAGCTGGATTTATTATTTAGGTTATTGGTGGGGGTAGGGGGCTGGCCTTTGCAAACCCGCTTACCCATGAGAAACCGCTTGATCCGTCCACAGCACAAGCAATAAAGAGACAAAGGAAATCAGTTGGGACAAACCCTGCTGCCAATCCATGCTGAAATGCCTCCCTCGGAGCCCTGGAGATGCTGCAGCACCCGTGAGAAATGCTGGGTGAAAGGAAAACCTCTCGCAGGCAGAGGGGGTCGGCTGGGACCAGGCAGTGGATGTAGGGTCGGCCGCAGCACAGAGCCTGGTGGGTGCAGGGAGGGGTGCTGCGCCTGTCTGCACCCTGCAAGTGTTTTTTTTTCCTGTGGGGTGTCACAGGGGAAACATCCAGCACCCATGCTCTCATCTCCAGCATCTGATATACCCAGAGAGCAGCTGCTGGGACAAGGACGAGCTCTCCGGGTGCTTATCCACGTTCTCAGGGGGGCGTTTGGCCAGCTCTCATCCCCCCTTCTGCAACAGCGGGGTGGGCAACCGGAGAGAGCTCAGCTGTGTCCATACAAGTAGCACAGCACCCACAGACAAAGTTGTTTTAATTAACAGTCAGCCCTGCCTCTTCCTCTCCCTCCCTTTCCCGGTTTCATTACCCGCTATCTCAGCCTTTAAACAGCTGCTTCGGATGCCCACTAAATAATCACACACCACAGGGTTGGCCAAAGTGGTGCCGTTTATTTTGCTTACAAAACCACGTTCTGAAGGCCAGCGCTCGGAAGCCTTGCTGGCTGCCACGATGCCTCTCCCAGCACGATACGGGCACTGCAGCCAGCAGCAACAGCAGAGCATCCAGCCCCGGAGCTGCAGAGCTCCTACCTCCGCGGGCAGGAGGCAGGCACGGTGCTCCTGGCAGAGCTGGGAGCCACGCGTGCCAAAGCCAGGCACTGGCTTGGCACACCGGGACCGTTAAACAGGATCTGCAGCCAGGGGAGCCCCACAGCAGGAGGCACGACTTCTGGCAGCCTGCTGCGCTCCGGGGATTGTTTGCCTTCCCTTGTGAGAGGGGCCCAGGGCAGCGACTGGACCCCAGATGTCACAGTGCTCCTTTGGAGGTGTCACAGCGAAGCCACACTCGGGGGCAGAAGTCTCATCCTCTCTCGAATAAACCATCTGGCAGCCAAGTGTCCAGTCCACCCTTCATCTCTACAGCAAGTGGAGTGACAGCAGCACCTCCAGGACAAAAGTCAGCCTCCTGAGACAAGCTCTGTATGTCCACCTCCATCCACTGCAGAGGGAGCCTCCTTAGACAAGGCACCCAGCTCCAAGAGGGGCACCACCAGCAGTGAGAACCCAACCAGAAAAAAACTGTCCCCGGCCTGAGGACCGCCTCCCTGCAGAGGGAAAGCCTGGAAGCTACTTAGGTTCACCCTGAATTCCTCTCTCCCAACACCAGAGCACCTGCAGCCACCCACAGCAGTAGCAGCCCAGTCAGTTGGGCCTTTTTTGGTGGCATTTTTTTGCTGCTGTTCTCCTGGTCTGTAGAATTTGCACATTTTTTGAAGCGTTGCGAGAGAATAAAGGTTCCGGAGGAGGGAAATATCTTTGTGGAGATGAAACTGTGCCTGGAAGTCCAGAGCTAACCCTGGCCCCGGTGGCCCTCTTACTCATCTGGAGGTCTTCTTGAGGTGGTGTTGAGATTTCCCAGGCAATGTCCCTTGCCACGCAATCAGGATCTCTGGTAGAGCCTAATGATATTCTCATCGTGCAGCTTTTTCCACACCTGCTTCTCCAGGTTGAAGTCATGGTTAATGTAGAAGATCAGCCGTTTCCACTCCTTGTCGTAGTAGTGGTCCGAGTACTTCTCGTGACCTTCCGTGATGTAGCCATAGGCACTCACCTGGGAAAGGCAGAGGGCTCAGTGGGGAGAGATACCGAAGGCAGAGGGAGTGAAATGAAATCCTACACAGCTCCCAAACAGGTAGAAGCACAGGACAGGGCTGCAGGTCAGGGCTGCCTCCCAGTGGCCCTGCATGGGCATCCAAAATGGACTAGATTGCAAAAAGAGGCTTCAGAGAGCCTGATCTCCTCTCAAATGCCTCCCTGGGAAGCATGACAACCCTCAGGCCCTGTGAACCATACCAGGGTTGTTTCTCTTGTCCCTAATCTGTTCCCTCCCAGCTGACCAGAAGCCATATAACCTCCAGGCACATGACAGTCAGGGTTGGGGCCAGCCGTGCTCTGCCCAGTTATCCTGTCCTTGCTTCCAGACTGGGCTGTGTGCAAGAATCACCATACCCTTACCTGGTCACAGAGGTGGAGGGCAGTCAGCAGCAGGAACGCTCCCGTTGTGGGTCTGTACAGCCGCCAGTAATGTTTTTGCAGACTTTTAGATTTTAAAAACCTGCAGCAGAAGAGAAGAAAGCGTGGAGCAGCTGCTGGTTGTGCTGGTTCAAGCTGGGAACGGCTTGTCCTCCTTGGCTCATGTGGCATTTTCCTTCCTTGCAGCAGCCTGTGGCCATGCTGAGCATTTCAGATAAGCCACGACTGTGCTCACGTGTGGGTAGTGCTGTAAAGCACAAGGCCAGCCCAGAATGCTCCCATCCCCTCCACCGAAACCTGTAAACCTGCACCGAGCCCTGCTCTGCAGAAGGAGGGTCACAAAACCCACTGCGAGCTGCCGTGTTTTGTGCCAGCAGTTGTTAGGAAGGTAGGAGTCAGAAAAAAAAATAAAAAATAGCATTTGAGCCCTCTTAGCCTTGGAAAGGACCCAAGTCAGAGGGGAGACAGCAGGACAAGCAGGGGAGTGCGAGCCATCTGGCACTGCGTGTGCTATCTATCGAGGAGGCGTAACGCAGCGCTCAAGGAGACCGAAGGGCAAACACAATCAAAGCAGGGCACAACGGGAACTCGTCTGCCTACACCTCCTGGCCACGAGGCCCACAGCTGGCAGATCTTACAGTGACAGTGGAAAGGACTGGGGACACAAAGAAGCGCAGCCAGGCCAGGTGAATGGGATACTGAAGAAGAGCCCGTTATTGTGCCTGAGGGCACAGCCAACCCCTTGGGTTAAGGCAGGATCTCAGGAGAGGAGGACTGTTACAGAGCCTTCCTCCAGGGTGCTGAGCAATGGGGAACGTGAAAGGTTGGTCCTGAACTGCATCAACTACTCTGGCACTTGAGCAATGCTCTGCCCACACCTAACATTGACACCTGCCTGGGACCTCTTTCGGATGCAGACAGCCAAACTGTCTGACAGCTCTTGTTTCTCCAGCTCACAGATGAGATGTTTGTGGTTCTGCCCACAACCACCTTCTCCTGCAATACCTCCGAGCGCTTGGCACACTGCTGAAGCTCCCCCCAAGTCTGCTGGTGTGGCTGAACTGCAGTTACAAGAGTAGGCTGGGAAGAGAGAACCCAGAGAGCACTGGTGCTGGCCACAAAGCACACGGTCCCCAGCTCACCTGTTTTTCATGTATCTGAGGAAGTCTGGGTGAACTACCAGGTATTTGTCCAACGTGAAATCCTCATCGAATCTATCCCGGGGCCTTTGCCTACGGACAGGAATATGGAGATTCAGGACAAGCTTCTGTATTTCATCACGGCTGAAAAGCATCAGCCCTGATGCACTTGGTGATGAGAGGAGAATCATAAACACTCTTAAGTTATTCTGCAACATTTCTTAGGTGGCAAAGCCTCCACAGCCTGTGTTGCAGGGGAAGAGACACAGGAGGAGAAGCAACAACAGGAAATAAATGTCTAAAACATGCATGCTCATAGACAAGACATTGTGAAATCAGGCCTCCATCTATGAGCAGGACCACGCACAGACACCAAAGCAAGCAACAGCACGCATTCATCCACAGCTTTCTCTGAGCTCAAGCCACACATCTCTAAACCCAGCTATTTCTAAGAAGGAGATGTATTGGTTACAGCAGTGCTCATAGCTGGGGAGGAAATAATACATTTCTCCAGATAAATCTGGAAGAGGAGGGAGGGTTTAACACAGCTTGACCCTGGCCTGCATCTCAGCAGGACTGAGCACCGTGGAAAGGAAGATGGTAGGGCAGAGAGCTCCACGCTGAAGGGTGTAGAGGTGGGGCCAGTTTGATTTACCCGTAGTGGTTCAGGAATCCTTTCCTGATGTCCTTGTTCAGCAGAAGAGCCTTCAGCCACTCGTAGTCTCTAGCTCCCTCCAGGAAGTGAATGTATCTGATATGCTAAGACAAAAAGTGAGCATTAATGAACAGCACAGGAGACAGACACCCTGTAGCACCAAAAAGCAAGCGGGCACCTAGGTTCACCGAGTTTTTCAGGCACACACCTCTGATCTTTTAATTATCCCACCAAAGCAGAACGGAGAGGACATCTGATGTATGCTACTCCAACATGCCAAAGGTTCGTGAGGGAGTTCAAACCTTGGAACATGCTCCCTAGAGAGGTGGCTGTCAATGTTTAGTAAATATTTGGACAATGCCCTTAATAACATTAACGTTTGTTAGCCCTGAAGTGGTCAGGCAGTGGGACTTGATCTTTGTAGGTCCAAGTGACCAATTCTCATCTGTTCTAAAGGGCTGGGGTAGGACTAAAACAACTTGCCACTGTGAAGATTGACTCTCAAGCCAATGCAGGTTCCCTCGCCAAGGGTAATGCTAAAGGATTAGCTCAGCCCCTTTGCTCATCACGCATAGAAAGATCAGAACTGAACGCTAACAGCATCCTGTCAAAGCTGTGCAAGCAAACAGCATGGACCGGACTTACTTTTCCCCGTGGAATCTTGCTGAACCCTTTGTGTCCCAAGATCTGGAGAGAGGACACGAGGGAGTAGGCTGTGAATCCGTAAAAGGAGGTTTTTGTTCCCACATCTTTTTCGTAACCTTTGATTACAGCCCCACTCACCCTAGCCAAGGAAATAAACAGAGGAGCAGAGTTAGCAGGTGACCTTGCAAAACCTTAGCACCATGTTTGTAACAGGAAAAGAGAAAAAAACTTTTTGATTTTTCATCTATTCCTGCCACCAACCATTTTGGCGCTTCAGAGTCAGCGCAATTAGCTGCTAGCCAGAACAGCTTTCCCCCATAAGATCTTGTAAGGGAGCAGCGATCAGACTGCCTTACCGGAACACGTAGTCATGGGAGTCGATCTCCTGGCCCATCCCGGAGTTATTCAGTATTCCCCCGTTCCCCACAACAGCACAGCTAATGCACGTTGACTCGTTTCTGCTGCTGTTGGCCAGGAGCAGCTGCTGGTGGGGCTGTGGGGGCAGCAATGTCATGACCTCTTTCACCACTGTGAAGCAAACATGGGGAAGAATTAGCATCAAGAGCCTCGGGGATGGACCCAGGGAAACCACCACAGTTTCCCCCATAAGATCTGCCCAGCCTGATGCCTCTGACAGGGAGATCCTGCCAGCCAGCAGCTATCTGGCATCCAGTTCCTGTGGGAGGTTTGGGGATCCCATCCTGATGTGCCCCGAGGGACTCACGTGAGTAATTGAGCTCCATGAAGCCGTAGGGAGGTGCAAAGTGCTCCAGGCGGTCCCACTCCCTGTCGTTGAAGTACCTCTTATCGGTAAAGAGCATGATGTTAGGCAGGAAAAGGTCTCGCAGCCAGTCCGACTTGGCAGCCTTGGCCTTCACTGATTCGGAGCAGGTCTTGAAAAACAAGAAGAGATAAAAAGGGCTGATTAGCAGCGAGCTGATAAACCTGAGTGCCAGTGCACGTGTCTCTGTGTGTGAGAGTACTGGAAAGAAGCAGAGAAGCTCCAGGGGTTCAGAATCCATCCCTCCCAGTGCCCCCATCACTGTGAACACCGTGAACAATTTCAGCATTAGATTAACAATTAGCTGATGGAAAATCACCGCCAGATAAGACAGAATTACTGCAGGTCTCTGGGACTTTCCCCATAAGAACAACAGGCCTAAAATGCTCACATGTTTTTAACAGCTTTGGACCCCTCTATCTGAGGCAAAAACCCACCTGAATCCACCAGATAAGGCACCTCACAAGGCCCTTGCCCCGGGCAACACACGAATCCACTCACTGACAAACCGGGGGGATCAGATCACCATTATCACTCCCTCGACAGATAAGAAAAAGCATGCAAACAACTTGCTCAATGTCATAAAGCAATCACAGGGTGGCACGTAGCCGAGAAGGGAATCCAAGTCAGTTTATTCTCTTAACAAGAGCAGGCTCAGTGCAGCTGGCAAGTGTTAGCCTGCGTGTGCAGCTCGAGTCCACTGCTGTGGATTTTCCACGGAGTCAGTTTGGGCTTTTTCATGGACACCTTCACCAAATACTTAGTACCAAAAGATGAAAGAAGACCGGAGTGGAGCTGTGTGTCCACCCCAAACCCCCAGCAATGCCCAGACATGGCCAAAGCCCTGCGGTGCGCTCCACAGCTGAGCTGGGCTCTGTGCTGCAGGTGACGGTGACATCGTGCCTGTCACAGCAGCACAATGAGAAGAACACCGTGGAGGGTTTGATGTTGGCGTCGTTTCATTTGCAGCATGTTTCATGTCCAGAGACGAGGATGTTCCCTGCTGGCTCATGCTGTACTTGATACTGCCCAAGGCCTGCTCCTCCTCGTGCCTCCACAGCTAGGCTGGAGCTAACAGCAGAGGGGACACAAAGCAGGTTGCAGTGCTTCCAGTCACTCCCCCTCTCCCACAATTCGAGATCAGCTTTGGGAACAAGACCCTGTGCGTGCTGTCTAGATCCAAACCCTCACTAAAGACCCTCCTGCGTGTATTTCCTCCTCTTTCCACCACCGTGCAAGGATTTTTCACACTCCACCAGCCGTTCTGCATGCCCAGATGGCCCGCAGCCCCGCTGACAGCAGAACACGCTCTCGGCTTCCCGCTGTAAGCTGTCGGCTCACGTTCCTCTGCCAGCTCCTGCTCCGAGCTTCTGCCATGGGTGCACGTGCTCTGCGGCTCACTGGGGAGGACGGGAGCATCTGGGAGCCAGCAGCAGGATCCTGGTGGCCTAACCTCGAGGCATGCAGCGCAGTAACGCTGGGCAGGAGGGGTCAGGGATTGCCTGTTCGTGTGTACACACTCAGCCTCCTATTTCACCCACTCCCATTTGTATTTTGGGTGACTCAAGCCCAGGAGAGAGCAGGAACAAAGATGCACATCCTGCTCGGCAGACTTGATCGTCTGCCAGGCCCTTCTGCTGTGTCTCAGCAAGGCTGGGCCAGAATGCGAGCTCAAGGGTTTAACAGCCAAGCCTCGCAGTTAGCAGAATCACAGATCTTTGGGTAAAAGAATCACAGATCTTTGGGTAACAGAAGGGCCAGCCTCTCCTCTCAAGCAGTTCAATGCACACCCTGTCAGCAAAAGAATGGCACTCACTGCCAAAAGGGGCAAACGGCACCACAGAAAGATGCCACAAGGGAGAGAGAGCTCGAAAAGCAAACTCCAAAGCAGTAATGCTTGTCCCAGGACCTTTTATCAGCCCAGCTCAGCTACCTCTGCTCTCCGTACGTCTCCCAGGGCATCCTGGGCACCCTGAGGTTGGGGAACAGGATTAACTTTTTCAGGAGCAGCCCCTGCTCCACTGGGAGGGGTGTGAGCAGAACAACATGGTGCCTGCAGCCCTGGCAGACCCCTGAAGCAACATCTGCATTCGCCCTTAATGCCAGCACCATGGCGTATGGCAATGGGAGAAGATTGGAGCACTACGACCTCAAAAAGGCAAAATGGCTCATCTAAGAGCACGGAGCCAGAACAGGGGTTCCCGTGTTCTGCTCACCTGCCTACACCCTCCCTCCTCCCTGAGCACACAAGCAGTAAAAGGCCTTTTCCACCCAGGCACAAACACCAGCCCCACTCAGGAGATGTCTGCCTGCCTGCCCAGCAGCAGGGGTGCCAAGGAAAACTGCTGAGTAGGTTTTATCCCGAGTTACCAGCATAAAATGGGGAACAGAGAGAGAAATATGCACCTCCACCTGCTCCTGCCTGCTTGCCAAGGACTTTGCTACAGTTCATGACTTCATTCCCAATTCGAGGAATTTTGAGATGCTCAAATTTAATTTAAAATTATCTTCTTACACCTATAGCTTCAAAAAGGAGCTCAAGAAGGAGCTATAGGAAAGGTCATAAATACGGTCAGAATACGAGTTCAGCGTAGAAATGAAAAGCAAAGCACTTGCTTTCAGATTCCATGGCTTTTGGGCCAGCCTGGTGGTTGGCACTAGCCTTACCATTTCAGAAGATGGTATCTATAACATGACCTACACGGGCAATCAGAGGTAGGCACGAGAATTAACCATCAGAACAAGATTCCCAACACACAAGATCTATCTGAAAACTTCGAAGCTGCAGCTGTGCAAGCACTACTGCTTTGACAGGTACAACTCTATCACTTGCGATTCCCATCTTCACCTCTACCAAAATACTTTTCTTGTGCTGACCAGCCCTACAGTTGTTCCTATTTTATTTAACAAACAAACAAAAAAAAAAAAGCAAGACATGTTTAATGACGGATCTCTTATGATTTGTTCTGCTGTGGTGATGGTGCCATGCACAGCAAGGAAATCCTAAGCAGCAACTGGCACCATCTGAGTCAGAGGAGCTCCAAATGGGTGAAGAATCTGCCTGCTCTACATACAGGGTGGAAAAGGTGAATCCCCAGCACCTGGTAAAGACTCCCATCTTCCATAAAATAAACAATAAAAAAAAAAAAAAAAGTTATTTTTTAACCATCGGTACTCCAATGGGGCACACCCACACATAGTTTAATTTTCACCAGTACAAATAAAAAACATGAAAAACGGAAACGGTCTCCACCCTACTGCCTCCAGAGCAGGCACGCAACTGCTTATCACGCATCATCTAATGCTTTTGCTCTGACCTTATTTTGACTTCAGCACAAGCAACTAAGGAAGCCTCCGTTCCTGTGAGACCCTCCTCACCATTCTCCTTTACAGCACAGCACGAGCACGTCAGGTTCCCCCCTGCTGCCAAAATTTTTTTGACTTGCTTTGATAAATACGTTTTTGGGTAAGCAGATGCTCAGATGTGTTCCTCCCCATGACCCTGTGGGGTTTTTGTGGTTTTTTTTTGTTTCATTTTGTTTTTGTGTGTCTGTTTGGTTTTTAGCTGGGCTGCATACAACAGAGATGAAGGCACTGTGTGCCTGTGCAATAGAGCAAGGCACCTAAGAGCAGGATCACCTTGTGGCACACCTAGGAGGAGAGATATTTCCCAGATAAGGGGGTCAACAGGGACAAACACGCACGGCCATCACGCTTACCGCTGGTGGAGCCGAGCTGTCCAGCAGGTACTCATCCTCGAAATCCCACTGTGGCTCAGACTTGAAGTCAGCAGCCCTCAGTCTCTTCTTTGCTGTCACTGCAGCAGTCTGAGTCACGGGTCGCACGGTTTTCACTGACAGAGAAGGGTCTTTTGGTGTTGTTTTGTCTTTGGTTGTGTTGTCTCCATGAGCTACCTTCACCCCAGAGGATGGTTTCTCTGTTGTCTTCTCTTTGGCTCCCTCTCCCCTGGGAAGTGATTTTGGCGTTGTCTTGTCATTTACCCCTTCCTTTCCCCCTGGGGTTTGTCTCACCCCTGTTTTCTCCTGGTTTCCCTCCACCCTCGTGGCTGTTTCCATCGTTGTATTTTTGATTCCCTCCACCTCAGGGGGCTGTTTCAGAGTCACCTTCTGCATGGCTTCCTCTGCCCCTGGAGCCAGTCTCGCTGCTGTTTTCTCCTTGTTTCCCTCCACCTTTGAGGCTATTTCCACTGTTGTACTTTTGATTTCCTCCACTTCAGGGGGCTGTTTAAGAGTCACCTTCTGCATGGCTTCCTCTGCCCCTGGAGCCAGTCTTGCTGCTGTTTTCTCCTTGTTTCCCTCCACCCTCGTGGCTGTTTCCACTGTAGTGCTCCTGATCCCCTCCACCTCAGGGGGTTGTTTCACAGTCACCTTCTCCTTGGCTTCCTCCGCCCCGGGAAGTGGTCTTGTTGTGTTCTTCTGCTCCTCTTCTTCCCAGCTTGGTGTCCTCTCAGCTGTGCCTTGTTCAAGCCTTGTAGTGTTTCTCTCCAAACCCACCTCGGAAATTCCACTTGCGTTCCCATTAGCAGAATAGTCTGAACCTTGTTGCTCCTGGGTGTCCACTCGTTGCACATCTGGGACGCGTTGGAAAATACTGAACGGCCTGAATGAAGGAAAAGCAGACACATCACACACACGTAGCAGCTTCCAGCACATTTCTTTTGCAAATCTGCCACCGAGTTTCTGCAGGGAAGCAACACAACACATCCTTCTCTGCAGGACGCTGCCTGAATTCAATTTCATTTACATATTTGCCACACCAAAGCGTTATTCAAATTCCCGTCCCATTCTGTCCTGAACACTGCTCATTTCCACACAAAGCAAGTTCATCTGGGAGACTACATACTCCTCTCTGGCACTTTGCTCATGAATTATCCTCCACATTGGCAGCAACTGCAAACCAGCAGAGAATAGCAGTGGGCAGGACACCCCAGCAATGCCCACAGGGCACTGTAGGATTGTGTTTCTCAGATGCTGAGCTCAGGACATGGGACGCATCGTGGAGGCAGCCACCTGGTGCTCTGCCTTCTTTGCCAGCAGAGCCAGGTGCTGCAGCAGCAGAGTATGAAGATCTGAGGGGACTCAGAAAGGGAAGGCTGATAAAAAGTGAAATTTATTCCTTTACCATATGTCACTTCTTTTACACAGCTTGCACTTACAAGATTGGAAATTACGGCCATAAAATAGTCCTGTTGTTACCATTTTCTTTATAATCTTGTAGTTGCTGATTGCCCAGCCCTCTTATTTTGTTAAGCTCTCTCTTCAAAGCCTCTCCACCCTTGAGGGAGTCAACAGGTCCTCATTTAGTATCACCTGCAAACTTAGTATGCATTCCAGTCCTGCGTCCAGATCATTTATAAGAACATTGGAGAGCACCAAACCCAAAACAGAGCCCGAGAGGACCCCACCAGCCTGCTGCAACCCCATTGATACGGCTGCCAACAGCAGAAGAGCCACCTACAACAAGAAGATTGAGCCGAAACCCAGAAAAATCACCCAGGCAAAAAGCAGTGGGATTTTGTCCCAAACATTCCTTCTTATCTACACATGGTTGAAGGGTGGAACAGGAAAAAGGAAGCTGAAAAAATGCCGCAGTTGAGCTCGGACGTACGGCAAAGCTGCTCGGGATAAAGCAGCGGAGTTTCGGCGGGCTGATTTCACACTACGTTTGCCCTTTGTGTGACGCACTTGTTTGCATGACGCAGTTGTTACATGATGCTGTGGGCTGCTTCCAGGGTGATAAATGGGGAAAAAAAAAAACAACTCCACAGAAAGCAGGCTGGAGAGAGCAGCTTGCTGCTGAAGCTTCAGAGCAGTACGCCATTCATTCAAGTGGCCATGAAATTATCAGCCTGTGGAGACTTTTAAAAACCAGTTTTTATCAGATATTTGGACATTTCCAACATCATTTCTATTGGACAGACATGCTGGTAAATGGCTTATCAGCCCTTCCTCTATCTCCTCTCTTTTAGCCAGTTTCAGCCCAGTACACAGCAGTTGTTTTTTATCACAGTGCTTCATGTTTAAATGTGCTACTGTATGCTACCTAATAAAAGGGAAGTTTTTAATTATACTCTAGGTAAAGAGAAGTTCAGTAAGGTAGTACTGGCAATTCTTAAATCCCTGGATGATTTTCTGTTGTAATTTTAAGATGTTTAAATTTTTTAAATTAAAAGGCAGAGGACAATGAAATGGGACAGCGTGCCAAACCATTCACCCCACACACGTGTTATCTCACAGGGAAGAGATTCCGTTCTAGCTTTATTACACTTCAAATTCAAATACTAAGCCAAACAGAGAGCAAAATGCAAAAGTGAAGGCCCTTCATATCCAAAACCTTGCTTCCTGCAGTCAGACCCCCGTGGCTTGTGCCTACACAGGACCTTGCTCTCCCAATCCAGACAACTGGTCAACCCAGCCCACCAAATTTCAGGCTCTAGAATCCAGCTGGCAAACAGCTGTAGAAGCACAACGATATTTACTGTCATCTTCCTTTGCAATTTACAGAGCCCAGGAACAAGTAAACCATTAAAATGATGCTCGCTGTATTTTATGTTGCATATAAAAGCACAGAAATTGAACAGATAGCCACATACCACTCGTGCCTTGTGTTTTATCTAAAATTTTAAAAATATGGATGTTTCCAGAAAAAGTAACCCCCCCAAGATGAGCTCACTGGGGAGCTGGGAGCACCCAGGGGTGGGCGGGGAGGCTGGGGAGCAGTGCTTCCTACACAGCACAGGGCACCAATGTGAGAACTGTGTTTGTAGTAGGAAAAGCTCAGTTATCTGCTGTTTTAACGCAAGAACGAGCTTCTGGACAACAGTACCAGAGACACGACCGTGGTCTGAACTGTAATTCCCTCCACACCCATTCTTGTAGGATTTACTTAATCATTTATATAAAAAATACTATTTGTATTTATCATGTCTGCATGACACGAGTGTCCCAATACACTGCATATTTGTATAAATGCAGAGTTCACTTTAAGCATAAAGGTAACCCAGAAAATCAATCCCAGTAATGCAATCTGGACTAGTATTGAATGAGGTCCTCACGGGAGCCACCAGGTAAAAGCAAATACGATGCAGTGCCAAACTATGAAAACAGAGTCAGTAAAACAAAAGCTGCTTTCTTGAACAGCTATGCGAGGAAACACTAGAAGGTGGTGATCCAACAGCAGAAAGTTTCAGCCTGCGAGCTTCTAGCAGCGTGCTCTGACTGCACGCAACGTGGTGTGCTAAAGCAAAGCGGGCACCTAACCCAGATCAGAAGTGCAACTTCCAGGGTAAAAGGAGAGAGGAATGAAAGAGAGGATATCCAGGCAGCGTGGATTGCAAGGAAGCTGGGCTCTTACCTGAAAACGCTTTTTTCCAAGCCAAAGAAGGAGCTAAAATTAGTTACGGTGAGGAAAAGTAGCATTAAGCCAAGAAGCCCAACGAAGGCTCTGGGAGCTATCGAAAGCTTTCTGATGAAAAGAAGCATGGTGAGATGCCGGGGAGAGGCGAGAGGCTCTGCTGCTGCTGCCCAGAGGTGCTTGCTAGGCAGTGCTTTCCACAGGTATGTGGAAGGAGTGGGCTGGTCTTCTCTCTGGGTTTCCCTATGAGAACATGCACACCCTCCCTGCCGACGTTCCCGGACACTTTGCACACAGATCCAACTCCTCAGAGCAGCCAGCCACCTTGCACTGCTCCCCACTATCACCCTAAGCTCCCTGCAACATGGAGCAGGGAACAAAACACCTTTTCCTGCAGCCAAGGGAGGTTTCCTCTATTTTCCTCAGTGAGGTTAGTCTGGTGTGAGAAGGAAACCCTTCGCTTCAAATCTGGGGATTAAAGTGTGAATTAGGAGAGCACCACACTTTGCAGACAAAGAAACTAACTTTCAGACTACCACCTGCCCATGGGCACAGGAAGATTTTTCAGCGTAGCCATAAACAGATCTCTGCTCTTTTCTTCTTGCTGTAACTGCTCGTAGCTCCGATCCAAAGCCAATCCCTGCCCCAGAAAGCTGATGGCTACATCATACACATCCGTTTTTACCTTGTGACTGCTTCGCTACAAGTCGGAGTTGGACTCCTGGCAAATCCACTACAGAGGAGGAATTTGTGTTTAAGGCAGCTTAGTGCTCAGCTAGCGCATTGCAGGGCTGGGCGCAGCCAGACAGTCCCCTCCCTCTCTAACAAGGCTGACCTGCCTTTGAGGCAACTGGAAAAACTGCAATCCAGCATTTCACTTCCTTGGAAAGAATCAACTGCATCCCAAACTAACCCCGCTACCGCTGACAGACTTGTTGTATGGCCTTGCCTGGAGCTCAGATTCCCCAGCTGGCTCAGGAACAAGCCACCTGAGCTCTGAGCTGCTTGTACAGGTAGCAGCACCGCGTGCTCTCCAGCTGCTCTGCTTTTGGGGCTCTCAGTCAACTTTCCTCCAGTACCATGGCTAGGACGGGGCTTTTACTTTTGGCTTTTCAGCTCTCAACCTATCACTTCACAGTGGTCACTGAGTGGCAGAAAATGACAGCACTGAAACAGGACACAGATGAATTTGGGTCTGCGGCTAGTTGGAGAATTCAGAATTGGATCACCTTGGTGACCCCCACAGCACAGCTACCTGAAATTCAGCTGGTCTCAAGGAAGCATTCAATATATCCGAATTTTTATCCCATGAAACATTTCATGCTTCTCATGTGTGAATTGTCATCACGGACAGACAACTGCCTTCTATGCTACTGTCCTTACTAGGACCCTGGTCGTTTGGGAACTAAACATTACAACCAGGCTTTGATCATCATCCTGTCAGGTCAAACAAAGCTTCACGGATGCCACGTGCATGTGAAACTCTCCAAGGGTAATGAATCCCTGCTGCAACCTTGGGGTTCACACCCCACTTGGAGTAGGGCAGTCGGGACATTCAGATCTAGGATGTGTTGCTCCTCATTGACATGTAGCACCTGACAATCCTCAGGTCTCAATCTCTCTTTTTCGTGAAAATCAGCAGTTTGCCTAGAGATTGACTTCTAGCAGTCCTAAAAACATCTCCCCACTAGCAGAGGGAAAGATGATCACAGATGAACAACAGAGATGTAGTTTTACATACTACAGCAAATGGATATTTTTACCCATGGGAAGCAGTTAAAAATTAACCCTAACAGTTAAAATGAAAAAGGTTATATGGCCTCTTACTACAGAAGTTGGTTTGTATGGCTCTTATCAATAATTAAGCTCAGACTGAGATTTTCTTGCTGACATCACAATTCTTTAAAGCTAACATTCACACTGTTCCTGAATACACAGAGAGCTTTAAGTTACAA
The DNA here is from genome assembly GCF_047663525.1 of Anas platyrhynchos. Lineage (NCBI taxonomy): Eukaryota > Metazoa > Chordata > Aves > Anseriformes > Anatidae > Anas > Anas platyrhynchos. The sequence goes on along the minus strand of NC_092605.1, from coordinate 8,392,109 downwards.
GGAAGCCAATCAGATTTCACACCTACCTTGTACCCATCCACACATCACAGCAAAAAAAACTGCAAGGATTCCCTGTACAAGGACTCAGAAGCAGCTGCATTTCTCTACTGCCCATAATTGCAGATAAACTAATGTCTCTGGTGCAAAGTGCAAAACATCAGATATCAGAGGGCCTAGGAGAGAAAAGTTAAACAGCAAGAAAGGTGCTGAAGAAACATGGGGGAGGTTGTTAGTCCAGGCTATAACCCTGCTTCCATCTACAGCGAAACATTTCATCCTTCCCACAGTGATCCTACAATCAAAGGAGATCCACTGCATAATTAGAGGCATTGAGAAGGGAATCAGCCGTGGTATTGCCCTACACTTGGGTAGCCCTCAGGAGCTCCAGGCAGTTCTGGAGAGATGGGCTACAGATCTGGGTGTGCAGCAGGCAAGCAGCGACTCAGTGCTCAGAAGATCCCTGCCAGTGGCAGACAGCAGTCCTGAAGCACTGATACGCACCGTGTATACCAGTGGCTTCATTTTAGCCTTCTTTTTTCAAGCCCTAGGCATACTGCTTGGAAGAAGGTTCTTGTGTGTGACTATAAGGCTTTTATTGTTAGCAGGATCCCAAAGGGAAATTCTGGAGGCAGCCAATGTTTTCCTTCCAGTCCTTCCATGTAACATCACTGCGAAACCAAGAGCCACAAGGGAGAGCAAGATTCCTATAACCAGAAAAAAGACAGCTTCCTTTGCTTTTAAGGAACTGCGCTGGCAATCGGCGAACATGTCTGTAGTACTCTGTGTTCAACAAAAATCGTGCTTGGGGGAATATCCGAATCTCTGGCAGGCAGAGTGGCCGAACTCAGGCTTGCTACGCCAAACATACAGCGTCTCACCTTCTTGTGAAAAAACACGCCCTCAGAGACTACCGCCTCGGACTTCCATGGAACATTATTTCACCATCTTTCCACCCCCACGACTGGAGTCAGCCCGTCATAGCTCAGCCAGGCTGGCGAGCTCAAACACCAGGTCAGCTTAGTAGATGGGGCTATGCACGAAGTCTCATCCGAGATTAGGGATGACCGTATCGAAAGCAGAGGCCAAGAGCAAAGCTGCTCCGTTCGCTCTCTGTAAGCAGTGTGACTCCTGAGAAACAGCTCACAGCCCTTAAAAACTGCTCTCTGACCCCCACATCCAGGGAGATAATTAACAAGACTGCACCTGACACAGCAGCTGGCAACATCTCAAGAGCCACAGGCCAGATACCAGCTTCCTTCGGCAAAGGAGAGGTTACGAGCTTCTCTGCAGCCCTGCTGGCAATCCCCAGAGATGCTGCTACCCTTGTAGTGCTGAGACTCCTAGCTCTGGCACAACTGCTCCATGTCCAGGGTGTCCAGCTACCAACACTGGTGCCCACACCAGAAGTTCTGCTCTTTAGCACTGAAAACAAGGCTTTTTTTTCTAGGAAAATATCCGGGACCATCAAGCGAAGATGGTTCTCTTAGTGCTTTTCCATCTATAGCACGCCATTTAATTCCAAATCCACTTAAATACATTCTTACTTACACCCTGGACAGATAAAAAGCAGATTTGCCCGTTTTGTTGTGTTTTTTAAACAAACTATCTCAGTTAGATTTTAAGCTGTGTGTGTTGTGGCTGCCAGCTAGAGTCTGAGCTACGCCAACAATCTGAGTGCAAGCTTTTGAGGGCTGTGTACCAAATCTTGTTGACTTGCCTCTGCCCAGTGCACTCACCATCCAAACGCCTCCACCAAGTCAACATCCTTTTGTGTGTCCCACCCCGACAGGAAGCCTAGCATGACGGAGAGCTGACAGACAGGGACGCAACTGATACCACGTCACAGTTGATTTGTGGGTTTGTTTTTTTTTCTTTTGTTTGTTTTTCCTTCACAACCTATTTGATGGAAAGATAAAAAATATTCTGTTCCCTCTGGGGAATCTCTGAGAAAGTTGTTCCCATATCAGCAGGACAGTATTGTAGACAGGTGAGCAGCTAATTTATTAAACTTATGGTTAGCTGGCCCCCTTACCAGAAAAAACAGCCTTTTTAATTCCTGCCTCTCACAGCTGCCAGGAACAGGAGCATTCCGGGATTCTCTGTTGCTCTGGAGAGGGAAACAGAAGGACCACAAAACCTACATCCCTCTCCACACCCCTGATAAGACACGCAGGCACACCTCGCAGCATTTCACACCTGGCTGCACAAATCAGCATCTGCACAGCTGTGAATTCATAGAATGCGTCGGGTTGGATGGGACCTTAAAGATCATCTAATTCCAACCCCCTGCCATGGGCAGGACCCCTCCCACCAGCCCAGGTTGCTCCAAGCCCCATCCAGCCTGGTCTCGAACACCTCCAGGGATGGGGCAGCCACAGCTCCTCTGGGCAGCCTGTGCCCGTGCCTCACCACCCTCTGAGTAAAGAATTTCTTCCTTATACCTAATCTAAACCTATCCTCTTTCAGTTTAAAGCCATTCCCACTTGTCCTATCACCACACTCCCTGACAAAAAGTCCCTCCCCAGCTTTCCTGCAGCCCGCTTCAGGTACTGGCAGGCTGCTCTAAGGACTCCCTGGAGCCTTCTCTTCTCCAGGCTGAACACCCCCAACTCCCTGTCTCCACAGGAGAGGTGCTCCAGCCCCTTCATCACCTTCATGGCCCTCCCTTGGACTCGTTCTAATACTTCTGTGTCCTTCTTGTGCTGGGGGCCCCAGAGCTGAATGCAGGGCTCCAGGTGGGGTCCTATGAGAGCAGAGGGGGATAATTCCCTCCCTTGACCTGCCAACACACTCTTTTTGATGCAGCCCAGTTGGCTTTCTGGGCTGCAGGCACACATTGCCAGCTCATGTCGAGCTTCTCATCAACCAGCACCCCCGGGTCCTTCTCCTCAGGGCTGCTCTCAATCCATTCTCTGCCCACCCTGTTTGTGCTTGGGATTGCCCCAGCCCAGATGCAGGACCTTCCACTTGGTCTTCTTGAACCTCGTGAAGTTCGCACGGGCCCACCTCTCAAGCCTGTCAAAGTCCCTTTGGATTACAGAATCACAGCTGTGCAGGTCTACTACTTTTGAAACCAGAAGTGAAATAATTCTTGGGAAGGCTTTTCCCATACTCTTCCCACTGACTCAACATCAAAAACCATCACTCTTGACCTCTGGCAGGACAACTGTGCTGCTTTTCACCCCAAAGGATGCTAAGTGCTACAGGAATGTAACATGTAAGCCTGCTTCCTGAGTGGTGGAAATCATCATGTCCCTGCCTTATAGCTGGAAATTTGTGGCCTCACAGTGCCTTCCTCTGTGTCCCTGACAAATGCAAAAGTGCCTTCACGCTGTTAGCTGCAGGAGTAGCAACGCCATGGGGTCCCGTGAAAAGTTAGACGGGTTTCCTGCTGGACATCACATGTTTTTCTTCCCTTCTCTCTTCCGTATATTGTCTTCTATTCAACAGTTCTTCCCCTGTTTAATTTAGAAACCTAGAGGTCCTGTGCTACTTTTCTCCACGTTACTCCTATTAACTTGGCAAAGGCTTTCACCAGCCAGGGAGAGAAGGTGACTCTTCGCCACCCAGCTGCACACCAGCTATAAATACACTGAGAAAATCACAGGCAAAGAAGTTGCTGGACAGGACAGCAGCACGCTGCTGCTTTAGGGGAAATGTGAGATCCTTGTGCTCGGGAATGGCACACCGTTCTCTCCCAGTTCCCTGGAAGTTACTTAGGATCTCTTCAGCTGGGGTTTGCCTCGCAGGCATTAGATCTTAAGGGAGGTTTGCAGAGTCTCAGCCTGGGCCAGGAGCATCATCCAGTCCTTTCTAAGAATGCTGTGTTATTATACATCTCTTCCCATAAACTACACTTCCTGAAGACAGGTGCTCCCCCAGCAAAAACCATGGCACGGAGAAATCAAGCAGGACACACACTGGGTCTGTTTATCCCTAGTTCTGTGGCTTGCACCTTGAACCTTGTTTCCCCGCTCTTAGTTATCAAATGAGAATGATCGAGACTCTAACAGAAACAGTCTAAGCTGTGTTGTTAACAGGATGATGCCAAACGCTGGTGGCCTTTAGCCCTTGTGCCAATCCCCACTAGCCTGCACTCAGAGCTCTCTCCTCCCTGCAGCATGCATTTTGCTCTCAGACACTGCATGCCATTTGTGTAGAGCAAGTTACTCACACCACGCAACCCCAGCCACAAAGGCTGGAAGAGACACCTCATGCAGTCCCTAGGCATCACATTGATATCTGAACCACACCCGTGGGTCCAAGGAGATACGAGCTGCAGTTTGTTTATTGTTCAGTGCTAGTGTTTTCCCTCCCTCTCCCTAAGCAATCCATAACACTGCATCACGCTCCAGTGTGTAAACTGTAAAAAAATCTCTATCCAGTTTTTTATGATACCAATCTTGCTCCACAGAACCTTTCAGCTTGGTCAAGGTCAGAGTTTATGTTTACGCTTTGATCTTATAACCATAAGTAAACAGCAGCCAAATTTACTTAAAATAAATTAATATTGATAAGTCAATGCACAAAACAATCAAGAGCAGACACTGAGAATCCTTTGTCCCAGTGGCTGTCCTTGATCTCAGATGTCTTTTCCAACTCAAATGATTCTATAAAAATAAGGACTTTAGAATATAACTTCTGGTTGTTTATCAACTTGTGCTGTTCTGTGGAGCAGTATGGTAAAGCAGCCTGAGAATCCAATAGCATATAACAAGAGTTGGGTTTATAACATTTATGTCATTTGTCCTGATGCATTTGGGTATTACCTCACTGCGTTTCCTCCCATTGGTACAGAAACACAGACTTTACTGCAGGGGTATGACCAGCCGTGCTCCAGCACCACATGTTTTCAGACAGAAGTTCCCTGAAATAAGCAGAAAGGAGACAGTAAAGGAGCAGTAAAGGAGCAGTAAAAGGCAGTTAAACACATGAGAATTTAACCAGGATGATGCCAACAGCCCTGCCTTCGCTAGAGCTATGAGGATTTTTTTTTGGTTTTAGCTTCATCTTAGACACTGGTGGCTCCACCACAACATGCTGAGAACCCTGATGGCTGAAGCCACAATGCTCCAGCAGCTCTAAAGTGGGCTTTTTGTTTTGCCACTGCCAAAATATTTCACTTGTTGTTCAGCAAGTCTGCCTACGAAAATCATTTGGATGATGACGAGTGCCCCACAGATACATTAGAATAACTACACGGTGTCCTGGATGGAACTTTGATAAATACAATTTGATTTCAGAATCAGAAAAATGTACACTACATTGTCTTTTGGTTTAATTGCTCTTTCTGTTTAAAGATAAATAGTCATATAAAAGATAATAGCATTTTATTTGTGGGTTTTTCATATGGTTTGCTATCTAATCTGTTCAGGAAATAAAAATACTTCCTGTCACGTCATATGATTAGCCTTTGGTTTGTTATCCTTCAAAACAATTTATTGCCTAGGGATCTTATTAATTGCAATAGTTTTTCTACAAGGTCATCCCCTTCAGTTGTTTATTCTTCCCTGTTAAACACTATTCAGTGAATACAAAAATCAACATTAAACACTATTCAGTGAATACAAAAATCAACAAAAACGGTATCTTACGGCTGCCCGATCTTGCGTCAGGGACTCGGGGTTAGGTACACTCAGCCACAGACACCCATTCCACCTGCCTGCTTTGCAAACTGCACCTGGAATGCCAAAACCAAGCCAGGCTCAGCAGTCACCAACATCACCGGGGTTTTTCTGAAGGGCAAACCGAGTCACACTCATACCTGCAAGCTCTCAGCCACCAACTGCATAAAGCTGGCTTGAGTCAGTCCAGATGATGAAGTTCTGTTTCACCACCCCATCTGGCAGGTGGAACTGATGCCCGGAGAGCAGAACTGGCAAATAACGTGCCCTTCTTACCCCATCCCTTCCTAAGTGCATTGAAACATGATTTTACATGCCAGGCTTGTCAATAGTGTCAGCTAAGTGACCTGAGGAGCATACAGCCAGTCTCCCAGCCACACCTTTCTCTAAATTAACCACCCAAAGGCCTGGAGGGTCATTTATGGCAATTTTCTGATTCTTACAAAGTGCAAAACAGACTCAAGGACACCAGAGAGGCAACAAATGCAGAGCAACCTGCCATCTGTTCGAATTGTTTAGGGAGGGAAGGGAGGTTTGAACCAGTTGGTCTTGGATCACACCTCTGCTGTCCCACCACATGCTGACCCCCCAGGTGGAGGGGACAGAGCAGGGGACAGAGCCTGACCGCTGCCATCATCACTTGCTCTGTCCCCTTAGGACAACACGATGGATCAGTCTCAGGCTCCCAGATCCTAACTCCACTCCCTCACAGACATGGAGATGGTCGTTTGTCCTCAGTTAGGGTGCTCAGGGGGTGCAAAGGGCAAGGTGAAGCCCACCATTTTGTGATAAAATTACAACAGGGATCTGCCCCGTCTCTTGTTGCGGAAAGGTGAACAGAGACACCAACACCACCTCCGTAGTCTTCTCAGGATAAATATTATCCAACTGTCACACACAGTGCCCATCATCCCTGGGTACAGATTATCCATGAGCAAACTAGGATGCCAGCTCACCCTTTGTTCAGAAACCATTTGCCACCAAGGGCTAAAGGGCGAGCTGGCAAAGAGAACGAGTGGCACCAGAAAGGAGGCACCACAAGGACAGCAGATACGAGACAGGAACCATTACTGCAAGACAAAGAAACCCAGTCCACACAGGAGGAAGAATTGGCAGCACCAAGCCTACAATTTTCGTGCAGCGCTGCCTGAAACAGAAATCTCGCTTATGCCAAAAGTCAAACTTCTCTGTTTATTTAAGTAGATTTCGGTGCGTGGGTGTGAAAACTTCAGCATAATCTACAGAGAAAAGCTGGGCTTTCTATTTTCTCCATCCAGCTTCCACAGGTTTTCTATTATTAATACACAGGGTAACACCCCAAGCAACTCGTCCCTATCGCAGTGGAAAAAGAAACAGAACACAGATCATAAAAGAGGAACAGACAACAGTTTTCCAGGCTGAGGAGACGAGTTAACAAAAAGCCAAAACAAAGTTCGGAGACCAACGGGTTCGTCTGATTCTCCCTTCCAGCCACTCTGTCCTCATGTAAACCACATCTCAGAAGCATCCAGAGGCAGTAACTCCTCCATTTTGTTAAAGACAGCTCCGATTTTTAGGACAAATGTCAGATCCTGGGACAAGCCAAGGCTGTCAGTCATTCCATCTCCCTGCAAATCCCTGGGCAGCCCTATTTTGTCTGTCCAGTCACATTTTCAGTGACTGCTTTCTTCCTTCCAAAGGTCACAGCAGCGCCCATTAGCTGCTGGGCTGCAACATTTCACCTCCCATATGAAAAAGCTGGATTTTCAAATGGTCCTTGCTGCCATGAAAGGGCACCAGACACAAACGGAATGGCAGCTTGTGGGAATTCATGGTGACAGGAGGAATTAGAAGATTCGGTAGATGCTCCCTGTTGAACTAATACCAAGTCCAAGCAGCTTACAGTAGGATGAGAAATGCAGGGATGAATCTGATGTTGTTTTTTATCTTAAGTCAGGACCTGCTTCACATATGACCCAGTAACAGCAGAATAAGATGCCATCTCTTCTGACCTCTTTCATTTATAGGGGCTATTCTCTAGACCCTGGTTAGTCACACCTGGGCGTGCATCTCACCAAATCAGCTCCCAGTTAGCTCAGACATGAGCTAACAGGTACACACACAAACAGGCACAAACACAATGCTCTGTACTCATCAGCGTCATCACACACTGGTTTTCAACCTGTACTCCACAGACTATTAATGGTCTTCAGAAACATCTACTGCCAGCAGGCTTCTTGCTGCCACGCTTCCTAAGTATCTGGAAACTGGAGAAAGCTGAAAGCCAGTCCTATGATGCTGGAAGGCATTAAAGATTAATTAATATCGCTTTTAGGAAGACTTACTGAACTGAAGCAGCCATCCCCCTTGCTACAGATGAAGCACTTGCATCACTTCTTTTCCCACCCTCCCATTTCCTTAAAACCAGCACATTGAGTAATTCCCGCTTCCATCAATTATCAGGAGCAGAATTCCAGCAACTGAGTCACATCAATAGAGGTTGCACAATAATCTCTCACTACATGGGCTACTGTTCTTCGCTTCCTTTCTGATAAAGGGCTGTAACTGCCAACAAGGCAGACAAATTACAGAGAAGGAATGATCCACAAAGTCTTCTTTGTAAGGATGACGGTTACTTCTTTAAGGGAGTTAAAGAGAAAAAAAAAGAAGTCAAGAATATTACAAAAATGTAATATACATTGCAAATACCTATTTCAGATCTTATCTGACGCTATGGCAGGCAAACAATTCAAACACGTCTTGCCCTCGGGAAAGGGCTGTATGTGAGGAATGCATCTTCTCTTCCCACACTACGAGGTAAAACCACAAACTCTGACAACAAATTTTTACTCCGATGACTTAGCTAACCTACTGCACTTGAGCGAGCCAACAAATACTCATCCTGAAGATGAAACAAAACTTCATCTTTGGGGACTGGAGAACTGAGGAAAGTTTTAAATATATATATAGTTTAAATCTGGTTCTGATTAGGAAGAATTACTCAGACTTGAAACAGGCTGGGTGGAAACCAGCAAAAATATGAGTTTTCCCATATTTAGTAATTAGCTAAGTTTAGCCAGTCCCAGGAATGCTAAGTAACAGGCGGATCACAAAATAGCAATTTTCTGATGAATCCTGCTAAGGAGAAAGATTGTGCACATCCTTCTTCCTAATTCTTGCTGAAGCAAAACTACTCGAGGTCTCAGTTGGAGCTGTGCGGGACCTCTCTGCTGTTTGTATAAAACAACAGCACCATCCAGCGGATGAGCAGCACTTGCTTTTCCTCTCCCACCTCACGTCCATCTACAGAAAACGCAGCGTATAAGCTTTATTCCAATTTTAAATGTCCTAGTGCTGCACTTATTTTAGCCTTGGGTAAGAAAAGGTCAGACATTTCAGGAGAGCGGTAAAAAATAGCTCCCAAAAGAATTAAATTTTCCACCGCCGGGCATCTCTGTCAGCAGACAATTCCGCAGCACCATCGCCCTCCAAACACTACCATTCCTTGCACCACGAATTTAATCTCTTAATTGCTGCAGGGGTGGAAAAAATGACCCCAGCAGAGGTAATTGGTCATCATACCTCACCCTTGGATTTTACCACTGGAAACAGCTTTGCAGCCAGATGTGCTGCAGTGAGCCTACGTATGACCACACGGAGAAGGCACGCAGCTCCCCCGCTACGTTCAGCCCAATTTTGGTGATGTGTCGAGGCTGGTTAGGATTCCCCAGGACAACGGCTGTTTCATCTGTCTGTACAGTGGAAACCTTAACAATTCGGTTTAACACGTGAAAATAGCCAATTCCAGCAGCGGAGGTATGACACTACCCTCTCACAGAAAACAAGATCAATTAGCCCCTTTCTTTGAGACAAATGAAGATGAAACAAGCTATGCGAAGCTTCCTCTTTTGTTTGTTTATTGTTCCAGATGAAATTTGGCAGTGAACAAATGTGAGCAGTACACAGCATTCTCAGCAGCTGACCACACCGTGACTCACTCACTACACACTGGTAACTCAATGACTGCATTCCTGACCTACTTGGGGAATTAAGCTGGCATTTCAAGCAGACTTTCCACTTCAGAGAAAGGAGCATCTCACAGCTATTCCAAAGTTCCTGGCTGGGATCCACTAATTAGATGAGCTTCATACGTACAAGATGATATTCAAAGTGAACAGAATTCACGTGGACTCCCAGGTTGTCCTTGCAGAAAGCCAGATTCAGAGATGTGGTGCTAGCACTATGCTTTCATCTCCTTAGCTTACCTTTAGGAATTCTTACTACCTAGTGCTTCTTCCATAACTCACAGTCTGAACATGCACTCAGACCAGAACCTCTGCCATGTCGTTTGACATTTAGAGAGGACTCACATGAACGATCAGATTCCTGGAACACATCAAAAGCCCTATAAAACCCCACTTCTGTGAGAAAAGCTTTAGTCATATCACAGAGAAAGGAGAATCACGCACGTGCCACAAAGGGAAGGTATGCATTTTCACTACACGTTAGCAGAAAGGGCTAAAACATCCAGGTTTTAGAGATTTGTTTCTTTGGTCTTTTTTCCATATTGTCCTCGTGTCATATCAACATGACTCATTGAGAAAAGCTTGGGAGGTAGTAAAGGTGAAACTGCCTTCTTAAAGGAGATGCTTACACCACACATTCACTGCTTGGTTACCACACAAATTCCTTCTAGCCAGTAGTTACTGCCTGTTTCAGAACTGGCTATTTCACTTTTCAGAAGAAAATATATTTTCTAAAATAGCCTGTTATATACAACATGGTTTTTCAGTTCTCTTCCCACCATTATTACAGAGATAAATCCAGTTTATTACAAATTCAGAGAGACTGCAGCAAGGGGGGATTGCTTTTTCTTCCCCAAAACTAGTCTGGAAACTCCCACGTGTTCTCCTCTGGTGGATATTAATGAGAACTTTTGCCTTTGATTCATTCTGAGAAATACCTAAGAGGAATTTAATCAAAATATTTGACATAGTTTGCAAAAACCCTGGAACTCCCCCGAAGAATGCAGAAGGCGGCAACGTAACATAGAAAATACCACTGTAGGAACAAATAGCAGAGGGTTTATGGCGGGTATGGGGCCACAACCTGTCCCTGCTATTACTATTCCTATTTCCTTTGAAGAAAATGACAGTGGAAACCCATCTCTTTGCTATGAGATACATCTGCCACACTCACTGGCACAACTCCTCGTAGGGTTGGCACAGTCGACCACTTTAAGTACTAATGCACTGGGCCAAGCCCAATTATAGGTAACTTACACCAGCTGGAGCGCAAAGCAGATGCTATCAAAACAAAAAGCACAGAGTTTACCGGTATCAGAGGTAAACTACAAAAAGAAAAGCAAACACAGGAGATCTGTAGAGTAACTTTCTGCAGATGAAATCCCCACCAAGGCTCCTAACAGAGTGAAAGGAGGGGAAATCTGCTGTGTCCTGCCTTCAACTCTTCCACCTGAAGCTCCTTAGCTCAATCATTATGACTTACAGAAAGAAAAAAAGAATGCACTGGATCTCTATTTCCTGCTCAAAGACTTGGCTGCATGAAAGACAAGAAACACACCCAAAAAGACTGCGGGCGTGTAACAGAATGCTCTTATTCCCTGACCCGCCCCAGCACATCCCGTTCGTTATTTGTTCAATAAAGGGGTCGCAACACTGGGGCACCCTGAGGTGAGGCACACACATACATAAGAGCCCCGGAAGAAGGGAGAATAACAAAAACTTGAAGAAAGAAAAAAAAAAAAAGCAGCTACAAAGCACTTTAGCGCAGCCCCGTGACGAACGGGGCACACGCACATATAAATATATAAACACACAAACAGCCCCGCGCCAGCAGCCGCCGCCATTTTGTCGTGCGGCCGAGGACGGCCCCGCGCATGCGCGTCCCCCCCCCCGCCCATCGCTGGCAGCGCCCGGCTGCGCACGCAGAGTGCGCATGCGCACGACCGGATGCACCCGCGCATGGCGGTCTCGTGGCCGTGCCTCCCGGAAGGAGTTGCCGGTTGCCATGGCAACGGGGCCTGCTCTGGGGCCTGCTCCTTCCGGTCGCGCCACCCGGTTGCCCAAAGCTCTCCGCCCCCCCGCTCCCGAGCGCCGTCTCCCCTCTGATGCCCACGGCCATGTCCAAGGGGCTCCTGTTTGTCAGAGCCTGGCAGTGCCGGGCCTTCCTGCAGCAACCAGGGGCTGTACGCGCAGACAGCCCTCTGCCTCACGGCTCAGGCAGAGGCTGCTTAACTGGCTTCATTTCTGTCTTAAATATGGGCCTCATAAACGGCTGAGGGCTATTACCGCTGTTCTGTCAGCAGCAGCATCTCAATATTTTGGTCATGCCGCCCACGGGAGGTGTGGCGGGATGGGATTGATGGCAGCTGTTCTTCCGTGCTTGAGGCTGTTGCTGCTGGCACGGAGTTAAACCGAGGTGTTTGAGGAAGTGGTTTTGTTCAGGGAAGGCTCAAATGTAAAACAATAAATAAAAAAATACTTTGGGAATAAACTGCAAAGTCTCCAAGACAAAGACTAACTAACTAAATAATCATCCAAATCTTAATTCTCCTTTGCTTTCTTTCAAAGAGAATTTTGGAAAAGAATAAGGCTGCAATAAGGGAGAAGCCCCACATAAAAATTTCCTACCTTTCTCCTATTGTACAGGTTGACAAAGGAAATAGTGGGCTGGGCACACAGCAGCTTTCTGTCTGCTTGATTTTTAACGTGAGACAACTTTGCCCACATAATTAATTCCTGTTGAACGAGAGAATTTTCAGATATGACATTTAGGTGAAGTCATGACTTGGTAGTAAAGCCAGCTTGATCTCATAATAAGGGTACACTGACTCAAGTGAAAACATTTAAAGTTAAAATGATTCCTATAAGTTAAATGGTATAGTGTTATAGGATGTGCTGCAGTGGGAAACTGATCAGATAATGAAACACTTGGTACAATTTTCAGATTCAAAAGAATTACACAAAACAAAAACCTAATATGAAAATATCATTCCATACAACTGGGTCAGAAAATTTTTCCTCCCTTTGTCAGCAGTTACTAAAACCAAGAAAGTCCTTCCTGATAATAAAATGTTTAACAGGATTTCATAGGAGAGAGAAGTACACAAGAAGACATTCAGTTTAAGTTAGGAATGCTCACTGATTTACTCTGTCCAAACCACCAAGGGTCAGTCGAGACTGTTCAAAACACGATAAGTTCACAGAGGTTTTCAAAGCACATAGTTTCCTACATAATTTTTACACTAGGAGAATAGGATCCGAGTTTGACACAATCGTCCTTGTAAAAATGCCAGCCACCTTTCTGTACTGTTTTTACCAGAGTCAAGAGGCGAAGAGATGTTTCTGCTTCCAGGCTGAAGCTAGCTGCAGTTTTCACATGAAGATGAGCTCAGCGGGGTCAGCCGGAATCGTCTTGGATTTGTTTCAAAAATCCAGTGTGAAGGAGGATGAAGTATTCCTTTCAAGGAGATGGGAATGGCAGCTCACATCTAATCAGAGCATAAATGCTTTGTCTTTGGCTATTTCCTTTCTAACTGTAGGATTGAAAGCCTCTCTGCCAAGAGAGGTTGTGCAGTCTCCATCCATGGAGATTTTCAAGACCCGACAGGATAAAGCCCTGAGTAACCTGGCTGATCCCATAGCTGATACTGCTTGGAGCAGGAGGCTGAACTACAGACCTCCTTTTGTTCCTCCAACACAAATTGTTTTATGATTCTATTCTCTTCATCCATTTTAAATCTGTTCTGTTATCATCTTTGGCTTCTATCAGGTCTCAAACCAATTAATGACTAGGTTTGAAAATTCGTTCTTACAAAGCATGACCAGGGAAAAGTTTAAAGTTTAACTGCTTTGAATGACTGAGACATATGGCCCAGCCAGAAAGAGGTAAAATCTCTATATGAGATGAAAATGCCATGATAGTTCAAGAAAAAATGATGAAAAGGGTGAAAAAATGCAAGTCTTTAAAAATACTTATCATAGACCTATACAGATTTGCAAAACAACCTGGAAATGCAAAATAACTACTGAAACATGTTTATAGTACTACAATCTCCAGTGTCCTGCATAAGGGCCAAGATGACTTCTGGGCATAGTCTTCACTGGCTACAGGGTTATATATCATACAGTCTAAGCTGCTCCTTCATGTCTCCTTCAGACATCTCTCCAAATGTGTCACTTTTTTCCTTCATGAGCCTGAAGATGGCAGCCAGCTGCTCTCTCTGAACCCTGTCAACAAGAAAAGGAGAAGTAGGAATAGCCAGTCCCCAGCACGCACTTCGAGCAAGCACACCATGGTCAAACGAAACATGAAACCAAACGTGGGTCATTTTACAAGCCCTGCTGACAGCAGGAAACCTGCCCGTGTGAGATGAGAAAGGGATAGCTTCTGGTTCTCCTTCCTCCACCCTCCCAGCTATCCAATTATCTTGCAGATCTCTCTGTGGTTCTTTATATATGGAGAGGAAACTGACTGCTTTAGCACCAGCTTTGGAGTTTCTTAGGGTTTATCTATGCTCAAAGTTCCAGGTTAGCTCCACATGTGGAATTTTGTAAGGCCGCTATGTCCTGATGTAGCAGACCCTATAACAAAACCGCATTAAGCTTCATCAGCACAGAGTCCTTTCATTCTGTAAGGAGAATATGTATGCAGATACAGAGTAATTCAGGAAAAACCATCAAATTGAAAATGTATACCCTACCTTAAAACTAGAGACTAGACTGCCTTCCAGGGTGGACATGACTTTAATCAGCCACTGGAAGATAAGATCGTAGATAAAATCTGCTTAGATTCAAGGGTTGATCTGCCACTGTCAAAAATGAGATGGCCTCATGTAGTCAGTACAGCAAAAAGGTGATTCCTCTGTGGGCAGAGTCTGACCAACAGACCATCTAGCTCAGATTTACAACCCTAGGAAGTCCCACAGTTGATGATTAACTTCCTGTTCCCCATAAAAAATTATATCCTGACTTTTGCCTAACCTGAAGAAGTTAACCATTGTTATATGTCCTGCAGCGCAAGGATTGGTATTTGTCAGACAGTGCTTTATTTGAGGAATCTTTACAAAAGAGTTTATATTGTTCATTCATCTACTGATCATTGCCCAGAAATACAAAAGGGTGGGCTGTACAGGAATATCGTGTTCTCAAGTACATCATGAATTAATGCAACTGTTTACAAAATCGCTTTTTAGGTCCAAATGAATGTGCACTGTGGCTCTGATCTGGGCTGGTACGTTCTCACTACCAGACTCCTGTAGGATCGAGATCAGATTGCAGCACTGCCTTGCACACCTCATACCTGACTCTGCTGTGTGAGATTAAAACAATTCAGGAGGTTGTGGTGCTTTAGGTTGTACCAAGGGAGAAGAAATTTCTGTTACTTCAAGGCTCATTTTGTCCCTGAAGGACTGTGGGGTCACAATTCAGCCATGGCAACTCAGAGCACAGATTTGTTGCAATCCCAGCTCCTCCTGCGTCTTCACCATCATCAGTCCTCCCCTGGGCTGGAAATACAGCCTCTGGCTTTTACTTCCACATGGTCGTCCTGTCAAGAGTCCTTTGTCCCCGCCACAGCCAGTTTTCTGCATAAGGCTTTAATACGCCGTAATTAATCCACTTAAATTCATGTCATTAGTCAACCTGGGGTAGTCTCCCTGCAAGTCCTATGTAGGCAAGCTGCTCCTGTAACAGGAGCGGTACAAATATGTATTGACAGGAAAAACTAGGACACAACCTTTGCTAGAAAGAAGAGAGCGCAGCATCAACGCATCAGAAGCAATCAAACCAGGACCAAGATCAATGGAAGAAGACCACTGGGAAAGGGCAGAGGAGCCTTCGCGTGCTGAGCTCCTGATGAGTGGGGCTCTGCGTTTTCCCCTCTCCGAGGCTCAGCCCCAGCAGGAGCAGCTGGCTGCCTTCCCAGCACCACTGCTGCAGGCAGGGCTGGAAGAAAGCGGATCCTGGCAAGAGGAAGCTCGTTTGCCAATTACATAGTATTACAATTAAAATGCAATTGTCCCAAGGCCAAACATAGCCTGATAATGACGTGGGATCTTCCGGTCAAGAAAGCTCTGCCCACAGGCTCTCAAGCACCTGGATTTGTCTGCCTCTTCTGTATATTTCTGCACTCACACGAAATACATCCGAGTGCGCTTTCCAGACCAGATGAAGGGAAGCACAGTCGTTAGCGATCAATATTTTATTTTAGATCACCGCTGAGCACTAGAGGGCACATTTCCATTCTGATGTGGAGAAATTCAATACACATCTTTGCCTCACATGTCGGAAATGCATGCCAGCTGGGAATGCTCCACGCAGGTCTGCAGCCCTCGCTTATTATTTCACAGGCATCAACACTGCTCAAACCTTCAGCTCCCCAAAGCCCCGTTTCTTTGTCTCCCCACCTCTAAAATCAAGATCACAGACAATACCCACTTGTTTTTTTAAACACACCAGTGCATTTTGCTATCCCCTTGACTTTAAATATCACGGCTGTGCATGTGAAAACAGAAATTAAAACAGAGCTGGTACTGCTGTGTGCTACATAATCTAAAACAAAGGGAGAACAAAACAAAGATAGAGAGAAAAGAGCCTGGGAAAGAAGAGAAAGGCATCAAAAACATGAAAGTGATTTCATAAAGAAGCTTCTCCTATCAAAGGCGACCTTGTAAAACAACTTTGTAGTGTTCTGGGTTGTATTTTCTTGACAACTTCAGATCAAACCTACCCCATTTGCGAGTAAAATCATTCTCTCCATAAGTGCTGTCCTCAAAGCTACTTGGATTCAAGAGGTAAATCAGGATTTTACTTATTGCTGACAGAATAATTAAGGTTTTTCAAAGCAGCCAACTTCTTGATAGGGAATTGAATTTGCATTCTTAACTCCCTTAGGCTCCTCTAGACATTTCAGTCCCAAACTTTTACCGTTAGCTGAAGTTTTGGGACAGTTAGCCAGAGGCATATTAAAGGAGATTTATGTTTCAGGAACTGCTGGGCATCTGTGTTCACAGCAGCTGAAATCCTGGGCAGAGCTCTGTCTTTGAGACTTTTGCTAATTGCTCCACAACCAGACAAAACCAGGATCCTTCTGCAACCCTGCTGCTCCAGCAGAAACAGCAGAAAATCCCTGGTTTTCACCACTTGCCTGACTATTCCTGTTCAAGTCAGTGGAATCACTTCTGGGGTAAAAGGCACGAGAAAGCAGAATGTACCTCTAACCTAAAACCCAGATTTTCAACACAAATCTCTTGAGGGAGAAGTTCCAAGCTGCTGGAGGCAGGGAGAACAAGCACAAACCAAATAAACTATTCAAAGGTTTATTGGACCAAACAAAGGCAATTTTTACAGATTCAAGCCACTAGAATTACAGTCCTTGGTATAAGAGCCACCATCAGATACAAAACAAACAAACAAAACAAACAAAAGTAAAAAATACCCAGACAGCCATTTGAGTTGAAGAAATGGTTTGACTCGCCGCCACTAGCAAAAAACCTGGGCTCGACTATAGACTCTGCTCGATGTACATATTGCCATGTAACTGAAACACAACGTATATAAGGCATTCTTTGCATAGTTGGGTGCTTGGGACACAGTCAGCCGGCCAGCACCGGAGGGGGACAGCGGCCGTACTAGAGGGATGTCGAAGCAGAGGGTCTGGGTGTGCCTAAGCTCATACGCAACCCACCGAGCACGCTTGCAGTTGTTGGCTGGGAAGGGGCAGCCCAGCCTCTTCCAAAGCTGAAGTCTCCTGCTGTTCCTTAAATGAGCCCTTTTATTAAGAGTTTGCCAACCCCAGGCGCTGGAAAGGACAACTGTGTACAAGGTTTCAAGTATTGTCTGCATAGGAATTAAAAAGGAAAAAAAAAAAAAAAAAAAGGAAAGCAGCCTGTTGGGGTTCTGATATGTTTGCAGCTTTAGCCAAGAGGCTCTTGTCTTGCAGTGAGGGAGAAACTCTGAAGGACGCATCCCCAGCCAGCCTGGTGTTCCTACAGCATTGCTAGAGAGCTGGGACCCTCTTCTTGTCTCGCAAACCAGCAGGGTTTGGTTTGAAACCTGCTGTGCCTGAAGCAGGTAAATGCCCCCAGCCAAACACATCTCCTGTATGTGACAGAGCTGGGGGGGGTGCTGAGTTCAGGCTCCCACAGACAAGCCACGGGGCTAGCAAGAGAAGAGGGCAATGGAACAGCAAGTGGGCAGAGGAGCAGGGAGGCTGTCTCTTCCAGGACCCCCCCCCCAAGTCTCATCCTGAGCCAGAGGGACCCCGTGACACCGTAGCTGCCTCCTCAGATCGCTCCCCCTGGGGACCAGAGTAGGGAAGCGTGAATCCAGAGTACCAACAGCAGCCAAAGTGTGGGCTCCTAAACCTCCACCACAAACAGAACCACTAAACTATCAGTCCTCAGCACCTCTCGAGTCTTCCCTCTACCCGCAAGAGCAGCTCTCTGCTAAAAGCACTACAGAAGCAAGATCTGGGTCGGTCCAGCTACCAGCTTCCCTCCCTCACTTTGACCTGCTTTATCCTTCAAATAGAGCAACAC
Organism: Anas platyrhynchos; assembly: GCF_047663525.1. Lineage (NCBI taxonomy): Eukaryota > Metazoa > Chordata > Aves > Anseriformes > Anatidae > Anas > Anas platyrhynchos. The sequence goes on along the minus strand of NC_092605.1, from coordinate 8,373,944 downwards.
TGTACATCTGAAATCCTAGACAGCTCCCACCCCCCAGCAATAAAGAGGAGTTTGGCTCTGGGGAGAAACAGCTTCGTGGTCTGGGACGAGGGCCAGGCTGGTCTGGGAGAAGAGCTACGGTTCACCCACCCCTCTAAAGGAACAACACAGATTTCATGGCAGGGCTAACACACAGTGATGAACACAACTAATGGACTTGCTGCAGATTTGGTATCCGATTTGGGTTCTGTTTGAGGGAGAGGGAAAAAAGGTTCATCTCCTAGGACATCCCAGCCCCCCAAACACAACTCAAGTCACTCCTTGGGCCCAGCCCCGGTCCCTGGAGCCACACAACAGGATCTCCTCAAACTTGATACCACAGGAGTTTTTGAAGGACTCAACTTCAGAGCAAGAGGGGATGCCAAGTTTTGAGGGCTTATGGATTTCTCTTATGGGTGTGTTTGGTTGGTTTTGGTATTTCTCTCAAGCCTTTAAAGATGCCAAGGGATGCCTTTAGGAGGAGGCTAGGGACAACTTCATATAGTCTTCAGTTCTGCAAAGAGAAACAGGGAGAGAAGAGAAATCATTTCAGTCCTTTCACCCCTCAGGTTGGTTCATTATTATTCACATAAACGAGCAGGGGGAGAACTCAGTGTGTCTGGGGGGAGGCAAGTCAGCTTCCCCCTTTTGGGGGCAGCAAGCCCCTGTTTGCAAACCTCAGCCCCTACGGAGGCACATCGCTTCATCAACTGCAGCAGGATAGCTGAAACCCAACCAAAGAAGTGTCAATCCTCTTGTCTGGCACCAAATCTAAACGACAACCTTTCTGGCCTACTGATGAGAGCTGGAAAAGCCCAGCTAATCGGAAACCTCCGTTAGCTCCAGGGATTACTGCCTCGCTGTCCTGTGCAGAGCCCCCTTGGGCTGCTGGCACACCTCACCAGCTCTGATTCCTCCTCCTACCTGCAACCAGGTGAGCCAGGATCGAGTCCTGGTCTCACAGAGCAGTGTGCCTGAGCAGGTCGACCTTTCTTGATCTCCCTACTGATGTGTCTGATCGAGGAAAAGAAGCAAAAAAAAAAAAAAACAAAAACCACAAAAACAGACCCTACAAGCCATGGGGCTTCCTTTTAATGGGACTTTTTCCCAATATCTCAGAGAAGGAGAGTGAGTTTATGAGACATGTCTCATGGGTGGGACATTCAGGCACTCCCCAGGGTCTTGCAGCATGTTGTTAGCAGAGCAGGGCTAAAAGAATGTGGTCCTTTGTTCCCAGCTTGAACACTGCAGATGCTCTGCCCTGAGTGCCCCAGCATCTCTCATGGCCCACCATCCAAAACCAGAAACACCCAGCAGGAGGCTGGGGAGCTCCCCACAGCCATGGGGACCTGTGCTGAGGAAGCCACAACGCCCATTACCTTGCACTTACAAAGGGATGTACCCCAGCCTAATTCCTCTGAATTCAGCAGGATTTGTGGTCCCTAATGCCTGAGTCTCATCCAGAAGTCACCAGCTCCTGGCAGCTAGGGCAGGAGGGCGAGTCGCAGCCTCATTTCTTCCTTACTCTTCTGCAAAAGGTTCCGCTTTCCAGCTGCCTTGCGAGTGCAGTCGTCGACCCAAATCCTAGCAGGGAGGTGCAGGCTGAAGCCTCACGGGGGTGCAGGGTGACTCAGGCAGCGCTGGGGAGGCTCAGTGCCTGGCCCATTAGGCCAAAGAAAGGAAATTCTCCAGAGTGGATAATCGCTCTGTGGGATCCGCAGCGCTGAGGATCAGATCATCCCGCTCAAGCCACGCGAGCGTAATCAGATTTCATGCATGAGGGCATAAGCTCGTGGCCACCGGGGCCAGAAGGGAGAGGTCCCCTCCAGCGTGCCGCCGTTGGAGCGGGGAGGGATGGAGGATGTCAGGGAGATGGGCCGGGGATCAGCTGCATCCCCTCTGCAGGGATACTCACCTCCAGGACGGGGCCAGGCAGACAGCTGGGCTGAGATCTTTATGAGGACGTCTGTCAAAGCCATGAGTTCCCCACTGCACAACTGGGATACCCCTGGCTGCTCCTGGAGCGAGCTGGGAGGGGGATTAAAGAGCACGAGGCAGTCTGTCACCAGGGACATCAAAGCCACGTAACCCCTGGGCTGAGAAGCTCTGGCATTGCTGCCCCGGAGTCTAAGAGACTTAATTATCTTGGGGTGGAGGCTGAGCCGTGAGCCTCTGCTTATCCCAGGCTCTTCCCTCCTTTCCATTTGCCTCGGATGGTGAAATCAGCCAGGCCAGCGTGCTTTCCCCCAGCTGCACATCAGGCAAGCCAGGTGAGGTTCTGCTTTTGCTAGACGCCCCTATTTGAATTTAATATAAAATTGTACTTTTTGTCAGCTGGACGTGGCCACGTGCGAGGAACACCTGGAGAAGAAGAAGCTCAGACAAGGGAAGGTCCCTGGTTGTGAGGAAGGTCCGGGAGCTGAAGGTCTCGAAGACATCACTTCTGAGCTACGAGGGGCTTGGGGCAACATCTCCGTGGGAGGATCGAGGTAGCAGGGAGTCATACAGCATCCTTCTCAGCACAGCAGCCGGAGGCAGCATGCCGAGACCCCCAGGTGCCACACCTGAGCTGGCAGTGGGAGCACTGGAGCCTGAGGCTGACCACCAGTGCAGGAAGCAGGAGGTGACTGGCCTCTGCTGCTGGGGACACGGGGAGGATGTTCTGGTGGGGAGTTCAGAGCCCTGGAGCCCTCCTTTCTTTTTGCCCAGTTCCTCTGCAGTCTGCCATCAGCATCTCCAGCACAGATGGAAATTGAGTGTCACTCCCATGGGCTCAGAAACATTCCCCTCACTCCGGCTCAGCAGTGGCACTGGCACAAGGGCACAGACTTCTTGCCTCAGAGAGCAGACAGCACTGACAAACAGGGCAGGCTGGTGGCATCCCCATGTGCTTTTATCCTTCATGCATGCAAAATCCACAGCAGGAGGTCAGGAAATCCTGGAGCCTGTCCACAGACCAGAGCTTTCCAGAGCGGCCCTTGCACTCCAAGGAGAAGATCCCAGAACATCCCTTGCTCTGAACACCTCTGGGAATTGCTTGCACCCTTTTCAGGAAGAGTTTCCCTCAGAAAGCTGGTTTCCAGAAGCATGGAGCATTCCCAGCTCCTTTCCCTGGCGGGGAAGCCAGTGCTCGGCTTCTGAGGAGCACCAGTCCTCTGGTCTGCAATGCTGGCAGGGAGGGCAGCTAGCAAGGTGGCTTTGGGCTCTTCTCACCCCAAAGCTATGACTGACCTTGGAGGGTCGAGAGCAGTGAGGAAAGGCCCCAGGCACTGCTGCATTTCCCCCCCATCTTGCTACTGGATGGTCCCATCACCAGCACGTCCCACGTCCCTACCCCCGGGACAGCTACCATCTCATTTCTGGTAGCGACCATACCCCGATCTCATCCAGGGTCACAGCACTACAGGAAGAATATGAGAAAGGCCATACTAAATCTAAGCGTTCCTGGTGGTCCCGAAATTGTGGGTCTGTTGCTTCAGCCAACAGGTAAAATACGGAGAGAGGCCGGTACAGCAGAACAAGGAGACAGACAGTGCTTAGAAAAGAGAAAAGTGAGAGCAAAAGGTACCAAAGGGAGATTTTATCAACACAAATCTGAAATTCCTCCCTTCTCGAGGTACACAGGACCTTGGGAAGTACCTGCTGCTCCTCAGGAACCTCAGGGAAGCAGCCGAGGCTGCCAGAGCCTGTGGGATCAGGGAGCACAGCTCCCAGCACCTCGAGGACGGGGGCTGGCGAGGAGTTTGTGGGGTCAGGGACTGTGCCGCTAGCCAGGCTGCCCTTGCTCACCGCTGTTTCAAGGCAGAAGCCTCCTACGCTTCCCAGCCACAGCCAGGAAGGTGGCTCAGAGGCTGTGATCACCTCCTTCAGTTGCCTGCCTGTCCCTTCACATCGCTCCTGAGCCACAGCAGCAAGGAGAGCTACGGATGGGGCAGCCTGCGCTCCCCTCCATCCCTCGGCGCTGCTGCTCCGGCTTGGGCTGGCAGCTCACATCCAGCCTGGTGCTGTGCCCAGCTGCCCCACAGCCCTCGATGTGGCACAGGAGGCTGTCCCAGGCCCGCAGAGGGTTAGCAGACAGATCGGCGAGCTGCCCATGCCGCGTGGGACTAAGCAGAAGCAAATGAAGACAAGTTGGGAGCGCCGGGCGAGGGAGGTGCGGGGAAGCAGCCATAAGCTGGGACAGTTCAGGGCCTGAGCCGCAAGGAAAGCCCTGGGAGCTCAAAGCAGAGCTGCTGTCTGGTCTGAAAGCTCGTCCCACGGCAGGGTTGGAGGCTCACACCCTGCAAAAGCTGCGGGGGAGCTTGGAAAAGTTTCCCCTCTGGAATGGGAGAGGAGGGGACAGGGAAGGGGCCTCCAGGCCTCCCCTTCCCCTGCATTTCCGAGGGAGGCGCCCTGAGCTGCTCCATGATTAAAGCCGCTGGGGACTTGTGACTCAAGCCGATGCTCTATAAATAGGGCCAGAGCTCAACTCCTCTGCCATCCCGTAGGCTGGAGAACACATTCCCTAGGGAGCTGCTGGAGGCAGAGAACTGCTGGGCCACCAGGAGATCGCTCCTCACACCAGCACCCCTGGCACCAGCGGGGGAGCATGGAACCAGGGGAGCTCGCTGGGCACCCCAAAGCACTTGTGTACCTTTCCTCCAGGAGGCAGGCAATGGTGTTTTGGGGCTGGAGGCAGCCTTGCCCATAGCCAGTGCCATCCCCGAGGCTGGTGGCCGCGGTGAAGCGGTGGCCAGCCTGCCCTGAGCAGAGTCTCACAGCCCTGGTCTTTGTAGCCCTTGCCACTACTCCTCCTCCTCCCTCAGCCCAGGACGACTATCGTGCTGCAGGAGATGAAGAGCAAACAAATAATAAAAACCCCAAAGCAAGCCCAAACTTACCGGCGACCCTCATACAAAAGAAGCACCATGCTGGACGGGACAGGACAGCAAAGCTGGGCTGGGGGCGAGGGTTAGCAGAGGAGAAGGAAGGAGAAAGAGGCCCAGAGCCCATGCTGTAGAGAGGGAGCAAGCGAGCGAGCCAGGGCAACGTGATGGAAAGGCAAGGGTGGACAGGGACAGATGCTGATGGAGTTCTCCTGAAATGCAGCCTCCCCCAGATCAGCCCACCCCCTTCTTTCTGGAGGGCTGGGAGCGGAGGTGTTAGAAATAGGTCAAGGTCCATCAGCTAAAGCCCTGCAGCTGCTTCCTGCCCTTCTGTGCTCCCCAGTCATCGCTGCAAGCATTGTCTGCTTCACAGCTGAACTTTGGCATGGGTCTGCCCAAAGCCACAGCTGTCCCCCGGTCTCTCCTCTTCTCTCTGCCTTGCCCTGGAGCCAGGCTCCGGCCGGGCCCCCCCTGCCTTGCTGCAGGCTCCGAGCCTGGCTTTGTTCAGTGCCTCATCACCGAGAGGCACTCTGCACCCAGCTGGGGTGGAGCCAGGTTTCCGTTGCTAAATTACCACCAAGAAGAGCACCAAGGGTGAGATTTACAGCCACCCAGCTCCCCTTGCCTGAATCCCAATTTGCAGTTGAGCCCTAGGCTTAAGTCGAGCCTGGATTCCAGCAGCGTCTCCTCGGCCCACCCACGGCTGGCCAGGACGAGAACTTGCTCCGAGGAGGGCGAGCTGATGCTGGGAACCTAGCAAAGGAAACCAGGCAGCTCCTCCTGCCTTCTCCTCAAGTCTGAGAGAGGCTGGAGTGTGGTTGGGGGTTCAGCTGCCCCGTCCACGAGCACAGCCTGAGCAGTTTGGTGCCATTCACTCGGACCCTGCTGGAGGGGATCCAGAGCGTTGTGGGCTGCTGGGACAGGGTTTTGTCCAGCTCTGCAGATGCCCTCCTGCTCGCAGCTGGGCCCTGTGGGGTCAGGGGCTTTCCTGTCCCCTTTCTGACTTTCCACTCCTCTCCCAGCACTGCTTAGAGTTACACAAAACCACAAATACTTCATCCGAGCAGGCAGGGAGCGCACGCACAGCCTCTGCCTGGTGCTGCAGTGAGAAGCATCTCGGTGGCTTCGTGCTGCCCAGGGCTGCTGACTGATTGGGAAATGTCACTGCGGGACCCAGAGCTTCACCTCCGTGCCCAGGAGGGCCAGGGGACAGCCTCTGGCTTCCCACCCCACCTCTCCCTAAACCTGAGATACAAAAGAGGATAAAGGAGAGACCTTTTTGTGATGGGATCCCATCTCTTTTTTTTTTCCAGCCTGCACACCAAAGGAAGAGCAGCAGGGACAGAGCGCAGGCAGCTCGACCTCTCGGCATCACCGAGGCCAACCAGGACTTTGCCAGGTCCTGCTCTGCCTTGCAGAGAGAACCGAAAACAAAAACCCAAGGGAGCCGTTCCCCTGATTGGTTTCTACTAAAAGCAAAGCCTCATCGCAGCTGTCGCTGCTCAGCACAGCCCTGATCGTGCTCCTAACTGCAAAAACAACCCCACTAACGTCTTTCTAGCTGAAAAGCAGCTGGCAGAGACCACTGCAGCCCATCCACGGGAGCCAGGCCCTGCAGCACACCGGGGAGCCCTTCCTCTCCCTCCTGCACATGCACAAAGTGCCCAGCCAGGCCGGCAGACGGGCACAGGCTGCACAGCTCGAGCCCCACATCCCATCCCGCACCCCTGCTTTGCCCCACGGCAGCTCCGGCCGGCAACCAATGGCCAAAATCCTCAGGTGCAGCGCAGAAAGATTTGGGAACCACGCTGCGCTGCCCCGACCAAAAGGCTGCATCCTTCCCCTGCACTCTTCCCCTTCCTGCCCAGACTGTTTTTCTCCCCCAGGGGAACAAATGCTACGTGCCTCTGCTCGAAAAGCCCCACTAACCCACCAGGTGTGGCCGAGCAGGGCCAGCACCCAAGCAGATGTGTTTGCCAGCAGCAGTTACAGTCCCCCCCTCGCAAGGAGCCCCTCTGTTTTTTAAGGCTGAAGGGCCCAGGAGCAGGAAGTCGCATCGCTCCGTAAAGGTCACACTCCTTCCCCTTTGGGGACAGATTTAGCACCAGCCCGAAGCCACAAGGCTCCCGTGAGCAGTCGGCGAGATAACTGCAGCTTCTGGAGGGATGTGGCTTGGAGCAGCAGTGGGTTTGCGGTTAAACAACCCCTTCTCCTGCTTGCCTGCTCTCTCCTGCCTGGAAAAGGAAGGAATTCAACGGCATCTCCCAAATCGGGCGTCCCAAATTAAGCCTTGAAGGTTATGACAAGCAAAATGCCAACAGCTTTAAGGGGGCCTGGGGGACCCACCTGCATTTTGGGGCTGTTGCTTACAAGCTGCTTCACACGGGTCCCTGCTGGTCCCTGGGGAAACGGGGGGCCTAGCAGCACCCCAGCTCCAGCTCCGTGCCCTAGGACTAATTACCAGCTCGCCCAGCAGCCCTAAATTCCCAAATCAGGCAACAGAAGCCGTTGTGGGATGTCTGATGAGGCGAGCACCCAAACCTAAAGCCTCGATCCTGGTCCCTTCAGGGCTCGTGGAAGGTGAGATGGAGGCAGAGGGGAGCGGGCTCATTAATCTGTTATGGGGAGGGAAGGGGAGAGAGGGGGAGAGGGAGGGAGGGGGGACAGGCAGTCAACTGCAGTCAGAAACAAACCCTCCCCCCCCAAAAAAAAATAGAACCCCCAAAGCAAAACCAACACGTTAGCAGCCGTTACCGGTGGTACCGCTACCTCTGAGAGCCGGCGCGTCCTTACCAAAAGGGTTTGCAAGAATGTGTGTGGCCGAGGACCTAAGGTACGTGCTACAGGGATGTGAGATCAGAGGTCAGCTCAATCCTGCAACATAAAGGTGGCAAACCTGGGTCACAGCGGGTCGGCGGCACGGGCGGCGTGCGGGACAGCGTGGGGGGCGCGGGGACGGGGAGGGGGGGACAGGGCTGCCGAGGGAGGAAGGTGCGGGACCGGGCTGAGCAGGGACCTTACCTGGCAGCAGCCCTGTCCCCTTGCACCACCTGCGAGGCCTGAAATGAGAAGCTGCTTGATGCCACAGTGAAGATTTTTTTTTTTTGAGGGGGGAAGAATATAAGCCAGCAACATAGCGAGACAGGGAAGAAAAAAAAAATAAAATAAAAAAATCACAAAGCTGCCTGAAAGAAAGGAACAACAGAAATACAGAAGAGAGACAAGAAAATAAAGGAGCGGTAGGAAAACGCTGCCGAGGGCCCTCAGGGTGGAAAGATGCTGCGAGATCCTATAGGACCCCAACGCCCAGGCAGTGCCCGTCAGTCCCAGGTGCACGGCCCTGCCCTGGGACCACTACAGACGGAGGTGAGCAGCGATGCCTGGCAGATCCCCTGTGCCTGGGAAGGGTCTGCCACCCCCTGGAGCCTGTCCTTTGATCCAGAGCACAAAATTCCAGCCCCACTGCTGTCCCCAGCCGACGTCCCCAGCGCCACGGGTGGCAGCAGGAGGGTTTGTGCCATGGGGGAACCACCCCAGGCCCTGCGGGACTCCCATCCTTGACACCCCGAGCAGTGATTGCTCAGCTGGTTGGAGGGAGCCGCTGTGCACAGGGTTTGAATTTGCCTTCAGGGGCAGATTTTTGTATCGGTGCCTAACAGGATCCTGAAAAGCAATTCCCATCACGCCCCCAGGGCCTCATTCACATTCATTTGGTCCTTCCACCATCACCCTTCCCGAGGGAAAACACAACACGCTCACCGCCCTGCTTAGTGTCGGGCATTTGGGTGCTCCAGGCATGATAAAGAGAGCAAAAGGAAGAGAGCAAACATTTCTCCTGACACCAGCAACGCAGAGGCAGCCCAAATTGTTTGCTGCCCTGCTCCCAGCCCCTGAGCGGGGCGAGGTGCGATCCCTCCGTCCTTGCCTTCTCCACGTGGGGCTCGGTGGTACCAAACCACAGCACCGCAGGGCTGACAAATCCCCCCCAAATCATCCCAGGAGGTGACACCACCGGGCCCCACAGCCCTTCCACCAGGATGGTGAGGGAGGGAACAACATCTCAAAGCCTTCTGCAAAGGCTGCTTGTAGGGCAAAGTCCCCGGCTGTGGGGTTTGAAGGCTCCAGGTCAGCACGGGCTGGGGGTGCCCGAGGGCTGTAGGGCTCCCCCCGCACGCTGCCAGACAAAGGGACCTCAGCCCAGGCTGGGTCCGGAGAGCGTTTTGCAGCTCCGGGTGCAAGGCTGGGGGTGACTTTGTTTGTACAGGCTGGGAAGTGGGAAACGATCAGCTGGAAAGCTGGGTTGTGGTCACAGGACAGGGCTCGAGCTCAGGAGGAAACTTCAGCCAGGACCGTGGGATGGATAAATCCCCAGCAGGCCTGCTGGACGCAAATCCCAGTCTCAGCCTCATCCCAGTGAGCCCTAAAGCTCCCCAGACACTCACTTCACTCTGGTATTTCTAAACTATGCCCACGTCCTCAGCTCGGAGGCCAGCCTGGGGCAAAGGGAGGGGAAGGAGCTGGTGATCAGCCCCACAGCAGATGGGAACCAGCGAGGTCCTAACGGGGCCCGGGGAGCTACACCGACTTGGACAAGCTGGGATATTTGGTCTGAGCTCAACCAGCCCCAGATACATGTCTGGAGGGCCACAGTGTCTCATCTCCCCGATCGGCGTGGCTTTGTTCCCAGGTTTTCCTGGCTGGGAGAGGCCTGGACCCGTGGAGGGCTGCACACACCCCGCTGGCTTCAAGGGGGTGCCGACCGGGCCGGGCGAGGAGAGCAAGGAAGCTCGACGTACCTTTGTTCTTCCTCGAGTTCTTCTTTGGTCATCATCGACTTGTACTGGTTGCCCCTCAGCTTTCCAGGACTGTATTTGAAAGAGAACGCCTCGTCTGCAGCTGGAGAGGGCGAGAAGGAAGAGAAAGGAGATGGCGTGAGGCAGAAAGCACCCGAGAGTGACCAGCGACACCCGGGGGCTTGTTCCCTCCAGCTGCTGACCCCTGCTGCCACACACACCCCGGGTTGCCTCCTGCTGTCAGCTCCAGAGCCTCCAGAAAACCCGGGCAGTGCTGGGGATTGCAGCAGAGAGATGGGATTTCGCCGGCCTGAGCGAGCCGCCTGCTTTGGGAGCAGACACACAAATCCCACAGCACGGGAAGCGCGTGGGCCTGCGCTCAGAGCCTCGCAGACCCATCCCGGCTTATCCAGGCATGCTAATCCTGCCCTGATTAGCTGGCAGCATTTACTGAATCTCCTCTCCAGACCTGCATTCCTCTTCTCTCCCCCTCCTCGTCCAGGGGACCTTTCAGGGGATGGTGCCCCGAGCAGAGCTGGTGCGGGTCACATCACCCAGCGGCTCCCCTGAGCTTGCAGCCCTCGTGGCAAAGCTGGCGAGGAGAGGAGCTGCCAGGCTGTGCACCCCGGGGTGCAAACAGCAGAGCCCGTGAGACCCCCACAGCACCAACACGGCCGGTGCTGAGCCCCCTCCATCACAGCAGCAGACCCGACGAGGCCACGGGGGTCTCCTCCTCTGGGCTAATTAGCACCGGAGCTCACGGCCTCTGAGCCAAAGCTGATCTTTCCCCAATCGGATTTGGTGGGAGCGCTGTTTGCTTTTAAGAACCTCTCCCTGCTTTATCTTCCCCCGCGCAGGAGAAAACAGCGGGAGCAGAGGGCGAATCCAAAGGGCAGCCCGGGAGGAGCGGCTGCTGGGGGCAGCTGCCTTTCCTGGTTAGCTGCGGGCTCTTATCTGCCAGCCTTTATCTCCCCGGGGCTGCGGAGCCGGCTGCCTCCCCTCCATCCATCCAGCCTTGCTCTTTCCACGTCCGCACAAAACATCTGCTTCTGCCACAGACCCGCCGAGCCCTGGGGCCACTTCTGAGGAGCCGGCAGATGTTATCTCGCTCTCCCTGGAAAGCTGCACTGTTATCCACAAACCAAATACCCCGCGTGATACCTCCGGGGGACCAACAAGACCCCAAAAGTGGTGAAACCGCTCTGACTCCTGGGCAGGAGAGAAAACCCCACCCGTGTAGCCTCTGGCCCCAGGGAGCCCCTTCCAGCCTCAAAGTCTCCCCTGCCCCAGTGGCCACCACCCCACAGCCTCTCCCCTCCCTTCCTCGCTCCCAGGATTCAGCATCAGGACCTTTCCTTTATTTTCTGGGCAATCCAGCCCGTAAGGATTTTCTTTGGGGCTCGATTTGGCGATTCCTCCAAGCACAGGCTCCCATGCGTCTGCAGCGGCTGCCGGCACTCTTGTAAACCTTGGGATGCCCAGGCAACAGGAAAGTCAGAGCCTCATCCTGCCTCTGTCTCTGACCCTACAGAGCTTTCCCGTGAAGCCCTGGTGATCTGGCCGCCTGCTGGTCCGCAGCATTTTTGGGTTGCCCTGTGTGGTGCCAGGCGTTGGACTCGCTGATCCTTGTGGGTCCCTTCCAGCTCGGGAGATTCCACGATTCTACAATTTCTCTAATCCTAAACCGCTGCCAGGGAGCAGCCTGGCCAACCCAACCCTCCGTGCTCCGATCCTACAGCCCCACACGTTCAGCCTGACCATATCCCACTTCCCTGGGTAGAAACCCCCCTCCAAACCAGCAGCCCAACAAGCCTGGCCAGCTGCAAATAGTAACGCAGCTCCTCAGCCCCTGGGGGTGGCCATAAAAGCGCAGGGGAAGAAAATGGGGCTGGCCCTGCCCTGGGAGATCTTGGGGGGGGACGACAAAAAAGCAAACAAACCCCAGGGTGTAACATCCTGTTCCTTGCCCCGATGCAGAGCAGGAGCTATTTTACTACCTTTGTCTAGCCTGCCTGATTTCAAGGACAATTAAAAGCATTTCCCTCACACAGTTCTCTGCCAAAAAAAAATAAAAAAAATTGTATTTGGGGATTTGGCCTGTCCAAAAAAGGGCAGTTTCATTGCCACCCTGCCAGAAAAGAAGCAAACAGGGAGGAGAGGAGGTTACCTATCTCACTGCCCACGTATTGTGGTTAAAAATGAAAAAAAAAAAAAGAGCCAGCACACAGCTTTGGAAACCGCTGGATGTTTTCTGAACTTTCTCTGCAGACTGAAAACAAACTTCAGGAAACGAACCCAAAACGGCAGGCAGGGCTTCCGCGGGGATGGCGAAAACACTAGGGGAACACGAGGTGACCTACTTACCAGGAGCCTCGCGGAGATCCTATTAAAGAAAATATTTGTCTTTCATCTCCCTGCGCTCGCCTTGCGACAGACCCTGGGCTTGTAGGGGTGTGAGTGGGGTGGGGGCACCCCCGAGCTCTGCAGCTGCTCCCTCCCTAAGGGTGGGAAGGCACGGAGCGGGGACGGGATGCTCTGGTGGTCTGCCTGTTCCCGCAGAGACATCCTGGGTTTTGGGGGATGCTGAGCAAGGCACGAGCCCGAGATGAAGATCTCCACCTGAGCCCCAGCCGCCTGGGGGTGACGCACAGCGGCGCGGCCCCCAAACAGCCCTGACCCCAAAGAGGCAAACCCTGGCGGAGCAACGTCACCGAGCATCCTTAGGGCAGGATGAGGCCCTTGTGCCCCAAACCGGGTCCTGCTGACACCCTCGCCAGCAGCTGGACGCCCAAGTGGGTGCAGTCGGCGTCCCCTGGCTGCCCTGCCTGCCGGGGAGGCGCTTCTCCCACCCTGGGCACGGCACCGGGCTTCAAATTGGATTCCCCATGGCATTAGGTGTAATCCTCCTGAGCCAGGATCGCAGCCTTAAAAAGGGCAGGTGGAAAGTGGGGCAGGGAAGGGGAAATGTCCCACACCCTTCTGAAAGACCAGGCCTTGGGGGATGTCCCAGCACCCCTGGGCAGGGCAGAGTCCCCCCGGACCCACTTTGCTTGTCCCCATCTGTTTCATTTTCTTAGCCCAGCAGTTGTCCCCCCAACGAGCCAATTAATCATTTTCCAATCAGCTAATTGCCTAAGCAGTTAAACGTGGCTCTGACTAAAGCTCCTGGAGATCTTCCTGGAGGGGAGTGAGGAGCTTTTGGGGCAGCTCCATCGTGCTGTCCCAGGGGAAGCTAAAAGGGGCTGTCGGGGTGCAAAGTTGGGGCCAAGCGAGTCTGCCCCTCGCTCACCCTGGCTCTGGGCACTAATCCTGGCTCTTGCCTGCTCCCAGCTATTTATAAATAAGGACATAAATATAAATATTAGCTACAGGAGTCCTTGGGTTGTTGCGGGGACCCTGGTACCTGCTTGCCCTACATTTCCCTTCATTTTGGGCTCTCGGTCCCTTCTCTGCGTTGCCTGGAAGAAGGAGACCAGCCCCAAGCTCTTGGGGGTTCAGCCTCCCAGAGCCTCCCCCTGCACGCTGGCTTCCTCGGCACTCACCATCCTCATCCTCCGGCTCTCTCACCACCAACTTCTCACTTTCTGAGTCCGGATCTTCCTCCTGGAGGGGATAAAAGACAGAGCAGCCGTGAGGGGAAGGCACTGCCCTAAAGAACCCACAGCTTGGACACAAGAGCCCACAGGTGGGCACCCCTTCCCTGCCTCGTTTCGGGAAGAAGCCAAAAGGATGCCCACTAACGAGAAGTGCTCATTAACCTGCTTCCTTCTTGTCGGGGTTTTGGGCTGCAAATCTCCAGCATCTCCCTGTAAAGTGGGGGACAGCGAGGAGCCCCCAGGCAGAGCCATGCACCCACCGGGGCTGGCGTCCCGCAGCAGCGGCTGCGAGCACGCACACGCGTCCTGGAGGCTGCTCTGCTCCCCATGCCCACAGGGCTGCCATCGAAGTCATTTCCTCCCTCGGGCCCTCGAGCACCAAAAATAGCCCTAGGAGGGCAGGAGGCAGGTTTTGGGCTGTGTCCAGGGCACGGAGAGGCACAAGGAGCATCCTGCCCTGCCATCCCGTACCCGTGCTGTGGGGATTTGTGCTGGGACCCCAGGACGCACCTCCCTGCTCCTGCTGCACCAGCCAGGCTGGGCTTTGGAGCACAGAAATTAAACAGCACGGCTGTTTTGTGCGTTGTTTTTTTTTTTTTTTTTTTTTATAACACAAAGTAAGTCTGAAAGTTTTTAGGATTGCCTCCCACGAGCTGCAACAAACTTTATCAAGCCCAGATTCCTGGCGCTTGCAGTACGCACAGAACGAAGCCACGCAGATGGGAAGCAGGGAGGGAGGAAACCTTGATAGCCCTGGAGATAAGGCTGCAAACACCCCCCGGGCAAAACCCAAGCACCCACAGCACCCTCAGCACCCACCGTGATCCCAGCCCACAGCAGCAGGGCTCACATGCTGAGGACAAAGAACGTGGGATGGGGAGAGGGAGCGTGGGGGAGCCTGGGGGGAGGACAGGGGGAAAATCAGGGGTGACAGAGACCCCAGGGAAACCTGGACGGACCCCACGCACGGCTTTGTAGAAACCGCCCCGTGGTGGTATGCAGCAGAGAACCGGGCTGCTTTGTCATCAGGGAGGAATGTGCATTATTCACGGCCACTCCTCGCCACCCGGCTCGCGGGCTCCCCAGCAGGACACGCGGCCGAGCCCCCCGCCCCCAGCAGCCACCGCTATTTCGGGCCACGCTTCCTAACATGGGCACTTTGCTGTGACACCCCCGGGGCTGGCAGCACCCAAAGGAGCAGCCTCGGGGAGGGGATGCTCGGCCCTGGCCCCGGGGATGCTCCCAGATAAACCCCGGGCAGCATTTTGGCCACATCCACCCCCTCCTGCAGCCCTCACCCACCAGGAGCCACCCAGGAGGGTTTTTTTTTTTTAGCCTGTTCCCTACCCAGGCATCGGGAAGGGAGAATTTCTCAGCATTTATCAGTGGAAGCAATTAGGAAATGTGAGTATTTTGTTTTCCAGCAGCCTTTCTCCCCCAAAATGCCGCCGAACCCCCCAGGATCTGGAGGAACGACCCCGATGGGTTTACAGAGTTTTGTCCCTGCCGAGGACGAGGGAGAAGAGGAGTCCCAGACCTCCAGGGACGGAAAATATTTCAGCCCTGACCCTCTGGAGGCACCGCTTGATGGGAGCAGAGCGGGAGCAGCCGGGGCTGCCAAGCTGGCAGGCGACAGCAGCGTGCCCCGGCCGTGCCGGGAACCCCTGCCCGTGGCAGCCGACAGCTCGCTGGAGAGAGTGAACGTTTTTCTGCTCAGGGGCAGATGCCAGCACCTCCCTTCCCCCTGTGCTGCAGCCCTGGCTCCGATATCCGTCTGTCTGTCTGTCTGTCTGCTCACAGCCAGCTGCCAAGGGGCGCACACGGGGCCAAGCCGGGCAGCGCTCCCAGCCCTGGGCGCACATCCGAGGAGCAGTTCTGCACCCCCAGAACACGAACCCAGCTGGGAGAGGATCCCCGAAGCCCCAGGGGAGCGCAGGGGGCAGGCTTCACCCCCTGGGCCCTGCCACCCTGGGACCACGTTGTGTTCACGCGGGGATTTGGGGATGCTAAAGCCCAGCAGGCTGCTGCAGCAGGGGGTGATAGGAGAGGAGCAGCTCCGCTCCCAACCTTCTCCATCGCAGGGAAGCATCCCCCCTCCCCTAAATGTTCTCGCCCCCCAGGCTGGGGTTTCTGCGTTCTGCAGCTTGGAGGCAGAAGCCTCCCCTCCCAGCCCTCCCCTCCCAGCCCCGCGGTGCCCGTGGAGGCGGCTGTGCGTGGGCAGGGAGCAGGAACGCCGCGTCCCCGTGGCCTTGCAGCCGAATACCAGCCCGGGGATGGGAGCAGCCCCCGGGCAGCCTTGCAAAACAGCAGCCAGGGACAAAACTCACGCCGTGCCCGCAGCCCAGACAGCTGGGGCAGAGAGAAAGAGCATCACTGCACCCCAGGGAGCCGGTCCCAAATTTCCAGCAGGCTTTTCTACATGAAGCACAGCCCAGGACGATGCAGGGAGCAAAGAAATGCAAACCAGGGCCGAAGAGCAGCAGGAGCTGCTGGAGATTTGGAGACCCGAGCGCTCCGACCACCAGCCTGCGTGTTCCTAGTCTCACATCAGCAAACATACACCGAACAAAAAAGCCTCCCCGCAGAAAAAGAGGGGGACAAAAAGCGCCGCAAGCTGTAGGGGAGCTGCTCACATCCAGGAGGAGGATTGACACGGGCTGTCCGGGCCAGCTGCTGCAGCAGACAAAGGTGGCATTGCCTTCGGCGAGGGGACGTGCAGGGCAGCAGCTGCCTGGCCCCGGGGCTGGGAATTGGGAACGTGCCTGCGGCCCCCGGCTGCTCCCCGCTGCAGGAGGCCAGATCCAGCCCCTGGCACAGCTCAGCACAGCCCCTGCCTGCTCCGCTCCCAAAAACGCCCCGCAGAGCAGCTTTGGGAAGCCCACCCTGGCCGTGGAGAGGGGGAACCAGGTGGAGTAGGAGCGAGCCCAGGGGAGGGGATCGCGGGGGGCAGCCACGAGGAATGCAGCCCGCACGGCCACAGCCCTCGCCCACGAGCAGGGTTAAGAGCCAGCAAGGGGTTTACCTTAAAGAACAATGCAGCAATCCAGCTGTCTTGGCTCCTGGCAGGCCTTGGCTTTGGAGCTGAGGCGTTCGTTAGCTCTCAGAAATGTGCTTTTGCCCTTTTAGTTTCCATGGCCCGCGCGCAGACGCCTGCGCGCGAGCCTGGCTCCAGAGCGGAGGCTTCAGGGAAAAGCAGGGGTGAGGACAGGACCTGCGGGGAGGTTTGGGGCACGGTGGCACTGGGCACAGCCCCGGTCCTCCAGGGAAGGCAGCTCAGGTGTTACAGCTTGGTGCTGTCCCCCCAAAAAAACCCACATGTGGCTCTGCCACCAGCGGGGCCCTCTCCCAGCCCGACCCGAAGCTGGGAGCAGTTCCAGGAGAGGCTCGGGGGGCAGCTCGGTGCCACGGGAAGAGGCTGGGATCCCCACAACTCCATTTGGTCTTTTCAGCTCATTTCTGGCTGACCAGAGACGTTTCCTCCCCGCTCCCTCCATCCCCAAATGGGTTTCCCTTCTCATTAGGGACACGAGGAGGCCGTCGGGCTGGGGTCCCTCTCCCCTATCCTGGTCAAAGGGACAGTCCCGGTGCCTACGGGCAGGATGGGGACAGGCAGAGCCCCACGGCGGGCAAAGGGAAGGTCCCAGGGCTGCAACGAGCGGGGAGAGAGAGGTCTTGGAACGAGCTGCGGGCCCTGCGCCTTGCCATTTATGGCTGCGCTTTCTGATCCAAGCCTGATGCAAGACTTTGCAAGAGAAAGAATACAAAGAAAGCAGAGCGGGGCCAGAAGGAGAGAAGCCAGGAGGAAAAGGGAAAGGAGGAAGCCTTAAAAAAAAAAAAAAGAAAAAAGAAAGAAAGACGTGGGGCAGGGTTTAGCAAAGCGGAGCAGCTGCTGTGTCGGCAGCTCCCTTTCAGCCCGACCCCGCGGCTCCCCGTCCTCCTGGTCCTCCTGGCAGCCCAAGCAGCTGAGCCACGCTGTGGGGATGCTCTCCTTGCCCCGGGGCACAGGGCTGTGGGACCGTGTCCCCATATGGAGAGAGGCAGCACCCTACGGGCCTGACCCCACAAAGCCGCCCCCGGCACCGCTGCTGCAGGCAAGGACGGGTCCTGGAGCTCCTCTGGTGCTCCCGTGCAGCTCCTCGGCTGTACCCAGGCTTGGTTGGAGGGACGGGCACGGCACACGTGGGCTCCCGGGAGGGCTGCCACCTCCTGCCTCCCTTCCTGCCTCCTTCCCAATTTGTGGCACCTTCGTTAGCAGCACGGATGGAGCCAGGCTGAAGTCAGGGCACATCCAAGTTTTGTTGGTTCGGGAGAGCCCTCCTGGCCCCACATCCCCCTAGCAGGGCTTGCACATCGCCCCATCCCTCCCCACCTCGCTGCAGGGACAGCCTGGCCCGGGGGCTCATTAAAGGCAAGCTAATTAGACACACTCCCTTCCAGCAGGGGGGTGTGCTCAGGGCTGCTCGGGCTCAGCGTTAGGGGCAGGTGGAAGCCCCCCCGGGTGACAGCAGGGACACAGGGGGGGTGCTCAGCCCCGTGGCAGCAAAGTGCCCCCCTCCTGCCCACCCTTGGGGAGCAGCAGCCTCTGGGCAGGGCAGAAACAGTGGAGAATTGGAGATTTTGGAACATTTTTTGCAGATTCAGCAGCCTTTCATTAGGGAGCACTCCAGCAGCAGCAGCACCTTGTCGCTTAACGAGCTGGGGCTGGGAACAGCCAGTGACACACTAATTAACTTCTCCTTCAGTGATGGAAGCCAGCAGAGAGGAGGGGAACCACGGCCAGCAGCGGATGGGCACCAGGACTCTGCGCTCCTCTCCCTCTGATCCATTCTCTGTCGGATCAGCCCCAGGAGATGGAGCGTGGTGCTGCTCCCCAGGGACAGGGCACGGGGCCGTGGGGAGGGAGCAGGGGGGGCCACAGAGCTCGGCAGCTGCCCCCAAAGGGAGAGGAGGCAGCAGGGTGCAGGGCTGCAGCCGGCCATGAGACGTGCCAGCGCTGCAAACCCCGAGCAGGTTCATCCGTCAGCACTTGGCGGAGCGCTTAATGGCTGCGGGGAGCCCCGACCCGCTGAGCAGCCGGGGAAAAAAAATAAAAGGAAAAAGGAAGAGAGATCTCAGAGTGCAGCCCTCTGCTGTATGGAGTCAATTGAACAGCCCCAAAGCTGTCTGGAGCCTCTGCTGAGTCACATCGGGGCCGCAGCCCCCGGCACAGCCACGGCCAGGCTGGATCCCAGCAGCAGCCTGCGAAGCTCACGCTGCTCCCCACCAGTCCCATCCACAGGGCTTTTGGAAAAGCTGCCTTGATGCTGCTTTGAGGGCCTTTGCAGGGAACATCCCACAAAAACAGGGGGGCTGCAGCGCCGGGGAGGGTCTGCCCTGCTCTGCCCATGGGATCGATGCTCCCCGCTCCGTGGGGTGCCTGTGGGAGGTGAATGCATTCCCCCATTCCCTGCTCCCTGCCGGCTGCCCAGCACCGCCAGCCCCCACCAAGCTGGCAGCCTGCACCGGGCTGTGCTGGCAGCCCCATGATCACGCACGGGGCAGCGCTCCCAAACACTTACTCAGCAGCAGGACGCATCCCTCCCCCTTCCTGCTGCTCTCCATCACCGCCCAGATCGCAGCCGCCCCCTGGTCCTGCTCCTTCCCCAAAAAAACGCAGCTCGGGGGCCAGGGCACCTCGTCCCGCCCGGCTCCTACAGCCAAAGGAATCATTTGGCAGGCAAAAAACAAATTGGCCAGGACCCTCCTTGGGTCCTGTGCCCTTTTTTGCGCTGGCACAACCTGCGGCATGGCAAAGCGCCCTCCAGACCGTGGTCACCCAGTGCCAGGCTCACCAGGGCACTTGTGGGGTCAGGAGCCTCCCCATGCGCCCCGAGCAGACCCCACAGTGTCGCCTCTGCCTGAGCACATTTCTGAAGGATTGCAGCGGTGCCTGGTCGAGGAAATTGGGGCTGAAGAACAGCCAGAAGGCAGGAAAAACATTCCTGAGAGGACTCAAGCTAACGGGACGGCCGAGGAGCTGCGTGCTGGGAGCTCTGGCCACGTCCCACCAGGGAGCCCTGCTCGTTCCCTGGCCCCGCAGCAGCTCCAGCTGGGTGCTGCCAACAAACCCAGCTGGGATCCGGCCAGCTCGAGGCAGGCACAGGGCTCCCAGCCTGACAAAGCAGCTCAAAGGCACCCCTAAATGACCCTACGGGAGGCGAGGAGGGGTTGGGGTGCCAGCAGATGGGCGCAGCCCCCAGACCCCAGGACAGAGCTCAGCCCGCTGGGACTTCCCCGAGGCCATCCAGTGAGTCAGTGGCGAGGGCTGGCTGGCTGTCCAAGGGCTGTCTGTCTGTCCAAGGGCTGTCTGTCTGTCTGAGGGCTGCCCAGCAGCCTGGGCACGGTGGCTGAGTATTACAAAGGCTGCTAAGAATAGCCAGCAGGCGCCAGCGCCCAGGGCCTGCGCTCCCCAGCCGAAACACGCAGCGTGAGCAGGCTGCGGGCAGCATCCCTCCCGGGGCCGGGAGCCACCCCATGGCTCACTTCCCCCTTTTTGGGGCCGAGGAGCAGCGAGCTCAGATCCCTGGGCTGGTCACCGAGCCCCTGGCACGGGGCAGAGCCGGGTGGGAGCAAAGCCAGGCGCTTTTTCCACGGCCGCTGGGTCGCCCTTTTATTTTTAAACAAGATCCGGGGCTGGAGGAGGATTTAGCAGGCAGCCCCCGCCGCCTCCCCCTTAGTTCAAGCAGGGGTCAGAGCTTGGGGGCAGCGTCCTGCTGGGGGTGGGAGGCCGGGAGGGAGGCAGGGGGGAGGCAGGACCCTCCCCAGGGCTGGCAAGGACAGCAGCAGGGCATCAAAGGCATCCCCGAGCTGCAAGGGACCAGATGGGGGCAACCCACAGAAAGAGGGCGAGGAGAGGGAGCACCAGCACCCCACACCCCCAGCACCTGGATGAGCTCCGGGGGGAAGGAGACAACCCCCGGGGGGTGGATGCGGGGAGAGGAGCGGCTCCCCCAGCCCTAAATCCCCCTCCCCACCCTTATTTTTTTGGGGGAGGATGCTGGCAGCGGAGCCCAGCCCGCAGCGCTCCCCCCAACAACCTCAACCCCCCCAAAACCTCCTCCATGCCCTCCTCAGCCCCCAGCCCGGTGTCAGCCTTACCTTGGTGTCCTTCTTCTCCTTCTCCTCCTCCTCCTGCTGCTGCTGCCCGGCCTCCCGGTGCTCGGCGGCCGGAGGCTGCCTGGGGATGCTCTCGGTCTCCGCGGGGCTCGGCTCAGCCTCGGGGCCCCGCTGTGCTGCTGCTGCTGCAGCCTCCTCCTTGCCTCCTTTCCCTCCTTTCTCCTCCTTCTCTTCCTTCTCCTCGTCCCCCCGCCGCTCGGAGGCCGCCTCCTTCCCCTCGCCGCCCGCCCCGACCTCCTCCACCGGCACCCGGCCGCCCTCAGCCTCCGGCCCCTCGGAGCCCGGCTCCTCCGCTTCCCGGAGCCTCTCCCCTCTTCTTCCTTCTCCTCCTCCTCCTCCTCCTTCTCCTCCCGTCCCTCGCAGCCTCACAAAGACGGAGGCCAGGACGAGGGCCAGGAGGGTGAAGAGCAGCGGCACGGCCAGGTAGAGCTCCATGGCTCCGGGCTGCCTCCCTGCCCCGAGCCGCCCCGCTGCGGGGCTGGGCCGGCTCCCGGCCGGCTTTACCCCGGCGTCATCTCCCCGAGCCCTGCCCACAGCCCCGGCCCCCTTCTCCTCCCACTCCCCGAGCCGGCCTCGACCGAAACCCGGAGGGATTTGGGGCGAGGGAGAGCCGGGGAAGGCTTCCCCGTGGTATCGGGGAGCCCCCCGCGCTGGGTGGTCCCCAGCCCCAAAAATCACAACCCTGGGGCTGGGAGGGTTTTTTTTTTTTTGAGGGCCTTTCTGCGGGCTGCTCGCTCTCTGGGATCGCTTCACGCCTGGCAAAGCTCCCCGGGGAGGCTTTGTGGGATCTGGGGGTGGCAGCCGGGCTGCGGGCGATGCTCCTTGGGGAGCGTTTGCACCTTTTTGGCCCTCGCTCGGGAGGCGCAGGGGCTGGGGTGGCGAGGGGAGGCTGTGCCACCCTCAGCAAGGGGCATCTGTGTGAGGGCATGGAGCATTGCTCCACCTGCCCGGGGGGCTGCAGGAGATGCCCACATTCCCCAGGCAATGCCCGAGCTCCCCAGGCAATGCCCGAGCTCTCCAAGTAATGCCCAAGCTCCCCAGGAGATGTCCAAGCTCTCCAGGCCATGCCCATGGTCTCCAGGCCATGCCCAAGCTCCCCAGGTGGTGTCCAAGCTCTCCAAGCAATGCCCGAACTCCCCAGGCCATGCCCATGCCATTTGCCCCCTGCCCACAGCACCCTCGGGTGCCCCCGATGCCACGACACGATGCCAGCGGGTGCCAGGGGCAGGTGGGCTGCAGGAGCCTCCCCCCGGCACCTTGCTGCTGGGGGGGCTAGAAAATGGGAATATTCAAAGCCTGGGTGCTGGAAACCCACCGTGAGCCGGCAGGGAGGCTGCCTAAGGGCTTGCCAGGTCCTCCCAGGCCCTGCCGCCGAGGATTTCCTGCCTCTGGGGACCGCGGGGAGGATTAGGCACCGGTCCGCGGGGTGGGCTGAAATTAGAAGGTCTGAGCTATTCCTGCCAGGGCAAAGCCAGCCCCCAGCTTTCTCCCAGCTGCACGCACGGGGAGCAGACATGGGAATGTGCCCCCAGAGCCGCCTCCAGGGAAAAGCTTTGGGAGCTGTCTGTGAGAGCAGAATTTCGTTATGGACAGGGCTAAAAACAAGCCAGGGACAAAGAGGGGATTAAATCCCCAGGGTGGGAGGAAGGAAGCGAAGCCGTGATCCTCACTGCCGTTTGTCTTTACTGGTAATCCTATCAGGCAGGCAACCGTCAGCGTATGGATAATTGTATTCTTAGTAACAATCGAGCCCGGCACTTATCCTCCCCTCTCCTGCGTTGCGGTTTGTGGGCGCCGATCGTCAGAGCTGCTCGAGAGCTCGGCCAAAACCTCCAGAGCCTGGTGGCATCTCAGCACCATTCAGCAGAGGGTGGGTTCAGCGTCGGTTTGGGATGCGTATTTGGTCCCTTCTCCTCCAAATCTGCTCTTTATCTCAGCAAAGCTACCGGCTTCCAGAAGTTTGACTCACCAGGAGGAAAAGCACGAGGCGCACGCCTGCCAGCCGTGCTCAGCAGAGAAATACAAAGCAGCACAAGTGGCTCCAAGGACAGTCGGATTGAAATCCTTCCTCAAGCAGTTTCTGGGGGACTCTGCCAGGGAGCAGAAAAAAAAAAAAACACACAAAAACCCACAAAAACCTACAAAACCCACAGCACCGAGGCTCTCGGACTGGCTCCCTGCTCCCCTGTGCGGGTGTGCAGTCGGATCTGGAGACAAGGAGGGATTTCCTCTCCTGCAGAGTAGGATCTGACAGGGATGATGCCCCGAGCAGAACCCAGACCCAGCGTGCCCCGTGTGGTGCCCTCTTGTCCCCTCTGTGGCGTTCCAGAGGCAATGGGATAGAGAAAACTTGCCCCAGTGCAGCCAGGATCCCACTGGCAGGGACGGAGGGTATCCATATGGTTCCCCCATCAATTTACTCATAAAAATACGCTGCTGTCCCTCTGAGCTGCCACAGGGATGGGAAATCCGCACGTCCAGCAGGGTGGGAGGCCCACAGAAACTGGCGGCAGCTCCTTTGTGTTCCCAGGAGCCAGGCTTGGTGTCACCCAGAGGGTCTGCAAGACCACGGAGAGGGGGTTGCATCCCGACAGGGGGGTGAATGGGATCGGCTCCTGCCGTGCAGCATCCCAACAGCGGGATGAACGGGATCAGCTCCCGCTGTGCTGTATCCCAACACGGGAATTAATGGGATCAGCTCCTGTTGTGCAGCATCCCAACAGCGGGATGAACGGGATCGGCTCCTGCTGTTACACCACGCGCTGCGGGGCCGGCTTGGAGCAGGGGGAGCGCCAGGGGGGCTCCCATGAGTGATGCTCTTCGTGGTGATGCTCTGCGTGGGAGCCAAGCCGAACGGGCAGGCTGCCCTCTCTTGGGAGAAGCCCAGCTCTGCAGCAGGGAGCTGGCTGCGGCTGGGGGGGTCCCATGGGTGCTGACTGGCAGAGCACCCTAACACAAGGGCTGCTGTGCCACGGCCAGCTCTGCCCCCCAGCACACGAGCAGTGCAGCGCCTCGTCCAGGGAGCTGACTGTGCCCCCAAGTCATCCCAGATCCCATTTCCCTCCCAATGCAGCACGAGCACACACCGGGCCCATTGTCTGAACTGTTTCTGCAAGCCCCACTCATGCTCCCCACGTCCTCTCTGCCGTGGCACCAGAAAGCAGAAGCCAGCAGCAGAGGGGCAGCCCCACAGAGGAGCCTTTGCACGGCTCGGAAAGCAGCGGAGGCTCTGCAAACACATTAGTTTAATCCCAAACCATCCCAAATTGCACAGTCACTTGGTGCTGTGGCTAACACCCAGCTAGAAGTGTCATCCTGCAGTGATTTGCTTTTACACCAACCTGGAAGGCACAAGGACATCAGCGAGGCGCAGCGCTATCAGCTCTCCGCATCCCCACTCATAACCTTGTGTTGGCTCCCCAGGAGCAAGGAAAAGCTCCGCACATGCTGTTGCTCTTGTTTAAATAAGATATTAGCTTGCAATTGTCACAAAAAGGAAGCCAGGTAAGTAAATCAGGGGAATAAAATCAAATCAAGGCCGCAGTGGCGCTGAAGGAGGTGCCCTCAGCACCTGCAGATTAGGAAGAACAAAGGGATTATTTTAAAGCTAAACACACAAAGTCACCTCTCCTGGGGAAGAGAAGCAGGAGAGATGTTAGAAGAACATTTCTACAGTGGCTCTGCACTGCTCTCAGCCACCACAGCTTGCTGGAATCGGGGCTTTTAAGTGCTGTGTCCCCCCCCCCAGAGAGCCCGCACAGAGGCTCGTCCCTGAGCACGGCTGCCCCGAGCGAGGCAGCAGCCAGCAGAGGGTACCAACAGGGCACCGGGGGAGAGCTGCTGGAAAGGAGAAAAAAAAAGCTTTATTTTTTAACCAACAATAAACAAGAGGAGTTCTTACAGCGGTGTTTGGCGAGGGAAGGACAGAGGTTTATGTGGAAATCAGCAAACTTGTCTGTTGCCAACACAATTCTCCAGTGTTTCAATCCACAATATATATATAAATACTTCAAAAGCCTCCAGGCTGCGTCCCACACTCCTGTTTATCCACGGCTCCTGTTTTTAACAGAGCTCAGTGACGAGGTACACCACCCTACTGCAGGAGACACGGGTGCCTGTAGTCCTTTCAGATCATCATGCAAAAGAAAAAGTGACCAGCAAGCAGGGTAATGCAAAATAATTGATTTTATTTAAAATAAAAAGCAAAACCACAATCATCCAAACAAGACAAGAGTATCCCAGCTCTGCTGGACGGGGTGATAAAAGCAGCTAATGGCAGTGGCAGGGCTCGGGGCTGACAGCGTGACTGTCAAAGGAATCGGGTAAACTTTTTCCTTTCCCTTCATGAGGGGAATGCCAAAACCTTGCTGTTCCAATGAGCCCAACATTTCAGGCATTTCAGCTCTGATTCAATCAACAGTCTCGCTTCCTGCCCCGTGATGGCTGGGGATTCGGGGAGGAGAAGGGTCTGGGTTAGCTATGAAAGAGGTCGCTGTCTTCCTTCTAGGCGTGCTGGGAGGCTGAGTGGAGCTGAGGAGACGAACTGGAGCCAGCTTGAGCTCACTGGGAAGGGGAGGAAGGGGAGGAAGGGGAGGAAGGGAGGGCAGTGCCCAGGCAGGGCAGCGCCTCCTCGGCATCGCCTGCTCCCAGAGCGCTTGTGCAGAGAGCATGCGCTGGGTTCAGTGTGCATGCTCACATCAACAGCTCCGTGGGGCTATGAGTTAATTTCCTCCTGAAATATCGGAGCAGACGAGCCCGCGTTGGTGACCAGAGCTCACAAAGCCCTTAGATTTTGTGAGGGCAGTCAGAACACTGGCACCAACACAGCCTGGAGAAGAAGCCCATGGAACAAACCAGCACGTGGCTCTCTCAGGCTGGGCAGCAAGGCAGCCCCCAGGGGAGGCTGACAGCCCCTGCTGGTGCTGCTCTGGGGCTCAGGGAAATGAGGGGCTCCGAGGGGCTCGCTGGGCCTGGGCACAGCCCGCAGCAGCCTGCTACATGCAGGGGCTCCACAATACACAGACACTGGCGTTGAGGCATCAGAGCCATGGGAAGCACAGCACGGAGAGGTGAGAGCACAAAACTCACTCTCCACGGTCAGCCTCCCACAAGCAGGGATGTAGATGTAGGCACAGGGGAGCTGATTTTAACTCCGTGCCCAACACACGTGGCTTGGGAAGAGGGCCTGGAAGCACCCCCACCTTCCTGCAAGGCTAACTCCCTGCTAGGAATAACGTACCCAGCCCGACTTAAAAGAAATCCTGATCTGGTTAGAGCAGGCCATGAAACACCACCAGTTAAACCCCAGTGAGACAAAAAGCCTCATTCTGCCCCAGCTGACGTACCACAGAGCAATTCTGGAAGGGCCACCAGAGAACACCCCAGGGCCAAAACTGCTGAACAACATCCCTGATGTTTTCTGCTAGGAAAAGCTAACGCCAGGTTAGGGAGTCTCGGCTTGCTCGGTATTTCTGGAACACTTCTTGTGGGAGGAGGATGTCAAAGCAGGTTACAGTTAGTACATTTCAGCCTCACAACACCCCTGTGAGGTAGGTGTTTTCCTGTCTACAGAGACAAAGAGAGGCTCATTGGTCTGGTCGAGGCAAGAACCTTTAAGAGGAAGACCCAGAGGCCCCAGGAGCTGCAATTCCCTTGCTGCCTAGGCACACACAGCCTCGTGTCGTATCACAGAGCGCCTCATGGAGCAGTCAGCACGGTGTTGCTGGTATCCTGATGCCTGCGGCCCGTTTCAAACACATTTCCTTGTGAGGGACATCACGTTTACACAGGCTGTGAACTGAAATGGTTTTATTCCACACCACGATGAGCTCACAGGCACAGAGGAACACTCTGCGCTCCCCCTCATCTTCCCGCTGTGCTTCTGGGGGGAAGAGGCATGGGATTCCAGGCGCAGTGATCAGCCTTCCAAGCATGCTTCAGGTTTTTGCAAAGCTGAACCCAAAGCTGAACCATGCAGCCAAACAGCAGCAAGCTACTGCATGAGCCATCTTCCATACGTACTAACCATCAAGCCACCAAGGAGGGCAGGCAGCCTTGCTCAAACAGCAGGTGGTTGTTTAATAAGGGCTCACCTCACCAGGACAGAGCTGAGTGCTGAGCCTTCGCCTCCTGAGGCCACTATGTTCTTCCAAAAGGTAGCAGCTGAAGCCTGTTCTGTCTAGGAAGGACTAAATGGGTTGTGCAGGCTCCCAGGCTGTTCAGCTGGGCAGGAAAAAAAAAAAGGCAACCTTGGCCAGAAATGCTAAATGTTTGGGAAGTAGTTTCCTGGAAGAATCTGCAACACTGTATGGAGCGAGCATGCTCACGTATGTCTGGCTATCACAGGAAATTCAGGAGTCAGGACAGCTAAGGAATGCACCACTAAACCTTCACTCCCTCTGTTTTTTCATCACACTGCTCCGACATAACTGACTGGTACAGAAGTTTCAGAAACAGAGATCCTGATGAATGGAGTTAGGATTCCCTCGTACAACAGGATATGGCCCAGTCTCCAAGAAAGGAGAGAGCATTTAAATAGGAAGAGACAGGCTTGAAAACAAAACAAACACCCCAACAGAACAGACAAGCAATGTTCTGACTTCCATCAAACCCAACGTGTGTAAGAAAGTCATAATTAAAGACTGCCAATCTGCTTCTTAATCCAGGTACCAGTGCCTGGGCCTTCATGATTAGTAAATGTGACCGTTTCTGCTTCCTAAAGAAGGACGGCTGATGTGAGCTCCAATCCCACCTCCTGGGTCTCAGGAGAGCACCCAAGGAAGCATCCCAAACAACAGCTGGCTTCTGGCTGCGCTGCTCAGATCAAGAAGGATCACCTCCTCACCTCCTTGCAGCATACCTCTGGCAAGACAGACCTCGCTGCTGACACTACCAGCACAAGCCCCTGCAAAAGAAAGCAGCTCCAACAGATCCCTTGGGGATGAGCGCTTCACCTGGCATAACAGAAATGCACCTAACACAGACTTAAGCATCACATTGCATTTTTTTTTTTAAAAAGCGTAAAACAACGTCCCCCCTCCCAGTCCTTTAAAATTGGCACTGCAGGGTCTGGAGATTTCTGAACCCATAGCCTCAAAGAAAAGCCGTTTCTGTTTGTGAACTGCACTGGCCTGAACAAGCCCACGGCCTTGAAATTGTTTGGTATTTAAAGCCCAACAACTGTTGTTACCACTTAAGAGTCAGCCTGACTTTGTCAGTTGGTACCCAGTGCTAAACAACACACCTGCACCTAGAGGAGTGTAATTACCTGCAAACACTGACTTTTCTCCCTCGTTTTTGCTGTGCAAGAAACTCCAGGATTCTCCTGCTCCATCGAGCTTCCTATCGCAAGGTGCTAGTGCATCTTTGTTACCACACAGAGCAGAAGTAAACCGCCTGCTGCTGGTTAGTGCGTCACACCTTTGATGCACATTTGGAGGTAAGGACCACAAAAGATGCTTCAGGTAGGTGGCCACCTCCACAGAAGTTGCTTCAGCATTTGGAGCATCCGTACCACCTTCCTTTCCTGAAATTCTGGTGTGAGATCTGCCAGACGTTCAGACGGGCCAGAAGGGCTGGTGTTCCTTTCCTCAAGTGTACAGGACAACATGTAAACATATGACAGTGTCAAAGCAAGGCAGGTTTCTAGGTTTACCTGCTGGTTTTAAAAAGAGTTCTTTAAAAACTGACCGTTGTCTTCCTCGCCAGTTACGTGAACCATTAAATACTCGGCGCGTCCTTACCCAAAGATGGGCTCTTAGTGCACTCACTTGGGGCGCGGAGGGGACAAAGCATTGCACAATAATGGAGGTGGGGAGTTCCCCTTTCAGTTAGTAAGGAGCCAACCTTCGACAGCACGTAATGAGGATGGATGTTTGGACTGAAGAATGACAAACAAACGTAAGGACCGTGAGAAACAGGAGCAGAGGGGGGTAGAACAGAGCTGGCTGGCTGCTAACGGAGCTTCAATCGGCAGCTGCCTCTAGGCGGGTGCTGTTATCTCTCAGGGGTAACTGCGGCCTCCACAAGATTCCCTAATCCTGTCAAAAAAAGGTACAACTGCCTGTCATCAACTATAGCATTTCCCCTCATACCAGGGCGCAAGATCACAGCATGCAGGTTAATTGTATGATTTTACTTCCCCCATGATCGTTCAGACTAGGTAAGATTTTGTGCTTGAAACTGTTTCTGTTAACTGATCCGTCACACAGCTGGAGCAGAAATCCCACCCATCCTCACAGAGAGGAACAATCAACATTCAGAAAGAATGAAACCCGGAAAGAGGAGGTTCTAGGCAAGGTGCTAATTTTTAGTACTTAAGATAATCAAAATGTGAAGGGCAAAGAACAGAAGAACACACAGGACTTTCAGCAGAGCAGATCTGCACGCATGGTCTGCTTTTGCAGCTTTATTTAAAGCAGGGGCTGCATTATGATTTGTTATCACCTGCTGCTTGTTCCCTGCCTGAAATCACAACTGTCTGCTGAAATGGGATTTGACAGCGCTGTGACAAATTATTAAAACCTCAAGGGGAAAATAAGCAGTCAGCACAGCTCACTCCAACTGTTTAAGGATGCTCTGCACTTTAACTCAATTGTATCCAGCTACGAGCAACTCCTGAAAAGAAGAGAGCAAAATATCCCAGCCAGAGAAGTGGCAACACGGACAGGAGCAACCAGGTCTTTCGGCAGTACCTGGCCTAATAGGTAGGGTGTAAGGCTGAGAATCTGGACTTTCTCTGATAAATTACTTTTGCACACCCTCTCTAGCAGACCATGCACTAAGTCACCACAGCACTTGTACCCGTGCCAAACCTGGAGAATCCAACAGCTCAGGAACTAGACAGCACCCTAGTGCAGGCAGACAGCTATTGCAGGAGCACTGGTTACCCAAACCACCAGGAGTTAGTTTGCTTCAGAATTTTGGCAAGCTTCTCTTATATGAGGAAAAACGCTTCATTTAGCAAAGACTTTGTGTTTGTTCTCCCCTGCAGTATACTCAGTTTCCTACTGTTTCTCTGCTTTTAGCCTGACAACTCAGAACTTCCTCATTAATTTCACCCCCCAGCAATTATCTATTCTTGGTTCTGCAGTGTTAGTATTCCCTCCATCCATCTTGACTGATGAGAACTGATGAGAAGCCTGCTCTTTTTTTTTTTTTGAACAGGTAAACACAGACATCTGTGATTTTGGATGAATTCTGCCTTTAACAGATGAAAGAGTGCGCCAAACTGAAGTAATCCAGGCCACAATAAAACAAGAGACACCATGCAACTACTTGAAGGTTTTCTGTTTGGACAGCAAGACATCTGAAACAGAGTCTGGCCTGACCATTCCATAACTGTTCACTCGTTATTTGTGCTCCAATTCGTTATTTGTGCTCCAACTCGTTATTTGTGCTGCCAATTAAAATACCCCACCTCTCTGATTAAAAAATATGCTTTCTCTATTAAAAAGACAACTAGAAAAAGTAATAAAACTGTTTATTAAATAATGTAGAAAATTCATTTTCTTTTTAAAAACACCAAGAATCTTAGTTTTCAGTTTGGAGCAACTTCATGGAAGGAGGGTATCACCCCTAGCCAACAGTGTCACACCCCCTAAGGATCCCCTTGCTCTCCACCCCTCTACTCAGCTCAGGACTTGTCCTATCCTACTGACAGCTCTGCCCTGCATTGTCTTTTGCTTGTTTAAAAGAAAAACAGTTGCCATCGGGTCACCTGGAGGAGCTGCGCTCTTTGCTGACACAGTCGTCTTGGGAAGTCGTGTCACCGTTACCCATCATACTGCATGTTCGCCTCTTTTTCCTCCGGTGCATCATGCCCTCTGTCTCAGAGCCAGAGTCACACTGAAATACGAAGAGATGACCAGAATTCAGAAAAACTTGGTAAAACGTTTGTGCTACAGAATTCAGCACAAGAGCTGTCTCAGCAACCCAGAATAATGAATATTCAAAGACCAGCCTAGATTAAACACATGAAATCAATTTTAAATTTAGTGATCAAAACCCAGAAACTGGCACATTCTTAGATTTGGTCGTTGGCTAATGCAGCTTGGTGGCAAGACTGATGCATTCAGTTTGGCTCCTAGAAGGATCTAATCATCTAAGAACAGATTCAGCACTTTCCGACAAGTTTATGCCACTACAGTGAAGAGACTAACCGATAGTCTCTGTTCTGGACCTCAATCCCCCTTCCCATTTGAAAGGCATCCAGTTTGCTGCCATTTTATACAAGCATGGCTTAGCAAAATATGTGACAGATTTATATATTAGAGAAGCACAAATCAAAGAAGCCAAGTTAATTTCCCAACACAAGGATGGGCTTCAGCAGACAGAACCTGCTGGGAGCACAGATTCTTCCACAGTTTTTTTAGTTGCTTTCTAAAAAATTCTTCCATAAGATGTGAATCTTAGGATGTGGGTTATGATTCAAGATAACACACCATCAGGTACGTAAATAACCAACTGCAGAATACGGATTACCTACTATAGTTAAAAAAAAAAAAATCAAACCCATTACCTCTGAATCAGAGTCGGAGGAGCTAGAACTTGAGGAACTGGACGAATCACTAGAGCTGTCAGAAGCAATACCAGTAGATTCCTGGAGATCAACCGAATCAGCCAAGGCTGCCAAGTCAGGGTGCTCCTGCTTTAAGATCCTAAACACAGTTCAAACATCAGCATTAACCCTTGAACAGTAACAGTTTTGCTTCTCTGTTTTAGAGAACACAAAAAGAGTTACTAACTCTCTTACCTGTACCACTTCCGTGACAGCTTGGGTCTCCCTCTTACTGTCTTGTGCCACACCACGGGGAAGTTGGTGCAGCTGGCAAAGTTCTGCGTGATGGCAATCGTCGTGTCGAGATTGAGAACCACGTGCCACCAGCCCCCTGTAAACACAAAACCAGTGACCACTTCTGGCTACGCAGCAGAAAGCACGCTGGAGAACAGCCACTCATCTTTTGCCCCACAGGAAATTAGACCTCATCTCCTGAGCCCAGGTGAGTTTGCCACAGGGTCTTCTGTCCTCAGTCTTATTTCAGGATTCATTCCAATCCTCTGCAGGTTCTTATTATAGAAGGCTGCACAATGCTCTGAGCAAGTCATGCAGATCGTGAACAGTACTTAAGATCTGGCTCGACAGCAACACACTGGCTGCTGACAGTGTATTTAATAGCAAGAGCCATTGTAACCCAGACAGCACAGAGATCCTCTCTGTTAAGCTAGAGAACACTTTCCACACTGAATTAGTAAGGTTCTTATGATCACAGACCAACCTTTCATTTAAAAATAGATGCAAATTGGTTCCCCACACAGAATAAAAATAGGCAGCAATGTTCCTACACCCCACTTATAACCTCATAAAAAGACTATGGTTTAATGGAAACCGACAGCTACAAAATCCTAACAGAAGGTACACCGAGGAGTCGCTAATAAGTGCCAAGACAATCACAAGGCACCCTTCAAACATGAAGTCAGCTATTAGAGCTGAGCAGGGCGGATAGATGCTATGTGGCATGTTGCACAGAAACAATGCAAGATTTAGGGGTTGGAAGCTAGGCGCTGAACTCACCCACTCTATCCACTAGCCACCTCACCTCCCAGTTAGTGGGGACACACTGCACAGCCACCCTCCAGGAACAGCATCCTTATCAGATCTTTCTTTAGCTTTTGATTTCAAACACCAGATTAAGCATAACCACAGAGAAGTGGGCGGAATGCGTCAGTGACTCCAAGTTCTTTTCCCACAGCCAAGAAAAACACATATGCAGTCAGCCTACCCAGGCTACAAAATTCACTAATGAATTTGGTACAGTGTGTATAAACTCAAATATTTTTTGTCTGAGCGTTACTAATACTCAAACAGCTCTATTCTTTTATGCTTCGATCTCTTCTTATTTATGTAATTTAGTTCGGGATCACATTCCTATGACTCTGCAACTCGATTCCCATTTGGTTTGCCATCTGTACCACACGCAATCCTATGCTATAGGCCATTTATATGTCAAGACATTCAGAAAACCACTGAACAGTCTCAAAGAGGGCCTCACAATATATAGTCCTCTCTTTCCTAAGAGATGAGCCACAAAATAATCTGAAATATTCTCTTTATCTCTATTATACATGTTAAAAACACGTTTTTCTCTGCCAGATTCACCTACCAGAGATACTGTACGTACCTGGTACAAAGACCGTCTCGCCTGGTTTCTGTAAGATTTCCAAGGGTTTGAACTCAGGGGGCCAGGTGGGGAGCTGCGTCCTGGGATAGATGACGTTGAACCACGTGATAGCTTCATCCTGCTGGTTCCCTCCCTCCTCTCGCGTCACTTTGATCAGCTCTCTGGGGGTGCTGGTGGGGAACAGGCACCAACGCTTGTGTCCCTGGACTAAGGCATTCCACGCGCTAGTTCCCAAGGGGTCGATGTGAATTCCTGTGCCGGACCGAGGCGGGCCCATCACAAACCACCTGCACGGAGAGGAAGAAAAAATCCTTTAGGCAGAAAGCAAGCTGCTGCCTTCTCTTTTCCTCACATTTCGACAGGCATTTACAGCTGTTAAGTTCTCATATCAGTTACTTTGATTGCTTTCTTCATTTACCTTCTTGAGATTGTTAGGCTCAGGCTACAGCAAATGATATGACACGGGTTTAAGCTAAGAACTAAAATTAATCAGGACAGGAAGATCTCTAGGCCAAGACAGTAGATAGCTTTGTAACACAAAATACAGCTATGAAACGTAAGCAGTTCTTCAAGAAAATACACACTGGCCTCAAGGTTTAAGCCTTCATGTTTTTGCAGCAATGTTTATGAATGTGATTAAGTCACAACGGCCCGCATCAGGGTTCTTGCTATGCAGGAGGATGCTCCTAAGCCTCTGTTTTTCTAAAATTTGCTACTCATAAATAGAACCAGAACTACAGAACAATGAGGAACAAACAAAAAGCGACACAAATAAAGAGGAGAGTGAAGTTATGCAACCCAGGCCTGCCTCTGTGCCTTCTGTTCATGTACAAAAGGCTTTTTATTCCTATATTTAACTCACTGGGGCTTATTCTTTTGTGGCAATTCGGGATTTGGTGTGTATATTCTCATTCCCAATTTGCAAAGCCTGTTTCTCTCTAGGATGAAGTTTAGCTGCTACAGATATTTAACAGCAGCAGCACCTCCAATCGCTGCGTAACAAAACAGTAAGACCTACTATACCAGATAAACCAGGGTAAGCCAGGTGATTTATTACCACCCAGCAGGAGGAAGAAATGGCAGTAGCTGTTTAGAGGGGAGAAACTACAAAACCATGGATCTGAGTCTTCTTCCACTAAGACCCCTCCACTGGGTGGCTGACGGGCACTGATACTGAGCAAGAGGAGCTCAAACGTTCAAAAAATACCACCAGTCACAGAACACTCCATCTCCTTTCCCAATCCAGGTAGAAATTCAGCTGGTCTCTACACACTGTTTGCTAGCACCGACTATAGGACTAAGTTTTGTTAGCACACTGGGTACTTCCTGCTTCATGAAAGTACCATAAAAACCAGGCCGTTTGTCACTTCTCTTGTCAGAATTTACACAGGGAAGGCTTTAAAATTCTTCCTTAGCAACACTCTCACTTACTGGCATCTTTCTGCAGGAATTTAGTTTATGATGAACATAACCCAGTTGGCCACACCAAATTTACCATTAAAAACTTCAAGGCCTGTAATGTCAACTTAAAACAAATGACAGCAGCATCATAAAAATCCCCCGAAACAAAACAGCTACTTCAGGGAACAGCTTCCAGGAATTATTGCTCTTATTTAAGGAGGAACAATTCCAGTGAAGATGGTCTAAAAGGCATGAGTTCTTATTTAAGACCTGTACACTACCACACCTCTCAGACCAGAAGTCAATCTGTAGAGCGCATGTCTTGATCACACGATTGGAAAGCATCACTTCTGGTTGATTTTTCCCTTGTGGCACTGAACTACTGAATAATCTTCAACCACTTCTGCACCTAGACAAAACTTCTACCCCCAGGAGGCATCAGGTGTGCTCTACTGCATCACTTGTCTCAAAAAAGTGAGACCAAACTTACATTTTCCAGAGCAAGGTGCAAGAATTACAAACGCTAAGCTCACAAGCGATGAGCTCAGCACGTGCCTGTAGGTGGGGAGGACATGGGGTAAGAAATATCAGTGTGAGTCACAGCTAGGTTACCTGGTTTATCTCTAGGTCTGACAAACCATTCCCTGTCCTGTCAGAGCATTCAGTTACTGCTGGAGACTACACCCGCCCTGCTTTCGCATCTGATCCCAGCACCAGATGCCCTAAGCTCATGATAAAAGGTTTGGTTACAACTCTGTAAAGACACCCGCTCTTAAACAGAACTGGTTTCACACTTCATTCCTGGAAAAGCACAACTGAACTATTACTTCTACTATTATTCATTACTTGTTCTATTATATTTAAGAACAAAAAACCATCCACATCAGAGCCTCGTGTCATTCAAAGGGCAAGGCTTTCTCTGACAATTATAACGTGGCTATAAAGGCTTTAATTACTTGGGAACGTTCAGCTTATTCTATGCTATGAAGCACTACATTAATGCAAATGGCGATTACTTGAGCATCTACTAGCCAAAATACCAGCTTGCTGCACCTGGCTTCAGGAATGAAGTGCCAACCTCCATTGTCTTCAAACCAGATGCAAAAAGAGATGGGAAAATATTGTCCTGTATCCCCTGAAGGGGAGCTAAGAGTCAGCCTCCACACTTACTAATCTAGCTTAAGATCTTTACCTTGAAAGGACTGACTCATAATTAAACCAATTCCCACACTGCACTTGAGCCACTGCAGCAAGGCCCAGGAGCTAGCCCTGAGGTACTTGAAAATGCGAAGGCCAGAAGGCAACGTCACACGCAGCAAGAAAGGAATCTTCATAGGTTTCAGGAAGCTATGTCCCTATTTATTTAAATCACACAAGTGAGGTAAACTAATTAAAAAAAAAAATAATTACACCGGTGACAGGGCCAGAAGTCTCAACATACAAATCAGCTCTTCCTTTCTTCTGGGTTCCAGGCACGTGCTCATTTCAGAACAGCTGATATAAAACTATGATTGCTTGATTCAAAAGAAAGTGGTACCCATGTGGGAATAACTAATGATGGGGAAAACACCTACTTGTATGTTGGTGTCTGTACCATACACACCTGTACGGAGGCCTTCGTTTCTCCCCCGCATACTGGAACAGGTCATCAGTGAAGAACTTGGGCACTTTGTAGTCCTCCAGGAGTTTCCTGCGCTTGGGATGCTCTCCGTAACTGCTGTCGAATATGTACAGCGGGCTGTCGTCGCGCGTGGTCTCCATGTACTCTATGTAGTATTTCATCTTCATCTTCACAGAATACCCGTCGTTGTCCTCCCCGCATTTGAACTTCTGGTTCCTGTACTTGCGTTTCAGCCGTTCCAGAGTCCACTTCTCCTGGGCAGACCAGCCCACCTGAGCGTTCAGCAGGACTACGGGCTTGTAAGGCTTTTCGTAACGCTCCACGAATTCTTCCACCGTTAACTGGAGCGCATCTGCCCTCTCCACGTTATCCTGGGGAACCGAGAGGGGAACACGGAGAATACAGAAGGTTGGGACAGCCTTTAACATCCCCGAGCTGCGCTCTCTGCATCGGCGCGGAGGCACTCACACTCCGTACCACGCACCACGAGGACATCGAGCTGCCTGTGCGTTATTTTAAGCTCCTGAAGGCTGCAGCCCTGCTCTCCGTGCCCAGCGGTAACACCAGCGGGCTGAGGCAGCGTTTGGCACCAGTCCCCAGCACGGTAACTCCCCGCCCTCTGGGCTGACAGACCCTCACCCTGTTTCAGGGGTCACTGCTCCCTCCTCGCCCCCTCTCCCGTTGCTCCCCGAGGGAAGAAAGGAGGGAGGAATTAGGGAAGGACAGAGCACACGTGCTCCCCCTCGAGCTTCCACGGCCAGCACATCCCAAGGGCAGCTCTGAGGCAGCTCCAGCCTCTGGTACAGGGAGCTCCTGGGCTCACCATGATTCCCCAGCCCCCAGCTTCCCCTCAGCCTTCCCTCCACCCCCAATTCCTTTCAGGGCCCCACTACTCCCCTCGAGCACCCCGTTCCCCTCAGCCTCCTCCCACCCTCTTCAGCCCCCCCCAATTCCTTTCAGAACTCCCTCACCCCCCCCCTTCCCCTCAGAACCCCCCACTTCCCTTTAAGAACCCCCCCCACTTCCCCCCATTCCCCTCAGGACCCCCCTGGTTTGCTCCCATTCCCCTCAGGACCCCTCCACGCTTTTTTCACGTCCCCTTATCCCCCCCTCCATCAGCCTCCCCCTTTTCCCTCAGGACCCCCCTCTCGCTCCTTTCAGTGCCCCCTTCACCCCCACCCCCCTATTTCCCCTCAGAGCTCCCTTATTCCCTTCAGCCTCCCACCCCCCAATCCCCTCAGGACCCCCTCACCCTCTTCAGAACCCCCTCAGCCCCCCCCATTCCCCTCAGGACCCCAACATCCCCCTCAGAGCTACCCCCCCATACCCCTCAGCCACCCCCCCATTACCCTCAGGACCCCTCCAGCCCCCGAATTCCCCTCAGGACCCCCCCCCATCCCCTTCAGACCCCGTTCACCCCCCCTAATCCCCTCACAGCCCCCCAATCCCCTCAGGACCCCCTCCCAGCCCCCCATTCCCCTCAGAACCTCCCTCAATCCCCTCAGGACCCCCCTCACCCCCTTCAGGACCCCGTTTCCCCCAAAAATCCCCTCAGGACCCCCCCCAGATCCCCTCAGGCCCCCCCTCACCTTGCAGGCGGCGGGGCTGAGCGGGAAGGTCTCGCAGTAGTTGTGCCGGGTCCAATCGAGCGAATCCTTCAGCTCGGGCCGGGCGCTGCGCTTCGCCTCGCGGATCCGCTTCTTGCTCTTGTGGTTCATGGCCGACACCTGAGGGGGTCCCCGAGACCCCCCCCTCCGCCCCCCCCCTCACCGTGCGCGCGGCCCGGCCCCGCCCGCACCTTCCAGAAATTTCACCCCCCGGCCGCCGCCGCCGAGAGCCCGCCCTCGCCGCGCTCCCATTGGCCAGCGCCGCCGCCGGCTTCCGCCACGCCTCGCCCGCTGATTGGGCGGAGAGGGGGAAGGAGGGGAAAGAGGCGCGGCGCGGCGGCCATCTTGGGAAGGGCGGTGCTGGCGGCGGGCGGGAGGGGAGAGGAGAGGAGGTGGCCTGGCGGGGCGCGCCCCGAGCGGGGAGGGCCGCCCGCCGCCCCGCTTCCCCTCGCCTCCCCCTCAGCCTCCCGGGGCCAGCCGGCCGCTCGGTGGGACCGTACGGGCTGAGGCCACACTGCGGCCTAGCGCCGGGCTTCGCGGAGGCGAAGCCATCCCGGCGGCGCTCCGCGTGAGGCAACGACCTGGCAAGGCTCTCATTGGCCAGCGGCTCCCGCTGCCGTGACGTGGCGGCTGCCGATTGGGCGAGGCCATGGCGGAGCCGCGGCGGTTCCGGTTCGCGGAGGAGGGGGGCGGGCGGCGGGAGGCGCTGACGCTGCGCGTGCCCGAGGTACGGGGGGGGGGGGGAAGGGAGCGGGGGGGGGATTCGGGGGGGTCCCGGTTGCAGCGCGGTCGTGTTGCAGGTTCCCGACCGCCGCTACGGCCTCTACGTCTGGCCCTGCGCCGCCGTGCTGGCACAGTTCGTCTGGTCCCGGCGGGGAGCGCTGCCCGGCCGCAGGGTGCTGGAGGTAACGGGGGAACAGAGCGGGGGGGGCACAGGGTGCTCTGAGCACCCCAGGGGTGGGCTGTGAAATGCGTGAGAATTGCTGAAAAATGGGCCTCGTGCGATGCTTTGCTTCACAGGCAGGGCAGGGCAGCCCTCCTGCAGCTCCTAGAGCCACACTTCTGCAATTAATTGCTTAATTAATTGCTTAATTGATCAACTGCTTAATTAATTAATTGGTTAATTAATTAATCAAGTTAATCAGCTACTCAGACAAGCCCCCAAGCAGTTACCCCTCAGGTAACTGCTCTCTCTCTCCCAGGGGAGCATCTTCCCTGAGCCGCAGGGTGTGAGGGGCTGTGGGGCAGCAGGGTGCCCCGCCACCACCACCCTTCCCCCTCCTACATTCCCCCTCGTTCACAGAATCCCTCACGGAACCCCTCTCCTTTCCCTCTCCTTCCAGCTCGGAGCAGGCGTGAGCCTCCCCGGAATAGTGGCTGCCAAGTGCGGGGCCGAGGTGCTGCTGTCGGACAGCGAGGAGCTGCCCCAGTGCCTGGAGAACTGCCGGCGGAGCTGCCTGATGAACGCCCTGCCCCACGTACCCGTCCTTGGCATCACCTGGGGGAGGATGTCTCCCCAGCTGCTCTCTCTGCCTCCCGTAGATGTTATTTTAGGGTCTGATGTCTTTTTTGACCCAAAAGGTAGGGTGACATTCTCAGGTGGCTTTGGTTTGGGACAAACTGCAAGGACTTCTTTCCAAACACTGTCAAAAAAAATCAAATGACAGATTTTTACAGGGATACTGTAAATGAACTCATTATTCTTGGGGTAAGTAATATGAAACTATCATAAATACTGCTGGAAGATAAATTATCAGAAAATTGGAATAATTAGCTAACTGCTTAAGACCATCCTTCTCAAATTTCTCCTACAGATGCACTTTACGTTGATTTTCAACCACTGTTTCATAGAAGCAGACATTTAACTACTCTATGAACCTGGAGACTAATGAAGATTGCTTTATCTCCTCCCAACTATGCAGACTTCGAAGATATTTTAACTACAGTTTACTTCTTGCTGGAAAAGAATCCACAAGCTCAGTTCTGGACTACTTACCAAGTCCGAAGGTAAGCATTTTTGTACCTGTAGGACTGAGAACTTTAATCCTGCCTCAGCTCGTTTACATCACCAGAGAATGCCAACTTCTCAGAGGCACAACTGCACTGATTCCAAAGGCTAAGCTGCTCTCAGACTGTGAATCGGGTTGGTATTAGCCAAATAAATCCTGGGAGCATCAGAGAAAAGCAGCTGACCCCAAGTTTATTGTCGAATAGAGAACAGTAAACAGACTCAGTGTTGGGGCATCATTTAACTTTGGTGACAGCCTCCTCTAATCCCTGCCGAAGTTCCCCACAAGTTCCCCACTCGGGTTGTGTTTTCATGCATTCATGTTCCCTCCCCTCAGTGCTGACTGGTCTATTGAGGCTTTGCTCTACAAGTGGAAGCTGAAGAACACCCCCGTTCCGTTACATTCCTTCGGTGCAGACAAAGAGCACCTGGCCGGCTCTTCTCTACCAGGCAGACATACAATTGAAATGATGATCATCTCACTGGCAAGATCAGATGGTACTTAAGTTTATTCCACTTGTTGGTTCCAATACAAGATGATATTTAACTTTTACTTTAGCATGGATCTGCAGAGAACAGTCTGATTTACAGCAAACCTCATGCGTATTTTTTTGGGAAGCAGACCCCCCCCTTAGCAGTACTTAAAACATGCATTGTAAAAATAAAGCTGTTCATTTGTTTAACTATGGCTTTTGAGAAATTTGTCCTCCTTCCCAAAGACCATGTAATAGTTCAAAAGACTCAATTCCATTATGTAAGCCACTACACAACATAGCTTAACAACCTGACAATCCACAAGATCCAACTTAAATTCACAACTTCAGCTATGAAGAAAGGTTAACCGCACTCTTTCAAGATAAAAAAATATCCCCTTAGGATTGGTTGCCCAGGACTGAAGCTCTTTCCTGAAGGGTTGTATACAAAAAGCCAGTCCCTTTGTTTTTAAGTGACTATGTAGACTGCTGTTAGACACGCAGTCCTGGAACACACAAGCTCCTCAGTTTGTAGAAAAGTACTTTTAATCCTCAGTCAAGCCAGATTGCAAGTATTCAGATCTTCCCATTCCCGTTAAAACATACATGCATAAAGTTAACAAGGCATTACAATAACCCTTGACATGTGACAGTTGACATTACAATTCAGTTGGTATCCAAATCAAGAAGAAAAAATCATCACTGTAAGATTAGCTACCATCAAGCAGCAGCCTGTTGAGGCAGGGCAAGCACACAGCAAATGCAATTAGTACTGCTCAGTGTGTATCTTCCATAACAATGTCCAACAGACCTGTCTGAGTTCATGTTTATCGTCTGGTGTGTAACACTAGTCATACAGCATTCGGGTTAGTCACAATACTAGTAAGTTTGCCCATAGTAACTTAAAAGCAACCCCAGTGGATAAAATTTAGAAGCAGTAGAATGCATTCAGTTACTATATAGAAGTTAAACATTGACAGTATAATTGCAGAAATCTTTTCAAGCTAAAAATAAGCTGACTCGGACATTACGTTGAGAAAAGTTAACACAGAAAAATGTTTAATATTAACTACAGAGACAGTGGGTATAGTACAGGATATCTTAAGCAAAAGATACACCAATCAGTACTTACAGAGGAATGAACCATTTCTTTCTTAACATTACATTTCTCAAATGCAAGTTCATATATGCATGTTGGCAAGATTTACCATTCTGGAAAAAATAAGGTGTGTATACCATCAGCTAGATGTGCTCACTGTATGCTCCGTTATTTTTATGCAAGGCCCGGGTGACTGGAAGTGCAGTTGTCAGGCATTTTAATTAACTGGACAGCCATTTGTTTCTGCACGACAAGGCATCGTTACACAGGAGCAATCAGGAGAAAACAGGAAACAGCCAAGCACTCTGCACTGCAACACGCCACCTTAACAGCTAACCAGCATTACTCAACTGCTACACAACTGCGCCTAGTGCACAAAAATACATAAGAGAAGAGATTAGAATTGAGTCTGATAAAACAATCCTTTCAAACATCAACTGTCACCTGAAAAGATTTCTACCAATTTGGATTTGAAGATACTATTTGAATTCAAAGTAAAAAAGCATTTACAGTAAATTTCAAATTGTAGTTTTGCAGATTTTTATTTAAGTAATAAAGACAAAATTGAGCATACTTTCTTTCCTTCTTTTTTTTTTTTGACAGTTAGCTACTCAGCATGTAACGGCTGCATATTTCCTCAGTATGAAACTTGAGGCAGCAAGTTGCCATCAGTTTAATTTCAAATAAAAGTCAGCACTATATAAACAAAAATGAAGTTTTACCTCAAATATCCAAGCCAATAATGAAATCGGTAGTCGTTCACTTCACTAAATTACAAGAAATTTGAATAACAGCAACAAAATGGCACATAAAAATGTAAAATCTGCCACTTGAGGCGCAACTTAAACAAGTAAAAAGTTAGACAAAATGTTACAAAATAACCTTTTCAACAGCTGGTTGCTCGGGCCAGGGGTCTCTCCCATGGACTGAAGACTCAAGCGATCTTTTCCCCCCAAAGGCGTCCTTTAGGTAGGCTCTCATTTATCTGATGCATCTAGGTTTGAAGAAAGAAGAGTTCAGCTAGGTTTCTAACCTTGTATGTTTGTTTTTTTTTCACTTGTGTGGATGACTTCACGTATATTTCTAGTTGTGTTTCAACTGGCTTTGCCTAATTTCTTAAAGTTTTAGGAATTACCACAGTGTTCCACCTCCCCCCGGGTGTTGCTTTAATTCAGAGGCCAAACGTAAGGTTCTGCCGAAGCATTAAGTTACAAAGAAGAATAAGCATCAGGCTGTAGGTCGAGCCACCATTAACTTGAAACCAGCCTGTTTAACGATAAATTATTAAAAGTTAAATAAAAGTTATAAATCTAATACTGCTCGATAAAAACTTAACTAAACTCTAATTAGCATTCAAAACAAAGTGTCACTACTTTGGCTACAATTATCTAACTTCAGAGCTAGCTCAGGCCCTTTCCTTTTAAAAAATAGGACCAAACAGTTTGAAGGGTTAAAGACACACTATCCTTTCCCCACCCGGTGTGTATCCTTAGAAGCCTCTTCAAGTTGTCCACTTGAGGAAAAATTAAGTTTCCGTTGTTTTCTCGTTGCAATGAATTTGCCACTTTTCTAGAACAGTTACCTCCAGTCAGTACAATGGCCACTGAACCGATCTTCCATTATAAAAGGATAGTGTATCTTTAACATTTAAAGACAAACCTGCTCCAACACACGCCCACAGAAACTGGTCCCTGGAGGATCAGCCAAATCAGTTAAAATCTGCAATACTGGCCAATATTCTTTTAGCAAACAGGAGACCGCA
Organism: Anas platyrhynchos; assembly: GCF_047663525.1. Classification (NCBI taxonomy): domain Eukaryota; kingdom Metazoa; phylum Chordata; class Aves; order Anseriformes; family Anatidae; genus Anas; species Anas platyrhynchos. Next base: position 8,331,367 of record NC_092605.1, on the reverse strand, counting down.
GCTTTAAAGGGGAAAATGCAGATGTTGGATAAATACAGTAAGAAATAGTCATTTTCATCATAGGTTGCGTCTCATACAATATTTTATTAAAATCAAGCCATTAATCTCTCAACAAAACATGAAAATTTTCTGTGTAGAAAGCCCTTTGGTATTAATTTCCCTAAACCAATAACCAAAAAGCACTGCTCAAGAAAGAAAAAAAGCTAACAACGTGCCCCATTAGGATCCACTTGGTTCAGGCTATTAATGCTAAAAACTACCCAACACCCCACTGAAGTGCTACAATAAAGTAACATGCAAGGTGTGCTGATCCCGAGGTACATTACCATTTTCCTAGGAGGATACAGCTCCTTCTTCTTCCGGAGACTTGGGAGGGCTCTTAGACCTGGATCTGGAGTTGGATTCCCTCTTTGATGCAGGTGGAGGGCTTCTAGATCTAGACCTAGATCTTGATCTGGACCGGGATCTGGACACAGATGAGGACTTTGACTTGGATCTCCTGGCAGATCTGGACTTGGATGTGGAGCGAGACCGAGAGCGTGTGCGGGAGCGGGATTTGGACCGACTGTAACGAGACCGACTGCGGGACCTAGAGCGGCTCCTGCTCCTAGATCGGCTGCGACGGCGTCTTCTAGGGCTAAAACATAACAAGAAAGGGGGAAAAAAAGAACGTTAAAAGTTGAACGCAGGCGGCGCAACAGTCTGCCGCGACTACTTCGGGACAGGGCAGGCGAAACGGGCCCCACGTGGGCGAGAAAGCGAGTTAAGAGGGCGCCATTGTTCAGAGTGAGTGGCCGGGGGCTAAATCTAGTAGCAAAACCCTCCCGCTCCCAGACAACTCCACGAGACAACTCCACGTGCTCTCAGCGCCAACCCCCTCGCTCCCTCCCCAGGTCGAAACTCACTTGGGAAGGGAAACAAAACGAAGCAGCCCCACCGCACACACACGTGTATCAGCCGGGGCTCCTTGCTTTGCTCCTGAAACACCGCCGGTCCCTTCCACCCTTCCAGGCGCTCACCTGCGGCTGCGGCGGCCGTAGCCGCTGCTCCCATAGCGGCGTGGCGGCGGCCCCCGGCGGCTGTGGTGCGAGTCGGGGGGCCGGCCGTAGCGGGCCATCTGCACCCGCAGCTCCCGGCCATCCAGCACGGCCCCGTCCATCGCGTCCATGGCGTCCTCGGCGTCGCGTTTGTCGTGGAAACGGACGAAGGCGAAGCCTCGGCTCTCCTTAGTGTAGCGGTCCCGGGGGATGTAGACGTCGCCGACCCGGCCGTATTTCTCGAAGACCCTCCGGAGGGTGTCCGGGGAGGTGCGGTAGGTCAGGTTGTCCACCTTGAGGGACGTCATGCCCTCCACGTCCGGCGGGGGGCGCCCGTAGCTCATGGCGGGCAACGACCCCCGAGGGGCAGCGGCGGCTGAGGAGAAGAAACCCGAAGGAAAGCGGCGTGTGCGTGTGGGGAGCCGGCAGGAGGCGGCGCGGCCCGGCGCGAGAGGGGGGGGAGAGGCCTCACAGCGGCCTCACAGCACATAGAGGGAGGGGGAGGGAAATAAAAAAAAAATAAAAAACACGGAGAAAGGAAAGAGAAGAGCTCCTCAACGGGGAGACGAAGGGGGCAGGCACCCACCTCGGGGCTCCGGGAGGCGGCCGAGGGCCGGAGCGGGGACGAGGCGCCGGCAGCCACCGCCCGCGCCCGCCGCTGTGAGGAAATGAGCGGGGCGCCGCCCGCGCGCGCCTACTTAACGCCACAAAATGGCCGCCGCCGCCCCGGAAGAGAACCAGGGGGGTGGTGGTGGGGATTCACCTCTCCCCGACACTTTTTTTTTTTTAACTATTTTTTCTATTTTTTTCTCTCTTTTTTTAATCAGCTGCCCTTCCCTGAGGCGGAAGGTGGAAATTCAGTGTTGAAGTGCCCGGCTCGCCGCCGTTTTAAAGCGGCCGTTGAAGGCTGCTGTGGGGTGACCCGGAAAGAATGGGAGGAGGCGGGGAAAATTTGAACGATTTGTGCTGAAAACGGCCCAAAATCGGAAATAAGCCGAGGGTTGGCTATTCTAAGGGTGGGAGGGAGAGGGGTGGGCAACCCCTACCGTGTGGGAAAACAAAATAATAAAAAATAAACTGAACGAAGGGAAGCGCCCCCCGTGAGGGAGGGGGGAGATGACGGTTTAAAATGGCGGCCGCTGAGGGGAGGTGAGGGGGGAGGCAGCGTGCGGGGCTGCGGCTGGGCCCGGCGGGCTGCCCGCTGCTCCGTGCCGCCTCGTCCTGCCCTCGGCTTCCCCTAAAACGGGGGAACCTTCCCCTAAAGCCGCCCCGGTTTGCTCGAGCTCCTAGCCACGCTGTGGTGGGGGCACGAAGTGGGGTGCTGGCGGAGGGGAGTGGGTACACCTCAGGCACACCTCGGTGCCTGAGGACACTCCTGGCACTACAGCGGTCTCCACCCGGCGTGTTGAGGCCTGGGGGAATCAAAGCTGAGAAATTATGGAGCTTTAAGCTGCTGGTGCCGTCGGATACGCTGAAAGTTTGTGCCCAGGCAACGTGCGTGGTGAAAGCGGAGCGAGGGAGATCTGCCCTTGTGGAAGGAGGGCGAGCAAGTGCCCTGGGTTTTGCTAGAGAAGTCATAAAAGCCCTCCAAGTTGTCACTCTCTACATCACTTTAGGCACTCAATAAAAGCCACAAACATAAACTGCAATATCTACTTCTTAAAACAACACTGAATCTTTCTACTCGTCTGTTCTGAAATCCCTTATTAATAGAAATAAAACCACAGTATAGGTATGAGTAAAGAGAAAAAAAAAAAAAAAAAAGAGAAAGCAATTTCAGATTTAGTATTAAAATCCTTATTCTTACTGTAATTGTGTTTAATACATTTTTTTTTCTTTACACTGAAGCACAAAATAAAATTACATGGATACAAACCCAGAAGCAATGATTTGTTTCTTGCTACAAAGGACTTAAATAACCTAGCTTTTTAAACATACTTTATTGCTTTATGCTATATTGTTCTTTCCCTGCTCAGATTCTTTTGATTCAAAATTTTCTGATTCATCTGCTGAAATCCTTCAAAATCCTATCTTTCCAACGATTTCCTTAAAATGACACAGGGAGCTTCCTCTGTTCCTTTTCCCCTTATATTGATTTGAAATGAGTTTCAGAATAAGTTCAAATCAGTATAACCTACTGTGGCCAGCATACCAGTTCAATTTTCCGTGTAGCTGGGTGAATGTTTTTGCTAGTACAAGGGGAAAAAAGCAGCGTGAGTGGAACACAGCGGCTAGAGACATTGGAAACATGGGATTTATTTTTATTTTTTTATTAACAGCTTAAATTAACCATAAATGCTGGATCTTAAAAATCCAACTGAACTGTACATACTTAATGTAGGAAAATAAGTTAGCTTCACCTGAATTAAAAACAGCACCTTGATATTTCATCTTTGTAAAGCGACTTCTGCATAGTCCCATTGACTTTTTTCAAGTAAAAGTTGTTTAAAAGGTAAAATTTATATTTTTAGAAAATACAACTCAAGAATTTAAAAATAATATTAAACACGGTAGCTGAGGTATGGATTTTGTTTTAGTCCTTTACTGTAGATAGCAGGTGTAAAATTTTGTGATTTGCCATTTACTCCAATTCTGGATTTCCATCCCTTTCTCTGTCTGGCAGTTAAGAGGGGCTTATGTTTCGATAGAACATACACAAGATTCTAACAGTAAAAAGCAACAATTAGGTCCATAGAAGGTGTGTGATTCGCTGTTTTAATTTTGCTGATATTTTAACAGAGATCTTCAAAATGAAAAGATCAATTGATCTTGAATTTATTAGCGAAAAATACCATAAAAACAAACAAACAACAGAATATTAAGCGTTTATCGTCGCTAAAAATGGATGTAGTTGCTTGAGACAAAGCAGTGAAATGTTATAAAGACTTTCCTCTCCTGAATCATTAAGATAATGAAAGGCAGAAGCAATGAGCAGAACATGTGCATTGGTAGCACTGAAGCACTTAGCATTGGTTTCTCTGAAGTGGGAATCTTTTGCCCTTAGGAGTCACTCAGCAGATTTCCACACTTTCAAGTAGAGAAGAAAAAAAAGTGTACTTTCATAAAACTGCATTTCCCATAGTGCACAAGGGCTTTCTGGGCAGGGTCAGCTGATCCGTATTGTGAAATGTTCCCGATTTCCTGTCCAACATACATGGAAATGACTTGTGTGTACAAATGTCTCATCTTCCCTTTGTCAGGTGATTTAACAGCTTTTGGCTGGAATTCTGATCCAGAACAATGGCAAGAAACTGCGTTGATTAACTAGCTTGATATTTGGAAAACAGCTTCGTTTGGTGGCAAGAGATGTCACGAAGTAACTGCAGCCTGCTCTGTTAACTTCATGGGAGAAGGTAGGGAGAAGCTTGAACGTTACCTTTTGAACCTTTATTTTCCTTTTTGTTTTCCAAGCTACTGCCTTTGCTGTACATTATTTAAGACAGTCGCTAGATTTCTTGTTAGAACTAACAAGAAGCAATAAGTAATCGTAATTTTTGAAGCATTCTTTCTTTCTTTTTCTTTTTTTTTTTTTCTTTTTTAAACAGGACTTTCAGTGGAAACTGAAGGGAAAACGGACTTTATTTCAAGGGAAATAGAGGTTTTCCAGACTGAAGCTGAGGACTTGGCAAGAAAACACAAAATGTCTCCTGAATCAAAAAAACTTTTCAATGTACTTATTTTGGGAGTCTCATTTATGTTTATATTTACGGCTTTTCAAACATGTGGAAATATTGCGGTAGGTGTGAATTTCAAAACATGCCGCATTTGTATCACAGTTTTATTGTCTTTTGCTTTACTGGAGATTTTTTAATATACAATACATAATTTTTTCTCCTTTCTTTAGGTTTAGCATTAACTAGATTAAGTTGATCAACTGGATATTTAAGCGGTTTATTTCTTTAATATAGCTACATATGTAGCTGTGCCTGATTGCTTAGAAAATTAATTAATCATGTTAAATGTTAGAACTTCAATGTCTGCTTTGACACTTGCAATATTTAACAGTTGTATCTTTCATATTTCTGATTTTCCTACACAGTCCCTTTCAGAATATTTGACTAAGATGTTATTATTATCCCCTTTTTAATATGTCTGTAGTTTCTCCTAGAGTTTCTTTAGACATTGAGGGGTATGAGGATAACATCTGACAAATAGTCAGACTTCCACAATTGCTAGATCTGCCAAGTCACGTTCCATCTGAAGAAGAAATTTACTGCTAGTATATCTTGTGCATCTTTGCATGCTGAAGCAAAATTGGGAATAACATAATCCACATTTACTAATACAAGCACACTGCACTCTTACTGATTAAATGCTTAGAATCTGATAGACCAGATCCTCTGACTTAGTTGTTGATGTTACTTTCAATATAGTTTTATGCTTGAAAGGCTGTTAGATTTCAACATACCTCTTGAGCTTACAGGCCTTAGAGCTTCTCTTTTCTTGCGTGTAAGAAGAATCCTTTCTGGATTCAGACGTATAAATGCCCTTCCTTGCATTATAGAAATAATTGCTTACAACAGTTCTTGTTAAAATCATTGCACAGCATGATACCATATATCAGTACTTAAGTACAGGACAGCAAACATAGAAGTTCTGTTATGCCATGAATTTATAGCATCTCACTGAACTGGACCTAGTAATCATGCAATCATGTACTGTATTGTCATTAAAGTCATTAAAAGTGATTTTCAATAAGATCTGCCAGAGAATCCAGCTCATTACATGGTCTCATGATCACTAAAGCTGATTCAAGGGAAAAAAAAACGGAACAGGGTGTTGACAGGAAGACAGAAAGAATGGAAACTCTTAGCTGAAGTCCAAGAGTCAGGCTAAATTAAGAGTACAGCTTCAGCCTTTTTTCCCCCCACTTTTTACATGAAGATAGTCATGCATAGTTATCTAAGAGAGGTGTTTTGTGAAACAAGTTTTGGAAAATACTTGAAGGTCTCTGGTGAAATCATAGTATAATCCTAAAATACTTATTACTGCTTCAAACATAAATGTTTCCCTGCCAAATATCTCCTTCATCGTCAGTGTGGAGGTGTTGTGAGTTGTAATTAACACTCTAAATTAAGTACTTTGTAGGGTCTGTTAATGATGATTTCTAACATTTAATACTGACTTCAAACTAATGCAAATGTTTTCAAATTACAAGAGACATTCTAACATTATTTCATTTGATTTCTCCTCACAGCAAACTGTTATAACAAATTTAAACAGCACAGATTTTCATGGCAGCGGCTACACGAGGTAATTTACACAGATCTTACTACTTTGCTCCTTGCAGGGTGAAGCTAGCTATAATTACATCTGGTAGAAATATAATCTCAAGAGATTCTAGCATTCTGCTGACTCAAAGCAGTTTAAAATGTGGCATTCTCACACTTAGTCTAGTTTTATCCTGAATTATTAATTTCTAATTGAGCTACATGCCCGTTTTGGATATTTTCTTTGTAGGGAGAAAAGACATGCAGTCATCACATTCTCAGCTTTTTGTCTTAGGAGATGAAGAATGAAGTTTAAAACTTGCTAAAGCCTTGGTTGTTTGTCCATGTACACCTCTGTGCCTTTGTGTAGAATGGGTTGTTTGGATCAACTTGCAGGAAATACTGCAATGTAAATGTTTAAGGAGTAATCAGAAAGACAAGAAGAGAAGCAAGGTTCAAAGCTGCAAAATACCAATCTGATTGTTTATTGCACTGGCATAGCCAGACTCACCAGGTACAATCAGGGAGCTTTTGTAAACCAATTGATCTGTCATATAGGAAAACCTGGTTGCTGCTGTGAAAGATTTACAGTCTCAATATAAATTAAAAGTATTGCTAGCACAAAATATATCTATACAATTTCCATGGTGTATTTGACAGACGCTGAAAACCTCAATAATAGATGAAAGAGGTTTTGGTACCTTCTCTTGTAGAAGTACTGGGCACAAAATACAGTAACTGTTGGTAAGGCACAATTTGACAAATCCATCTTGTAAATGACAGGATGTGCTGGCCTGCAATAGTTTGGGACGTGATTCATCAGTCCTAGAAACATTGTACACTCCTATATTCCTAGACAGAGTGCAATGATTGCAGGTAATTAGTAAGAGAAAGGAAGGGAATGTTTGAATATGAAAGTTAGGCAGTTACATAAGTTATCTATACTGATACTTAGAAATCAACTAAGCAGTCTTCTTAAACCAGCTGCATTTATAACCTGTATTTTAAGTACTTAACCATCTCTGTTTTTTATTTATGCAGCATGTCCATTATTTATGGAGTATTCTCGGCATCAAACCTTTTCTCACCTTCAGTGGTTGCAATAGTGGGACCTCAACTCTCCATGGTTGTTAGTGGCCTATTTTATAGGCAAGTATTATTTTTGATTTTGTCTGCTTTCTTTGAAATATCTTTCTGTCATTTTTTCACATGAAAGTACTCTGCCATACATGAAATTGCACTGGCTAAGCGGAGTGTCTCGCAGAGCTAGTGTAGGTGTCAGGAGGTGAGTAACTTCAAGGTCCTTCAGGCTACTGGAAACAGAGTCCATTTTTTCCTCAGCATTTCCGGACTTTGCTGACTGTGGATTTCAGTTTGTGGTCTCAGGTTAATGGCTACAGTAACAACATTCTGCACGCCTGGTGGAGTTAAAAGCTTACCTTTTTCACACATGACCTTAACTATTTTCCAAGGTCATTTGGGTGACAGTAGAGGATTTAGAAGAAGCCAAGTGAGACACCCATTTGTCAAAGAATTCTGTCCACTTTAAGTCTACATTCAATAAACAGATCTGTTCTCTTCCAGCTTGTACATTGCAGTTTTTATCCAACCTTCTACGTGGAGTTTCTACACTGCTTCTGTTTTTATTGGCATTGCAGCTGCTGGTAAGCGTTGCTCTTACCCTGCTCACTATTCTTTGCTATATTTGAATATATCTCTAAAACACTTCTATTTCTTGACCAATATCTTTTGTATATGACAGTACTATGGACAGCACAGGGAAATTGCTTGACTGTAAATTCTGATGAAAACAGCATTGGAAGGAACAGTGGAGTATTTTGGGCACTCTTACAGTCCAGGTAATCTTTGTTTGTTAATATTTTTGGTTGTGTACGCTTTCTACTTTTTATATTTTTTGATAAATGGTAGACTGCATCAAAAAACAAAAACCAAAAAAACAAAAAACCTCCACTGGCATGTTGCAGTCAATGAAGCAGAAGGGAAAGTTAGAAGCAAAAATACTGTTGCTATTGTGCATTACAGAACAGCAAATGAGAGCTACCTATTGCAAGTCTCGGCTTTGATGTGCTAAAAATACACATTTCAGTTTTGGGACCATTTGGTGTATGTAACAGAAATCTTGTTGATTTCGGAGGGCTGTGTTAATTTGTTTGAGGATCCTGAGTGTACTAATGAGCCCTAATGACCTTGAACTGCTTCACTTGGGACCACCACCTCCCCACCCCACCCATGTGCCCCCATTTAAGCTCAGTGCTGAGCCCTTACTTCTTCTGGAGCTGTGCTAGAGGAGAACTGGTCTCCAGTTCAGATACATGCATGCCTGCGTCTGGTTTAAGCCCTGTTGATCTGGACCACAATCCACAAACTGATTTCCCATATTAGTTCTGCATTGTTACTGTGGACCTGTGTGGCAATTATTGATTATGACTCTGGCCTGTGGATTGTTTTTTTTGTCTTGATCTCTGGCTTGCCTTATCACCACAAGCTTGTTTGATGCTCTGGTCTCTTGGGTGACCCTATCTACAGTCTATCTTTTGGCTTTCTTTACCTGGGGACGTGGAGTTGGCCTCTAGCTGGTAAGGCACCTTCCCAGCTGGCTGTGTTACCCCCCCTTGGCTCCTAGCCTTCTCGCCCTGAGGGAGCAGTTGAACCATGCTGCTCCCTGATGAGCTTCCAAAAGGAAGATGCTGAAGGTAGAACTGGCAGCTGGAAGTCAGAGAAGAAAGCGTATGTTTTTTGTTGATAGTTCTCTGAAGTTAAGCTCAATGTGTTGCAGCAACTAAAAAAAGCCAACAAAATGTTCAGCCTCAAGAAGGGCAGTGGATGCTGTGTTCCTGCCTTAAGAAACCTTGCCCCTGAATGTTTTGTGCAGATAGGGTTTATCCATCTTGGGAGAATGTAATGCAGTTTAAATGTAGGGAAAAATAACAGCAACGTGCTTGAAAATAGAACTCTAGATTTGAAGAGACATTAAAAAGGCTGGGCCAGTCAGTTTGGAGAGAAGGTGGCTGAGGAGGGTTGCTCATAGGTTACCAAAACATGAAGGTGGCAGATGAGCTGGGTGTAAAGCTGTTACTCACCAAATGCTGGAGCTCTAGTTGCTTGGTGAGGCTGGAGGAGGATTGGTTTGGAACAGCCTAGGTGCTTATTCCCACAACGGATTATAAACTTGTGGAACTTGCTGCCACAGGAGAGTTTGAAGTTGGGCAGTGTCAGCAAAACCAAAAGGGAGCAAAGAAATTCATTGATGGCAGGTCCACAAATGTATCCTGAAGGCAGATACCTCTTACCACTGCTTGTACAGTAATTCTGGATATTGGGAGGTAATGAGGGGAATGAATCACAGTGTTTGGGCTGCTGAGCTTGTGCTAAATTGCCTTGCTAATACTGTTGGGGAGATAGAATGCTGCATTAATGGAACATCAGTATGAGGCAGTGGTGTGCTTGTTGTGTCCTTTAAGTTTCATGTTCAGGAATTAACATCTTGGTACTTTACCAGAGGAGCAATTTCTACAATCCCAACTAATCGTGCTTTACAGGAAATAAAATGCATGGCTTTACATGAGGAAGCTTCACTCTTAGGCTGTTTTGAGTCATTGTTCATTGTGAGTTAATGTACTTCAGGAAACTATAGGTAGAAACAGAATTTCCCTCGAGCTGTTGACAACCAATTTAGCATTGCTGGGCCAATATTTCAGGCAAGGCACGTGATTGCTAGGGAAGCACTGCAACATTCTTTCTATAGATAGGCCAATTTTCTAAGCTATGCTCAACAAAATCAGGGAGAGAGGCAACTTAGATGGTTAATTTCCTTGGTTTTGTTATCTTGTTGTGTATTGATTCCTAAAAATGAATGCCTACTATTATGGCAAAAAAAATCTCTTTGAAATATTGTATGGAGTTAGCAGTTGATGTGGAGAATGATTAGCTTCTTTTTCTTTCACAATTCTTTCACTACTTTTGCATATAATAGTATTACCATGATGCTATAACCTTAATCTAACCACAGAAAGTGCTGCTTACCTGTGCTGTCTTTTTTATTTGCAGCTTGTTTTTTGGAAACCTCTACATATACTTTGCTTGGCAAGGAAAAACTTACATAACAGGTGGGTATTACTTCTTTGTGGGAAACTATCCTTCAGTGTATAGTAACATGAACAAACATATGAAATAACTGGAAAGCAGCAAGAAACTTCTACAATTCCCAATAGACTGTATTTTTAGAGGATGTTTTGATTCAGTGTTCCACAGTATGCACAGCCCTTGTATTTTGTATGTTGGTTTTCTGCATGCAGTGCTCTTCGGATAACTTCTTTTAGGATATTTCCTACAAAGTTGTTCAGAGTGCTAGTTCAGAATGAAGTTTTCTGTGGTAGCTACCCTGGGATTTTCCTCTGTGCACACGCATGCCAAAACACTTATGTTTGTTGGGAAAGGTGTTCTGGAATGCCTGTGTTTAATATGAATGCTATCCCATTCCAGAGTAAGTTCCCAGTGTAGATCACCCTTATAAATCAGATTGGAGACTGATTAACCTATGAAATAAAGGAATAAAGTTTTCTGGCAACTGCTGAAGTCAGTAAGGCAAGCTGTGTAGGGCTATCTGCTAAGAAAGCTGCAATAGTGAAAACAGAGCAAATTGTAAGATTTTAATTACCCCCCCAAAAAAAATTGCTGGAAATTTATTAATAAACAGGGTTAATTGACCTGGTCTGTAATGATTGTGAGAGGGTTTTTTTTTTATTATTATTGTGGTCTTACAAACTAAAATATCTAGCTGAATGACTACAGCAGAAATAGCCTTGTCTTTTATATGTTAGAAAAGTTGTTCGATCAGGAATAAGATTTTAACTTTTAAATGATAATTATCATGCTTTAGAAATGCTGCTCTGTTGAAATGAGTAATGTCTCTGTTAGATATATCTTCTCAGGTTCTCTACAGACGTGGGCTTGGTAGCAATGCACAGGTTAGTTTTGAAAGGTCAGCTCCCACATTCCATCATCTTTAGCACAGAGACTTGAACGCTACTGAAAGTGCAGGAGGCCTTGAAGTTCTGTGCATTCTAGATTTCATTGCCCTTGCTAACCACAGAATACAGCGATTTATTATCAGAGTTCTGCTGTTACATTTACCTTCATCTTTAAATGGAAGACACTCTTGATGTCTTGAGACTTCTCTTTATTAAAAGATAGCTGTAGGTTTTGGAAGGTTTGACATTGTTTAAAAATCAATTCCTCCTTCCTTTTACTACCTCTATGAGAACATTATAGACATTTTCTTCTTGATCTATAATCATTCACTGGTTATTTTTAATTGCCATAGAACAGCTTCCTGCTTACCTTTAAGCTAAAGTGCGGTACATATAAGCATAGGCAATGTCCTCAGGTTTTTAATTAGTTCTGTCACAGTTATTTGCTGTTTCTTGGTGTTTTTTTCCCCTCACTAATGTTTGCAAATAGGAATGACTTTGGTGTTGCAGGTTTTCCTATGCCAAACAAGTTGAGTAGTGTGCCAGAGCAGGTGCAGAGGGCAGTAGTTACCTTCTTCCATCTACACATTATGTCCTGCGTCAGTTATTGAGGTTTCAGTGGTTTTAAGGCCTTTGTAGTTTACAGGCCTAACAGTTTGATGTTACAGTGTTAACATTTGTGATGCTGGTAAGAGTTTTTTTTAGAAATTTGAAAGGTTTTGGCATAGCTTGTCATCTCTACTCTAAATTATACAAGTCTTGAAAGACATACTTTATTCTTCTAATAATTTATGCACTTCCATTGCTAATTGGCTCCTCCTTGGCTATAGCATGTGAGAGAATTAAGGAACGCTCTTTAACATAACAATATTTTATGAGCATCATAAAACTGAGATAGGAATTTAACAGCAGCTGGGTTCTTTTTGCTCCATATGCAACGTAAGTTTTGAAAATTGGTATGCATTTTAAACACAATGAAGTATCCCTATATTAGTTCTGTGGGGGTAGTTGTCTTACTTTGAATTACTTCTGCACATCTAGTTATGACTCTTACTTGCTTTTCCAGAGAGCGATCGCAGAACTGTCTTCATTGCGCTGACTGTTATCAGTCTGGTGGGCACAGTTCTCTTCTTTCTGATTAGGAAACAAGAGGACACAAAAGCTCCAGGGGAGGCAGATTCTACTAATGAAATCCCAGGGGAAAGCTCGTAAGTGTTTATGGCAAGTGTTTTCTTTGCTGATTGTTAAACATATAGCTACCTTTCATCATCTTTCTTACCCTCATCAGTCCAGGTTAAGAGATGTAACAAGTAGAAATTATTCCCTTCCTTTTTATAAGTTCTCTTGCATACGGATACGTTTGTTGCATCTTCTCTAAATGTATAGATGCCACAGCTGAATACGTTAGACATGCTTAGGTAGGCAGACAGATTCCGTCCAGTTTTGTCTGAGACATCATTTTAGATTAGATATCTTACATTAGATACATTAGATATCTTTGTTTAATTAAAAGAACAATGAATTTGTTAGAACATCATGAACAAGTAGTGAAAAAAGTGCTCATTGTGAAAAATGCTCAGAAGAAGGTCTGTTGAGTAGGTTAATTTTTGAATGGCATTCACTTGCCCAGAAAGCAAATACAACTTGTGGTCAGTAGTTTAAAGTCTCAAACTTCTAACAATATATTGGCATATTCTGGTATATAATGCTGGCCTAAAAATATACAGTCACTTTGAAAAATGAGTTCAGTTGCTTTCCAGCTTGGCAATGAAATGTGGCTATTCTTTTCCCATTTTGACTGAGTCATTTGCTTCCCCAGGTCTGCACAAAACAAAATGACAAAAGCAGTGGATGCCTTTAGTAAGTACTATTTAAAATGAGTTGCTTCAAAAAAAATACTAACATATCTTTTACAACTTTCCATGATTCTGCTGAGGTGTGATCATGTCCAAATCATTGAGAACAAAAAAAAAATTGCAGGCAGATGAGGTTAAGAAGTTATTTCACTTCAAATATAGAACTTCAGGTCTGGTCTACAGGAGAAAATAAATGGCAATGGTTTTCAGACCAGCAATGACCGCTCACATAGGGTTATGGGACTGAATTCTGAGCCTCATAAGAATTCAGTTTTCTATATGGATATTGGGCTGGCTTCTTATGCTTCAGAAGTGCTCCTTCCAGATGGCTGTATCATAGAAACAAAGTTGGACTGCAAGCAAAGATTTACAGTGACTTATACAGATAAGCTCAAAAACAGCAGGTCACTGCTTGGGAAAGCTAGTGCATGAAAGTGAAGTTCTCTTCTCCTTTATGCTGTTTTGTTAGTAGAGAAGTTGTATATTGTTTTATTTTGTCACCAAATGATACCATTTAAGTCAACATTTTTGAACTGGACTGTCCACAGTTTTACAAAGTTTGATATGGCATGTTAGTGACTGTTTGTTTTGAGAACATGGAGACCTTCATGGAAAAAAAAAAGTATGTATTCTTTTTTGGAGATAATCACCATGAACTGAGAGTACAAAAATACAGTGAGTTTAAGGAAAAAACAAGAACAAAAAAACTGTCTGCTAATTCTGAGGTTGTTTGAAAACTGCATCTCCTGCTTTAATATTTCCCTCTCTCACATTTCTTACAAAAAAAAGTTTTAGGATCAAACCTTTTTTTTTTTTTTTTTTAAAAGCACAAGTCAAGGTCTGTCTGTTTAGCACTCTGTAATTTTTTTTTATTTCAGTAAAGTCACAGTTTGAATAATTTCAACTTATTTCTGCTTTAAGCAAAGAGAAAAAGAAAGTGCAGATACTCTTCATAATGTTAGTGGAAGTTGTATTAATTTCTATTATTATGTCTTTATAGAGAGATCTGTAAAGCTAAGCTTCACCAAGGAGATTCTGCTTCTCAGTGTTACAACAGCCTACACAGGTATGAAGCAAGCAGAGTGTGTAATGATGTAGCAGTGTTGGGGCATTGTTAGGGATTTTAACCAATAACCAAATAAAGTGAATTGTGATTCTGTATCTCCACAAATGTTACTTGAACATTTCAGTTATCTTTGAATGAGTTACTCGTTTTTGGCATTTCTATGTTCTGGAAAGTGTTTCTGTACGAGAGGAGAGGTGTACCTAACGCTGCTAACACTGGCATATGATACTTGTTTTGATACACTTCAGGGTCACCCAAATTGAGAGTTAGGCAAAATTTATGTGGCTAATTTTAATGTAATTTGGTGTTGTGCTATCAGTAGGTTATAGTTTATATTCAATCCAACTACATTGCATTTGAATTACAATTTTTGCAGATTACACTTTCAGTATCACCTTCACTAGGCTTGTAATGAGATGTGGGGAATTTCCCAATAGAACCTAGGCTAAAACAAAGACTAAGTAAAAGTTAAGCCATTTTTGTCTTTAGTATTTACAGTGGTAGGAGCTCTCTTTTTATCAACTTTAGTTAAACTTGACCTGCCATCGTTAGACCAAATTATGAGCTGTAGAATAAAAATGCATTTATTTTTGCTGTATATTAAAGCACTTCTTCCACAAAAATAAATAAAATGTTCAAAATATTCAAATTAAGTTTTCGGAAAGATAGATGTATCTTTCAAACCTCAACTCTGAGTTTCTATTATGAAAAATTAAGTCCTGTAGGTGAAAAGAAACTTTAAAATGTGAATAAATTAGAAATGGTGCCATAAGGTCTGCCAAAGTTTGCAGTCACTTTCCAGTGGAAGTAGTGATAGTGGTGCAAACTGACTTAAGAGCTACTAATTTGAGTTGCAAGTTACTTAACAGCATTTCCAGTGTTGTGTTAACCCAAATTAACTTGAAGTCCTCATACAATAGGAATGTGAAGCAAGATAATGAGGCAACGGGGAGTTTGGTCTTGCCTGATTAATTTGAAATAGGTCTTGAAGGTATGTGGGAAAAGTCAGTTCAGCTTGGAAGAACCATCTGCTGCCATCTGGTGGCTCTTGGTCAATATTGCCAGTTTATAGGAAAGCTCAGTTTAAGGTCAACAAAAGTTTTTACATCCCCCCACAATATGGTCTGATTAATAAGACTGATCACAGCTTTGAGGCTGTGCAGTTCACACACCATGTCAGATATCCTGCTACTGGTAGACCAGTAAATGGTGTACTGTGTTTTTGCAATAAAAAAAGACAGGTGAATGAGAAACAGATTTAGTTTATAACTTTTTTTATTAAGCATTACACTTTATATTCTTTTAAATATAACTTCTTTTAAGAAGCTAGTATTTTAACACCGGTTCCTTTTGTTGGGCTCAGCTACATTACTTTTCTTCACAACAATGACAATAGAAAGAAAGAAGAATTTTAAAAAATAGTTGTTCTTGCTCAGTTTTAGTTCATTATGTGTGTTTGGAAAAAGTAAGCAATTCAGTCTAGAAATACTACCTATTTATTGGGATTTGGAGATGCAGGGGTCTTACAAATACTATAATCTAGGGAAAACCATCTTAAACTGAAATTGCTTCATTTCCTCGGTTATTTTAAGTGTTGTTTCACATGGTGCTTTCCATTTGAATGAAACTCCAAAGATCTTGAATTAAAGATGCAAACTATATATTAAGGGTATACAGGAACTGTCAACAGCAGCAGTACTGACTCTAAGTGCATCTGACACTAATTAGAGTGGCAGTTTTTTCTAATGTTTACATAAACTGGCATAGGAAATTATTGTAATTACCTAGCTTAAAAATCCTCGTTTCATTCTGTTATGTTTACCTCATTAAAATATGTATTTGAAAGTTACTTTAGGGGAAAAACATTTAGACACAATGTTTTTTCATTAGCTTTGTAATAGCTCATCTGTCAGTTTTGTTTGGTTTTCTTCAAAGGTTTGGAATTAACATTCTTTTCTGGAGTATATGGAACATGTATTGGTGCTGTGAATAGGTTTGGTGGTGACGAGAAAAGCCTTATTGGTCTCTCTGGTATTTTTATTGGCGTTGGAGAAATTTTAGGTGAGTCTAAACTTACCACTTTCTAGAGGAGAAAGGGTTTAAGATGTTGTAGTTATTCAAAATGTTTTTTTTTGTTTGGCTGAATAGTGCCTTTCAAGCTTTTAGCAACGATTACATGAACAAAAAATAAAATCTCAAATAAAATTGTCAGCATGGTTCTTTATTGCACTGTGAATTATATCGTACGCCATGTAAAATGAATGCAAAGTAGGATGTGAAATACTGCTGGCTATGAATCTTAAGATTTTGTGGTGTTCTTGGGTTAGTGCACAGGAACACAAAATTTAGGATGGGAGAAACTTGCATTTGGTAATTTTCAGCATTTTTGATATTTTGCTCTTATATTGTATTCTCTTTACATTTATTATTTAAATAACTGTTTTTCATTAAATACGCAAGATTTTTCTTAAAAGCTTGTGTTAAATGATATTTGATTTTTAAATAAAACTGAATATAGATAGTATTAATATATAGTTCTTGTTTAAACTCAAGTATTGCAGCATTTAAACATATTTTCTGTTGGCAAGTAGCTTGGCTGCATAGAGAGATGCATGCTTTTGCAACTACTAAAGCTAAAAACAAGGTTGTCCCTTTTTACTTCATAACATTGTGATCCTGGAGGAAACAGTAGCCTGGCAAAATATCTTGCAAAAAGGTTAAGTGTTGTCTTCAGCACTCATCTGATAAATCCCCTGCCTACGTTTTCTCAGACATCTCTAGCAACCCAGAGGTTCTGTCGTCTGGCAGAGCTGGCAAACTCCTTGGGGCTGGTTTCATTTAACATGGGGAAAGTTGCCGCATGTTTTCATCCTTTTTCAGTTTTCAGTATTTTAAGTTTGGTTCTGTTCTTTATCTCTTCAGTTCTGGTTTAATTATTTGACCTTTTCCATTTCTACAGGTGGAGGAATCTTTGGTTTACTGAGCAAGAATAATCGCTTTGGCAGGAACCCTGTTGTGATGCTAGGCATCATTATTCATTTCATAGCCTTCTATTTAATTTTTATAAACATGCCAAGTGATGCCCCTATTGCTCCCATGGAAGGAACAGATGGTGTTGCTTATATGATTCCAAGGTATGTAAGCTCTTTGCTCTGGCTGGTATATCTCAAGATGTATATAAACAGCCTGTGCTTCTAACAGAAAACTCCTTGAAGCTGCTTCCCTTTGTAGAGACTAAGCCTGTAGAAAAGGCTTTTGGGAGTTCTTGGTATATTTGTTAGATATTCTACCAGTGTACACTCATTTTAAGAATTTAAAAAAGCATGAGGATATTTGGCAGCAATTATGCCATTTGAGAACATGACTCTTATGGGTGTGACCAACAACTGTAGTGCTAGATGTCAGGAACTCAGTTTAACTGTTGGGCTCAGTTTTACAATAGCATAGAGCACCAGCCTTGTCCTCTAGCTCTAGTTTCCAAAGCCTTTGAAAGCTCTTTGTTGAAGTCCACTTGATCTAGTTTGAGCCGTGCTCTGCCTGTCTTATACTGCTCAATGTTAGGGGAAGAACATAGGGAGCTTTCTTATCTCATCACTGCAAGCTTCTTTTGGGGTGTATCTTTGCCAGTTTGCATGAAGCTCATGTTGTCAGTTTGTGCAGGCACAGCTGCTAAGATGCAATCATAAGCATTTGTGCCTGTACAGGCACCTTTTTTTTTTTTTTTAACTGGAGTATCGTTCTGCAATATGAATTGGTCTTTCTTTCGTATTCCCACAGTTTCTGTGACTTTACCATATGTGTCTTAGCTTTCGATCACTACCATGTGGGCTTTGTGGCTCTAGGCACCAAAATGAGTTTTTAGCAATTCTAATTCAGTTTAGAATCAATTGTTGGTAATACTAACAGAAGTCTTGGCATTCAAGAGATTAAAATCTGATGAAACTATTCTTTTTGCCAGCCAAATGTTCCCAGTTCTTTTCCAGTGAAATTTAAAGTTTGATAACTTTCTTCCATTCTCCATTTCCAAGTAAGTCTGCCAAAAAATAGTTCGTAGGCTCATACATTAGTTTGTAGCTGTGTAAGCTGTTTGAATGAATGATTCTCAAATTTGTTTTGCTTTTTCCTTCAGCAAAGAGGTGGCCATATTCTGCAGCTTTCTGTTGGGCCTGGGAGACAGCTGCTTTAATACCCAACTCCTCAGCATTTTAGGATTCCTGTATTCTGAAGACAGTGCTCCTGCCTTTGCCATCTTTAAGTTTGTTCAGGTACTACCTCTCACAGTTTTTTGAATGTAAGGTTGTTGGAATATTATTGAAGTATCATGTTGGCTTCTTTATTGAGCTCAAGAAAATGTTATTTCCACAAAGGATGTGAACCGGCTTTTCACAGAAGAGTTTTCAAGTAGGAGTAGCTTGATTGTATAGCTTGCTGTGATTATGTAATCAAACTGCTATTACAAGTTGTGAGGGAGATTAGAAATACTGGAAACTCTTGTTTAATGTCAGAAGACTTGCACAGTTAAGCAGGTTTGAGGTTTTATGCAAATATTTGTCTATGGAATTTATTTACTTAAGTTTTTAGTTACAGGATTGAGTTAAAAGGAAAAAAAGTTTAAGTAGTGGTTGGAGAGTTTGCAGGTGTTGTTATGTCATTGGGCGTTACCAGGTGGGTATGCAGACAAAAGAAAAATATTTTTTTAACCTGTTTTTAAGTTGTCATAATGCCAAAATGGATGGATTTATGCTAGCTGGAGACTCAGTGAAAAGTCTTCATATGTGTGTTTTGGGTAGATCACTTTGCTCACAGGAATTAACCTTGTTTGATACTGATGGGTTAAGATCTGTGTTAATCAGAGGTGTCAGTAGGAAAACTGAGGTACAAGGCATTGAAACTATTCATGGATGGTCACGCCATAGTAAATTAGTGCTGGGAGGAGAGTCCAGGGTGTGTCCAGTTTAAAAGATTATCATTGCTTGCCTTAGGGCTTTTATCTTCTGTGATATTTTTTTTTCTGGTGCACCGCTCCATCTTATATATCTTCTCAGTGATATTTAAAATCTGAGATAGACAGGAAAGGTAGATTCTTTATGCAAGCTCTAATGAAAACTTTACCCTTAAAAAGGATATACTGCAAGCGAGCAGCAATGCCTGTCAAAACTTCCAGCTATTTTGGTATAGAATATTTTGTGATGCTGTAAAACTGAAAATAGGTTTTCTGGATTTTGTCCTAAAGCCTTGGCTGTGTTGCTTCCAGACAAAATGTTTTGAAATACCAGAGAGCTGCACTTGCTATGCAACACACGCTTTTGGATGTGGTGTTCGCTTTCTATAGCTTATGCTATTTAAATAACAAGTTAAAACTAAATCTGTTGTATATGAAATCAAGGCATATGTTGAGGTATAATGAAGTTTAAGATGGCATACCTTCTAAAAAAGTGTATCAAGGGATGCATGTTAACTATGTGTATCAGTTCATATATCACTTTGATCATCCTTATACCAATGCTGGACTGGATATCTACACATACGGTCTTTATCTTTGCTTTTGTTTTCTCAGTCCATCTGTGCAGCAGTTGCATATTTCTACAGCAACTACTTCCTTCTGCAGTGGCAACTTCTCATCATGGTGATTGTGGGCTTCTTCGGAACAGTCACCTTCTTTACAGTGGAGTGGAAAGCAGCGGCTCTTCGTGCCCGTGGCTCTGAGTACAGCAGCATTTGATCTAGATACACCACACGTAGTCCAACGTAAGGAAAAGCAGAGGCACACTACTGCCAAGTGATGTGAGAAGGTGAAAAGATCGAGTTGAAGAGATTAAGATGGAGGAAGCTACTCCTAAACTGCCATCAGTCTAACTGAACACGAAACATGGGAGGAAAAAATGCCAAGTCTGATAGCCTTTTTTCTTTAATCAGCTGAGTGTGGTATGCATGCTCTTAAAAATCCCGTGTTAGAGATGGAAGCAAATAGGGACTTATGTATTGAACAATTCTGTTCTAAGCCGTACCTTTCTGAAGGTGTAATTGCCTAATTTCACTCTATTATTCACTACAGAATTATTTTTTCATATATTATTTTTTACCTATGTTCTAGTTCTGCAGACACTTGAGTTCTTCTATTGAACGAGCAATACTTTCATTAGGTGTTATTACAGAGTGTGTCTGTACAACTGAAAAATGAATTCGTCATTGACTTGTTCAGCAATTAGATATGCAGAAGTATTTCTGTGGGAAATGTTGCCTTACTACTTTAACTGAAAGTCTTCAAATTCTTGTTTACAAGAATTTGCTTCACTTAGTCATCTTAAAGACATGATCCTGTGAAGTACTGGTATTTAGAAACAGCTTGTAGGCTCAGCATCTATCAGCATTGAACTGCGTTGGGGTTGCTGCTGTAACTTTCTCAGGGTGGTGCCATATGAAGGACCACAAGGCATGGCTTCCATCTTAGACTTCCAAATAGTCCTTTTGAGTTTGCTGAAACCTTCATCGTAATCTGTGATGGAAGCATTGTCAAACAGACCCAGAATGTGAACTGTAAGAATAATCTTGTGGTGTTTATTCTACAGCATAGTCTAAAAATACCTGAGGTGATTGACGTAAGCGTTTCGTTCACTATATTTTGGGAATACTGTACTGTAATCTCATTCTGCAAAATGTGAAAACAAGCTGAATAGCACAGCAACTAACTCTTAATCCAGAACTGTTGTAGATGGTAGTCTAATGTAGGCAGCAAACGCAAAACCACCTTGATTTTATCCATCTACATGACTTTAATTCTTGCAGCATTGTTTCCATCCAGCAGACAAGATGCAGCTGAGAGCAGATATGGAAGACTGAGAAAGGCGTGTCTTTCGACACTCCTATTTTTAGAAAAGTACTGTTAGCCTTTTTATGTAGAGTCAGAATGCAAATGTCTTATTTTTGAAGACATTTAAAAAAAAAAGTTGACTCAGAGTATTTGTCAGTAGCTCCTACATGTCATAACTACGTAGGTGTACCCAAGGTTGGACTTGTTGAGGGAGTGCAGTATCTCCCGTGACATTTGCTGTCACTTTTACTCTCACAGGGCATGCAACACTACTCCCGTGAAGCACAGCTGTCTTCATGCACAATAAAATAGCAAAGAATTATTTTAGAGGCAGACAGAAAGATTTTAAATTCACTCCAGGTTCTTGCTGTGAGTTAGTTCAGAGGGTGTTAGGGAGGATTAGAGGGCACCTGAACATTTGGCAAGCAAAGAAATGTAAGGACAGGCAGGAAAGCCCTTGTGTATTCCCAGGAGATTTAATGAATAATGTTAAGGAAAAAAAAAAGCACACGTTGACTGAGGGGTTATTGAAGTCATTCCAATTTGTCAAACTGGATGTTCAGTATTCAGTCAAAAGTGAGTAGCAGCACTCTAATGCTCTTATCCACTCCTGTTCTCCTGTAATTGGAACCATACTATTTATAACTTGAACACCTGAAGGTATACATCTTAGGTGGTAGGTTATACATCGTGGATGACAGGACACTGTCAGTGATGACACTTCTCTTGTTGCTATGTATTTGTATTTTCTCCCAAATACTGTAAGTGATCAAGTCTTTTTTTTAAGATACGGAGTTCTTTTCTGTCTGATTATTTGTGGGACCTGTTTTTGCTGTACATATCAACAAGAGAAGGACTGAACGTCCACAAGAAACAACTTTGTCCTACAGTACATGGGAAGGGAAAATGATTCTCAGGTCTTGTGGTAATGAGTAACTTACAAACTCATTTAAAATGATGCAGCTTAATTTTAGCTAGGTAATGCCTCTCATGAGGTTGCTTTTAAAATTGATCCCTTTTAATGAACTGCTGTGGTGTTCATCTGCAGCATAAGAATCATATCAAGTATTTTATTAGAAATTGAAGGAAATCTCTAAGTTTGTGTAGCTTCAGCAAGCATTTCGAAACCGGCTTTCAGGGATCCTAATGAACTAGGACTTGTGCACGTTCAGTGTGTATGTGAATCAGATGTCTTACTCGTTTTTCCCCTCTTTCTGTTCTGCTTGGTCTGACTCAATATTGGATGATATTAGAAGGTCATTCAGAACTATTTATTGGGTTATTGAAGTGAAGTATTATTGCTCTGACAAGTTTTACAAGGCTATCTGTGATGCAGTTTAGAGAATTTCGTGGATTTCATTTTTTATTTTACTATTAACTATCGAAGTGTACCTTGTACCTTTTGATCTTAAGAAACTGTTCTCAGTTAATCAAGTTGGCCATGACACATGATTGCCTTTCACTTATTTTCTTGATTTGTTGGGTAATAAAAATCCACACAGCAGAACTCAATAGCTTGGTCAGAATTTTTGGTAGAGCAGTATGAAGAATAGGAATGCTGGCATCCATTATCATTCCAT
The DNA here is from genome assembly GCF_047663525.1 of Anas platyrhynchos. Taxonomy (NCBI): domain Eukaryota; kingdom Metazoa; phylum Chordata; class Aves; order Anseriformes; family Anatidae; genus Anas; species Anas platyrhynchos. Next base: position 8,308,816 of record NC_092605.1, on the reverse strand, counting down.
CTCTTAATCTTTTTATCAGTATTTACCAGCCCTGAGATGATACCCCATTCATTTCGCTTCCTTGATCTTTGAACAATTTCACATTAATCTGAGTTGTAAGCTTACTGTTTATTTCAGTGGGATCTGAAAAAAGGCTTTTGCTGTATTTGTGCTATCATGGTTTTGTTTTATGTTAGAGATTTTATCTTTAAGTGAAAGTACACATTAATTTGCTTAGGTTTATTAAAAACATCTCTTTTGCTGCTTGTATCCTTTTACATTGTTACTGAAGTCTAATATCCTGACGTATCACATCCAAGTTTTTCAAACAAATGCTAAGAGGAAATGAAAACCGATATTCATGACTTCTGAGTGCCAAAGAAGCTGCTGTAAATTAGTCTTTCATGCATATCGTATAAACATATCTATATTTTTGTCTTGCCAGTTGGATTTCCTTCTGATATAATATGAATGTATGCAAAGAGAATTTCTACAGCTTTAGACCTTGTTCATAATTAAGTTATGTCCTTCTTGTTTTTGTTGTGATCATTTCATTTGGTACAACATATGTTAGAAAGCTGAGATAAAGAAGGGAATCATTTCTAAAATGTTCTTTTTAAGTCTGATCTTTATAATCTTCTGCTGATACATCTAAACTAATAAGGGATATTTGGGGGGAAGCCGTGACTTTTACTGAGGTCCTGTCTTAGTAGAAGCCCTCCTGTGGTGTGCCTATTTAAAAGCTACAAGTCTGCTGGTAAAGTTCCTTACATTTTTGTGACCAGTTTAAGCTGTATGGGAAAGACCTTCCTGGTGGCGTTTGTTGGTTGAGCTTTGTGAATAATAATTTTAGTGTAGAAAACTGTAAATCTGGGGCCTTGCATGAGTTGACCAGACTGAGAAAGCTCCACTTGCCTTTCTGCTAACCCCACTAGCTTGCTTTAGCTGGGGAATGTGGCTCCCTGACAGGCTCCATTAAATGCCAGTGAGTAATGCTGCGGGGGTTGCCTAGGAGTTTGCCTCTGCTTGAAAAGTAGGCCACGCATGAAGAGAACTTCACGTTTTCTAGAGCAATGTTTAATTGTTTGCTGTCAGCAAAAGGAAGAAAACCAAAAAGGCAGAGTTAAAGGTGGAGCTGAAGTCAAGAAGTTAGCTGCTTGTCATTCTGATGTGTCCGCATTGGTTCAGGAGCAGGGGTGAGTCTCTGTTGGCTGTTGTTTTTGCAGATAAATTCAGAATGACACTTTGATAAGCTTAATTTTGGAAATTATGTTGATGCCACAAGAGAAGCACTAATGACAGTGGAAGAAACTGCCCTAAAGAGGAACAGAACGAGACTGAACTGAGGATAACGCTTCCCAGCAGGCATGTGGAGGGGATGCTTTGTGCAGTTGAGTTTGGGCACATAGCTGCAGCTGCTGGAATTAACTCAATTTCTGTTTGTTTCATGCTTTCTCTGCTGTCTTAGTTACTTCTGTTGTTGAATGTCCTCTTCTGAGCTATCCTGTCATTTCTTTACACTTTGACATTGTCAAATTCATTTTAAGTCTAATGGTTGAGATTTTTTTTTACTTTTATAGAAGGTGTGTTTATGTTTGAATTGATGATGCATTAATTGAGAACAGGCTCACATTTATCTTAATGAAAACACTGATTTCAAGTGTATCAAATGAAAACAGCCTCTATTATATTTCTTTATATGGTCACAGCCACGCAAATAAAAATGACAGACAATGATTTTGTTAATGTGCTGGTGAAGTCATCTGAATTGCTCTTAAACTGTTTTAAACACTCCAGGGTGGTGGTGGTGGGGGAACAACTTTGTAAAGGAAAAGAGATGGTCTGAACTGATGGATCTCTGAAGTATTTTGTCATCTGTAAGGGCCTGCTTAGGAAAACAAATGTTTTGTGCTAGGCAGCCTTTCTGAGCAACTTAATTCTAGCTATGGCATAGGCTAGAGAAATGTCATGAGAAAATGAGGGTGGCTGATTCAGTCCTGGCCCATTCCATCTCTGTGTGGATTTAAGAACCCATCTTTCACAAAGTGATCCTGTTGGTAAGAAGAGAATGATCCAATTTTTTTTGATTCCTCTTCCATTCCCCTTTCCCATGACTTTGGGTCCTTTTCTGCTGCTACTTTTCTCTGAATTCAAGTGTTGCATGCCTGATACTCCATGGAATTGTCAGAACTGTGGCTTGCAGCTGGCTGTTTGGATCCTGCTTATCTAAAATCAGGTGGAGGTGAGGAGGGTGGTTGTCCCATCAGAAACTGTGATGCAGTTGCACTGGCTTGTATGTGAAAACATGACTGCAGAGGGGAAGGTGCCAGTGGCATGAGGCTAGGACAGACAGATTTTCCCCACTGCATTTTTCCCTGAAGATGCTGTCACTTGCAAATTCCTCAAAAATCCTCTCTGGTTCCATAGTGTGACATCTAGGTGGCCTTGGTGTTCTCATTTCTGAGATAAATTATCTACATTCAATTGCTGACTGCAAAATCCTTTATATGTGCAAATAGAAGAACCTCCTAGGTTGGCTTTCATTGCACTCAGCCCTTTTGAGGCTTTGGATAAAAGGACATTCAGGAGTTCGTGCTTCAAAGTTAAATCGTAAAGGGGGGAGAGAATAGAAAAGCTTGTGCCTTAAATGAAGAATCATTCATTCTGTCATAATGAAGGGAAACAGCTATTTGCTAAGGTCACTCAATGAAATTAGCTTCAATTAAGCAACTTTACTGAAGGCAAAGGTGACTGCTTATTGTCAGAGCCACTCATCTTGCAACGCCTGACCTGTGGACTTTGTTATGATTAATAATCTTCATGTAAAGAAAACAAAAACAATTACACAGATAATAGCTTGTTTAAAAGAGCCTCGCCTCCGTACATCACGATTTGTTTCGTGCTTGCAGAAGTATAACTGGTACAGAGCATTTACCTGCTCCTGTGCTGAATGGTTCTGCTAAGGAAATAAAACGAGCAGTCCTCCAGTTGAACCAGTGAACTGCTGTGACCTTACGTTTTCCAGACTAAATATCTAATTGCTGATTTTTTTTATTAAATGTGTTTTACGAGCAGACGTGCTGGTTGGCCCTGTGATTTGGGGATGAGGAGTCGGTGCGATGGGTGCAACGCCAGCCTGGAGGCAGCTGTCAGACACCCTGCAGGCGTCTGTCCAGAGGTGGGAGCGGGATATCCAGCTGGGAGCCATCTGATGGTGGCTTTGCTGCTGGTGTCACACCTCTCAGCAGCTGAGGATGCCCCGGGCTGCGTGTTGTGCTCACTTCTGTGACAGCATGGTGCTAAAAGGGGGAGGAACTGGGAGGAATCACAAGCTGCCAGGGCACCTCTCTCCTCTTTGGACAGCGTGAGTGATGGAGGAGTGCAGGTGGAGGACAGCTGTGAAGGCTCAGCATTTCCCCTTACTGCTAATTTATCTGTGACACTAATCTGAAATTTGCAGACTACATTTTTAAATGATCTTTCTTCCCAATACGTGATTCCTGTGAAATACTTGTACGGAATATAAATGACCACTGTTCTGATGTATTCCTGCGCTCAGACAACACACGCAGCAGCTGGTGCTTGCAGTTCGGGGTGTTCTCCGTGCACACCGTGATGAAGGTGGCTGCTCCTCCTCCCTCCTCTTCCTCCCCTGGGCGCTGGGACTCTTCCTCTGCCTCTGGAGCTGCAGGCACTGGTGTGAGACCAATGCTCTCCCTTGGCGTGTTGGGCTGTGCAGTGAGCAGGCACTAGGAACTCATCAGCACTAGGGCCACTTGTGCTGTAATTGGGATTTCTGGAGGAAAATATGGCACAAGTGAAACTCTTTTTTTCCAAACAGGAAAGTTCCCGTGCTCACATTCGTGTGCTGCCCCTACCTCAATGCGGAGCGAAGTAGAGCAGCAATCACAGGCAGAGCTCAATGACAGTTATGAATAATTATAATAATCACACCTCGTAAGAGCCTAATTCTGCAACTTCTCAGCTGTGTCAGGAATACACGCAGCGCTGCCCTTTCCCAGCAGAGGCCGGTGCGTGGTGCCCCTGCGGGTGTTCGGCGCTGGGTACGCTCCCTGCTAGCGCTGCTGGGGTTTGATGCACGCACCAGAAGTGGCTGGAGGCGGAGGAAAGGGCACTGTGCACGCTGAGTTTCGTTTCATGCAGAAAGCAATTGGATTTTAAAAGTTTGCTGGGTGATAAGAAGGCTTGTGTTCAGCGGTAAAAAAAAATAAAGCACCACTGCCAGGGATGGGGAAGGGAGGACACAAAGTGTGCAAGGAGCTGGGACCCTGTGCTATATCCCAAGCAGCTGGAAGTGGAGTTTGACAGTCAATATTTTAACAGGAGGCTGTATTTAGCGAGAACGATGGTGTTCGGGGGTCATTGACAAGCTCTCACATGAATTTGTTTTGTCTCTGGTGGAGTTACAGACTTGGTGTCAATAATACTCGGTCTTCCTGCTCCAAAGCACTGCTCTGAAATACTTGATTCGCTTTTCCTCTGCCAATAAACTGTCCTAAAAAGTTCACACAGGATAAATATTGCAGAGCAGGATAATTTTGGAGCACAGTGAAGTTGTGCCCAGGGCTCTGGGCATCCTCAGCGGTGGAGCTGACGTTAGCAGTCTTTGCTTGCAGGTCCCCAGCCCGTGCTCCCGTCCTGGGAGCCTGTACCCGTTAACAGCTCTCCCCTCTTTGGGATGTAAAATACTTCCCCCAGTACCTTGGAAAGTGCCCTCTTGGGTCCTCTGCTCCCACTGCCAGCAAAGGGCTTCCAGTTAAATCCAGCCCAGCTCTTGCCAGGCAGCCTCCCTCATGACATGAGGTTAGAAGATTCTCAAAATGCACCTTGTAAAAAATAAAAATATATTAAAAAAATAAAAAAAACCACAGCAGGTGCTGGGAGCCCCCAGGTGGGCAGGGAGCCTCTTCCAGCTGCCAAAGAAGCCCCGAACGTGGCAGCATCTCCCCTCCCCGAGGCATCCTCACTGCCCAAACCGAGCAGCCCAGCACTGCTGGTGAGTTCAGAGCTCTGCTGGGGCCGTGCGGCTGCTGACCCACGTTTGGCTCCCCCCTCATCTACCGGGGAGACGAGTCCAGCCTCTGTAATTAATGAGTCTCTCCCGCCAGGGTCACGGGTGAAGCATCAGCAGAGGAAATTGGCCAGGCTAAGTGGTGGCTGTGCTCGGATCCAGGCTCTAAAGGCAGCAGGCAGCCAGCTGAGATGAATTGCGGCTGGGCTGCGGGAGTCATTTATCATTCTCGGGGCTGAAGGCAGACACGGGAACAGCCTCTGGTGCCATCCTTCCTCTGCACAGGGCCTGGGTTGTTGCAAATACCCCGGGCACTGACAGAGAGAGCAGAGCAGGCTTGTAGATCCGCGTCCCAGAAGGTCGCTCGTGCTTTGTGGCACTTTGCTCGGTGGCACTGGGGACCAGGCGACGCCTCTCCCCAGCCTCCCTCAGGGAAACGGAGCGACAAGATCAGGTGAATCCTCAGAGAGCAAGCGGGCTGCTGGAAGGCAGCAAACCGAGGGGTTTGTCAGGCTGAGCAGATCGCCCTGGCTGCAGGTTTGGGGATGCTGCGGGCACTCCGGTGTGGCTGGCACGGTGACAGCTGCTGTTGCACAGGAAAGCCAATTTCTGCAGCTTGTAGCCAAGCGTGAGATTAAATATGCGGCAGCTGTCGGTTGCTTTTAGAGCTGCTGCTTCTCGTGCTGTGAGCTGCTGAGAGGGCCCCTTCCTCTGGAGGACGCTGGTGGCCGTGGCTGCTGGTGTGGGGTCTGCGAGGGGGTTTGGGATTGTCCCCCCGCAGTGCCAGCGAGTCCTGCTCCTGGAGCAGAGGGTGCATGGCACAAAAGAGACACAGCTTTGAGCTCCGTGCCTCCAATCCTTGCTCCTTGGCTGGTCTTGGGCAAGTGACTTAAAGCCTGTCCCAGCTTTCCCCCCGCACCATGGGAGCATTGAGACCACAAGTCCGCTTCTGGAGAGCGTGCGGGCTGCCTGGTGGGCTGAGCTCGAGGAAGAACACCTGAAAATTAATGACTTGGCTTCAGCAGCTCTCTCCAGGCTGGTTTTTGTGCAAGGGGCCAGCAGCGTAACCCCTATAAAGGGCTGTGTGCGTGCCCCCAGCTCCTGGAAGGGGGCTTGGGGCGAGCTGGGCTCTGGGGGCTGATTGCAAAAGCAGATGGGAGAAGTTGAGGCTGGGAGAGGCTGTGCCATGGAGTTACCCCAGTTTTTTCTGCCCTGGATGCCTGGCTGGGGAGATGGATGCACGTTGGGTTTTGTCGGATGAGCTGGGCAGGGGGGCTGCAGCAGCTTCCCCCTGCACCTGTGAAGCTCCAGCAGCACACGGAGAGGGGAAGAGCCGGTCTGCTCGAGTCCCCCGAGGAGGAGAGATGCTGAGCGTAGTCGAGCAGGGGCTGGATTTATGTCTGTGCGTGCGTGAGGGGGGGAGCGCGTTTTGCCGGAGCAGCTTTTCCTGGCGTTGCGCTTTATCTTGTTAATAAATCTCTCGTAACACCTCCCCGCAGCGCCCCGCCAGAAATCGGCTAACCGGGGGAAAGTCAAGATCAAAGCTAAGCCTCCTAAGCCGCTATCAGCAAATGCAATCAGACTCGCCATCTGCTATCAAAGTGCCCTGCGAGCCGACAGCTCGGAGCCAGCCGCCAGCCGCCTGCCTGCGCAGATGTCGGCCGCCGCCGCGCCTCTGCCACCTCTCCTCTCGGGCTGGTGTCACCTTAAATTAGCAGGCTCGTGTTTGTGGTCCGTGCCTCGCCTGGAAAAAGCCAGGTAGAGCTGCTGGGCTGAAAAAAATAAGTGCCAGGTGGTTTATGGAGCCGTGTTCTGTTAAGTGCCGTGCGCTCGATGCGCGGAAATAAGAGCTGGCTTGGCCAGAATTGCTTTTGCAAGTGCCTGCGGGAGGAGGGGACGTGCTGGTTTCTGTTGGTTGTGAGGTGCCTGGATTCCTTTTTCCCTCCCCGTGTGCTGGATCTGGGAGCTGGGACTGGTGGGCAGGGCTGGGGGCTGCAGCGTAGCCTTTGGCACCAGCCCCTCTCCTGCCCTCCTGGGCCATCGCAGGGCGCCTGGGCTGGGAAGGGACCTGGGAGGCTCCAAACCCACTGTGGGGCCACCCCAAACCGTGTCTGGGGGGCTTCTGAACACCTCCTGACAACCCACGGCCAACCTCGTGGCCATCCTGCCCGGGGGCTGAGCCTCCGCTGGTGGCTGTGGTGGAGCAGAGCCAGGGCATCACGAAGCATCAGCCCCGCAGGCACCTTCCAGAAGTCCCCCGTTCCCAAGGGAGGCTGAAACCCCAAAGTTTGTTCCAAGCACATCACCCTTTTCCCTTTAGTAGCCACGGGCTAGGGCCTGGGGACCCGCTGGTCAGTCCCACTCCTCTCCCTTCTTCATTCCTTTCATCCGAACCATTTGTTATTCAGAATAAAAACCCATCCCAGGCAGTTTGGGGATTCGACTTGCTGCACAAAATGAGCAAAAAGAGAAAAGAAGAAAAAAAGCACCGCAGTTGGTAAAGAATGGTTTAATTTAGTAACTCATTTTCTATCAAGTAATTATTTCTTTAAAAACCTGGGATTTGCTAAAAGTATCGTGATTACTTTTTTCCCCATTATGTCTACAGAATGAAGCGCTCATTTAATTAGTAAACATTTGGCATGCCTTTAAATAGGTTTTTAATTACATTAAAAGGACACTGTCAAGGTGTCTTTCATCATTTTTAATAGACCTGTATTTTTTTTTCCCCTCTCGCAGTTGGATGCAACTCTTTGGGCTTGATTGGCTGCTCCAGACAAAAAAAAAATGAAGCTGTTTCCCTAGAAAAGATTTAAAAAAAAGGCTTCTTTTGTATGTTTGGAGCTGAGGAGTGCTCTCCCTGCCCTCAGCTGCTGTGTGCTGTGCTCCTTTAGTCCTCTGCAGCCTGGTTTGCTGCATCGGGGCCAGGGAACAGGAGGGATGGGTCCTGATTTCCACCCCTTCTGTGTTTTCCTGCCTCCCTGGGGCTACGAGAGCCCTGCTCAGGTGGAGCTGACTTCTCAGCCCCATGTGAAGCTCTAGGGGTCAGGACAGGAGGATGCTCGGGCTGCATGGATCCTTTAATGCATGGCCAGCATCCCTACGGGCTTTAATTGGCAGCAATTCCTGATCCGTGCTGTGTTTAGGTTTTCCCTGCCTCCTGCAAAACCCCAAAGAGCACACACCTGCCACTGGGGCTTGGTGGCCTCTTGCAGAGGTGGCATTTCCAAATTTCCATCCTTTTGGTGGAGCTGTGAGGAGGTGGCAGCTGGCTGGGGGGCTGCAGGTGAGCATCGTGCCCTCCCTGTGCTGCCACCCCCGGCTTGTCACCCCCAAGACCCTTGGTGGCAGCTCTCAGCCATGCAGGAGGGTCTCCCTGTGCCCAAACAGCAGCTCCCCCCTGTAAATCACGCCGTGTTGTTGCCGACCCCTCCGTGCTGAAGCAGATGCTGGTACTCCAGCCTCACAGCTCTCAGTTGCCGCAGACAGCAGCTCTTCCCATAAATCAGCCGTGCTGTGCTGTAGCAGCTCACGCTGCGAGCTCCCGGAGGGATTTGGGCTCTGGGCAAGTCCCCGGGTTCGTGCTCGCCTTGGGGCAGGCACCAGCTCCTTCCCCGAGCTCCGTACCCCATTGCCCTGTGCTGCAGGGGCCAAGCTGGATGAAATTCCCCCTGCTGGGGGTGCTGCTGGCTCCCTGCCCACAGCGGGGGGCTCGGCACGCCGGCGTCCTTGTGAGTGATAAATGAGGCTCCGAGCACAGCAGAACCCGCTTGTCTCCGTAGTCCTGCCTGGCAGGAGCTCAGGTGGCTGGCCTCCTCGTTTGGGCTGTGTCTGTAATTAAAAGGTGAGGCTCACAGAAGGCACAGGCAGCCTGGCTTGGGTGAAACTTCCCTGGCGCGCCTCCAGAGGGAAAGAAACGAAACCAAGAAAAGGCGGCCAGGGTGGGGTGACCCTGCCGGGATGTAGGGGACAGGGATGCTGGAGCCACGGGGAGCAAAATACCCAGCAGATATTTCCTTTGGCACCCTCTCCGCTGGGTAACAGCAGGCTTCCCTGGGCTGTGTCCTCCTCCAGCACGGTCTACACACCTCAAATTTTCCCTTATTCCCTGTTTTTCATTGTCGGGGAACCCCTGGGAGGAAGGTCCCAGCCACCAGGGAGCTGCAGGTGCCCGGGGACACGGCCGCCCCCGGTGCTGCGGGGAGCTGAGGACCCCGAGGTGCAACCTGCCCCCTGATCCCCCCTCCCTGCCCTGCCACAAGATCTTTTGGGAACGCAGCAAATGGTTGCAGATAACTAGAATGGTGGCTTTGTGAGCCTTCCCTGAAATACGGATGCGTAACAACATCTGCATAAATTATTCAGGATAATCAGCGCGGGTGATGTTCCCCAGCAATCTCACGCGGCCTCCTGGAGCTCCGTGGTCCCCGTGCCGGCACCAGCGGCTCTCCTGCAGCAGGAGGGGAAGCCCTGGGGAGGTCGGGGTCTCCCAGCTCCTCCTGTTGTTATCTTATCGGGCTGCAAACTGTGCTCCCTCCTGCCTCGCTGCTCTTTCCCTGAGCTCCCGGCGCTATTAACACCTCTAATTAAAGCTGCTAAGCGATGTGCTGCTGAGTGCAGCTGATGAAGGCAATGAGCCACCAGCCCGAGCGGGTCACAGCCCTGTGGGGAGCTGCGAGGGCAGGAGCTGGGGGTGGGGAATGAGGACATCCCGGGACACGGGTATGGGATCGGGCACAGGAACGACCCCGCTGCGTCCTTCTGGCATCACCTCGGAGCTGCTCGTGCCCCTGCAAAGCCACCCATGGGTGATATCAGGTCCTGATGCTGAGGCACCATCCAAATATCTGGGGATGGGCTTCTCCATCTCCTCGCCTTGCTTTGGGATCCCACTGCAGCCGGCGAGGTGGCACAGCTGGGCTTGGAGAGGACGAGGAGCCACAAAGGGGCTGCAGACACCAGGATGGGGACAGGATGGAGCCCAGCACCCCCCCCGGTGTCTCCTGCACCCTGGGGACCAGGCAGAGGGTGACGAGCTCCAGGAGAAGCCCTTCCCTTCCCCCTCGCAGTCGGGTTTTATTAATTCCTCGCGCGGTGACGTCTCTATTAATAATGGTGCGAGGAGCTGGCTGCCAGGCTGGGTAATGAGATTCTCTACCTGCTGTTCCTGCGCTGCCGCGATTGTGTTTGGAGGACAAAATTCTATGTGGATTAATTAAAATGGAAACAAAAGCAACAAAAAAAAAAAAAAAAAAAAAAAAAAAAAAAAAAAAGAGAGAGAGAGAGAGAGTTTGAATTATTTACTAGCTTCCAGGAGACAAAGGCGTAACTGCGGAGGTTTGGGGGGTGCTCCCCCCGAGCGAGCAGCGAAGGCTGGTGGTTTGCTCGTGTTGGGGGAGATTTATCAATCCTTGCCAATGCCACGCACGGCTCTGATGTCTCCTCAGTTTGCTGGTTCTGATTTGCTCCTCTCAGTTTTGGGAAATTGGAGAAGAAAGGGCCTGGCAAGGGCGCTGGTGTGGGCAGACGTGGGAGCGCAGCGCTGCCGGCTGCGCTCCTCCCCATGAGAAGAGAAGAAGAAAAACCTTCTTGTCTGGTGGCCAACTCGTCTGCAGGAAAAGAGTGATGGAGAGAAAGAAAAATGAAAGAAAACAGCCTCCAAAATTCCACTTAATAATGCACGTAATCAATATTTGCTTGTCTCCCTATTCAAGTCATGAATTGTGCTGGGGGGATGCAAGCGGAGCTGCCCGGTGAGGCGAATCCTTGAAGCCAGGGAGGATGTAGGACACTGCCATTGCTTCTGCATTTGATGCTTCAACCTGTTCACATGGCCAAGTTTTGACCTAGTGGCCTCGATCCCGTGCAATGGAGCTGATTCAAAAGGAGGAACAAGGCACGACGAGGACCTTCAGCATCCCGCAGAGACGCTGCCGTGCCAGGTGTCCGTCCCAAAACCAAGCTGCACACCAAAGCAGGGCGAACAAAGCTCCCAGTAAAGGTTTTATTGTCCACCAGGGGCAAAACCGGGGCTGCGGGCTGAAGGGGAGGCTGCAGCCTCACGGGCCTGATGTTTTTTCTGCTGTTGTGCTTTTATGGTGTTTATTTGGGAAGAGAGCAACGAGGTGGATCATTATGTGCTTATATTAGCAGCGGTAAAGCAAAGTCGCTTTTAGTTCCTAATCCCACCGTTGTCTGACACGTCTCTGTATCTCCCGGTCCTCTATTCATCTGTGCTTTTTCCCTGGGTCTCTACTAATACAAATTGCTTTGTTGTTAAACTCAATTTCACTCTTGACTGGATTGAAATATGCTTATTTCCCTTCTATTTCCTATTTCCTTCTATTTCCTATTTCCTTCTATTTCTATTCTTATTTCCCTTGACGAACCTGATCTCCTTCTACGACAAAGTGACGCGCTGGGTGGACGAGGGAAAGGCTGTGGATGTGGTCTACCTTGACTTCAGCAAGGCTTTTGACACCGTTTCCCACAGTATTCTCCTCAAGAAACTGGCTGCTCTTGGCTTGGACTGGCGCACGCTTCGTTGGGTTAGAAACTGGCTGGATAGCCGGGCCCAAAGAGTTGTGGTAAATGGAGCCAAGTCCAGTTGGAGGCCAGTCACTAGTGGCGTCCCCCAGGGCTCGGTGCTGGGGCCGGTCCTCTTTAACATCTTCATCAATGATCTGGATGAGGGCATTGAGTGCACCCTCAGTAAGTTTGCAGATGACACCAAGCTAGGTGCGTGTGTCGATCTGCTCGAGGGTAGGAAGGCGCTGCAGGAGGATCTGGATAGGCTGCACCGATGGGCTGAGGTCAACTGGATGAAGTTTAACAAGGCCAAGTGCCGGGTCCTGCACCTGGGGCGCAATAACCCCAAGAAGAGCTACAGGCTGGGAGAGGAATGGCTGGAGAGCTGCCAGGCAGAGAAGGACTTGGGAGTGATGGTGGACAGTCGGCTGAATATGAGCCAGCAGTGTGCTCAGGTGGCCAAGAAGGCCAACGGCATCCTGGCTTGTATCAGAAACACTGTGACCAGCAGGGCTAGGGAGGTGATTGTCCCCCTGTACTCGGCTCTGGTGAGGCCGCACCTCGAGTACTGTGTTCAGTTCTGGGCCCCTCGCTACAAGAAGGACATGGAGGTGCTTGAGCGGGTCCAGAGAAGGGCGACGAAGCTGGTGAGGGGCCTGGAGAGCAAGTCCTATGAGGAGCGGCTGAAGGAGCTGGGCTTGTTCAGCCTAGAGAAAAGGAGGCTCAGGGGTGACCTTATCACTCTGTATAAGTATATTAAAGGAGGCTCTAGCGAGATGGGGGTTGGCCTGTTCTCCCATGTGCCTGGTGACAGGACGAGGGGGAATGGGCTAAAGTTGCGCCAGGGGAGTTTTAGGTTAGATGTTAGGAAGAATTTCTTTACTGAAAGGGTTGTTAGACATTGGAACAGGCTGCCCAGGGAGGTGGTTGAGTCACCATCCCTGGAAGTCTTCAAAAGACGTTTAGATGTAGAACTTAGGGATATGGTTTAGTGGGGACTGTTAGTGTTAGGTCAGAGGTTGGACTCGATGATCTTGAGGTCTCTTCCAACCTAGAGATTCTGTGATTCTGTGATTCTGTGATTCTAAAATAATAATAATAAAAACCTAAAATGATTTCCACTCATCGCATGTGAAAAGCGACCATTTTTCTTCATCTCGCCTATCAGGTTTAAATGTCTGAGGGTTTCAGGGCTTTATTTTTTCAATGGCCTAATTGCATGATCTCAGCCTGTAGCTGGGGGCTTTGCATTTGGTGCTCTATGAATTTGAACGTGTCAGGACAACATAAAACTCCCTGGGTGATTTTTAAGTCTTTTGGCAGGGGCAGGGCTGCAAAATGCGACTTCTCCCCGTGTCTGGGAGGTGCCTCCCGACACAGCAGCCTCGAGCACAGCAGGTACCCGATGAAATCCCCTTGAGCATCACCCCGTGCTGGCTGGAGAAGCCTCTGGGCTGCTGCCCCCAGCTCTGTGTGCCCAAATAATCCAGAGCATCACCAGCTCCTGGGGCTGGATGGGGCTGGGAGGCTGTGGGATGTGCTGCCAGGGTCTCCCAGGTGCTTTGTGTTAGGAAAGAGGCTTGATAATGATAAAACAAGCTGTGCCTGATGTCCTTTTGTGCCTCCCTCTGCCCTGAGCTGGTGCACTCAGTTTGCTTGGTGCTGTCCTGATGCTGCGCACAGCCGGGAGGTTTTGGGGTGCTGGGGTGCAATGGGTCTGGGTGGTCTCCAGGGCATGGGAGGGCTCTGGGATTGCCTGGTGTTAATTGTGGGGTAATGGTTGTGGAGGTTTGGGGGTACTGAGAGGGGGTGGGAGGAAAACCCAGCAGGAGTGAGGGGCTGGCTGCAATGAGGGTGCCCTGGGGGTCTCCCTCTGCTGCATGTGGGAGAGGCAAGTGAAGCCCCTGCGTGGGGTCTGATCCCGCTGGGGTTGTTAGGAGAGGGAAAATGAAGGGAGCAGGGTGGGTGTATGAGATGGGATGTGTGGGGCTCAGCCGCTGGCAGAGGCGGTGACCGCACACCGTGTCCCTGGGGAGGTGAGCAGGCTGCGGATGTGTCCAGGTGCTGGAGGGCTGGGAAGGATTTTGGCTCCCCTGCGCCTCGGCTCTTTGCAGGACGTGGTGCTCACAGCCCAGGGCTGGGTTTTGGTGAGCAGGAGGTAGTTGTGGCAGGCTGTAAGCTCTTCCTTCCTCCCAGCTCTTGGCATCCTCTCCCATTCTCAGGCTCCGACACCTCTCCAAACCCTTCGTTTGGTGCTGCCAGGCAAGCGAGCTCCTTTGGCTGAACCCTGGGGGACAAACAGCCCTGCTGGGGGGCACCAGTTGGCCCTGGGCAGCCCCTGTCAGGGGAGGCAGAGCTTGCAGCAGGAGCTATCCAGCCTGCGAGGCTCCTCCAGCCTATTTTTCTTCTGGTCTCCCCTGTGCGACGTCCTTCCAATGCTAATTCAGTGCCTGAGCAATGGAGCGTCCTCTGGGACCGTGCTGGGCTGTAGAATGCTGCTCTGCTGCGTGTGCCAGCAGCGTGGAGGAGGAGGCAAAAAGCTGAAGTGGCAGCCCCGAGGAACCTGCTTGGCCAAAGGATGGATCCAAGACCTGCTTCGGAGGCATCTGGACCCAACCCAGCAGGGGCTGCCTGCCCCCCAGCCTGGCTTCGGCTCTCCAGGGGCGTAGCCTCAACCAACCTCACCCAAAGGGGGATTTCGGGCTCAGTCCCATTTTCATTTCCTCTTCCCTGCCCGACTCTGGGCTGCTGGGAGCTGCCCACGGCTGTGAGGACCGGGAGCATCTCCACTGGTGTCCGGCGAAGGGGAGCTGCAGCCCTGTTGACGCCCCACGGTGGCACAAGGGCACCTCCGTGCTCTGCCGCGTCTCATTCCCTCTCTTTAATTTTTAATTGCTGCTTTCGTTTCCACTGGGCACTACCCTCCGCAGCAGGGCAGCCAGGAAATGTTTTGGATTGATAAAGCTGGTTCAGGCTTTCCTTTTACCTCTTGCTTTTTTTTTTTTTTCTCCTTGGTTAAGCAAGGGTCGTTGCTGTTTTTAATTAACACCATAAGACAAACGCACTAATTCCCTTCCCTAAAAAGAAGGGAAACTCAGCTGCTTTTTCCCTCAAAACACACAATCCTGTTGGGACCCACGGAGCCCTCCTTACCTTCCTATCATTCTCCCAAGCTGGACTTGAGTCAGCAGCTGCAGGCAGCAGAGGATTTGTGGTGCTGATGGGCTGGCGAGGGCAGGAGCTCCCTGAGCTCCCCGAGCAGGGCTGTGCTGGGAGCAGAGGGTGCTGTGCTCCCACTGCACATCTCCAGCAGGTTCTGGAGCCCCTGGGCTGTGTGATCAGCAGTGTGGGGATGTCCCCATCAGCCACAGTCCCTGCCTGACCCTTGTTCTCCACCAGCAGCCTTGGGGGACCTGGTGTGGGGACACCGGGCTCCCCAGAAAACAAATGTCCTACAGCCTTGCTTTTTTGCAGCTCTGGGGGAGCAGGGTGGCCAAAAGCTCCCGAGGCCACCAGAAAATTGCAGCCTCTGCATCCCCTGGGGGCACTCGGGCAGGTCCCTGCTTGGGGTCTGTGGTTGGACCCCCCCAGTGCAGCATCCCCAGGGGTGTTGGGTGCTGCTGCTCTCCCAGGGTGTGCTCTGCCTGTTAAAATCTTGTGGTTAAATTTTGGTCTGCTCTTAAAATGCTGTGCTTGCCAGCGCCAAAACTGGCGTGTTCCCCTGTTCCTGGCCCCACCGCTGACGTTATTCTTCCCCAGGTCTTTGGGGCAAAGATGTCCTGAGTGGTCACAGGTACCAAGTGCCCCTGTTTTTAAGCTGTGGCTCCAGCCAGAGCTTAGCTCAGTGCCCTGAGTGCTGACAAAGCAAACCTGGGGCGCTTTTTTTGCTGAGAATGGGCTAAAATCCTCGATGCTTTTGGTGGTGCAGGGAGGTGCATCACAGCTCTACGTTGCCTGGTGCAGCTGGAGCACGTCGCGGCACTGGCAGGCAGCTCGGAGCAGCACGGGGGGCTCGCTGGTGCAGGAGATCAGCACCAGGCTGGGAGCCTTTCCGCCTTGTTGCTACAGAGATGGACAGAGGCGTGAATGCTGTAATTGAGGCTGAGCCAGCGCCGGAGCCGAGTGGCTGCGTACCAATAAAGAGGTCCTTGTACGCAGCAGCGTCGCTCGAGGGGGACGGAGAAGTTGCTGTGACTAAGTGATCTTATTGCCCAAAGCATTTGGGCATCGCAGCTCCGGCAATCAAATTATATTTCCTATCTCAAGGGTAAAATTGTGTGCAGGGAGAACTTGAGACAAGTAGCTTGTCGGAGCACATTACAGCTCGCTGGCTTGCTGTGGTTCTCCTCTGCTCTGATCATTATTTTTCCATGAAGGCCGAGCAGCTGGAAGGCTCCAAGGAGAAACGTGGGCAGGGTCGGAGCCCCAGGCATGGAAGAGGGGCCCTGGGCTGGAGCAGAGCAGTCTCTGGAGGCTTTGGGTGCTTTTGTAACCCCAGGGCATTGCACCCCGAACCCAATATAAGCACTGGCACTGCCCAAGGGCGCGTTACCCTCAGCTGAGCAGTGGTGGTGGTCACCCTGTGCTGGGCTGTTGTGCTTTAAGCACCATCTGTAGTGGTTTACAGCCCCCCCTTGCACTTACAGCCCCTTTTCTCTAGCTGTGGTGATCTAAGCCACTGTTTCACCCAGCACTGGCCAGCTCAGGGAGTCTTGGGACTCAGTAACTGGGTGCTTGGGATGAGTTGGAAATTCCCGAGTCTTTTGCTGGGCACGTGCAGGAGATGGAGCTGCGGCTCTGGCTGGAGTTATGAGGACAGGACCACAAAGGTTCCTGTTCACACCCCTCAACAGAGATGCTCCCAGCCCATCTCTGACTGGGAAGGGGCTTGAGCTGGTGTAAAACTGTTTTATTTGGTACCACTTGTCTGCTGAGCAAGCTCCCTCCGTTCCCTGCGCTGCCCAATTCACAACAAATGCACACACATTGCGTGTGTAACTTCATCACCTGGGGGGCATTGCTTTCCGGCCTCTGTAGAAGATAATTCACTACCTTTTTTTTTTTTTCCATCCTTGGGTTTTAGATTTATTGCGTTAAACAGCCAGCGGGCTGGTGGTTAATTAAGCTTTCTTTCCAGCAGCAGCACAGGGAAGGGACCGGCTGCTGCAGCGCTGCTCCTTGGGGACGGGAGCCCCCCGGGGCTGGTGAGCGCCACGTCTCCATCACGGGGGGCAAATCCTGCACCCAGCAGCACCGAGGGCTCTGCCTGGGCCGTGGCCCACCACATCCATCTCTCGGAGCCCCAGTGGCTCCCTGTTGTCCCCTGCACCCTCCTGGGCTGTGTGTATGGGAAATGCCTTGCCTCCTCCCCGGGTGATTCCCCCAGCGGGGTCCCGTGGAGCTGGGAGCAGGCGAAGGCTTGAGGTCTGTGCCAAGGAGACCTGGACTTGTCCTTTTGAGTCAGGGTTTCCCTCTAATCGCAGTGTTTATGGGGTTTTGCACATCGTTAATAGGGCTGTTACCACATCACTAATGCCTCCGCGATCCCATGCAGGGTAATGGCCAGTTGCCACTTAACGTGCTGGCTGGAGCCAGGACAAAAGCTTGTTAAACTGGGATTGCCAAAAACGGATTTCTGCGTTTTATTCTGCTGTGTATTTTTGGCTGGCTGGCGCTGCAGGAGGCACCTGGAGGGAGCCAAGGTGTCAGAGCTGCCTTCTGCCTGCTGGAGAAAATTCCCCTTGCGGGGCAGAGGGGACTGAACCAGCCTGGGGCAGCCCCAGATCAAGGTGTTTGGGGCCACCATCTCCTCCCTGGTCCCTGCCTGCCCTTTGCCTGCTGCTTGGCACAGTCCAGAGTCATCCTTAGGAGAGGTGGGGGGGTCCTGTCCTGCACCAAAACTCAGTTCAGTAACTCTCCCATCCCCCTGCTTTGCACCTTTTGGGCAGGATGCCCGAATTTCCTCCCAGCTCCTCGGGAAGGCCGTTTCCATGAGGTGCCCCCAGGAACGGCTTCGAGGAGGGGTGTCCTGCTGGGACGTTGGGCTGCCTGCTTTGGAGAGCAGGGAGAGCTGTCCCAGGGGGTTCAATTCGGCTTGGACAGGGCTGGCTGCTGCTTCTGATCCACTCCTCCTGCAAATCCACAGCACGTCCTTATGTCCATCTGCCTTGGCCCAGCACCATCCTGCTCAGAGCGGGTGCGGCAGTGCCCCTTTCGCTATAAAAAGGGTGGATGAGCACAAAATCCCTTTTGTGCTCAGGAAACTCTGAGAGAGGATTTTTTTTTCCTTACTTCTCCTCGGCAAAAAGTGCTGTTTCATGGGAAATTTCTAGCTGCCTTTTGTCTGTGAGCTCGCCTGTGTCTGGGGCTGTCGCAGCACGCGCTACCTGGAGCATCGCTGGCTTAGGTCACTGCTTTTAGGGAAAAGGAAGCAGGGGGATCCCCGCTGGGGGCTGGACATGGGGCACCCATGGGGTCTGTGAGCCTCGGGCTGCTTTAAGCATGGGGATGCTCTTTGTGCTCCTCACCTTTGTCACCTCCCTGGTGCACGAGCTGGGGGAGGATGGGAGGACCTCTGCTGAGCTCAGCAGCTGCTTCTCCTGCCTCAGCTCCTACGGCCACCAAGGTCACGTCTCTGCCCCCCTGCCTGGCCCTGTGCCCGGGCACTCCTTTTGGCAGCACCCAGGGGTGCCCAGGGAAGCTGCACCGTGGGATGTAGCAGTGAGCAAAGAGGTCGATGGGGAAGCAAAACCACAGCCAGAGCCCAATTCCAGACCCAAGGACTCCCCAGTTCCCCTAAAGCAAGGGGGAACCGTGCTCACAGCCCCGCACTGAGCACAGGGCACCCAGCTCCTGGGGGTGCTGCCGGCCTCCTGGGCTCTCCGCCCCCCCAGGGGGTGGCTGCAGGGACCAGGGACGGCCACGCTCCCCCTGAGCTCAGCCTGCCCCAGGGATAAGCGTGCTCCTCCTGAACCAGGCACACGGAGTAAAGCACTGTGAGGAACCACCTGCAGCTGCTGGAGTGGCATTTTTATTTGTGACTGCAACACCAGACAGCCTGAAGCAGGAGCAAAAGTGTATTATAACCTTATATCCCCTTATTATAACCTTATATCCCCTTATTATAACCTTAAATATAACCTTAGGTTCCCTATTATTCCCTATTAACCTCCTAACCTTATATTCCCTGTTTTTACACTTAATTCCTCCTGTTTCCTCATCGGCCCAGCACTACAGGTTCACAACCTACTGGATGCTTATTACTATACCCTATACGTACAATTTTATTTGACCAGCCGTTAATTTCTCCTTTTTCTTTTCTTTTTCCTTTAGAGGGCTGGTGATTTTTTGTTTTTACACATTTCGCGCTGCTCGTCTCCTTTCTTCTCAGCTATCCTCTTTGTTTTGGGACAGTGGGACCTTCCACTGGGGACCTCCTGCCGTCCCTTTACCTGCTTAACATACCCCACACCGTTATACCTGAACAATCACTTTGGAATATGCAAGATTAGTGGAATTTTCCACTGCAAAACCACATTTTTGCTGCACGAACCACCTCCCCAAACCCCCATCATAATACAAAATCATATCTCACCGCAAAACCGCCCCCCAACGCAACACCCCAACTTCATCCCTCCCCGCTTTTCCAGCCTCTCCCATCCATCCCCAAAACCCCGTGACTCCAAAAAAAAAAATAATAATAAAAAAAAAGGGCTAAAAACCCCTCTAAATCTCCCCAATTACTCCGGCGCCGGGGCCGCTAGATGGCACACGGTGGCCGAGCATCCCCGGCGCAGGCTGCGCGGAGCGGGGCGGAGCGGAGCGGTGCGGAGCTGCCCGCGGGGCTGCGCGGAGCGGAGCGGGGCGGCCCCGCCGGGGGCGCGCCGGGCGGCTGGGGGGGCACCGCTGGCCCCGCTCCGCGCCCCGCTCCGCACCCGCTCCGCGCCCCGCTCCGCACCATGCGGCCCCGCTGAGGACCCCCCCCCCCCCCAAGTCTCCCCAGCTCGCTGCTGAGGTTCCCCTTTGGGGGATTGGGGTGGGGGGGGGGGGGCGAGGGTCGCCCCCTCCCCGCCGCCCCCCCGCCTTTGAAGGATGATCACAGTCAACGCGGATGGCAAGATAATGGTCAGAAGATGTCTCGTCACCTTGAGACCCTTTAGGTAAAGTTGGTTGTCTTGGCTCTGGGATGGAAAGCATTAATATTATTATTATTATTTTATTTTTTATTTTCTTTATTTTACCATTATTATCATTATTTTATTCTTATTTGCGCCTGGGGTTTGCGGCTCGCTGCTTCTTATTATTTTAATTTTATTGTTATTTGTGCCTGGTGTTTGCACCTTGCTTCTTCTTCTTATTTTAATTTCATTTTTATTTCTGCATGGGGCTTACCGGGGGCATTGGTGCCACCTGGAAATACCAGGCGTCCAGGCAAGTTTGCCCGCAGGTCAGTGCCGTGCTGGTCCTGCAGCGCTCGCTGCCCACCAGCTCCCCGTTCACTCCTCACACCGGTACCTTTTGGGGGATTCATTTCAGGGCTGTTTGTGGCTGCCTTTTTTTTTAATACCTCCGTCGGAGGTGTCGGTACTCACGGGAGAATTGGTTCCTCTGGCTTGGATCCGCTGCTGCTGACGGGGATTTTGAAACCCACACCTGAACTGGCAGCAGGGCTGGGGCTGATACCGTATCCGTGCCTGAAACCCAGCACGTCCGTGCCCACTCCTGGCTTTTTCTTCCCCCCGTGGTTGAACTCTCCTCATCCTTGCCTCCATGCACTGGCTTTCCCCCTCTTCTCCTTGCTCTCCAGCACCCTCATTTCGCCAGGGATGCTTTTTGGTCGCTCCCAGACCTGCGCCACATGGGAGGCACCGGTAATTGCTTGGATTTGTTTTATGTTTTCTAAGGGGAGCAAAAAAAAAAAAACAACACACGAGGGGAAAGCGAAGCGTGGCGTGGGGTGAGCTGAGGCTGGCAGTGCTCCCCCCTGTATGGGGGAGCCTGGGACCACCGGAGGGGTCTGACCACTGCCTTTCTGCTGAGCCCAGGCTGCTGCTCGCAGACGGTCGGTCGGGAGGATGGGGCTGTGCTTGTGCCGCTCGCTTGCGCTCGTGTTTTGGAGATGTCCGGCTCCGCCTGGCTCTGTGTTGCTTGCCTGGAGGGATTCTTGCTGCCGGATCCTTTGGCAGCGCCCTGGGGCTCAGGGACTTGGCCAAGGTCACAAGGGAAAGTGGTGGCGGAGCAGAGGTGTGAGGGTCCCTGCAGCTCAGGGTGTGGGGTGCATGGGTGGCTCAGTAGGATGAAAAGGGGCAAAGCTTTGGGGCTGTGAGCGTGCAGCTGTGGGAGGGCAACAGCCGTGAGAGGTGGGAAGGATGCTTGCACCCCAGGGGTGTGCTCAGCACAGCTTTGACAGCGGCTGCTTGCTTCCTCAAGTGGGTTTGAAGTCCCCAGGTGGAAGGGACTGGGTTGAGCATCCCTCCCCCTGTGCCCCGAGCATCGCTCCTGGGGCAGGGCAAGCTCATCCTCAGCAGTGACCTGGGATCAGGGATTGAGTCTCAGGGTGGTCACAAAGACCTGTTAGAGATGAGGATGTGGGTGGGGGGCTGTGAGGGTGAGAATGCTCCAGGCTGGGGTTTTTCTGGTGTCCCACACAGTCCTGCCTGCATGCCCTGAGCTGGCTTCTGCTCTCAAACCAGTGCAGACCAGTAAGGACACCACTGCGACCAGCAGGGTTTCTCTGTGGACCAGTCAGGTTTTCTTCTATAAGAGGAGAAAGTCCTGAGACCCTCTCCCAGCTGTCCCAGTGCCCAGCTCAGCACCCCCTGTGTTGGTGCCCTGCTGATCCGGACCCCGCTGTGCCGTGGCCCTGTGGGGCTGTCACCTTGCTCCCACCCTGGGCGAGTGTTGGCTGTGCCCTGGTCCAGCTGTAACCCGGTGCAAATCAGCTCTGCTCCCCTAAAATCAGCACCCCCAGCCGATGTGAACTGGGGACAATGTGCAGGAGCCAGGGAAGGTGCTGCTGTGGGGGCATTGGGGATGGGTCCCATAAATCAGATCCTTGTTTCTGTCTGGGCAAAGCTGCGCTGCTCAGCAGAAACCCGTGGTGTGATCCCCTGCCTGGTGTAGGCTCCTGGCAGCGGTGCCATCAGCAAACAGCGAGCAGGGAACCTGACCCTTTGCACCAAAACATTTCATTAATCACGCTCCAGACATGCTTAGCAAAGCAACGCGAAGCCCTGAGCCGTGAAAGCGCCTGCGGCAAGTGGAAAAGGGAGAGAGAGAGCAAGCCAGCGTGTGAACGGGTTGTGGAAGTGCCCATGGATGGCTCTGACCTCAGCCTCAGCAGCGAAAGGAGGGCGGTTTGTGAGTGCTGGGGTCAGGCTGGGATTTACCACGGGGCTGGGAGCGCCCTGCTGCAGCTCGCCTGGTGCTGGGTTTTGTGGAGCGTGGGGTGTTTGGGGGAGTTTGCCTGCTGGGTACCGAGGGCAGGCTTTTAGCGCATCTACAACGCTGGTCAGAAGGAGAATTTGCTCCGCGGCCCCTCGTGGGGGAATATTTCCCCCGTGATATTTCTGTAGGAGACAGAGCAGTTGGCGTTAGTCCGGCTGCTGCTGTTGGAAATTGTGCTTCAGCCTTTGGGCTCCGGAGACTCGGGCATTGAAAACCTGTCTGATACGAGATACCAGCCCTCGGCATCCCTGTGCACTCGGGTGATATTCCCAATTTTGTCCCAGCAAGGCACCGCAGCACCGCGTGCAGCTGGCCCCGGTGGCACAGCCCCATCCTGCTGGGTGCTGCTGGCCCCCTCGTGGTGCTCGGTCCCTCCGGGTGCCTCCAGCTCTTACCTGCAGGGCTAAAACCTGCGATGAGTGGGCAATGCTTCTGCTCCGCACTGACGAGCCAGGGAATTTGGCTTCCTCCTGGTTTGGGCACGGAGCCACAGCCCTGATTTGTGAACATTGCAGCGCGAGGTGGACGTGTGGAGGGATTTGGCACCAGAGCCGTGGCCCCGTCAGAGCGCCGTGGTGGTGGATTACAGGTGGCAGGCAGAGCCAGCGAGCAGGGGGGGCGGATGTCATTTGGGTCCCACAGAGCTCCCAGCTCAGTTGCTGGAAGAGCTGAGCTCTGGTAGATTTACCTACTTCGTGCCGTTCATTTTCCGGACAAGGAAAATTTCTGCTCGATTAAGGCTGGGCCAAATGTCTTTATTCCCCAGGAGCAGGGCAGCATGAGGTGAACAAGACGGGGTCCTCTGCTGCGAGCCGCCCCTGGAAGCTCCCTGCTGCCGTCGGGCTGGGTCTGCTTCTCCTCCTAAGCACCTTAATTTGGGTTAGGCTCTGATCCTCATTTTTATTTAAAAAAGAAGAAAAAAAAAAGCTTCCTGTGTCTCCGCCACTCTCTGTAATCCAGTCCAAATCAAAAAGATTTTGTCTGCTAATGAGATGCCTGAGCACAGCTCACCTCCCAGCCTTTCCCTCTTCCCTCCCTTTCTTCCCGGAGTTGAACCACCGCTCCTTGCCAGGTTATAATTATGAAGATTAAAAATGCGTAAACAAGCTCTTGCATAACGATGAAGATACTGTCAATAGGAGGGGTGAGGATAAAGAGCGGGAGCAGCTCCGGTTCCTTCAGCAGCCCTCCCTCGGGCGATGCATCCCTGGGTGCCCCTTGGGAAGGGGCAGCAGGCAGCAGGTGGGCTCCGCAGCACCTTGTGCCCCCGGGGGACCCTTGGTCACGGGCTGAGCTTTGACCTCCTCCTCCTGCTTGTGCCTCCTCCGCGAGGCTGTTGTCCTCTGCCCCAGGGGTGAATTCTGCCACCCCTGCTTTGCCTCTCCCCTGGGCACAGGGCAGGGTGATGGGGACAGGCAGTGTGGTGTGCCCACGGTCCCCAAATCATCACCTCCCCAAGCAGGTCATGCGAAGCCCCGATGCTTTGTAGCATCAGGGATGCTCCGCAGCCTCTGCAGTCACCTCCCTGCCCGAGCTGAGCCGAAAGCTCCCTGGGAACCCTTCCACAAGGTCTGCTTTGGGAGGGGGCTGAGCTCCCCGGGGTCATCCCTGCGTGCTCACAAGCATCGGCCACAAACGAGCCTTTAGGGATGCAGGTCTGGGTGTGATGTTTTTTATAGCTTGGCTAAACTGCTTCCCATCCCCTGGGGCAGGCTCATTCACAAATAAAAGGGCCTTGGTCTGCTTCATTCCTGGAGTGTCTGCATGGGATTTTAGGCTGTTTTACTCAGGCGTTTGAACATCCCCTCCCTTGGTGAAGGCAGCTGTCCTTGTGCCTGGCCGTGGGTATCCAAAGAGATCCGTGAGCCTTCCCGGTGGCATTCAGCAGGGCTGTGCCCCAGCCTGGGCCATGGAGCAGGGCCAGAGATGCCACACACCCCACGGGCAGCAGCTTCTCCTCCAGGGCCACCAAATGAATGCTAACGAGGCAGGGCATTGCTTTTTCTCTTGATGAGCAGGTTGTGAGAAAGGGCTGGGGAGCTGCAGAGCCGGTGCCCAGGTGACCCTGATCTGCTGCGGGACCCAGCTGGGGAGGGGTTGGGGAGGATAAATGTGAGTGGGGGGGCAGGTGGCTGCTTTTTGGCAGGGGCTCCTTGGAGCAGAGGGCTTCCAGCAGAGGAAATGCTTTGCTTGTGAGCTGGCTGGGTCTGGGGTGTGTAACTCTGGGGTGAGAGGAGCGTCGGAGCCAGCGCGATGCTGGTGGTGTCCCCAAAGGCTCTTCTTCTAGGGGGCAGCCCTGGGGGCTCCTCTGTACGTTCCCTGGGAATCCCAGTCCTTCTCCAGCCTCCTAGTGCTGTGCTTTAGCTCTCCGAAGCATCTCCTGTAGTGAAGATGTGTTGAAGGCAGGCGCTGTGTTTTACCAGCAGCGGGTAATAGCAGTGCTGATGTGCCGGAGGCTAGGTTTATGGCTGGCTCCTAATCCCTGCCTTTTAACTACAAAATAACGGTTAGATGGAGGGCTGCAGAGTTCCTTTCTGAGCTTTTCTTTGGAAAAGCGTGATTTTGGTGTTAGGTAGCTGTGCTGTATTTCCACGTGTGAGTCCTGCACCCTGTGGTTAATGCTGTGAGCTGGGGAGTGCGCTGCTGCTGCCCGGTGTCCGTGGCTCGCTTCCCTGGGGCTCAGCGAGGCAGAAATGCCAACGAGCACCTGTACGGGGCTGTTCAGCACCTGTGGGGTGCAGCTATTTAAAGTCAAACCCTGTGCTCCATCAGGATGTTTGGCTGCTGTCTCTCCTCCTTGGAACTGGCAGTGGAAGGCGGCCAGGCGCTTGCTGGGCTCGGCTGTTTGGGCACGCTGTGATCCCGCCAGCGGTGGCCAAGTCCATGTCTGAAAGCCTGAGAGGGCTTCCTGGCCTCTGGAAAGCACCCTTCAGCACGAGCTAGTGCTGAAGAACCCTTTTATATCTCTCAGAGGAGAGGCTGTAACGCTCACAAATCTACACTGAGGGTCCCTCATGGACAGGATTTTCCGAAAATCCTTTCTGGGAGAAACCTCCCAAGGTGCAGGGTGACGTGGAGTGGGCTCTGCGCTCCTCTCCTGGCTGTCCCCAAGCGCAGCGTGCTGTCCTTGTGTGCTTGCCCTCCAGGGAGGCTTTGTGTGATGCTCCTATGGTGTGTGCTCACCCTGCTGCTTGTGCAGAGCCCTGCCCTCAGGCTTTTCACCTCTAAATTGGAGAGCAGCACCCCAGAGAGCTCTGGCATAGAGAGGAGCATCCCGGAGAGCTCTCATCCTGCCCACAGAGGGACCAGGGGATTTGGGGGATGATTTCCCAGTCAGCAGAGGTCCCTCCCTGGAACAGGGCTGCCTGTGCCTTGCGTGCGAAGCAGACACAAGGGGAAACACCGGTGGTCTAGCCATGGGGGGAACAAAAGGGTCCTGTGTGGTTTTCTTTTTAGCTCCTGTGGAAGGAAGGGAAGGCACAAGGTCTGTCTTTTCTCTGGGCCCCCTCTGAAGGAGAATGGCTATTGTCTGAGCGGTTCCTGCAGCCTGCTCTGCCCGAGCTTTCCCACCCCAGGCACGGGCCCTCGGCTCCCTCTCTAGGCCTGTCCATCTGAGCAGGTCGCAGTGATTTTGGAGGGTGGATTTGGGCTAAACCCACTGGTTTGCTGCCGGGCTTCAGGCAGGAGCATCCTGGGGCTCTCATTAAGTGTGCGTGGCTCTGGCTGTGGTGGGAGGCAAGGTGCTGCTTTTGCACTGCAGGGGCAGCAGGGATGCTCCTTCCCCAGGCTGGAGGAGTGAGCAGGGGCTGCCCTGGCCACCTCTGCCACGTGTCCCCAAGCAAAGCAACTTGTGCTGGGGTGCTGAGGGGCTGCCCTGTGGACCCACAGTGCACAGGGTGGTGGGGATGTCCTGGGGCACCCTGCACGCCTCCTTACAGCGCTGCTTTCCCTCCTGCAGGATATTCGTGCTGGGCATTGGATTTTTCACCCTGTGCTTCTTGATGACGTCTCTGGGAGGGCAGTTCTCAGCCAAGCGCCTGGGGGACTCGCCCTTCACCATCCGAACTGAAGGTAAGCATCCTGCCCATCCTGCCTGCTCGATGACTGCCCGTGGTCCAGCTGGAGAGCGCTGGGGATGCCGAGAGGATGGTGCTTGGTACATCCCAGAGCTCCCCCTGGTCCCGCAGCAGGGTCACGGAGCCTGTTAGCATCCCTGTCCCCATGCTGAGTGCAACCAGTCTGGGTCGTGCTTACTAAAGTCTGGTTAGGAGGGATTTTGGGCTGCTGGGGATGAGAAGATGCATATGAGGAAGGTGAGCAGAAGCTTTGCTGTGGTTATCCTTTTAGAGGAGGTGTGCTTAAATTCACCTGCCCGGGACATTCCCCTCTGTCCCAGGAGAGCCCCAGCAGCCTCGGGAGCTTGAGGAGAAGGGGTGAACACTGGAAGGGCAGAAGTTCCTGGTCCCATCCCCAAAAAACTTTATAAAGCTGTGGCAAAACTATTCTTCAGCCTCTTTCTCCCCTTTCTGGATGGGGTAGTGGGGTCCCTTTTCCCATCCTCACTCCAGTCACCAATTTAACCCAAACCCGAGTCCCCTGCCTCCCACCTTTGTGTGTCTCCTTTGCCAGGTGAGATGGATCAGGGAGCAGCAGGAGCCTTTTAGCACACCTCTGACTCAGCTGGGCTCCCTGCTGTAGGCGATGAAGCCAAGATGTGTGAGCTGGCTCCCCATGCTGCCCCTGAGCTCTGGGGTGCTCCTCACCAGCAGGGAGAGATGTCCCCGGCTCTGCTCGGGGGCTGCACGGTCTGGGTGTGTTTCATTTATAAAAAGAGAAAAACATCTATGACCTAAGCCTTCTAATTTTTCTTGTCTTTGGTTGGTCTGTAACTCCGGGCAAGGCAAGTGCTGCTTTGTTAGCAAGCTCAGGAATTGTGGCCAAATCCATTTTAAGTCACTGGGTGGATTTGCCGACCCAGTCACTGCTTCCAGATGGTTTGCTGCAGGTGTGGCTGCTGCCTTGCCTCTTCTTGGGGGAGGTTTGGTCCATTTATTGTCCAACACACTGCCTGGAAGAGGAGGGAGGGCTCCTCTCCTGTACCTGAAGCAGGGGTGCTGTTTGGTGCTGGGGTCCCTGCGTGTGGGAAAACCCCATCCCTGGATGTCCAAAGCCCCTCTGGGCGATGTGAGGCTGCAGGAACCTCGGTCAGAGCTCTGGGGCTGCTCTGCTTGGGGCAGGGACGTGAGCCCGACCCCATGGAGGGGTGCTGAGCTGCGCTGGACTCCTGTGTGATGGGGCAAGGGGCGGTGGGACAGAGACAGATGCGCTTTTATTAGCGCCGCGAGGTCTCAACAGGTCTGTTTGAATAATACACGGGCATTTAATTAACACGTGTTACAGATCCCAAGAAATATTGCTGGCTGTTACCGTTGCTGTTAAGAGCACGATGCCGGACTGGAGACGAGCTCGGAGGAGCAGGTTAATTTTGCTGGGCTGATGAGCTTTGATGCAAGCAGCGATGGGAAGCGGGCCAGCACTCACAAACCCGCACGGGTCCAAGCCCAGTGGCTCTGGAGGAATTCCTGGGAGCGTGCTCAGATCTGCTGAGCCCCCTGGTTTGGGAGTCCTGGGACAGGCTCCCCATCTACAATGAACCGAGGTCCTCTGCAGTGCTGCCTGGCTGGGCAAGGGGTGCTTGGGCTCCTCGGGGTGCTGGGTTCAGCGGCCCCTTCTGAGCATCCTTCGTTAACAGATTAATTTTGTACTGCAAGCCAGCAGCATCCTTCCCATCTACTCATTTGTGGGCTGATCCGACAGAACAGGAGCTTTTACTGGGCTGCTTGGCTAGCCAGGGTCCCATCCTGCTCTGGTCCCTGTGTTGGTGCTGGTTGTGTCCGCAGGGTGGAACTGGAACATCCTGGCCTGCAAATAATCCCATGTGATTATTCTATCCTATGTAATCCTATGTAATTATATGATCATTCTGTGAGTGAATAATCCCATGTCCCAGAATTTGTGGGTGGCTGTGGAGAGCCAGGGATTGGACCGGGCACCCAGGGGCTTCAAAATAATTCCTACTGGAGAAATCCTGCTGGCTTGTGGAGCACCCATCGTGCTGCTAATTTATAACCCAGGCTGGGGCTGTTCCTGCTTCTCCTCCGTGTCCTGCCCAGCCCAGCCCTGCCTCTCGGGTGCTGCAACCCAAAATCTGCCCCTGGGTCTGATGTGTGCTCACCCAAAGGGTGCTCCGAGCAGAGCAGGGGGCTTAGGGGAATGGCACGGACTCACCCAGGGCTGTCTTGGCTTGGAGCTGCGTGAGCAACAATCAAAGCCAAATGAAGACAGATGTAAGGCCAGAGTGTGAAAAGGAGAAATGGATAATGTCACAATCTAGGAGCTAATCCCCTTTTTAATTTTATTTTTATACGTGAATCCGCTTCCAGGAGGCTTTCTCCAAGTTTTCTGGTGTGTGCCAGAAATCATGCCTCGGATGGGTTCTCTGCCTGGCGATTCGATGCAGCAGAGGCTTTGCCTCTTAACGATAAATAAAAACCTTCAGAAATGCGAGTTATTTTATCCTAATCCGCTGCCGTCAAGTAAACACAGACAAAGGTTCCTTTGTTTTGAAATGGCCACCGAGAGAATTTGTTCTACAAACAAAGATCCAGATGAGAAAGAGAGAACAGACAAGTCTATAAATTTTGAATGTGGGAGACGCTTTGGGAGCAGCTCGAGACTCGAGAGATTCAGGTTTCTGTGCCCTCGTCTCTCCTCCTGCTTAGAATTTGAAATGTTTTTCTTATTCTTTCTCCTCCCGAGCTTCTCTGCTTTATTTTACTGCTGGAGTAGAGCTGGCCTGGGGCAGGGGTCTGATCCGAAAACCTCACCAAAATGTTTAATGGGCAGAGCGGAGCAGCGAGCGCTGGCAGGGCGATGGCGGCTCTGGGGCCCTGGGCTGGTCTCGGTGATGATGCACAGCCTGCTGCTGCGGGGCTTAGCAGAGGAAAATAGGTTATTAAGTGTTAAACCGTGATTACAAGTGGCTGGAATATCGCCTGCAACTGCTGTAGCTAGTTTAGGAGCGGCAGGACTTCTGATTGTTGTTTTTCTCCCATATGCTGGAGCGGAAGGTGCTGCAGCAGCCCTGGGGATGTGTAGGATGGGTCTGAATTCCCAAACCAGCCCTCGCTGCTGGCTCCGAGAGCATGGGCTGAGTTCTGCTGATGCTGGTGGTGCTTGGGTGTGAGTGCTTCGAGCAGCTCTCATCGACACCTTTGGGATGTGTTTGCTGGCTGAGCACTGGGGCTGTGCCTACTGATGCTGCTCCTGCAGCTGCCTCTCCAACCCAGCCTCAAGCGGTTCCTGTCCGGCTGATGCTCGGCTTGAGAAGCTCAGCACCTGCCTTTTTTCCCCCAAAACAATCCCCCAGCAGTGTCTCCAGATGGCTTCCTGCTGGTGGCCGTGGCTCCTACATTGTGTTTTCTCAGCCTAATGGGAAATGGGACGAAGGAAGGGAAGGGTGGTGCTGAGCTGCTTTTAGCACGTCCTCTGTAAGGCTGCTGCACCTCGTCCTGGGTTGCTGAGATGTGTTTTGGGGCCAGATCTCCTTGGGGTTGAGGTTACTGACCACCTTATGGGATGAGTACCAGGTTTCCCAGGCATCCTGATCTGCAGTGCTGCTTTCCTGGGCTGCCAGGATGGCTCCGGTTCATTGCTCGGGACTTGAGGACTCTCAGGAGAGAGCTAGCAGCCAAAGCACTTTGTGCTGGAAACGATTCTGAGCATCACCTGGCAGAAATCCCCCCCTGCTCTCCCGAAACCAGCCCTTGTCCTGTTTTACAGCTACCAAAGCTCTGCGCCTCTCCTGCGGTCGTGGCTTGCTCCGGATCCCGGAGTCTCACCTGCTTAAAGCAATTTCTTCCCTCAGTGAACACAGAAGCGGAGAGGTTGTTCAGGGCTGTGCAGCACAGCTCAGTACCTCGGGGCTGGGATTCCTCCCTCAGGAGGAGGGATGCTCACGGAGGGGGAGTTGTGCCGCAGCAGATAATGGTGAAGGTTGCGGAGGGTTTTGTAGGGCATCTCTGCCGTTCCGGAGTCACAGCACCATGAAACGACGGGATCTCGTGTTCCTTCAATGCCCTGAATGGCTCCCTGAGGAGCTGAGCGAAGAGGCTGAGCAGAAACGTGAGAAAACCGAGGTGATCCCCTAAGAAGGGTCCTTTGCTCTCACTCCTGCCTCTGCTGGCTCCCCTCCCGCTCCGGCAGCTCCCCGGCTGGCTCAGCCTGGCCGGGTACCTCCGTCCTTTGTTCTCGCAGGAGATGCGGAAAGGTCAAGCTGAGCATCGCTAATGATCAGAGAGAGCTCGAGGAGCTGTCGTCCTCCTGCAGCTGGGGGAGGAGGAGGTGTGCGTGTAGCCCTGACCTCTCTGTGGAGCTGATTGTGTGGGGGTGGCTGGGCTCTGCTTGTGGGGTCCTGGCTGCAGCGAGGCGCTGCTCAGCCTGGGGGGTTAAAACAGCGCACAGGTGTCTGTCCTTATAAATCCCCCCTCCTTCTGTCCTGGGAAGGGTTATTGCTGCTTTTTCCCCTGCCTTCAGGCAGGGAATGAAGCTCTTTTGATGGGAACGTGGCTTGGGATGAGCAAAACCCCTCCAAGTAGCTTTGCCAGCCCCTCTCAGCCGACCGTCTGGGTCTTGCTGGAGAAACCCCCTGGGAGCAAGTGCTTGGGCTGCTGCCTCCTGGGCTGGGGATGAAGGGCACGCATGTACCTTTCCAGCGATGCTCACGTTCCCTTTGCTTTCAAAAGGTCGTGCAGGGTTATCAATTTGTCTTACTGCCTTTAGTGCATGCTGATGATGCCAGGAGAGAACTGCTTGCAAAGCCTCGTGCCCCCAAGTGGCGGTGATGGGGGGACATGAGCAGAGCTGGGACAGAGCTGGGCGGGTTCAGCTGGGCAGACTCAGCAATAATTATTCCCAGTTTCTTCCTGGGTGAGTTCCAGCTCTCCCCAGGGCTGCCTTGGCTATGTTTTGTCGTTGTTTGCTGAGCAGGGCCGGATAACCATCTGCAGTGGCTTGTAAGCACCTTGTCAGGATCCACTGCTGGAGCGTGAGCGCTTCGCCTGGGCAGCAGCGGGGCGCGTGTGCAGGCGGGGGGACGGGAGCGCTGTCGCAGCACTGTGACCTGAATTCAGATTTGGCTTATGCAAAACTCTGGCAAAAGGCAGCGGGAGGCTCCCCTGCCTGATATCTACCCCAGCGGGGTGGCTGGTGGCTTCCCCAGGTCCCTGGGGTGGGTGCTGGTGGCACCAAGGCTGCTAGGAGGGTGCGGGTCCTGCACATCCCCGCAGGTTATTTCTGCTGCTGCTGCATCGAGAGCTGGGTTTGAGTCTGCTGGAGCTTGCAGGCAGCTGGAGGGATGCCAGCCAGGTGAAACCTGCCTGGAGAAGTGTGCCAGGCAGCTCTTTGGTACCCGGAGCCTGCCTGCAGCTGCGGGTGAGGTCCTCCAGCCCCTGCAGTGCCTCGTGGCTGGCTCTGCTGCTGTTGCCCCCATCCAAAGCTGATCCTGGACCAGGCTGCCTGGCCAGTGCCAAGGCAAACCGGCTGGTGCTGGAGCACCTCCTTGGCTCAGGAAGCAGATCCCAAATGTGGAGCGAGGGCTTTCTGCCTCCCCCACCCCAGCCCCGCTCCCTGCCGCTCCTGGCAGATGCTCGGGTGCTCCAGGGGCTCTTTTTAGTAGATAGC
This sequence comes from Anas platyrhynchos, assembly GCF_047663525.1. Lineage (NCBI taxonomy): Eukaryota > Metazoa > Chordata > Aves > Anseriformes > Anatidae > Anas > Anas platyrhynchos. The sequence goes on along the minus strand of NC_092605.1, from coordinate 8,277,090 downwards.
TCTGCACGCAGCTGCAGTGATGACTTCTGCTGCTCTGGCTGTTGGGTACAGGGAGGCTTTGTTAATTATTGGTTAAAGCCATGCTCGGTGATAAGAAGTGGCCACGGGGAGCAGCTGCGGGTGGCAGCAGCTCTGTCTGGGGGTGCGGGTGCTGCTGGCACCGGGATCAGGTGGAAAAAGTGGAATTTGGTTAAAAATACCCATCCTCTCCTTGTGCCTGAGTCTTCTGGAGTCCCCTAGGATGCCAGGCAGGGATGTAGCAGAGGGGCTGGGAGTGTTGGTCCCTGTGCAAGGCCGTGCTGCCTGTTGGGCGCTTTGCTCCCAGCTCAGCACACCCCCGTGCTTGGGGTGCACAAGCCGTGCTCGAGCCTCCAGCCCCCTTCTGAAAAGGGAGCTTAAAGTGGAAGCATAAAACTTCACAGCTCTTATTAAATTGCTATTCCGGGCAGGGAAAGGAGCCCTGTTGGAATAGGGGGAAAATAAAGACATCCGTGTGGGGTCCCCATTTATCTCAGTGGCTCAGCTGCGTTAGCTTGGAGATGGTTTCTCCCAGTGGCAGGTTTTTGGGGAGGGATGGGGCACCCTGCATGGTTTCTGTGTGCTTGAGGAGGGCTCAGCACACAGATGGGATGCACATGGGAGTAAGACGCAGATGGGCACTTTGCAGGGCAAAGAGGTGTGGAACGAAGCCGGGGCTGAAGTGGTGGGTGAGGCTTAACCCCCCCTGGGCGCACGTCTCCTCCCCGAGTGTCCGCTTGGCACAATCACTGCCCAGCACCGGATGCCTGCAGGCTTGAAAAAAATAAATTTAAATGCCACCAAACTTAGTGAAAGACAGCAGTGCTGGTTCACAAGCCGTGAATTGATGGAGCAGCTAATTGTGATGGGGTGGGAGCGGAGGTGAGCGATGGTCCCGCTGTGTGCCGTGTCCCCCGGCGCTGCATGGGGTGGCTGTGGGGCTCAGGAAGCGCTGTCCCCTTGGTCCTTGTCCCTTTGGGGTGAGCCCTTTGTCCAAGCAAAGCCCAGGGCTGTGGCCCCCTCCTGCCCACGTCCCCCCTGTGTGGGACCAGCAGCGCCCCGCTGGCCCCCGGCGCTCCATTATCTCCATGAGCAGCGGCTCCCTGGGGAATGATTAAATCAATTAATTGATTTTCTATAGCTCCTAAGGAAGTCAAATGGCATTTCCATCAACCTGCGATGAGCAAACACCCCACCACGGCCAGGAGGAATGTTAATGGCTCTCTGTGCTTTTATTACCCCTTTCACTCCTAAATCAAAATTCATCCTGAGCCCGGGAGGCAGCAGGTACTTCAGAAAAGAAAGCTAGCACAGCGGGAACCGGAGCAACCGCTAAAAGCTGGAATTTTCCCCACTGATTTATTTGTTGCTGTGGCCAAAATTGGGGGCCCAGGGCTTCATCCAGCCCGGGCAGATGTTAGCTCAGCCCCTTCCCATGGCTCTGCTGATGCCCAGCTGGATGCGGCCGCTGAGCGGGGTGGTTTGGAGGGAGGGATGAGTTCTTTGCCCCCCTGAAACGCAGTGGCAGGCTGCCCAGAGCTGTTTGGCCGGTAGTTTTGGCTGGAACAAAACCGGTGGTCATTTTGGGAATGTTAAATTAGAGAAGCTCTCAAATGTGAGGTCGTAAATAAAGTTGGGCGTGCGGTGAGGCAGAGGGAGCGGATGGGGCACGTGAATGCCAGCCTGGAAACCTTTGAGCCAATTTCCTGCCATCCGTGGCACATCGGCTCCCCAAAAATGCCATTTTCCCTGGGCCAGCAATGGGGGCTGCAGGACAACCAGCTGGTTAGGTGCTGGTACCCTCAGGGGGTGCCTCTCTTGTAAAGATGCTGGACGAAGAGATGTTGGGGCTGCCACCTAAGCGGGGGTCCCAGCTCCAATTCTGGGGTCCAGCTTTGCCCCTCGGTGCTGAATTTGCCCAGCGCAGCCCCGGAGCTCTGTGTCCTTCGGGCTGGGGCACCGCCGTGACCGCAGCTGATCCAGTCCTTGTGTTTTAGGAAGCAATTTAAAATCGATGTTAATCTTGTTGTTTGGAGCAGCCTCGCCTGCGGCACGAGGTGTTTGCAGTGCTGCAGAATAGCTTAAGATGCAATTTAAAATAGTGCTGGCTGGCGAGAGAGGAGCAACTAAAAATACCCTGCGAGCACCCATTTAAAAAAAAGTGGAGAGGGGGATGGGGAAGAGTTTTTTTTTTTTTTTAATTTTTTTTTTAAAAGTAAATAAATAAAATGCTGACCTGCAGCTTATGCTGGGTTTGGGCGTGTTCTTGTCCTCTCTCCCATGGGACTGGGGACAGGAGGAGACAACCGGGCTTGTTTTCCCTGCGGTGTGACAGCTTGTGGCAGGGCTTCTGGGACCGTCCCCACGGCCCCCAGGGCAGATCTCCGTCCCTTGGTGGGTGGGAGGGTAAAGAAGTAATAAAAATGGGGAGGGCGCAGCCCTGTGCTCTGTGTTGTGGTATCGAAACGCTCCTGTCTCTAAATGCAAGTGGCTGTTTGTACTGCTCAGCCTCCTGCCTTTTCTTATTTCTATGGAAATGCGGAGTGGGCACGTGTCAGCGGGGAGGTACGGAGCTGCAGCCCGGTTTCTGTGAGGATGGTGGGGGAAAAGGCGAGGTGATGGGGTGGGGGGAAGCTCCCGGAGCCCCCTCTGCTCCCTGCCAGGCATGGACACGGGTCGGTGAGTGGAGGCTGCCTCCGGGGAGGAGGCGAGGCTGGGGACCCCAAAGGGACCCAGGGGCCACTAGTTCGGGTCTGCCCTGGGACTTACGTGGTGCTGGGCTTCTGGGCTGTGATTTGAATGGATTATACTGGGGCCAGCCCTGGGCTGGTTGGCTCTGTGGCCTTTTAAGCTGCTTGAATCAAAAATGATAGTGAAGGTAAATGGAGGAGTGCAGGAGAGTAGCGGGGGGCTGCTGCCCTGCTCCCTGGGAAGGTGGCCACCAGCTTTCCAGCTCCAAGTCTCCATGGTTTGTTGTTTTAGGATCAGCCACGGGGCTGGCTGCTGGCCCAGGACATCTCCCAGTGCATCTCCCAGCTGCCGTGGTCCTGGCAGAGGGTACGGGGCTGGGGCTGTGCTGAGGAACCCCGGGAACATCTGCTCCTTCAGGAGCCTGCTGTCCTTTGGAGGAGTTTAAGTAGCCTGGAGTTGTCCTTTAAAGGAGAAAAACAAAGCAAAGCAAATGATGCTTTAGATTGAAATTAATTCAGCTGGTATTTTCGGTGGATGTAAGTAATATCTTACCATCTCTGAGCAAATTCCCTTCTCGTAGTGGAGCGTTCAGCTGTTGCAAGACAGCCAGGCAGGGATGTGACTTATGTCTGAGAAGGAGGAAAAAAAATCCCCAGCAAATCAGCCATGTTATGAACAGCAGAGAGAGACTGCAGAATCACATCTTAAATGTCAGGAGGATGTTCAAGGCCGTGCAGAGGGGGGTTGAGGCTGTGCCTCGGTTTCCCCAGCAGGGCTGGGCTGGGATCTTGGGGCTGCTGGGTTAGGGAGGCTTTTGATGCTCTGGAAACTGGGCTGGTTTTGGGTAGAAAAGCCCCATGCAGGGCGGTGTGAGAAGGATCAGGGTGAGGTGAGGTGCTACTGCTGCATCCCCGAGTGGCGCTGGGGTCCTGCACCCATGAGGAGGACACCACAAGGGGTGCAGAAGGCTGGGTGCCACCCCAAGCACCGTTTCCCCAACGTGTTCCTCTCTTTTCCCTGGCTCCTCGACATGAAGCTGGGGCTGCTGGGCTGGTGCTGAGCAGCGTGAGACCTGTCCTGGGCAGAATGAGTCTGAGCTGACCCAGGGATGGGAGCTGCCATCTGGGTCCGGGCACTGAGCAGGGCCAGGAGGCTGAAATCAGCCCTAGAAGCTGAGGGGACCGTGCTGCTCAGTGCGGGTGTTTCTCCTAGGAGAAACCTTCTGAAAACCTGGAGAAGCTCTGGGTGAGTACGAGCAATGGTGTAGCAGCCTGGGGTGGCATGGCGAAGATGCTCAGGGTCCCCAGATGTGATGCTCCAGCAAGAAAACCTCCTTCCCATGTGCTGCTTCCCCCCAGCGCAGCCTGGACTTTGCCCCACTCCCTCCCCACAGCCCCCAGCCCCACGTTGGGCTCTCCTGCAGCCCCCACCAGGACACCCAGCACCAAATTTTGCTGTCCCCACCAGGTCCACCTGCACACGGAGCAGGATCCACCCGTGTGCTTCCTGGCTCCTGCCACTGCAGCTTTTGGTGCCAGGTGGGCGCGTGGGTGGGATGCTCGCCCAGAGATGCTCCCAGAAGGTGCTTTAAAGACACCAGCGTCATTAGTGCCTTCCCTGGGGATCTGACCCATCCAAATCTGAGCATATTGGCCATCTCCTCCAGCGGTTCTGCAGAGAAACTATTTCTCCTTCCAATAGATATCACCCGGAGGGGATGCTTTCTCTTTTTTCCCCTGATTTCATCCAATTACCGAGCTGTGTGCTCTTCTGAAACACCATAAATAATTCTCCTCCCTCCGCTGTGTTTACCAGCATGTCTCACGAAATCCAGTAAGATATGATTGATTGCAATCATTATTTCATAGTGCTACTATGAAAACCTCTGTCAGGTTCGGTGATTGCCTTTAAAGAGTGTCTGCCACTCAGCAGACTGTCAGGAACCTGTCACACTTTGGCAAACTCCAATTAATCCGTTGAGCAGTTTTACTTGTGTTTTCTCTCCCATCATTGCTGATTATCGAGGGTAATTAGAATATTTCTCTTTTGTAATTAGCAGCTCTCTCGCTTTTTGTTTTTTAGAGGAAAGTGGCTTGCGAGGCCGTTTCGCTGGGTTTTCGTGCTGTTTTGGTTCAGGTTTGGGTTTTTCCTGCCTCCTGCCATGCTCTCGAGGATCTTCATCACGGGTTTGGAGGCTCAAATCCCCGCAGCCAGGCAGGAGCCCTCACCCTAGGCAGGTGTCTGGGGATGTGGCGTGTTCTGAGCTTGCTGGTGAATTATTTTAAGGAGTTTTATCCGAGGGGGAGCAGGCAAAATGCAGGTGGGGGCTGGGGGCAGCGCAGCCCCTGCCTGGCTGCTGCGAGTGCCCGCGTCGGGGTGACAAATGAACCCCGGCTCCTGCGTGTTTTAAAAGAGTGGCTTCAGCACTTTTCCTCCTTTCTTTGGGGCTCTTAATGAGGCAGGCTTTCCAAGAGATGTAATAATGGTTGCCAAAAATGTCAAATTGTCCTCGTTATCCTCCTTAAGCTCCTGGAACAACAACAACAAGGGGAAAAGCCAACGCCGGCAGAGGAGAGGCGGCGATGGGCAGAGCTGGGACTTCGCTCCAGGAGCCAGGGGAGGGCACGGAGGGGGGGGACACGTGTGCCAGGACAGCCCTGCGTTAAAGCAGAGACCCCCCCGGCACAGGGGGGTTGCAGCAGGGTCCCGGGGGGGGTTGGGATATGGGGGATGCCCATGGGTGACCCTGGGGGGCTCCGTGGGGAGGTGGCAGCCCCCCGGGAGGGCTTTTCCTGGCTCTCCTCCACGGGGACCTGTGTGGGGCTCGGGGCTAATAAGGGGCCGAGCTGGCTGCTCCCTGGGCTTTGCGAGCGGCCATTTAAATTTCAAACGAGCAGCAGGGCTAAATGAGTGTTCTTAATTAAACGAGGGCAGCCCGGCTCTGAGCGGGGCAGGCAGCAGCGGCTCTAAGTCATCCCTGCTCCCCTGCCGGGATCTCCCTCACCAATTCCCAGCACAGCTGCGGGCTCCTGATCCACCCAGGACACGTTTTTGGGGTGGATTTTTTGACTCAAGCCCATTTCAAAGCATTTTTATCGGTTCTGTCTTTGCCATATTTGCCCAGCTGTGTCTGGGGATGTCCCTGGCCCCTGCAAATTGGGCTCCAGGTTCCAAATTTCCGCTTTTGTCCCCCACAGCACCTTTTAATTGCACATTTTTCAGCAGTTCTGTGTTTTAGTGAGGAAGGCTGTGACTCCTGTCCCACCCAGAGGATTGGGCTCTGGCTTGGGTGATAGGGTAGGCAAAGGTGGCTGCTGCGTTCCTGGACCTGGCCGGGGTGGTCTGGGGCTGCTCAGGACCCCGAGCACCTGCAGAAATCTCTGGCTTCTTGCCATGGGAGCGCAGGGAGTGTTTGAAAGTCCCAGGAATGGATGGGACTTTTTTTTTTTATTTTTAGGAATTTCTTTCGCTCTTTGTTTTTCTTCCGTTTTATTGGATAGCGCCAGAAAAAAAAATAATGTGTTGTTGATAATCCCAGCCAAGCAGCAAGATTCCTGCTGGCCTTGGCGAGGTCCTGCTGGCCTGCCATCAGCTTCCCGTAGGGTTTAGGGCTCGGATGTAACCACACTCAGGTGCACGTGGCAGCAATGTGATGCTCCCACAGCACCCACAGAGCTGCTGGGGCGAGCACCCAGCGCTGCCCGGCTCCTTGGGGTGCTCAGGAGCCCGGTGCAGGGGGGGACGTGGGTGCCAAAGCCCCTGGATCAGCTGCAGTGCCCGATGCAGCCCTCCCGTGTCGGAGCTGGGAATCCCATCCTGCTGCCTGCACGGCTCCAGCACCACAGCATCAGGAGTCAAACCTTGGGAGATTTCCTGGGGCAGCCAGATCCCAGCATGGCCATAAACACCACGGTCCTTTGGATGCCACAAACATACAGATCCTACGTTCAGGCCGGTCCCTGTGCTGCTTGATGTGGGCAGGGGGCTGCACTCCGACCTTCCCACAGCCAGGTTTGTGGCCGTCTGTGGCAGCAGGAGAGGTGCCCAGATCCCGATAGCCCCCCGGAGCATCCGTCTGTGCATCTCCTGCTGCTCCGTAAACGAAATGTGTGCTGCCTCTCGACAAGCACATGTGAGTGGAGATAAGCTAAACGGGAGAAGTTGGGGGATTATGCGCTGATTAAGTTATTACGGACATGAAATGAAGCACGCTGAGATGAAACGGGAGCTTTATTTTCCGTTCCTTGGCTCGGGGCTCGGGGCTGCCTGTCACCAGGCAGAAGATCAAACCAGGACCCCGCGTGTTGCCGGTCTGGGGGCTCAGGGAGCTCGGCCGCCAGCAATTTCAGCACAACGCTGGTTGGTGCCGTGCCAGCCCGAAGCAAGCAGAGTGCAAAATGGGGCTGGGAATCAGGGGTTTTTCCCTGCTGGAGGAATTTGCTGAGATGCAATGCACAAACAGCCAGCTATTTCCAGAGCCTGGGGCACCCATCCTGTAGTTGGTTTGGGTAGAAAGGATTTCTTTTTTTTCTCTGCAGTAGGAAAATTGGTGTTGCTGGGAGGATGTGCTGAGGGAGGAGTGGGGATTTGCTCTGTTTCTTGTGCTTTTCCCTAAACAATTCACCTTAGGCTGCTGCCAAAGGCAGGATGCTGGGCTAGGTGGGTCCTGCAGAGTGAAAAATAGAAGCGTGTAACAAAAGGAGGCTTGTTCAGTGCTCCAGAATGAAGTTTGGTTTCTGTAAGCACTTGGGACAGGCAGGATCGGGTGGGTGTGCCGGGAGTTTGTGCCTAGACAGGGCTGGGGCTGGTGCAGCTGCTGGCTGATGGGATCTGCAGCAGCCCGGATAAATTTGGGCACAGGCAGGGATTAGTCTGAGCTCTGCACCTTGGGCACGACGATGGGTATGGGGCTGAAAAGCCAGGGAGGGGATGTGCAGGGCACGGAGACAGCCCCAAACACCCCAAACCCACCCGTGGGGCTGGCTGCACAGGGGCACTCGGGGTTGAAGTGTCGCGGGGGGGTCTCGCTGTCTCATCACCCGGCTCTGACCGTGTCCCCTTGCTCTTTGTGCCCCGCAGTGATGGGCGCGCTGGAGTCCCGAGGGGTGCTGCGGCGGATGAGCGACATGCTGGAGCTGCTGATGAAGAGGATGGACATCCTGGCCAGGCTGGAGAACAGCACCGACTTCCACAAAGGGGACGAAGCGCGCTTCCCTCTGGACAGGTCAGTCGGCTGCGCCCCCGGGCACTGCTGCTGGCCTCCAGTTCATGGGCACGGGGGAATTGCAGAAGCAAAAAGCCCCCCAGTGTGTTCTGCGGTGTCAAGACTCCTGGGCTGAGCTGCTGGCACAGCTCCCCAGGGCACGGGGTATGGAAAGATCTGCATCGGTGGTGTTTGGAAAGGTTTTTGGGGGGATTTCTGAAGTTCCCATGAACTTTGGGGTTACCTTGTGCCCACTGGTGGTGTGGCAGCGTGGAGGAGCCTCTCTTCACCGCTGTGCCGTGGCAGAGCTGGAGGTGGGTTGGAGCAGGACATGGTGCAAAGGGGCTGTGCTCCCTCTGCCATCAACCCCCAGAGCGAGCTCTGCTGCTCTGCGCTCCCGTTCTCCCTGCAAACACGTCTCCATCAGGCTTGCTGCCGCTGCAGGAGCACTGCAGGGAATGGGTTGCCTGCAGCTGAGGCTCCAAATCGCTGCTCAGGTGATGCCTGGCACCATGGGGAGGATCTGGGAAATCCCAGCCTCACCCGGTGCTGCTGTGTCCTGCAGAGGGTAAGGAGGTGTCTCGCCTCCCGTGCAGGCAGCAGCCCCAGGTGGGTGGTGGTTGTATGGTCTGCCCAGGATGTAAAGCGATAAAAATTAATCTAATATGGGTTTTGGAGGGAACAAAGCCCGGGTGTCCTGCCTGGCACCGAGCCACCAGCCCCACAGCTTCCTCTCCCGCCCTCTCCATCCTCCCTTTCGGAAATGCCAAGCTGAAACAGCCACTGAAATGGCTGTGCTTTGGGACACGGGGCTGAGATGTCCACTGTTGGAGCTGAGAGAGGCTAAAAATGAAATAGCAGCAAACTGGCCGGCCCTGAAACACTCGTGGCACGGCGCTGGTGCTCCCATGGTATGCGGGCTGCCTCCGTGCCACGTGCCGATGGCGTGAAAGGAGCCTTCAAATCACAACGTGCTGATTTACCAAAGAGATTTACCCTTTGCTAGGGAGGCTTTGAACCTTTATTCATACCAATTTGCTGTCACTCCACAGCCTGCAAAAATATAGTAGGTAAAGGAACTTGAATATGGAGGGGCAGAGGTGGGAAAAAAAAACAAAGGGCAGTGCTTGTGGCAAGGTCTGCGAGGCTGGGAGAATGCAGAGCAGGCTTTGCTCAGGCGGAGTGGTGACACGGTGACACGGTGCAGGGATGTGACACGCAATTGTCCCCGCTGCCCTGCACCTTGTCACCAAGGTCACCGAGGCTGCAGCGTTTTGTTTCTGCTCGGCGGCTGGCGAGGGTTTCTGCACCTCGGTGTTTCCACGATCATTTCCACTCCTCTCCCTCGCTTTCCTTCCGAGTCTCTTCTGCACCTCTAATGGAAAACAGAGTAAGAGAGCCTGCAATTAAAGGCTGGGCTGCGCTGAACTGAGTGCACGCACGAATTAGAGTTGCACAGGAAGCCTGCGAGTGCGCACTCCTGCCTTTTCAGTAATGTGATTTGAACCACTGAAAAACATCGTTCGTCTGCGTGACGGCAGCTGCTGGGGATGTTGTCGTCGCGGGGCTGGCTGGTGGCTGGGGGCATGAGCAGGACAGCAGCAATCCTGCCCAGGAAGGGACGTGGCTGCTAGACTGGAAGGCGCTGGCTCCGATCTGATGACGTTTTTGGCCAATTTCTCATTAAATGAACGAGCGATTCCAGGTTATGGTAATTTCTGGACATCAGCAGCCAAAAGATGAGCTTAGAAGTGTTTCTGTGAGCTGGCAGCGATCGCTTTGGAGGGAAACGTCACTCTGGGTGGCAGCAGCCCTGCGGAGCTGCTTGTCCCGGGTGGGTCCAGGGTGGTCTCAGGCACCTCGGAGGGACGAGTGGCCCTTGGGGACACGTGGGGGTGACACCCAGCAGTGACCCTGGCTGTGGGGTGTCACAGCTCTGGGTTTCTAATGGCAGGGCTGAGGGGGGGGGCTGATTCATCTGCTGAGTTTGGGGCAGAGAGACCATGGAGGATGAGGGCTGACAGACCTCCTCAGAGCATCCTCTGTGTTTTGTGACTCCTCTGAGATGGCACCGAGTGCTGGCAATTACAGCTGCCTCCGTTTTCAGGGGCAGAATATCCCACGGCAGGGGCAACTTCTGCCAGCTCCTCACCTTTTGCTCCTTATAAATTATCCCCTGGGAGCATCCCAAACAGTGGATGAAGCTGGTGGGGTTGATGGTCCTTAGTGTCTTTACACAGCTGGAAGGCTCCCCAAGATGGCAAAAATCATCTTCAGCTCCGTAGGTTCTGCCTGAGGCTGAGCATGCGTGGGTGCCTCTGTGCATCACCCCTGCAGGGCTTTAGGGATGGTTTTGGTACACCCAAGCATCCAAAATCTGCCCTAGAGGAGGTGCCCAAAGTTTTTTTGGGAAGATCTCTGTTTTTTTACGCTGGGTTAGGGGGCATCAGCTGCAGCACCCTGCCTGTCCCTGGGATTCCTGAGCCCTTTTCCAGCCGTTTGTGCTCCCTGCCCGTGCGGGAAGGTGAGCGGTGGCTTTTGTACCGAGCGCCAGCAGGCTGCCAGTCAGCTGCAGGAAAATCAATGCCACTGTTAATTGAATGCAACCCTCGTAAATCATCGGAGGGAAGGAAATTAGAAGTACTTATGGAAGCCTCCTGGAGAGCTGTTTGCTGGGCAGGGGAAATGTTAGCCAGCAGGGGAAACGCCAGTGCCCTGTTGGAAAGAGTTTGGGGAAGGATGGAGCGGGTGCGAGGTGGCTGATCCTAAATGGACCCCAAAAATGCCAGAGCTGGGGGCTTGGGGGAGCCCTGGTCCCCATCCTGGGGCTGTCCCCACATGGGAGGTGGCAGCAGGGGTCCCAGGCTGGGGTCTGCGTGCCGGTGCCCTGCCCTGCTGCCCCTCGGCCCTGCGTAGTGGTTAGCAGACGAAGAGTGTTATTTGCTAATGACTGATTAATCTTCAAGCTTAATTACTGCCAGGGCTCGGTTAATTTCCATGCGCTTAAAGTATTTGTTCTTGTAATCGTTACATGACTCCAAATTCCCCCGGTAATTACAGGTCTCACAGCGTGTCACCGAACGGATGGGGTTCCTGCGTCCTGCCCGGCTCCGTTTGTCCCCAAATCGCTGCCATCGAGGAGCACCTTGGGGATGCTGCTGCTGATGTTGGGGTCCCCGTGGCAGCACCCGGCTCCTCTCCCCCCTTGCTCCTGGGTTTGCACCCCCCCAGCACCTCCAGCTCTGTTTGCTGTGGTCAGTTCCTCAGCAGGCTTTGCTTTTTGTTCATTTTCAGCCCGAAATGTCGATGTGCCAGGGGCTGCCTTACGCAGGGCTTCGCCAAGGAGGTTTCTCAATGGGTTGGCACGTGGAGTTAAAGTGCTTTCCTGTTGGTTTGGAGCTGTGCTTGAGTCACCTCGGGCAGCTTGCGGCTGGAGAGCCCTCGGTACCTGCAGGAGATGGGGGGCATCCTCCCACAGTGCCCACAGCACAGCCCCACGTGGGCAAAATGGGTATTTTCGTCTAACTTTTGGGCAGGTTGCTTTTGGATGTCATTCTCAGTAGCTTGCCGTGCGTGGTGACATCTCCAGGGCCCCCCAAAGGCCATTTCTGGCAGCCTGCAGGCATCAGACTGCCCGAGCAGCAAATACCTCTGATTTATGCCCCAATAAAGCAAAGATTAAGGTACATCGAGGTGACTGAGCCTGTAACCCTTGTATCTCTGACCCTTCGTGTTCACAGGAATAAAACTCGCTGACACCTGTGCTTAGGGCTGGGCTCTGTTCTGCTCCACAAGGCGTTAGGGAGAAGAGGGCTGGGGTTGTGGCTGCAGCCTCGTATCCAGCTCGGGAAGGCTCCCCCAGCAGCTTATAGCATTCGTAAAATATTTTAATTAACAATCTTGATTGCACATCGCTGGCAAGTTCTGCTTGTGTGGAAATACGCGCTGGGTGCTCGGTGCAGGGCTGCGATACCCCCCTGATTGGGAAGCTGGGCCAGGTTTTCATCAGGGACCTTATTTCCTGGGAAATGTGCTGCCTGCTCCCTGCGAAGGCAGAGGCTCCCCAAGGGGCACCGCAGCTCGCTCAGGGCCTGAGCCTTTAAATGCATTTTTGTGCAGAACGTCACCTGCGGTAAATGGAAATTAAAAGAAATCGAAGCACTTCAGTGAGGAAAATGCCCCGGTATTTACAACGTGATCTGTCATTCGGACAGCCGGGGCCGGTCACCCGCGTGGTTTCCTTCCCACAATTTGCTGAAGTAGCTCGACTGGAGGAGCTCAGCAGCGGCTCTGCTCGTGCAGCATCCAATATTTGCTTCAAATGAGTTTCCCTGGCATGGTCCTGTCCTGAAATAATACATTCTCTGGGTTATTTGCCCGATATGAATTCACAAAGAGTGCAAACAGAGCCCGAGCGATCTCGGGTCTTTATTCAAGTATTCACGGAGAGGAGATTGAGCTGTTTGTCTCAGCCCTGAGATGTAATGAAAAAGATTGCTGAATACAGAGATACCAGAAATTATATTTGAAGCGTGCACGGTTCTGTGATATTTTTTTTTTTAATGCAATTTTTTATTTTTATCTGGTTGACCGGCCGGGGCTGCCTGTGGAGCATAAAACCCTTCTCGGTTGCACAGGGTTTAGTGCACAGCTCCTGGGGATCAGCGGCACCGTACCTGTGCTGGGATGGGATCTGGGGCACCCAGGGGGCCACCAGGGGCCGTAATGAGGCTGGGGAGCATGGGGAGCGTGCCCCAGCCCCACATCTTGCTGAACTTTGTGCCTTGTCAGCTATGGGATTCCCAAAAATGTGGTGTGCAGCAGGACTTGCTGCTGCCCTGTGTTTTGCTCGCTTTTGCCTGTTTTTTTCCCTATTTTTCCCTCTTTTTTTTTTTTTTTTTTTTTTTCTCCTTTAACTGTGCTTTTCTGCCAGGTTGATAGAAAGGCTTTGGGCTTTTCCTCTGCTCCCTATGGCTTTGAACCTTTCCAAACTCCCATCGTGGCACCCCACGGGGCTCAGTGTTTCTCATGGCCACCCATGGCTGTGTGCTAAGGCCAAGCAAAGCTTGTAGACGTGCTCCAGTACCAGATTTCTGGCGATAAATCCAGGTTCAGAACTTAAATAAACACAAGATGTGTGGCTGGTCCTCATGAATGGGGCACCTGGCCAACCCCCGCAGCCCCTGTTGTGAGCTGCGGTACAGGGGGCAGCAATCCGAAATTTGGGGAGAGCAGCAGCCAGCAGGCAACCTCCCTGCCCTAAGTTTTTTTTTTTATTTCCTCTTTGTGTTTTTGAGTGCAAGCCATCCCCTTGGAGGGGACTTGGGGATGCACACAAGGATGTGGATAGAAGGTTTGCCATCAGTGGCCCTTGGGATTTGGGTTCCCTGTCCTGTGGTGCAGCTGGGCAGACACGGTTTGTGCTCGGCTGTCTCTTCTGCCTCGTGTCTTTGGGCAAAAAAAAATCTTTAAAGAGGCAAATGACAGCACATCACCATGAACAAGTTGAAGTCCTTTGGTAAACGGCTCTGTACGAACGTTGCGTTTGTTGATGCATCTTCAAAACATCTGCTTTTCCCCATCTGTAGCAGTCCTCCAAAGTCACTGCTTTCAGCAGTTAATAGCAAGAAATATAGGATGAGCAAACAAATATGCTTAGGGTTTGTATTATGAAGACAACGCACAAAGAGAAAGAGATTCATCTTTTCATAATGCCACTTTTTATAAAAGGCAATAAAAATACGGTGCCTTGTAAAGGGATAAACAAGCTTGAGTCTGAGCCGCTGCTGCAGGGTTGCGAGCGAGAGACAAAGTGAAGGGAACCAAATTAATGTATAAAAAAGTAAAGGAAAATTCAACCTCTGGCTACATTATATGGCAAATGATCTGCCTGTGGGGAAAGATACATCTTAATAGCAGTTTTTGAAATGAGATGAATACTGTATACAGTGCGTTATAAGCCACCGTGTGATCTGAATCGTAATCAACACGGGGAAGTATAAATCTGAAAATAATAAAGATGAAATCAATATTGATGGTTAGAAGTAAAAGTACTGTATTTGCCGTAGTAAATGGTTTTAAGGTCCCAGGGAAAAATTTCTTCTAGAAAACCTGTAGTAATTTACTATAGTTTCAATAGCTGGCATAGCCCCAGTGCGTTTCGGTGGCATTTATATCGTCGCTAGAGAAAAATTTAAAAAGCAAGAAGGAAAGAAGGGGCCCGTTGCTGCTCCCTGTGCAGCAGGGTTGCTGGGAAAGAGCTTTTCATCCTGCTGTGTTGGTGGGGGCTGCACCCACAGCCTGAGACCCCGCAGGGACCGGGCTTTGTGGCACATGGAGCGTGTCCTGCCCAGTCCCTTCCAGGCACCGTCCTGCTCCAGCCACATGCCGTGACTCCGCACCCTGCTTCTCGTTCTGGGTAAACATTTTGTGATCTCGCTGCTGTTTTTGGATAATGAGCCACCTTTCCGTTCTGCTGAGCTGTCATTTAGCAGAACGAGCCACTTACCTTGTCCTTCCCAGTGTCTCCAGGTGCTAAGAATTAAGGTATCGAATTCTGAGGAGCTGCAGGAAACCTCTTTGCCTTGGAGGTTTTGCCTTTGGTGTTTTATTTCCTTGTCCTCTACCCAGGTGACAAATCGCTTTAATGATAGCTGATGTAACTTCTGCTTAACCTCTTTCTCGTCTCGTTAGCACCTCAAATGAAATTTGCTGCTCGAGCTGTGCCTTGCTGCCCAGCAGAGGAGGCGGCGGGCTGGGTGCTGCACCCAAAGCCCTTGGAACCCAGTGCCCAAAGCAGGGGGGGAGGTTGGAGGAGGTTGATTTGAAGAGTAAAGGTGCAGGTTGGTGTGAGACTGAGCATGATTCAGGATGTTTTCTGCAGTTACTCCTTCCTTTTAATATATAAAACGTGCCAAGGACCGCACTGGACATTTCAGCTCCAGAATAGCTGAAGGGAGCGAAATATCCCCTTGGCTTCTGGATCCAGGTCAGTTCGGTTTTCGTCTCCTCTCAGGTAACCCTCCTGTGCCTTGTGGGAAGCCCAACACGACACGGCTGTCTTGTTTCGGAGAGCTGCGAGTGCTGCTGGCATGCCGTGATCAAACACACATCTTACATCAAAGCCTCGAAGCCTTTGTGTTCGGGGAAGAGCTGCGGCTGGAGCTGGGTGAACTGACAGGCACCGGGCCAGATCTGGTGGCAGTGAGCAGGATCGGTGCTGGCTGTGGGGCTGAGCCATTTATTTGGGGTGAAGATCTTGATTTTATGTTTGGAAGTGCCCGTGCTTGGTCCTTGCTGATGTCAGGAGGTTCTCAGGGAGGAGATGGAGACCGAGGCTGCCTTCGATCATTGGGGTTCTCCTGACTGCTGGGGGCTGGATTGGACTTGGCCAGGTCTTGGGGCAGCTTCTGGCTGCAGGTAGAGGTTGGACCGTGCCCTGATTTAGGTGTTTTGGAGCAGGGCTGCTGTGTCTGTGCCCATCCTTTCGCTTTGCTGTGAGTGCTGGAGAAACCCGAGGAGCATTCCTGCCAAGCCTTCGTCCCCCTCCTGTTGTTACAGCAGGAGGCTGGGCTCGTTGGCTGTAAATTCAGTAATTCTGGAGATGTTTGATCCTCACCTGCCCGTCCTGGCCTTTTATGTTTTAGTCCGTGCGTGCTCATCACCTGCATGAACTGACCACGGCTTCCTGGTGGAAAAAAGCTACCAAAAACCAGGGCTTTGAGAGCTTTCAGGGCTGGCTGAGCACTTTTGCCCTCAGACTGGGAGCATTTTGTCTCCTCAGAGCCACGCTCACAAGCCAAGCTTGTCGTAGGTCATTTCTGTGTCTGTATTTTGCCAGGGTCTCACGAGGAATCTCCCTGTTTCAGCAGTTACAGCAGCTGGCAGGAGACCTGGGCTTTATTCTCTGTGAAAGGTTGGAAGTTACTTGGGGGCAATGGTGTCCTCTGCATTTAATTATTATTTCTTAAAAGCCTAAGATATGTGGCTCCCCGTAGAGGTATGCAGCTTGAGTATCGATGGTCATAAACCATGCCAGAAGGAAAAATGTGGGCTGCTTGCTGCCGGAGAATGGACTTTAAATCAACAGCCGGAGCAGTATCGGTTCATAAAACCAGGATTTTTTTAGCCTTGAGGACAGAGGTGCTTTAAATCCCAGCCTCCAGGTTCAGTGATCCGCTGGAGAAAAAGCATAAAACTTCAGGGGGAAGGACCTGGTATCAGTCCCTATTTCTGTGCCGGGAGTATTCAAGGTAGTCCTTTTGGGTTTGCTCCCTGCTTAGGACATTTCTTTGTATTATAACGATCTCAACAGCAGCAGGAAAAGCTCATGGCCCTGATGCTACAGAAGGGAAAATTATTTTCCATGATAACTGAGCCCATCAGGGCATCGTTTGCAGTAGAAACGGTAAGCGAGGCATCGGGGGTGGAGATCCTGCCCCTCACCAAGCAAGGCAGGGCACCACTGCTAGTGGATTGAATTTTCCTGCCTTTGTGTAAATTATATCAGGTTTTAATTGACATTGGGCATCTTCGCAGTGCTGTCACTTGTGCCGCTTGGTGTGTGGTGTAGAGGGGTTTAATGGTGCTGCTTACCCAGGACGGCATTGATCAGGAGCCTTAGCTCATGTACATGTTACAGCAACTCACACCGGTGGCATTTGATCTCCAGCTGTACCAGGAAGGTCCCCACATGCTCTGTGGGGGCTGTGACACTGAGCTCAAGGCCAGCTCAGGCTGTGCTGCCGATGGCCCTGTCCCCGAAGCTGTCCCCATTGCCGTCCCCCTGTCCCCAAAGCCCTCATGCACTGCACCTCACCAGGGGGAGTGGAAATCCACCCGCCAATTGGTGGTGGTTTGGGCCATCCACATGTTGTGATGTGGCTCTGTCCTTCACCCTTTGTTGTTTTGTTCATCCTTTGGTTTGATTTTTGGTTCTTTTCTCCCCCCAACCTTCCTGCACGCACTGCGAGACCAACAATCGCAGCAGAGGATTTTCAAACATAGCACGTCTGAAATAAGGAAAACAGATTTCCCCGGCATATTTAATACTTCCCCATGTAAAATGCATGGCTATATCTGTGTTTATGAGCACACTGGAAAAAAAAATAGCAGAAAACCGATTTATGCTGTTTTAAAGCCTAATCTCTTTGAAGCTACTGAGCTTGGTGCCAAGCCCGCGCAGGACGAGGCGCTCCCGTGTTGCACCCCACAGCTCAGCTCTGCCTGGGTTTTGGGGCTGTTTTCAGGGTGTCTCTGCTTTATTCCCAGGTTCCAGCCAGCAGCTGGTTTGATGGAGAGAATCCAAGCTATCGCTCAAAACGTCTCGGACATCGCAATAAAAGTAGATCAGATTCTCCGGAACAGCCTCATGAGCGCAAAAAGTAAGTGTCCTGCGCACAGCCGGGCTCCGACACGGTACAAGGGTGCAATAGGGAGATCCTGCCCTGGAGAACTTGGTAAAAATGCGGGGTGGATGCTGATCTGCGGCTACATAACCCAGCCCAGAATGCAAAACCAAGGGGAGCACACGGAGCCCTTGGGCAGAGCTCCTGGCACCGCTCGGGGCAGCTCAGTGCGGATGCAGCGCGTGGTCGCAGCATCTTTGATCTGAGCGTGGTTTCCAGAGCTCTCGCCTTGCTGTTACAGCCAGGAAGAGGAGCCTGGGTGGGAACTGCCACTCCTGGTCTCTGGCAGCCCTAGTTTTCTCCTAAAAACATTGCCTCGTGATGCCCGGGGGCTGCCAGCCCCATCCCATCCCATCCCCTCGTGTGGCTCCAGCCGGCGCTGCCTCACCCGACTCCTCTCTCCGCAGTGGGGGACGGCAGGAGGGACCAGTGCGAGGTGCCCAGGGACCCCAAGTACCCTGACTGCGCTGGGAAGGTGGAGGTGAGTCGGGGCTGACCCCAACTGGAAACTGCTGGGAAAGGCTTCGAGCAGCGGGGAAGGGCTGGGACCCGGAGGCTGGCAGCCAGCAGCGGGCTCAGCTCCCTGAGTCTGTCTCTCCCTGCCGGTATTTTCTGTGTTTAATGACAGAAGCACGGCGAGGAGAAAGCACTGTCACATCTTCTTTAAATATCTGGAGCAGTGCCGGTGTCTGGGGAATAACCTCAGCGTGTCGCAGAAGAGCATCTTGTTAAGGTGGCAGGGACCTCGATCGCAAACACCGTGTCCTGCCCGCCACGGCGCGCTCCTTACACCTCGGCGCAGCCTGGCATTTGGCCTGGAGCACGATTGCTTTGTCAGAGAGCATATTTACATGAACTAATTAAAAGCATCTCCCTCTCCTTTCCCCTCCCCGGCCTCCTGCTTCCAGCTCTGGATCCTGCAGGGCTGAGTCTCCCTGCAAAGACACTGAAGGGTACATTGAAATGACACCGGGGTGTTGCGTTTTCCACCTCCCCTAGCACGAGGCACCCTTTCTGTCCACGATTGGAGCGAATTCGGGATGTAATTTAATTGTGGAAGGCTGTAATTCGATCTTCTGTCTGGGTGATTGGTGCATTTTACATAGCAGGCGCTGCGACCTGTCTCCCGAGGAGATTTGGTTTTGGAGTTGAATTAGGAAGAGGCTGGCAGGAGCCGGGCGGGGGGGATGATGAATGGGGGCTGCGGTCGCTGGTTGTTCTCCTGCACGTGAAATCCTTCACGGGGATGGGATGGCTGCTGGATCTGCCTCCTCACCCCGCCGTGTGCCTGGGGCTGTGAAATCCGCAGCCCTGGCACAGGGGATGGGAAGAAGTCCCCATAGCGCATCGTTTCCTAGGAGGTAATGACTCTGGTCTGGGGGAAGAACTGGAGCTGGTGGGAAAAAAAAAAAAACCACACACACAAAAAAAAATCACAAAAAGAGGAGCACAACCACCCCATCCTTTTCCAGCAGCTCTGCACCATCTGTCCCCCTGCCTTCACCTCCAAACCCCAATGTAGCTCAAGGGGGAGAGGACCGAGGGTCCCCACGCCAGGGACGAGCCCCCCATGTTTCTTTGCCCCCTTTGCAGTGGATGAGGGCCCGGTGGACCTCTGACCCCTGCTATGCATTTTTTGGCGTGGACGGCACCGAGTGCTCATTCCTCATCTACCTCAGCGAAGTCGAGTGGTTCTGCCCTCCCCTGCCCTGGAGGAACCAGACGGCAGCCGCCCCGTCCCCCCCGCCACCACCCCGCGCCCAGGTAAGGTTGGGGACACTGGGGGGGGATGTGACAGGCACAGGGCTGCTGCAATAAATGTCTCTGGGGCAGTCCCCAGCACCAATTCTCATGAGAGGGGGGTGGTTCGGTTGGGAAGGCACCTTGGATGTGTGGCATTCACCGTGGCACAAGGGGGGCTGGTTGGGGCTGCCCTGGGCACCCCAATGTCACTGCCATCCCCAGGCGTGGGCAGTCCAAGGGCTGTTTCCCATGTCCCTGACATCAAGAGCCGAGCTGAGAGGCAACAAGAAGAGGAAGCAACCCCTAAAATCCCCCGCTTCTCCCACCTGTCCTCTGCACCAGGCTTCCCAAGTGAAGCCATCCCTCTCCAACTGTTTTTTTATTTTTTTGGGGGAAAAAAAAATAAAAATCAGTACTTTTCTTGCCAGTAGGCACAAAGCATCTCTCCCTTCTCCTGCAGGCAGCTTTCCGGAGCGACCTGGCTCGCCTGCTGGAGCTGGTGGGCACGGGCAAGGAGTCGCTCAGCTTCATGAAGAAAAGGATCCGGCACCTGGCCCAGCAGTGGCTGCGGGCCGCCCGGCGCCTCGAGCAGAAGCTGAAGGGGCGGCAACGAGACCAGAAACACGTAGGAACAGCTTGCAGGGGGGGTGTTGGCGTGGGGATGGGGACATGGAGTGTTCAGCTCCAGTGGTTGCAGAGGCTGGGCAGTGTTCCTGTGGGTTTTGGTCCTTCTCCAGCAGCAGGATTGGACTAGATGGTCTTTTAGGGTCCCTTCCAATCCCTAATATTCTGTGATTCCCAGCAGGGTGGCCTTGGCTGTGGCTTTGTGTGTGCTCAGGATGTCACAGGACAAGCATGACCAAAATCTGGGCAGAATTTTGCAGCTGGATACTGCAATTTGGGGAGGGGGTGGCACAGCTCCTAGGGGTGCTGGAGGCTGTTGGCCCTCCTGTTGGCATTTTCCCTCTGCTGCTGCGAGCCTCTGAATATTGGGTCCTTGCTAATTGGGCATAGATTGTTTGTCTTCACACCCGAGTGATTTCCCTGTGTAATTACAGCCTGCAGGAGGAGGTGGAGGGGGGCACAATCATCAGTCATTTTTGGCCAAAGCCTTTAAAAACCAAACTGCCTGACGGTGACAACATCATTCCCCCCTACCCACCCACCCGTTGGGCACTGACCCCTCTCCTCCCGTCCCCAGATCCTGGTTCACATCGGCTTCCTGACGGAGGAGTCGGGGGACGTTTTCAGCCCGCGGGTGCTGAAGGGGGGCCCGCTGGGCGAGATGGTGCAGTGGGCGGACATCCTGGCTGCCCTCTTCCTCCTGGGACACAGCCTGAGGGTGACGGTGTCGCTGAAGGAGCTGCAGAGGTGGGTGCCGTGGGTGCCGCGATGCCCTCGAGGCGTGCACTTGTCTGAAATCATGAGATCTGCAAAGCTTGGGGCTGGCTTTTCCCTTGCCCGTGGCTGGTGATGGCTGTGGGTTGGTGCAGCCCAGCACTGTCACGGCTGGGCTCGATCCCATCCCCTCCGCATCCCAAGGAGGTGGGAGAGATCGGTACAAATTTAAGGCTTTGTGTAGGGCTGATTGCGTGGTCCTGGGGCTGGATCTGAGCAATGTTAGTCCCTTGCTGGCAGCACACGGCATCTCCCGTGTCCATTCTGGTCCCCGTTCCCCAGTGATGCTCTCTGGGGGCCGTGTGGCTGCAGGATGTCCCATGGGTCGGGGGCTCTTCCCTCCACACCACAGCAGGTACGTGGCTGTGCCGGCAGTGTCTGAGCAGCAGCCGTGCTCCCTTCCTTCCTTCCCTCCCTCCCTCCCTTCCTGCTCGGCTGTAGGGCAGCTGAGTAAGGCTGCCAAAAATAACCCGTGTCCCTTTTGAGGGGGTGGCAGCCACCAAGGAGCCCTCCTTTGGAGGTCCTGGGGGTGGTTTGGGGACCTGTAGGGGAATTTTGGGGTGCTTTCTGCGGTGTGCCATGGATAGAGGCAGATTGGGAGTGTGCAAACAGCTGCACCCTGCCACCCTCAGCACCCAGTCTCCAAGAGAGACCAATATTAAGTGAAAAAATTAAAAAGGAGGAGGTGATCATACAGGAGATGCCTGAGCAGGCGTGGGGCTCTGCTGTTGAGGTTGAGTTATCGCCGGGCTTCTCGCAAGGTTTCCTGGGCTCCTGCCAGAGATGTCAAGTTGGAGGGCAAGTGCCAATGAAAATGCAAACGAGGGCGGGATGTAAATGGAGAAAAGCCTGAAGTCGCCTCGTGGACCGGGGAGATTTGGGGCGATGCTTAAGCCAGCATCTGCTGCATAATGAGCTGTGCTGGGAAGGGAGTGCAAAAAATAAATAACAATCCTGGGAAGGAAAAAAAAAAAAAGAAAGAAAAGAAAAGAAAAACCCAACCCAGTCCCTGCAGCATTCAGAATTAATGAACAGAATTAGCTCCCGAGTAATTAACTCCAAAAAAAAAAATAATCCTGGTCCTGCTGCAAGATGCAGCAGCTTCTCAAGGAGGCACGGGCGCGCATCGTGGCCATCCCTGTGCTGCGCTGCGTGCTGAGCTAAATCGACGTGCTGAATCGGATCCGTGTGCTCCAGGATGGGGGAAGTTAATGGCTGGGAGGCTTTTGTTGTTGCTGCCTCGTTCTTGCCTGTGTTTTTTGATGGAGGGCCTCACGGTGGTTGTTTAATGAGGGGAAGGAGCTGGCTGAGGCTTCCCGGGGGTTGTGCAGGGTTTGTTTCCCCCTGCGAGCCACCCTGGGGAGAGGCCCTGGAAGGTTCCAGCTTTGTAAGAAGCGTAGGAGCTCTGGCACCACTTGGCCATGATGAAATCTGCTCTGGCTGTGTGGCTTTGGACCTGTTCCCCGAGATGCCTGGACACACAGATCCTCCACAGCTGGGGTGAGCGGGGCAGGAGCTGGGGCCAGAGCTGGGTCCTGCTTTGCAGACCCATCCCGGTGCTGGATGGGAGCCGGCTCGGTACCTGCTGACCTTTTGGAAAGCTCCCTGCCACCGTGCCATGGAGGGGGGCTGAGATAAGCCCCCGTGCTGCCGGGAGCAAGCGGGAGGCTTAACTGAATGTGTGTGATTAATAACGAGCTGTGCTGGCCGTTAATCTTGCGTGCTTAGCCAAGGTCCCGAGGGGGCTTTGCTGGTGGCTGTGGGCACGGGATGCTGTGCAGAGAGCTGGGGATGTGCGAGGAGGGGGCTGCAGTGCTGGGACAGACCCAGGACCCCCCCTCTGCTCCCTCCTTACACTGTGCAAGGGAAAACTGGCTGCAGCCTGCATCAGGAATGCGTTGTGATGCTTCTGTCCCTGCTCAGCCCCTCAGTTGGGTCTGCTGAGGGTGGGCAGCAAAGATAAACCTGCCCAAGTGCTCCGATTCCCCCTCCTGCTGACCCCGTGCAGCCCCCTGGGGTGGCTCAGGGAGCTCACACGTGGCTGCAGGTGCCTCGGGTGAAGCCCCTCCAGCAGCACCACCTTGCAGGTTTTTTGGGGTTCCCCTGGCTCACATCTCATCATTGCGATCACCAGCTCAGCCCGCAGCCAGGATCCAGCTTTGGGCTGGGTCTGGGGATATTTCGCTCCAGAAATGTGAAATGTTGATTCCGCTTTTTGTTGATTTCTCTCTGGCACCCCCCTGCTCCCTTCACAGCTCGGAGCTGTGGCTGCTCCTGCCCAGCACGGCTTCGTGGAGCAAAACCTGGTGCCCATACATTATTCAGCACGGAATAACCTCTCTCCTGGTCTGTTTTTGCTTCTTCACGTTTCTGAGCTGGTTTTTATACCTGTATTGATCATTGGCAAGGGATGGCTAAAAGGTTTGTGTGCGCACTCTTCAGCCAGCAGTTACCTGCCAGCTGCTCGTTATCGGTGTGTTTATTGATTGCAATGCAGCAATGCCCGGAGGCAGTGGTCAGGATTGGGTCTAAAGTATGGGGATTGGGTAAACAGGATGAAGAGAAAGTCCCTGGCCCCTAAAGGTGGCACCTGGCGGGCTGGGTGTGCAAAGGGATCTGGAGCATGGCATCTGCACGGTGCTCCAAGGCGGAGAGCAGCAGCGGCCAAACTGCAAACGGTGAAGTGCCCAGGTGCTGAGCTGGCCTTCCCCAGGTGCTTTGGGGATGAAAGCGAACCCGGAGCGAAGGATTTGCTGAGCCCAGCCCTGTTTTTTTCCATGGCCTGGCTCCAAACCAGGCTCCAGGAATCGATCAGGTTGCTCACCTTCGCAGGGGAGGCAGGAGGCCGTGTCCCCACCTTGCTGCTGCGTGTCCTTCTCCACGTCCCTGAACTTCTCTGTCCCCATCACACCCACTGACTGTCTGTCTGTCTGTCCTGTCTGGGCTGCAGATGTTTCTGTCTCGGGCAGATCTTGTAGCTTAGTGCCAGCACTTCCCTGTGAGCTGCAGGGGCTGCCGAATTACCGCACCACACCAAATCCAGCCTTGTTTTTGCCCACTCTGGAGCTTCAAGATCTGCTAATCACTCCGCTGTGTCCTGCCAGAGCTTAATTTTTCTCCTGCTGTTGAACCAAAGGCAGGCGTTTGTCCTCTCCTGCATTTCTTGGTTCATTTGTTAGCTGCCTTCTGATGCATCTTGCCAGGCTGGAGGTGAAACACGGGCGCAGAGCATCACTGGGCACGTGTTGGCTGTGCTGCAATGTGCCGGGAGGGGACCAGGTGGGTTACGAGGTGTGCCAGGTGTGCAGGGGGAGGAGAGGGAGACAGCAGCATTTTGAGGCCTGAATAAAATAAAGAGACACCCCCAAATCCAAATATAAGCACTCGGTTCTTGCTTGAAGCCCCCCCGTGCTGCTTTGGTAGCCCAGATGCGCTTGCAGGGAGACAAGAACCAGGCTCGCTGTGCGAGGCAGGGGAGGGGAGGGGAGGGTTGTCTGCAGGACCTGAGCTGGGTTCCTAATGAGGCAGCTCGTAGGAGATGCTGGAAAATTACAAGGAGAGCCTTTGGAGCAGTGGCTGTGCCATCACAAACCCACAGTCGTCACTGGGTGCACACAGCTGAGCATCCCCCAGCACCTCGGGGATGTGGCAGGATGGGCACTGGGCTCCTGCCCTGTCCTTGGGTGCTGGTGGGCACGGTCACACCGACACCTCCGGCTGCTTTCGGGGGGCTGCTGGGGAAGGTTTCAGGAGCTGGGGGCAGTTCTGCACGCTGCTGAAGCGATGGGGAGTATTGATCCTGGCAGCGCTGAAAGGTGCTTTTGAAATCGCCCCCTTGAAATTAACAGCTCATAAGGCAGGACAGAAAGTCGAAGAAAACAGGATTTGATGCCTCGCGGGGTCAGGGCTTTACAAAGTGTTCTCGGAGCTTAATTGCTCCGGTGTCAAGTCCTGGACTCACAGCACAGGCCCTGGCAGGGCACTTAATTTTAGGCATGTGCTCGTTCCCCTGCTGGCAGCCTTCTCCCTGGTGAGCAGCGGTGGCTCTGAGCCACGGGGTGCAGGCGAGGATCATCCCAACAAGTGGGGCACGGCCACGGCACGGGGCTCTGCTCGGCCCCAGGCTGCATCCCAGCGCTTGCAGCCAGCGCAGCCACCGCTCTCATCTCGCTGCCTGGCATCTACTTAATTAGAGCCGCTATTTTCCCGTGCTTTCCACGGTCACTGAGGTGTATTCAGGCTGCAAGAAGGGCCATTCGAATGGAAAGGCGATGGCCAGATGAAGGCATTTCTAGTTATTTTCTGGCAGATAAAAGCCATCTCTCTGCCTCGCATCTGTTCGCACGCAAACCAGCGCGGTGCCCGGCCTCCAGGCTTCACCTTCCCTCTCCAGCTGGCAAACGCGGCCCTGGCATCGTGCAGGGACGAGCTGGGGACTGCTCGTGCAGATGTCCAGCAGTGGCCAGACACGCGTGGTGCTGATGGCACGGCAAGGTCGTGGGACTGACCAGCTCTTTTGGGGATGAAATGCGTTTTGTGTAGAGTCTGCTCTTCCCATTCCTGGAGACCGTGTGTTTCTATAAGCGGGTTTCGTGTCCATGCTGGGGCATCGGGCTGGATGCTGCACGCCGGGGGGAGGCTGGGTGTATTTTTTATTTATTTTTTTCTATCTGTAATTTAATCAGGGCGTGTTTCCAGCAGGTACATCCTAGGTGATGCAGCACCCAGGGGCCTGGGACATCAGTGGGTAGGAACCGGCTTTGCTCTAGTGGTGCCTGTGACGATTTGGCTGAAAATATCCTTTATTTTGGGCTGCCGCAGATGTCGCTGGGGCAGCAGGAGGCAGCCCAGCAAGGAGAGGTGTGCACAGGCACTGCTGGCACGACAGCACCCCGGCTGCTTCCTGCGTTAGCCCAAACATTTCTTTCCCTTTCCTGGGAACTTTCTTGGCTATTTGCTGAATTTCTGACCAGGAAGAGCCATTCTCTCTGCCAGCACATCTCCAAACACAGGTAATTTTCCGCAGTTCATTTAACTTGGCACTGAACCCTGTGGGAGCCGTTCAGAGCAAGCAGGGCTGAAATCAGCAGCTTTGCGCCCTCTGCGCTTCGCCGGGGTTCAGCTCTGCCCAGCTCGAGCACCACTTCTGGCTTCTCCTGGCCAATTCCAGCCGAAAAATGCCACGAGTGCTGCTCCCATTAACTCAGCATCTCCCTGCTCGGAGCTTTGCTGGTGGCTCCCATGTGGGGAGCAGGGATGGAGCCGCCTCGGCACAATGGGGAGGGATTTCTGCCACCTCGGAGGGCTCCATCCCGTAGGAGAGGAAGGTGCATAAATTAGCGCGAATTACCGAGCTGTTAAATTGCCCTCCTTCGTGAAATATGTTTATTTTGTAGCCAAATGAGGACTCGCTATGCTGGCTTCTTCGCCTTTGCAGAAACTTCTGCTTTAATCACGTAGAGGTTATCGTAACCTTGGTAATCACGGCAAAATTTAGAAAGGTGAGAGGAGCTGTGCCTCCTGCCACGATGGGGAAGCGGGGTGCTGCTGAACCTCAGAAGAAAACAGCATTGCTGGCACCCTCCCCCAGCTGGGCTACAGCACACAACCACAGGCCAGGAAAGGAGCCCGGATGCCTGTGGCACGTGGCAGGTGTAAGAAATGTGCAGGTGGCTTAACAAAGAGTCCTGTAATTGCTGGAAACCCCCTTTTTTTTTTTTTTGCTTCTGAGATCATCTCCTCCCTTCTGGCAGGAGGAGGAGCAGGGAGCAGAGGCCACGCAGCAGGGCGTGCGTCTCACAGCCTCTGCTTTGCTCTTTAAATCGCTGGTGACGGGGCTGTCCCAGGGGCCAGCACATTGCTCGGGCTGTCTCCAGCACCCTTTGTCCCTCGGGTAATTCCCTGTGCCTCCGCAAACAGGGAGCAGAAAGGGCACGAGCCCTCCTGCGGTCCCCCAGCTGGCTGATGCCAGCAGATGCAGGCAGAGAGGGTGCAGTGGGATGTAACGTGGGATATTGGCTCAGGCTGTCAGTAGGTTCCCACGAGAGCTGTTTGCTGCTGGGCTTCTCAGCCCCAGGAGCGATGGCTCAGAGGGAAAGGTTGGGTTAATTTGAAAATAGGTCAACGGGATGTAAAGATAAGCCTGCAGTCATCTGAATTCAGAGAGCCTGCCCCGCGCTCGGGAAGGGAACGCGTCCCCTGGTTGATTGAAGTACCTACAAGGGGAAAATAGCAGGACAAGAAGCTGCTGGAGATTTATTCTGGAGTGGGCACAGCTGGTGGAGGCAGCTGGCGGAGGGGGAAGCTCGGTGCTCGTGTCTGCTGGCGTCGGAGGCGATGTGAGCCCTCGTGGGAAGCGAGGGCTGAGGATGCTGGCCGTGGGGATGCGCTGGGCGTCTCGGAGGGGAGGTTTCTGCAGGAGCAGGACCGGGATCGAGGGGTTCTTGAAAACAAATCTCCTGGCTGAGCTCGCTGAGAAAAAAAGGCGTTTGTGCTCTTCAGTTTTATTTGCGTAATTTCAAGCGCCATTAATGGTACACGGCACGAGGAAAAATCACGGAAATTTCACTCCAGCCATGAGTGAAATTGGGTTTAGTAGAAAATTAGTTGACTTAACTGGCAAATTATGAAAGCTTGAATAAAGAATGTTTAAATAAGGAGGAAAGGGGGAAAAAAGTCCCGCCACCTAGGAGGTGCGGCCTGCATTTGCGTGATTGGAATATTAAAATCAGTGGTTCAGAAGTGTTTAGGAAGGATAAGTAAGTGAGAGAGAGATGCTCTGCTTCAAAGCCACCGGCCCTGCCTTCAGATTCCTTCCTGCCTTGGAGCACGGGTGGATGTGGAGAAGTCCCAGACATCTGGGGAGAGGTGGCAGGGCTGGGCTGGCCCCGTGGCACGTACCCAGGGGGAAGTTTGCAGAGGCTTTGGCACAAGCTGCGCTGCCTGCTGCCTCCTGCAGCTCCTTGTCAAGCCTGGTCAGGGCTTTGTTCAAATCCTGGATGATTCTGAAACAAGGGTGCCTGTGTGACACGTCCGAGCTTGTGGCATCTCGCTTGGATGCATCTCATGAGCAGCCTCATTACAGAACGTATGGCACGTGTGTGCTGGAAAAGAAGTAGAAAAAGTGAAAAGATCTGGTTTGGTTAAATGCAAGGTTTGCTTGGCTCCATGGCTGTGCGCTTTGGCGCAAGCCAGCACTGCTGCCAGGCTCTGGGCAGGGGTGCCTGCAGCCAAAACTCAGGGCTGGGTTGAAGAGCAGAGGTGCAGAGGGCTCGGGGAAAGGAACGGCATGGTTTCCATAACTCCTGAATACACACCGCTTGATGCCCGAGGCAGAAGCGACATGTAGGCAAGCAAACGTGGCATTTACTATTGCATCTCTATAAAATCCTGGGGATTTTTAGTGGCTTTAAAATTCCCTTTCTCCCTAGTGCAGAGACAGCCAGGCTGTGCCCTGTTGCTCCAGCTGGGTGCAGCCTGTACCCAGCCCAAACCCACCTCTGGGACCGCATCCTGCCCGCCCTGGGGGGCGCAGGGGCAGCATCTCCCATCAGGAGGAAACATCTCCACCCCCATGAGGCCGGGTCACCTTGCTGCCCTATTTATCTCATTGAGGTGGCTCGCGGAGGTGAGAGCCTTTCTATTCCTGCCATCTTCCCAATCTGCTGCGTCGTGTAAAATCACCCATAAAAGTGATAAAAGTGCAGCTTGTTTCCCCTGCGGCTGACCCGGCCGCTCTGCCCGGAGCTGATGCTGATATTCCTTGTGACAGGAGCAGCGAAGCAGCTGCAGACACAGCTCTTTGCCTTGAATTGAAAATCTGTGCTTTCCCTGGCTTGGGTGAGTGGTGTGATTCTGTGGTTACTCGCTTTGTGGAGTGCCCAGGGTTTGGGATGGCTCTTGTAGGGATGCAGTGGGGATGCTCAGTTTTGGAAGAAGAAATGTAGAGAAATTAAGAGAACCCATGAGAGAGGTGATATAAGAATGAAGGCTTCGAAGTCTGGACATCTAAAAACCATCTGGGTCTTTTATTCCTAAGAAAAGGGAAAATACCCATAGGGATGGGTGGGATAAATTCCCATTAGGAGTTAGCGAGGAGCCCAGAAGAAAACAAAGCCAGACATCTCAGCAGTCAGGATTTCCGATGGTGCTGGGCTCAGCTTTGCAAAAATACAAAAAATCACAGATAAAAAATCCCCCCGATAGAAGAACTGAGGCAGAACGGGGGCTGCAGCGTGGTGGGAGTGGGGCAGGACCCAGCTGGGCCAAATGGCCTCAGCATTTATTTTTATTTATTTTTATTTATTTCTTTATTTTTGTGGATGTTTTTGTTTCACAGTAATGGAGGAGTCAGTGTTTAGGAGGAAAAAGGCACAAGAACATTGCCACTGAGGGGCGGCTCGCCTGTATTTCTGAGCACGCTGGCACTCTGAAATCACACGTACATGTTGCAAGGGTTTTTGAGAAACCTGCTGAAGTTGGAAGGTGTCACTTTTTTTTCTTCCTGAGGAGGAAACGTGGTCCAGACAAGCAGATGGGCTGTCAGGCTGACATCAGTGGTACACTTAATGGAACAGCTTTGGGGAGAGGGATTCATCAGTTCACAGAGGTAATTGAAAATGGAAGGAGACGTGCCGCAGGTTTGCCAGCCATGTATCACGCCAGATTAATCACGTTGCACGTTGGCGGCGAGGTAACTGATGATCTTGATAAAGAGATTGCAGTCGATCTAGTTTATCTGGGTTTTCAGAACGCACCTTATCTGCTGCAGGAGGGAAGAGGGGGCTGAGAGGGGTTATTTTAAGGAACTGGCTGAAAATCCCTGGAAATGGCACCGAATGAGACCCCCGGTCTGACTGCCCTGGTTTGTGAGCTGTTCCACGAATGGGACAAAAAGTCAGAAATAGTAATAAATGTACCCAAAATTCAGGGGCAGGCAGAGGGGAATGTGAGGGTCCTGTGGGATGTGATTGGTACCTGTAAGGGCTGGAGAGGAACAGGGTGTGTGTGGTCTGCACGGGGTGGATTTGGGACCGGTGACCAAGCTGGAGAACTCGGGTGCACGGGGGACGCAAGGACACGGTTGTGTTAAGCCTGTTGGTGCTGATGTGATCGCCAACAAAGCAAAGCAAAGCAAACTGGTGTTTTCAACTTGAGGCCAGTCCTGTAGGGCCAGGGGAGCACGTGTGTCAGACGAGATGCTGGTGCGCTCTTGCTTCTTGCTCTGCAAAAGCTTCATCATCCATGTGTGCGCAGCAGGAACTTGGCTGGAGCGGGTGTGAAGATGGGGAGGGACCAGGACTCCCCCAAACCTCAATTTTTTGGCCCAGGAAATGAAGGCTGAGCAGAGAAATGCTATTTTCCTGCCTTTCCAAGCGCTGAGAGAGGAGCTCCAGCCTCACCTCACCTTGCACAGGGAGCTCTGCCTGGGGACAGATGTGAGGACAAGGCTGTCCCCGAGTCCCCAGGGCATGAGGACAACGTGGAGAGCATGGAGCTGGCTGATGACCCTGCCTAAGGCCCTCTGAGGGGTGTGCACTTGTGTTGTTTGGAGCTGATGGGCCCTCCTGGTTCTCTCCAGCAATTTAGGGGTGCCTCCAGGACGGGGAAACTGTCCCTTGACCAACCCTTTGCCTTTTGACCTGATCTACACCGACTACCACGGTCTCCAACAGATGAAGCAGCACATGGGGCTGTCCTTTAAGAAATACAGGTAAGCAAACCCCTTCTTTCTCCAACCCTCCTTACCGAGCAAGCAAAGGCAGGTGCTGGTGACCTCAAACAACAACGGGCAACAAGAGATGCTGCAAAACTCATCATCACCCAGCTGCTGCGCCTCAGGGGCTGAGCTGTGGGGTCTCCATCACCGCTTCTGCCCCCAGCCCAGCTCTGCCCCTGGGGCAGCCTCCCCTCCCCAGGAGCCCCTGGCCTCATCCAGGCAATCTCTCCCTTTTTTATGGCAGCTCGGATTTTTGCCTGGCTTTACCAGCTGCAGCCCCTGCTGCAGTGACACGAGGGGGTCTGCTCGCTCCAGAGCCTCACGTATTTGAAACAAAACCTCGTTAGAAGAGTCTGAACTGGGAAGAAAACCCACACCCTTATGGATGTCTGCGGCACATGTGTGTGCCTCCAAGCTGCAAGCCCGCGGGCATGGGTTGCTGTGCCACAAAGGGAGCGGGAGCCCTTTGTGTCTGCGAGAAGCAGAGCCCTGGCCCTGGCTCCTTCAGCACCAAGACAAATGTCATCATCCCCTGGTATATCACCAGGCAGGAAAATATGCGATTTAATTTAGTGCTGATAGTCCTGCTATTTATTATGTTTTCTCCCATCTCTTCCACTATCCTGCACAATTTTATTAGAGAGAAAAATGACAAGCAATGTTATTGCTTTTATTATAAATGCATTTGCTCTCACATTCAGCTTGTTTTTCTCTTCCCCGGCTTGATGTTTCCCTTTCTCTCCTCGGTCTTGTGCCGGTAATGCCTGCCTCAGCATTCCTGGGATATAGGGAAAAGCATTAGCAAGTCTCCAGGACGTGCATCATTCTGGAAAACAACGGGGAGAGAAAGCCCTGGGGTGGGAAATCGCTCCTTAGGCAGGCGTGGGGATGTGACCATGTCCTGTCTCCTCTCCCAGGTGCCGTGTCCGAGTCATCGATACCTTTGGGACGGAGCCAGCCTACAACCACGAGGAGTACGCCACGCTGCGCGGCTTCCGCACCAACTGGGGCTACTGGAACCTGCACCCCTCCCAGTTCATGACCATGTTCCGTAAGCTGGGGACGGGGACCCACGGGGGTGATTTTGGGGGCAATTTTGGGTGTTTGTAGGTGCCGCAGAAGCAGCTCTGGCTGCCTTTAGAAGGAGCTACAGGGTCCGTGCTGTCCTCCCTGGCTGCGATCCCGCTCCCCGAGGCATCCAGGTGGGCGCTGAGGCACCACAGCCCCTGGTGCCTCTCCTGCTGTGGGAGTGTGAGATGCAGGAGAGGTGGCTCCAGCATGCTGCCAGCTCCCATGGCACAGTCTGGTTTGCAGTGTGATTTTTCCTCAGCTGGGATTTTTGAGGCAGGAGGCAGCCCAGGGCTTGGATTTACCTGATATGCCGTGCCGTGGAGGGGAGCTGCACTCGAGCCAAGCCCGGTGACCCTTTGGGTGCTCAGTGACTCAAACATTACTTTTTCCTGTCTGGAAACCCATTTATTATCCTTAAAAATGCCTTTTGTTTTAAAGAGCCCCTCGAGCAGGTGCAAAGCCTTTATTTTTTGAGGTGCTCTCCTGGGATTTCACGTTATTTTTCCTCCAAGCTCCATCAAGGCGCTGGAGCCGGGCTCATCTCAGCCCCACGAGGTCCGAGCCGTGTCCCTCTTTTGGTGTCCGCAGCTCACACCCCCGACAACTCCTTCATGGGCTTCGTGTCGGAGGAGCTCAACAAGACGGAGAGGCAGCTCATCAAGTCCAACAAAGTGGGCAGCATGGCGGTGGTGTACGGGAAGGAGGCCAGCATCTGGAAGGTGCGTGTCCTTGGGTGCCACTTTCCATGTATCCATAAAAAAATAAGACATCCTTCTCCCATTCATAGGGGGTTCTGGGCTCTTGGTACTGGCTCTGCCTCCCCTCCTCTCTCTTCCAGAGTTGTTTTTCCTCCCAGGGTTTGAAAACAAGGAGCTAACTCTTGATTTTGTGTTTGTTTTCTTTTTTCCTTCCCCCTTTGCGCACCACTGGGGATGTTCCAGCTGCAGGTAGGGTGCTGCACCCCGCTGCTGTCCCGTGTTAGCCCTGTGCACTGTCTAAAGGGGGGGGGAATGTCATGTTTGCCTCTTGTTTGCCCCCAAGTGGATGGGGGGCTGCATCTGCCCCCATGCCCGGCTTTCCACATTGGTAGCCCTGGAAATCCTGGGGCAAAGCCCTGGAAATCCATGGTGAGCCCGGATCCAACCTCCCCATGGCACCTCCTCCTGCCCATGGGTTCATGGCTTTGCCATCGTGCCCCCTGCCCATCCCTTGTGCCTCTGCCCTGGGCGTGTTACAGGGAGAGGTGAAGATGTTTTGTCATCTCATTTGACCCCCCTGAACCTCTTCTTGTCCAGAAGCTTCACTTGAGCTTTGTTAGGTTCATCTGGGAGGGGATTCAAGACGGAGAAAATCACCATTTGCCTGCCTTTAGTGCTACAAACACTTTCTCCCTTTAGCTAGAATCCACAAATAATATCCAACGCCCCCAACAGCATGTCGGGGTTAGATTATGCTCAGCAGAGCTGGGTCAGGTTCTCCCCACCGGTGATGTTTTACCTCCATCTCCCCAGGCCCTTTGTGGCCAAGATTGCACCCCGCAGCCTTGTCTCACCAGGAACTGCTGCTTGGCTTCTTTCCTCTGTATGCAGCTCTGGTTTTTAGCCTTAGAGAAGTCCAGGGCTACGCAGCTGAGTGCAGAAATGCTGTGTTCAGAGAGGCTTTCAGGCAACGTGTGGAGTTTTCTCAAATTCCTCCTTTATACCTCCTGATTCCCTCCCAGCCTGCTCCTTAGGGGCCTATCGCAGCCCTGGAATAAGCTGAAAGCACAGCATCCAAAGTATGGTCCCTCTGTGCTTTTCCGAGCAAAAAAAGAAAAAAAAAATAAAAAAAAATCTGCAGCAGAGAAATTGTTAAAATGGAAGGCTGCTTCGGAGAGCAAAAGCTAGAAAGCCTCTAAAAGAAGAAAAATGATGACCCTCTTGATTTTCCAGGTAGTAAAACAGGCTGAGGGATTAAACCCAAGTGAGAACATCCTGGGGACTTGTTACGTGGAATGAGAGGCCATTAACAAGCCCTGGCTTTGCAAACCTCCCCCTGCCTCCACTCATCTGTAATTCAGCAGCTCCGGCACTAAAGCTGCCCGCGGACGCTGCGGGGAAAGCCGGGCTTGGGGTGCTGGTGTTCGTGGCATGTTTTGGGGTGCTGGATTTTGGGGACCCCCTCCTCTAAATATATGTCTTGAGGGATCCGTGGGGGAGGAGAGGGTACAAGTTTTTCCCTTCCTAAAAGGGTTGGGGGTGGGTTTGGTGGTTTTTGGCTGTTCCAAGCGAGCGGTTTCAGAACCAAATCTCACCCACCCCAAGGAGTTTGGGGGGGTCAGCCCCCCAAATTCTTGCGTCACTCCTCCGCAGGGCAAGGAGAGGTTCCTGGCCATCCTCAACAAGTACATGGAGATCCACGGCACGGTG
Source organism: Anas platyrhynchos (assembly GCF_047663525.1). Lineage (NCBI taxonomy): Eukaryota > Metazoa > Chordata > Aves > Anseriformes > Anatidae > Anas > Anas platyrhynchos. The sequence continues at coordinate 8,243,433 of NC_092605.1, read as the reverse complement.
TACTACGAGACGCAGAGGCCGCCGGAGGTGCCGGCCTTCGTGAAGAACCACGGGCTGCTGCCGCAGCACGAGTTCCAGCAGCTGCTGAGGAAGGCGAAGGTGGGCGACCCTCGAGCTCTCTGCCACGGCCCCTCATTAAGCAGGCCTTGAGAAACGAGCTCTAATTAAAGGCGAGGGCGGTGGGGGGAGAGCCCTGTGCCTGCTCGCCTCCCAGGTTCGATGTCAGCAGGACTAATTACCCGGGAGCGGAGCAGAGCACCTCATTGCAACTCGAGATGTGTCCGACGAGTTTCTCCTCCTTGCACACGGAGTGAAAAGTTTCTTGATTAATTAATTTCATGCTCAGGCTTTTTTAGTTCTTTTTCTTCTTCCCCTTGCCTCGATAAAACGAAATGGGACAAACCTCAGAGCAAGGTGCAGGGTGCTGGCACGGCGCCCCCGGTTCCCCAAGCAGAGCAGCATATCTCCCTGCAGGACCTCGGTGGTTGCAGCCACTGTGGGTGATCTCTGCAGGTCCCCCTTCTACAAACACCCCATTACCTTGTACCAGTGGGCTGTGAGCCACAGAGCATCCATCTGACCACGGGGGTAGTTTTTAACATGTTTAAGCTATGGGGTGTTGAACCGCGTAGAGCTGCCATGGTGGCTCGGTAGCAGCACAAGATGCTGGTGGGTTATTCAGGAGCCTTTCCACAGGGCTGGCGTGCCAGAAACCAAGGCAGCATTAACTCACATCACCTGGGTTTGCTCCTTGCAGCTCTTTATTGGCTTCGGGTTCCCCTACGAGGGCCCTGCCCCGCTGGAGGCGATCGCCAACGGCTGCGTGTTCCTGCAGGCGCGCTTCAACCCCCCGCACAGCTCCCTCAACCACGAGTTCTTCCGCGGGAAGCCGACGTCGAGAGAGGCAAGTGTGTGTGTGTAGGGGGAAAAAAGGTGTTAAAATGGGATTTTTTGGAGAGGTTTTCTCCAAACCCTCAGGTGCAGAAGTATCCAGAGTGTTTGGATGGAAGGGGCCCTGTCGGGGGTTGCAAAGGAGAGCGTGGTGTGGGAGATGCTTGCAGACCCCAAAACCCCGTGCTAATTCCCTTCTGATCGGGGCAGATCCACGCACACCTCTCCTGGACAGGGTCTGGTGCTCCCCTGCAGCCTGAGCCCAGCAACTCCCCCCTCATTCTGCAAAACGAGAAGGATGCCGGGACCTCAGCACAACTGCAGGGGGACAAAATCCCTCCCGGGCTTGCCTGTCGCTGGGAATTCAATCTGAGCGAAGCAGGAACTCTTTAAAAGTTAAAGGGTTGAGAAAATTGCCTCTTTCATTATTAATGAAGTGGATAATGCAGCGCTCGCTCCCTGCGCTCAGCCTGGCAGTGGCTGTGGTGTGCCCGGTGGCTGGGCCACTCCGTCCCCAATTGTGCCTGTCCCCACCGGCTGCCAGGGCTGTGAAATGCCCCAGGGTGGTCACAAAGGGGAAGGGAAGGAGGTTTGGCAACCTGCTGGGGGAAAAAAAGGGAAGGGAGAGCAAGCTGGGGAATAAACTGAGGAGTGTGTGTGGCTCTCCTCTTCCTGGCAGGTTTTCCTGCTCTGCAGTGCTCCCCAAAACAGCTCAGCATCCTCTCTCTTCATGTCCCACGTGGAGATTTTGGGCTCTGGCTGCCTTACAGCAATGTGGGGCTGGAAAGGCAGTGTCAGAGGTTTAAATAAAAGAGGCAAGTTCCCCCAAAATTGCCTGGTGAGAGGTGGGTGGCAGTGGGGTACCAATGAGTGGCTTCCTGCAGCATCTGCCAGCACCACTTTCTCCTGGTGACAACTTCTCGGTGCCTTCAGTGGGGATAGGTTTTTGCCTCTGACCTGTTTCTTGATCTGGCAATGAGAGATGCCTGTTTTGCCCCCTGCCTCCCATGAATGATTCAGGGCAAGGTTAGGTTTTACCCAAATTATGGAGATGGGGACATTTGGAGCAGCTGGGGCACTTTTGGCACTGACGGGAACGAGGCATCCCGACCCAGCGGGAATTTTAGGGCATCAGCCTAACGCTGGGGAGCAGCTGGGCTCGGAGGAGCTGCTCTCTTCCCAGCACATCTCCATGTGCAGTGGGTTAAAACCAAACACGGCTGAGCCGGTGGCAGTCTGCTCCTCTCTGCCGCTGTGGCTGCGGGTGCCAGACAGCAGCGCTGCTTCTGGCAGGGACTGCAAGAAAAAACAGCCCCCGCTGCTGCCTTGTAGGTGTCCTCCCAGCACCCATATGCCGAGGACTTCATTGGGAAGCCCCACGTGTGGACTGTGGACTACAATAACTCCGAGGAGTTCGAAGCTGCTATCAAAGCAATCATGAGGACCCAGGTGAGGCTCGGAGAAAGGGCTGGGGGGTGGTCACCAATGGTTTGCAGGACTTAGAGCAGCGGTGGTGCTGGTGGCTGGCTCTCCCTGTTGAGCACGAGGTGCTTTTCCCTCCTGGCTTCCCCTCTGGGATTATTTGCACGTGCAAGGCAGCAGCCCTGACCTCCTTCAGCCTGCAGGGCAGCTCACGGTGCTGCTTGTGTTGGTGCGGGTCAGATGGAGCAAGGCGGTGCTGGGGTGAGGGAGATGAGGTTTGGGACCAGGGGGTGGCTGGAGATGCGTGGCAGGGGTGGCACCTGGCACTGAACCACACTGCTGCAAATATTTACCTCCCGTGCTGGGGTTGGAGCCTCTCCGAGTTTGTAAAGTCAGTTTTCTGACTTAAAGTCAGGAGGGAGAAGTGCTGGTCTCTGATCTCTCACGATTTACTTTGGTTACGATGAATTGTCCCCTTGTGATAGCGATGTGTTGCAGAGATTGGGCTGGGCTTTGGGGCTCACGGGCTGGGATTTTGGAGGGTGCTGGGGTGATGCTGACCAGGGGGTGACCGCAGGCTTCGCTGGTCACCTGCTTGTTGGCGAGGTCACCAGCGGAAACGTTCATCTTTGCTCCTCCTGGCTTAACACAAAGCAGACACAGACATACTTGTAGAAATCCAATAAACCCAGCATCTTGGTCTTACTGGGGCTGAAAACACAGGAAAGGTCCCTGTCATCGCTGCCTGTCCCTGCACGAGAGGCACCAGTGCCAGTGACAGCCTGGGGACCTCGGCCAGCCAACGCAGTCACTGCCCGGCTCTGCCACCGGTGCCTGTTGTGGCTCTTCATCTCCCTCACCTTCCCTAAGAGCCTGCAAAGAACGAACAAAACTGACTCTAGGAAAACATTCTGTCCTTTTGCGCACGCGTTGTGGGATCTCGATTAAAATGAAATTAAAAATGATTCCATCCCTGCTGCCGTGCCGCCAGGCCAGCTGTCGGCGTGCGCCAGCGGCAGCGAGCGACCCGGCACCATCTGCTCGGGGAGATGCTGCAGGGTGTGCAGGAGAAGGGGAGAGGTGTTGGAGAGAGAAAATAGAGGTGTCTGGGGCTGCCCTGCCATCAGGGGCATAAAAAGGGGAGAATTAGAATTAAGTGTGGGGGAAGTGCTGGCTTTTGGGGTGAGCCGGTCCCTGGGCAGCTGTGTCATGCTGAAATGTGGACTGAATATGGACTGGGTAATTTAGGAGTTTAATGGTAAGCCCAGGGTTTAAAATGAAAAAAAAAAAAAAAAAAGGGGGGGATTTTGGGAAGTTCTGCCTCAGGCTGATGAGTTCCCATCACCAGTTTTCTCCCTGTTCCCACCGTCAGCTGTTCATGCAAATGCAGTTGCGGTGCAGTCACAACACATCCTTCCTCCCTCCCTTAATTAACATTTCTCACATTGCAGAACAGCTGGTGGGAGGCAGGGGAGCACAAAAAACGTGGGACCTGAATGGGTAGCGTGGGGGTGCCAGGTCCATGGTGCGGGAACCTGGGGCTGGGTGCTGTATGGGGTTTCTTGTGCCTTCCCCGTTACAGTGCGACACCCGCACTGGAAATGGGGCTTCGTGGTCCTATTAAATTAAACCTTGAAGGGGAGCAGGGAGGGAAGCTCAGGCTGCCTCCCAAAACCAAGGAGGTCCTGTCCACCAAGAAGGGTGCTGGGATAATCCCACAACACACCTCTGCTGGTTTGTGTTTTGGGGTTTTTTTACATGATCTATAAATCCTCTGGAAGCAGAGCAGGGACCAAGGATGAGCAACTGCTTTTTTTTTTTTTTTTTTTTCTTCCTTTTTTTTTTTTTTGTTAAATAGAAAGGTCTGCAATACTAGAGATGCTGTCAAGGCAATTAAGTCTAAAATTGACCTCCCTCACAGGTTTAAAAGCCCCATTATGGGCTTTGGCTTCAGGAATCCCTTGGTATCTTGTCTTTAAAGTAATGTTTGTTACAGCAGGAAATGAAAACAAATGTCTTAGCGGCAGGAGCGGGTGGTTCAGTGCTGCTGCTCCCAGCCAGGTAGGAGGAACAGTTTTCCTGGCTCCTTTTCTCCCCAAGGCAGAAAGGGACATTGTGTCATCTGAATATTTGGCAAATTTGTCTTTCAGAATAATGACCATCTATTTATAATTTTATTTTCACTGGAAACATTTCATTTCAACATTGCTGAAATGAGGTGATGTGTTTTGGTTTCCCATCTGCATGGCTTTGTCTGAAACTGCCCGGCTCGCTCATTGAAAGGGAGGCTTGGATCCGAAATGATGCATTTCCCTTTGCCTCCCCAAGCAAAACAGATTGCCTGACCTGAAACAACACATTTTTCTCCTTGATGGGTGGAAACACTGGAAATTGAAATCCGACCCAAAACTGATTTTTTTCCTTTTTTTTTTTTTTTTTTTTTTTCCATCGTGACACTGAAAGATCACTCATCGCACACCTTTGGCTTTGAAGCTTTGAGGCAGGTGTTGGTAAAACATTTTCCAGAGGCGAAGCTGGGGAAGCCGCGAGGTGTCTGCTTTGATGTGCCTCCACAAGAGGCTTCATGTGGGGTGCTGGCACCCAGGGGTGCTGGGACCAGGGGTGCTGGGACCCCTCGAGGGGCTTGGGAGCTGCTGCCACCAGTGTGGAGGTGGCAGCAACCCTGAGGCTGCGCTCGCCTGCTGGGTCTGTGTGCCCTGCAAATAGCGGCGTTGAGATGCAGCAGGCATCCTCCGTGAGCCAGCTGAGGTTTGCAGGAAGAAAAAAAACTTTTTTTCCCTCTTGCTAGAGGTCTGAACACGGCTTGGGTTTGCAATGCCTCTCTGCAAGAGGCAGCACCCCCTGCGGGTGGCCCCTTTGGAGCTCGTCCCACGGTGGAGCCGCTTTGTGCTCCCCGATTGCTGCCAACCCCAACCTGGCTGTAAGGAGGATTTGGAGCATGGCAGCTCCATATAACAGCCAAACCCATATAACCCAGACAGCAAACCACCACCCAGCAGAGGGAAAAACACGAGACAAATTGCCCCCCAGAGAGGTGACACCAGGCAGGGGCTGGGGGCGAGGAGGGGAGAGGTTTCCATGTGTGGTCATTTCCTCGGCCTTCAGCTTCTTCCCTTGTCAAAACCAGTCCCCGCACAAGCAATTTAATAGACCCAATATTCTGGTGTAGCGAAGGGAGAAGGCTTCATTATATTAAAGTCAAACATACAGGAATATAATGGAAAATTATACATTTCAGACTATGCTTGAAAGAGTGGCGTATTAAACATCACCGCCAAAATAGCTGGTTAAAGCGTTCCCAGCCTGCTGCTACGTGCTGGCAGACAATTGCATTACTTTTCTACTTATTTCTCTGGTGACGTTTGGATTTATTTTTTTCTCTTTTGTTCCCTTTGGACCCAAGGAGGCTCATTCCTCCCTCCAGCTCTGGGATTCCAGAGCGGGACTGTAAAAATACCAAAGCGCCTTCGCGCCTTGCTTTGGCCCTGGGTTCCCCAGTGATGTGTGCAGGAAGGGGTGGCAGAACCCATCCGGGGGGGACCACTGTGTCCCCCAAACCTCGAGCTGTGGGGTTGGGGTGATGGGATGAGCACCCCCAGTCCTGCCTGCCTCTAGCTCAGAGCATCCCCCAGGGCAGAGCCCGAGCTCCTGGTGCGGGGAGCAGCATTAACACCGCGGCTGTCAAGGGGAGGCCAAGCCTGTCAGGTTTTAATTAAACAATTATCTTCCCGAAATTGGCATTTTCCTGCAGTTGTGGTGGCGGGAGCTGAATTTTAACGAGTGTGGGTGAGGGGTGGCAGGGGCAGCGAGAGGTTTTGGGGTAACTCCGGGGTGGTGGGTGCGCTGTGGGGGGGTCGCATCCCATCATCGGTCACACTGTGCCCTGCAGGCGTGGTGTTTTGGGGGGAAAGAGGCTGTTTTACAGGCTTCTGTCTGCATGGCAGCATCCTGAGCGAAGTTCCCCAGCATCACTGCTGTGAGCACAGCGCTGGTGATGCTTTGTAGCTGGGCAGCCCCAAATCCACTCCAAGCAGCCCCAAAGCTGTGCCAGGCAGCCCCAAATCCACCCCAGGCAGCCCCCAGCCCTGCTCGGGCTTCATGCAGCAGCACCGTGCTCTGTGAAGGACTCGGTCCCAGTTAACTCACTGCTAATTCAGAGGCAGGATCAGTGCCTACCAAGGTGTCAGCCCCGATTACGCTGCACACCTGTAATGAGACGGAGCAGCCGCGATTTCCAGCCTTGCCGAGATCTCAGGTGGGATATTTCTGGTGGGGAGACGCTTGGAGGGATCTTCTTGGCAGGCTGAGCCTTTTGAGCTCGGCTTTGACAGGTACTTCAAAGGAGACAGCTATTTTGGATGCGCAGGAATAGGAGAAGCTGTGTTTTCCGTCTGAACTATCTTTGGGGTATTTTTGCTTCTAATCCATCCCTCGCACGAAGCTCAGCAGAGATGCGCAGGGGAAGGGGGGGGGCTCCAGCACCAGCCCCTTCCCGCACCAAACCCCACGGAGGGAGGGATAAGGTGACCCCACAGGGTCTGGGGGTGTTGTGGGGGCCGGGAGGCAGAGGAGGGAGCTGATTTCCACAGCGGGATGCGAGGGCAGCTGTGGGGGAGGGAGGTGCGATGTGGAAAAGCAAGAGGAGAGCAGCAGCGTTTCATAACCCGCGCTAAAAATACACCGGAGTGCTGCTGGCTCTGCACAAACAGCAGGACGGGGCTGTGGGAGGCATTTGCTCCATCCCAGGGTCAGGACACGTCCTGTGGTCCCCCGTGTCCAACACGCCAGGCACTGACATCTCCAGGGGGCCAGGGAAATGCCCCTGAAAATGGTTGGGAAACTGGGGTGGAGCAAATCTATTGAGCTCCTGGACACTTGGTTGGGCTGGCAGTGTTCAAGCTTTCCTTTGGAAGTGACTTCTTGCATTAAACTGAATTTATTTTGCAGTTTTATTTTACAAACAACACCAAGAAAAAAAAAAAAGACAATAGAGCAAGGTGACCTCATTTTAACCAATATATGGGTCAAACCCCAGTTAATCCTTCACCCTCTTTCTCTCAAATGCTTTGCTGCTTGCCAAGGTTTTGCAGTGCCAGGTTTTTGCAGTCCTAGTTTTCCTCCAAATTGGATCGAAGATTTCCAAGCGGAGGTCCCAGCCCTGGGAGGGGTCTGATTCCTGCAGCGCCCTTGCGTGGAACTTGCTATTTTTAGGAAAAGGAGGCGAATTAATTCAGGAACTGGATGGTTTTCTTCCATGTCCTTCTGCTCTGGCAGTAGATGGAGGGACAGGAGCATTATTTATTCTGTATTTCCCCACTGTTCCTGTGCTCTCCAGCCCGGTGCTGGCTGGGATGGGCGAGCCTTTCCCTCCTGCTGCAGCGCTCTGCTCTTCCCCTGCACAGGTGGAGCCCTACCTGCCTTACGAGTACACCTGCGAGGGGATGCTGGAGCGGATCCACGCCTACATTCAGCACCAGGTTGGCACCGTCCCTGTTCTGCTGGGGAAGGGACCCCTGGCCCATGGGGGCTCCTGGGGGGGACACAAAGCAAAGATGCTTGGGGGCTGGCGGAGGGAGGCTGGGGCAGGAGCCACCAGCAGCCTGAGCGTCCTGCCGTGCCCCCATCCCCACCACCACCCCCTTTCCCTTTGGGCACTGACCTGTTGCCTTTCCCTCCTAGGATTTCTGCACCACGACGTCTCCTCCTCCACCTCCCAGGGCCAAGAGCCCTGCTATGCAAAGCCCCCCGAGCGTGCTGGCCCTGTCCCCTAACGCCACCCACCTGGTGTGGTCCCCCAGCGCCAGCCGGGACCCCCACGCCTGGCCACCGGTGGACTCGCTGCAGGTGTGGGTGTCGGAGACGCGGCACGCCTGCACCGAGACGTGCCGGCGGCACGGGCTGGTCTGCGAGCCCACCTTCTTCAGGTTCCTCAACAAGAAGGAGGTCTTCCTCCAGTAAGTCCTGTCCCACTCCTTGGCACGGTGCGGTGACACCCTGGGGGGCTGCCGGAGGTGCTCCCCCATTCCCCAGGGCTGGACGCTTTGTCCTGCACCCCCGTTGTCCCCGTGTCCTCCCCCTAAAACCCCAAACACTGAACGGTTTTGTCCTTCCCAAAGCAGCGCTGGCACATCCAGGCGTGCCACCATCCCTCTCCCACCCCGCTTCTCTCCGCCTCCCGCGTGCTCTCTCCCTTTCTGCCTTTCTGTCCTTTTTTTTTTTTTTTTTACGTCTTTCTCCATAAAACTGCCTTTTGAACACACAGCAGTGAAGTTTTAATAGAGTATAAATCTGTCACCGGGCTCCGTGCTGCTGCGTGGACAATTAAGATGCGAGTATTACCATTTCCGTCACGCCGGCCGGGCAGGCAATTTGGGGCCTGGTGACAGTTTTATATGAGGAATTAGAGCTGGGGCGTGCGTTTCGCTCTGTGCCCCAGTGCCTGGAGCCCTGGGGGAGCTGCGGGTGGGCTCGGGGGGCTGAGGGGCACAGAGCAGGGGCAGCTCTGGTGCTGGAGCTCCTGCTGCAGACACGAGCCTGGAGAAGGACGAAGCTGGGATCCTGCTGCTCCTTGGGGTCTTTGTGGGTTCCCATCTTCATTTTCCTGCTTTGGGCTCTCAGGGGACACCAGGGCGTGCATCTGACTTGGGTGCACTCCCAGGGGACGGTGCCCGCAGGGTGCAGGCATCCCCCTTGGCCCAGGGGGGATGTAAGGGGTTTTAGTGGGATTTTGCCTGTGATTCCCTGAGTCTTCCATCTATGGCCTGCATGAGGTTTGGGGCGGTCCTCAGGTTGCATGGTTTGGTTTTGGGGTGTTTTGGGCTGGCAGCTGGCATCCACATCAAGGTGCCAAGCACAGTGCTTGTGGTTCCTGCAACCAGCAAAGAGCCCAAATCTCACCCAGGGTACACCCCGGGGAGGATGGACAGAGAATTAAAGACCCCATGGCGAAGCACCAGGCAGCCTTCCCACCCGGAGAGGGGGCACCGAAGCCCACCCATGCTTTTTTTCCTTCATTCCCAGGCTCAGCATCACCTGCGACAGCACGGAGTACGAGATGAACCACCTCTACCCGGCGGTGGCCGAGAACGTCCACGAGTGCTACCTCCAGAAGGAGCCGCTGCTCTTCAGCTGTGCCGGCCACAACTCCAAGTACCGGCGCCTCTGCCCCTGCCGCGACTACCGCGAAGGACAAGTGGCTCTGTGCAGGGACTGCGTGTGACTCGGCCACGTGCTGCAGGCGGTGGCTTGGGCTCAAAGCTTCTGCAACAGCCGGGCAGCAGGACCAGGACGGGTCCCTCCCGGCGGGACGCGCGCTGAGCCGGGGGTGCCGGACTCTCGTGGGTTGTTTCGTCCTCCAGCCGGCTGTGAATGACCGTGTCCCGACGTTTGGTTTCCTTTTCTTCTCGAGGCCGCAGCGCCCGTCCGCATCCGAACCCACCCGGACCGTGGTGGGGCTGGGGCAGGGTGGCAGAAAAAGGGGGCTTGGGGAGGTGGGGGACAACTTTCCCCTCTTCTGGCGACGGGGACGAGCCACCAGCAGACTGCAGTTTCAGGGTTTTCAGCCTCTTGAAGCATCCGAGGTCGTTTTATTTATTTATTTTTTAACCACTCCCTCCCTGACAAGTGGTAAATTAAAGGGGAAACAACACCCAGCCCTTCTGCAAGGAGTTATTGGGCTGCTCGGGGGGGGCTGCCGGTGCCCGTCCTGGCTGGGGAGGACGAAGCCTGAGGATGGGGGCTGCGTCGGGTGGGTTCAAGGGGGGCTGTGCCCATGGTGCCCCCCAGGAATTTAGGGGCAGGCTGGGGCTGGAGTGAGCAGCCCTTTGGGGGGCTCTGCAGAGGATGCTGCTCTCAGGGGTCCCCCTGAGATCTTCCAAGCAGCATCTTCGCTTCTTTACCTTCTCTTCATGCTTGTCATCAGCCTCGCTTCAGAGAGGAGCTCAGTGCTGCTTCTGTCCCTCTCCTGGCTGCCCTCTTGCTGCCTTAGCGCTGGCTGTGGAGCCCGGGGGTGAACCAGCCACTGTGTTTTTGTAGGGTTGCTCACCAGAAGGAGGTGCAGGGTTGGTGCTCAGCCCTCCTTCTGCTCAGAAATGCTGGAGAGGGAGGCTCTGACATCCCAGAAAAACTCACTCCCAACCCATTCCCGTGTGGAATAACTCCCATACCAGGCGGGGAGCCGTGCTGCGGTGACAGCCCCTGCAGTGACACCGGGGAGCATTGTCCCCACCTGGCTCGAGGTCACTGCTGGAGCGAGCAGGATGAGTGCGAGCCCCGTTTTGGCACAACACTGCTCTCGCCACCCCCCTTCCAACCCGGGCAGGGGGCACCACGGGGTGCTTGTCGACCCAGGCGAGGCAAGAGCTGGAGTCATCGCCGTTATCCTGGAGCAATTTGTCAGCTTCAGCGCGAAATTGCACAGGCAGCCTCCAGCCAGCCAGCGACACCGACAAGGGAAAGGATTGATTAAGTAATTTTTGTGTCTTGCGGCAAGCGTGTGTGTAAATAAAAGCGGAGAGAGCCTCTCCCCGCAGAGCTGAGCAGCAATCCTCTGTGCCTTTCCCTGGCACCTCTCGGCCAGGGCTCAAGGCAGCACCTTGCAAAGGCTCCCAGGCTATCGCCCTGGCTGCTGCTTGGCAAGCAGGCGGTGATGGTGATCCAGCTCCCAGCGCTGTAAGGACCAAATAAGACCTGATTTATGGGGATCCAAAGGAGATTTAGAGCTCCGGATCCCAAACCTGGCTCGGGACAGCTCTCGTTGCATGGCAGCCCCCAGGGCAGCCCTTGCTGCGCTTTCTGCTCAGCTGCTTTTAAAGCAGCCCTCACCTCTTGGCAGCCGGGCGCCTGCCTGGTGCTGTTCAGCCCCAATTACCCGCTGTCAGGACCGTTTTCTCCGAGCTGAAATAAAAGGCAGCTCGCTCACCTCAGCCGCTGTCACGGTAAATAACGACCTGTCAGGGGCCTGTGGGGATCTGGGGCCAGCATCGACACCGGGGTGATGGTCTCGGCGATGCTCTGCTGCTATCCATCAGCCCCACAGGCTGTCACCCGTCCCTGGTGCCACCCTGGGGGTGGATGCTGCCTGGGGAAAAGCCTCTTTTTGCAGGGGAACTGGCTGGAAAAAGGGGCTGCATCGTCCCAAAGTGCTGCTGTTTCTGTGCACATTGGGGTTTCTGGTCCCGGCTGTGCCCGAGATGTCACCGCAGCACCCCACGGCCCTACAGTGCTCACCCCACTCTCCCATCCAGGACACATTTCTGTCTGGGTGGGAGACCTGAGCCTGACCCAGGCGTTGACTTCACATTTTATCAAGCAGGAACATGGAAGAGACCTAAAGGGGAGCTGAAGAGCTGGCGAATGAAAGGGATTCTAATTACCGCAGCTAATTACAAAGAATAAATCCCCAGCGGGAGGGGCAGGTGGGGGGGGGGGGGGAGAGAGGGGAAGAGAAACTGATAAAACCGTGAATAAAATCAAACAATTAAAAATCACATGAGGAGCTGAGAGCTGCTCACCCAGCTGCTGGTGGACAGGGCTGTTCGGCTAAATCCTGGGACACGCACATGTGGGGTCTGAGCCTGACATGGGGACCCGGTTCTCCACCCAGCTGCAGGTGCCTGGCCCTATACAATGAAGCTGCTGTGGTTCAACGAGAGCTTTGGGTTTCACCTCCGTGGCCACAGGGATAATTTTGGGGGATGAGGCTGGCGGTGCCTGTCCTGGTGTCCCCAAGTAGTGTCCCACAGGGCTGCAGGCCGGGTGCTTCTCCCTACCAGCCCCACGTCCTGCCAATGTCGGCCACACGGAGCAGCTGTCTGGGCTGTAAATCACCCGGGGACGGAGGTAATAGGGCTGCTCCGCTCTTATCTGGGGCTTTATTAGGAAATCGTTAAGCGGCTTTTCCCTCCCAATCCCCTGCTTATCAGCAGTCCGGGTAAAATGGCAAATTGCATCCCGGGGTGGACAGGCCGGGGAAGAGAAGCCCATTTATTTCCCCTTACGGGTTTATCGCTAGATCAAGGAGCTGCTGAAGATGTAAGCAGCGCTGTTTATTTCCCCAGGTGATGGATCTAGCTGCCACACGGCTCCGTTAAGCACAGCACGCTGCCTGACACGGACCCGCGGGCCGGACCGCCGGCTCGTGTGCCTCAAGGTCTGGCTTTAATTGAGTGCTGTCTCCCCGTTGTCATGCCTTTTTTCTTTTTTTTTAATTCTTTTTTTTTGCTTTTGCTCTTTACGTTTTTTCCCCCTCCCTCCTTTAGAAGGCCTTCCCAAAATAAACTCGTGCATTTAATCTCCTGTCTCTTTCCCTCATCTCTTGCTCCTTTTGGCAAACGCAGAGCCATAAAGAAAGTTAACAAATCGGAAATCTGTCCGCAGCCTCCGAGTGAAAAGAGCAGCGAAATCTTTTACCTTTTTTTTTTTTCTTTTTTTTTCTCTCTCTCTCTTTTTTTTTTTTTTTTTTCTTCCTCTGGAAGAAAGAATTTGGGGAGGGGGTGAAAACCCCTTTTGAAGCCGCGGGACTGAGTGCTCCCTTTCTTATCAGATCAAGCAATAATTCCCAGTGACACCTATTGTGGGTAGTTAATGGAAAGCCATTAAAACTCCAGCTCAATACTTTCTCAGGAGAGATAGGGACTGTTCAATACCGTTCCCCAGGCAGGCAAAGAAATACCAAGGACCCGCTGACAGCGCGGAGCAGAAGTGCTGAGGCTGCAGCTTCTGCCACCAGCACCTGCAGGGGGGCTGGAGCATCCCCGGCCTGGGCGCTGCTGCAGTCCAGCACCCAGATTTTCCGGAAAGGAGGTAAAAATAAAGTTAGGGAGGATGGGGAGAGCTAGAGGAGGATTTGGGGAGGGTTAGGTGTTTTTGTGGGGTGTGATCCCAAGTCATGGCCACGCAGTGCAGGTGCCAATGCTGCCTACAAGGGGGGACAAAACGCATTGATGATGCCCCCACTGCCGAGTGCTGGCTTTGGAAAGCCAGGAGAAAAGGGGCTTGGAGCGTTCTGCCCCTGTCCTGATGACGATGGAGGAAAGCAGCCAGGATCTGAACCCCGTCTCCCCGCAGAGCCGCCGCCAGCCTCTTCCTCTCCATCCCCCGGGGACCCCACAGCCACCGCGCCAGCGCCTCTCACGTCTCACGTCCAGCTCCTGGTGGAGGCCGGAATGAAACAGCGGCTTATTTTTAGCTTGTGCTTGTTTAAGGAGAGCCACCAGACCTATCAGCCTTTCCATAAATACAAGCTCGAAGACAGGAAATAACAATCTGCCCTGATTTGGTGCCTTTCATCCAAGGATTCAAAGCATCCGACGGCATCTCTGAGAAATGAGTGAAGGCTTCGCAACTTGCGTGAAAATACAACTATTTGTTGTTTTTTTTTTTCTGCTGAGCTTTGCCCCTCACTCCCCAGGCCTGATTTGTTCCTAAATTCCCCCCATTTCATGTCCTCAAGCCCTCTCCAAGGCATCTCTTGGCAAGTCAGCTCGGGAACGGGTGATGTTCCTGCAGCTTGCCACGGCGCGCAGCTGGCTCGGTGTCATCGAGCGTGGGGGGTTTGTTTATTTAATCAATTAATTGAATTAATTAATTTTCATGAGAGTGAGGAGAAAAATAATAGGGACTGCCAGCAGTGTTGTTGGCTGTCGTACTGGGTGCAGGGCGGTGGGAGCAGCTGTCTGATCTGCCACCTTGGTTTTATTTCTGCAAACCTGGCCCCCTCCAGTTATAGGAGGAAAAAAAAAAAAAAAAAAGCAGCTGCTGAGGGCTAAATGAGGAGCCCTGCTGGATGTCCCCACTGCTGGCCCTGTTCTTGGCAGTTTTTTGTCCTTAGGCAAGGAGAGGTGAGCCCTCTTCCCCCCCGGCTGTGGCTCTGGACCGGGTTTGGAGAGCAAACCGTTCATAAAAGAAATGTGGGAGGCAACGCATTTCCACACTTAATTGACTCCACAGATTAATCCCAATTAAAAGCTGTAATTGGGATTACAGTGGTTAATCATCTTTCCACCCCGAGCAAGAGCCGCGCTATCTCCGTTAGCGTCACCAGGAAAGCCGGGGACGTGGCGTTACGCAGCGCCGGGCACAGCCCCAGGGGAGTGGGGATCCCAAAAGGGGTCCTCGAGGTCTGGTCCCCTCGAGGTGCTGCTCCCGGGGTGGTGGTGGGCAGTGGATGGCACCCCAGGGCTGCACCGTCGGCTTTTTTTGTGACATTTTTCTGGCACGCTCTTTCTGAGCCTGTTAATTAAGCAGCATCCTCCAGCGATGGCTTTGTCTCAGTGGGACTGAGGAGCACACCTCCCCTCCTTCTCTGCCGTTCCCTGTTGTTGGGGTCTTGGCCTCTCCAGACCCCAGAGACAGCTCAGGACCAAGCCCAGACCTGGCTCCAGAAGTGCCATGGGTGAAACAGGGGAGGGAACACCCAAAAAGCCAAAGATGCTGCTGGTGCCCTGGGGAAGAGCACACGATTTGCCTTCAGGAGATGCTGCGAACATTTCCCCCAAGGGCTGACCCTACAGGACGTGTTGTGTGCCTGTGCCCAGGATGTATAAATACCCCCAAAACCCCAAACTTGCTGCAGCAGCCCCATGAATTGTTACCACCAACATTTAGCAGCCTGACAAATCCAGGCTGATGTTTCTTACTCTGCAGCTCAGCTTTACCCAAAGCTGCAGAGGTTTGTGCCGTGGATCTCGTGGGTGATGTGAAATGGAAGTATGATTGGTGTGACACTGTTTTTCATCCTCCAGCCATCCCAAACGCAGCCAGTGCTTGGTGCTGCGCCACCCTGGCTCCTGCCATCCCGCTGGGTCTCTCTCTGCAATCCTAGATGTGATTTTGGCCGGTGTTTAGGAAAACGCCATTATAAGCGCCGCTGAACAGGCAAATAAAAACTCAAGGACCCCGGTGGTATTTTTAGTCCCCTCTCGGTGACTAGCTCAAAATCCTCCACAGGACTGTGAAATAAAATTAATCTGCATCTGCCATGCATCACTTTTACGAAGCTTGCCTCCTCCTGCAGCCGGAGGGATGCTTTAAGAGGCAGCTCCTTTCAGTCTGAGGGAGAGCCAAGTACCTGCCAGGCATCCGCAGCCACGGCTCCAGCCGCCAGCAGCAGGAAACCACCAGGGATGGGTGTGAGGGGGTGGCAGAAGGGTGAAAAATTGATGCTGTCTCCCTGTGAGTTAGGAGAGCGTCCCCCGTGCTGGCAGCAGGCTTGGGTCCCGCATCCTGCCCGCGCAGGGAAGGCACTGGTTGTACTGGTTTGCTCACTGGGCAGAGCTGCTGAGGGAACTGGGGGGGTCCCAAACTAGGGGGAGCTGCCATGGGAACTCCCCAGCACTGAGGATGGGGAAGGAAAAACCTCATTGCCATGGAAACCAAAGAGCCAGTTGAGCTGCCATGGAAACGAGTTGGGGACTTAGGGACCATCCTGCTGGGGCTGGACCTGCACGGTGGGGATGGTGCTGGTCCGTTGGGCATGGGATGGGATATGGGTGCTGGGGGGCGCAAACCGGAGTAAGGCAGACCCCAAACTGGTGGCTGAGCACCCCAAACCGGAGCAGCGTGGGCTGGTGGGGGAAAGGTCTGATGGATGCTCCTGGGCCACGCAGCTTGCTGATGCTCAGGACTGCAAATTGTGTAGAAATGTGAGCCTTGAAGTGGCCGAGGGTGGAAATGCAGCTGCCTCTGGGGAGAAATTACACGGAGACAGGGAGGGAAGAGCAGGGCCAGGCAGGGGCCGGCAGGAGGGGCCAGGGGTGCCCTTGGCTTGGCAGCGGTGCCGCGATGTGGATCGCACTGAACTGCTCTTCCTCCCCACCCTGAGCCAATAAAGCACCTCCTGTTTGGGTTCCGTGGTTGTTTGGCTTCCCAAAATAGTCACCAAAGGGCTCGGGGAAAACAAGGGAGGTCAAATTTTTGCAAGGGGAGGTGTCCTCGGTGGGACACCCTGGGGACACCCCGGGATGCCTCCGTGCGCTGCCAGGTGGGCACACAGGGCTCTGCCCGCTGAGGAGGGAGGTGAGGAGGATTCCTCATAGCTGTGACCCTAAAAGCTCCTTTCTGCCCTCGTTACCTGTTCCCAGGGCTCCCAGCATGGGGCAGGTGGGTGGGAGCAGCTGAAGCCTATAAAGGGCTGATAGGGGAAGTCATGGAGGAGCCCCAAAGCCTGGCTGCAAGAGAAGGGATGGTGTGGGGTCACCACGGCTGGCTCGGTGAGTTGGCCCTACAGGGATACAAGTGGTGGTTTGGGGTCCCTCATCCTGGGGTCTGGACACTTCTGGATCCCGGACACAGCTCAGGACCAGCCCCAAGCTGAGCTGGGCTTGTAGCTGGGACCCCAACTTTTGGGGAGCTGGTCCTCCTGTGTCTAGTCCCCAAAACCTGCCCCATGGAGCAGCGATGCCATCCACAGCCGGGCTCTGGCACAAGCAAAAGCGTTGCCTTCCCTCCTCCCCGGGGCTGAGTGCGGCTCTCGTGCTAACAGCAACCTCGGGATGCCCTTTAATTTTTAATGCTTCAATAAAACGGTAATTACAAACACTGCAGTTTGAGTTTTTAAGTAGGAAGTATTAACTTCCCAGGGTTTAATTATTCAACAGAAATTAATGAAAGCGGGGCTGGATCCTGCTTTTCCCTGGCGGGGCCAGCATCGCTCTCTTCGTGGGGACCAGGCAGGGACACGGGGGATCCAGGCTGGGACAGTGATGTGTTGGTGCCCCTAAGGGTGTACTTGGGGAAACTGAGGCACGGCACCTGGGGGGTGGCCGTGCCCTGGTCTGCAAGGGAACCTGCTAACCCCACGACTTTGCTTTATGGGGCTTTGGGGAACCATAACCAAAATCCCTGGGGAGGCTTTGGTCTAGTTTTTAATTGGTCTTATGCCTTTAATTGCTTTTAATTTGGTCTGGCATGGTGTGGTTCAAAAGCAGCTGTGCTGGGGAGTGGGGCTGTTAAGGTCAGGGGCGCTTTCAGGGCTATTCAAAAGCAGCAAAACAGTCGGTGTTCTGCCAAAAAGCGGGGATTTGGGCTGGCTGCTGCTCGACCTGGCATCGTCTCCCTGTCTTCTGATGGGGATCTGAGCTGGGAAGGTCCGGTCCCCGCACCGTGATGGCTATGGGGTGGGAAAGCATTGATGGGGGCAGAAGGGTTGGAGAGATGGGGGGAACCACTCCGTTAGGTCAACCAGGTAAGGGCAGGGACATCTCGCACCTCATCCCTCTGCCTGGCCCCACAAAGCCCCTTTCTCAGGTGGACGGCAGCCCCATAAAGCATCCCCTCCTGAGCGGTGCAGCTGGGTGTCCCTATGGAGCCAGCCTGCAGCGACTGGCGCCTGTGGGGTCTCGGGGAAGCATGTTTGCTGGAAAAGCAAGTTGTTGCTGTTATTAATAGTTAATCTTAATAACTTCATTAATAAGCCAACCTGTCAGCTCGATTGCCTGCAATGAGGTGGAAAGAAAATACTGCTGGCCAGGGCTCCCTGCAGGATGGGAATATCTGCTCCGGGGGCTCGCTGGGCGAGCACGTTCCCAGGTGGGTCCCCACTTGTGGGGCAGCAGTTCTGGTCCCCCCCCTTCGTTTCCCACTGTAACAGGAATATTTTCTCATTCCCATTTATTACGCAGGGCATCAGCAGTTCCCTGGATGGGAAAGATTCTCCTCAGGGTTCTGTCTGCTGGGCTGGAAATATCTCTTTTTCTGACTTAAATTAGGAACATTGTGAGACAAGGGATGAGTTAAGGGACACAGTTAATCAGTTCTGACAGTGTTGGCCTGGGTGAGACCTTACCGGCTGCACGGGGGCGAGCGCACGGAGCTCTGCCACGAACCACTGGGGGCATCTTGTTTGGGTCTTACCTTGGATTTATCTTCTTTAGATCATAAAGACAAGAAGTCATTCCAGAGCACTTTATTCCCCCCCCAAAAAAAAAAAACACAAAAACCTGCCACAGTGGGGTGGTTCGGAGTTGTCAAAACAATTTTCCACTGTTCCAAAATAATCTCTCGGCAGTGACCCAGATTTTACGAGGCGCTCCAGCTTTCAAAGGGCAGGTAGTTTGAGTAGAAGACAGGTCTGCAAAATCTTTTAGGTTTACGAATCCCGTGCCTTGCCCCATTCCTGCAGGGTCTGTCGAAGCCTCCCAGCAAAGCATCTGTGCTGCTGTGGCACGAATCCCTGAGCTGGAGGAAATAGGAAGAGTTTGGTGGGGGTTGCTGCTGTTCCCTTCTGTATTTAATTAGTGGGTTGGGTGCTGGGTGCTGTGCATCCAGCGAGAGCAGTGCTGTGGTCCTGTCTGCCCGGTGCTGTGCTCCTGTGCCAGCCCAGCTCAGCTTGCTGCGTTTGTCCCCACTTTGAGAACTTCCAGTTGTTAATGACGGTGAATTAATGCTGCTGAGTCCTTGCGGCTGCTCGAGGTGGGAGAAGCTCTGTGAGCAAGTCCAAAAGCCCCAGAACTTGGTAATGGGGCAGGTGAGCAGGGATGTGAGGGCTCGGACGTGCACATCCCCACAGGACCTGCATTAAGAGCCGGGCTGTGCCGAGCAGAGGGGAGCAGGGTGAGATGTGTCTCCTTGTGCTTGCAGAGCCCTCCGCTTCTTTTCTTGCTCATATTCTGGAGCTGAGCCATTCACAATCTGTTAATAGGATATTAAAAAAAAAAAAAAAAAAAAAGAAGCTTGATTCATATTTAGCTTATCTTAAATTTCATTTGACCTGATTAAAGCCCTGCTCGTGCTGCCTGCCTGGCACATGGTTTATTCATTTCCCTGTGTTCTGCTGGGGCACGGCGTTGGCTTCGCTCTCCGTGGAGGGACAGCAAGGATGTTGCTGGGGGGCAGCACCCAGCCCCTTCCTGCACGGGGCTCAGGCCCTGCTCTCACTTTCTTTAGATCCTGCCCTGAGCCCTGCTTTGGTTCCCAGTGATCCGTGTGCTATATGGCAGGCGGGGAGCGAGGGGAGAGTGGGGCCAGAGGGGGCTGAGCGCAGCCAAATCTGCCCAGCAGCAGCTCCCCTGGGGGCATTTGATCTCACCCTGCTTCTGCAACCTGCTGGGCACGCAGAGCCATGCGGGGAGCCTCAGGGGGATGCCAACAGCTCTGTGCTGAGGGGGAATGCCATGAAATCTTTTTTTCTGGGACCTTCTTGAGCCTCCTCCTCTGTGGCTCTCAGGGTAGGACCCAGCATGGTGCAGCAATGTCAGCGCACTTTGAGCCTGCTCAAGGGGAGCCTGGTGGCACTCAGCTTCTGGCCCCACAGAGCCCAGGAGAGAGTGAGGGGGTGACAGGCAATGCCCTTGGCATGGGGGCTGCCTCCCCAAAACCACAGCTTGCCCAGAGCCTGTGCAGCAGGCAGAGCAGTCCCAGAGCAGCATCTCCAGCCCTATGCAGGCAGGTAGGGAATATTCTCCTTTTCCTTGAAGATGCTGGGAAAAGGAGGCTCAGGTGACCCTGCAGTGCATGTGAGGTTCATTTTGTGACGTGCAGGTGTCTGGCAGCCTGGGACCTGCCTCGTATGAATCCTGGCTCAGGAAATCTGCTCCACGCTGTAGCTCTCTGCAGCAGCCTGTGTGCTCCTGGCCACGCTGCTGCTGCTGCTCACGGTCCCCATCTCAACAATTTCACGTGGATGCTGACTTGTTTATTTTTTGCCACTGAAGCATGACGTGGGAAAATGCTTGCCGCTTCCTTAGGTGGATGATTTATGGCAAGGCAAAACAGGTTTGTAAGAGGCAGGGGCCCTGCGCTGCCTGACAAGCAGGGCTCGGCTCCGAGGTACAGCCCGTGTGAAGCAAGCAGGTAGGGATGCTCCACAAAGCCAGCAGAAGGAAACCTTTTCCCTTTGTGTTCTCCTTCCGCAGCCTCCTCCAAGCTTTGCAACCTGCCTGTCTGCCTAGTGTCGCCCAGGAGGTGCCAGGCACCTGTCCAAGGCTGGGCCAGCTCTCAGCACATCCCACACGGCTGCCTTGGCGTGGGTGGCAAGCGGCCGTTAAAACCCAGGAGAAGGAGCATTTTCTTGGTGCTGTTTTACTCCAGCACTCTGGTGTAACGTGCTGTAATGCCAGCCTGGGCTGCTGTAGATAGACCTGGAGCTCTTCCTACAGGATGCCCTGGGAGGTGGGAGTGCAGGGAAGGACCCTGGAAGCCCGATGGGTGCCGAGGATGAATGGCATGGGTTGCTGATCCTGTTTCTAAATGGCTTCTCTGGGGCTTGTGCTTCTTCTGCAGGAATATTTACACACACTGAGTGCCCCTTTGAGGGGCATTGGGCATGCCTGGAGCAGAACTGGGCGTTGCAGATGTCTTTGAGACTGCGGTGACTTAAACAAGCTCCATCGTTAGAGATGCGCGCTGTGCTCAGCCCTCTAACTGAACAACACAACTTGACCTGGGAGCATTAAGCCTGTGGGTGCACGGTGGAGAAAAAGGCACAGACGTGGGAATGGGTTAAATGAGCACAGGAAAGATGTTGGGTGCATCTCTCAGGTTGCTTCACTGCCTTGCCCCACTGGGGAGCTGAGTGCTGGTTGTGCTCCCCAGGCAGGAGACAGCCTGCAAGCAGCGAGAGCTTGTGCCCCTCTGCCAAAAAAATCCCACGGGGATGTGACCAGGGGAGGTTGCTCCAGGCTGCCCACGAAGGGAGCCGTTACCTCCTTCAAACAGGGAGGTGAAGGAGGAGAGAAACAAGCTGGATGAAAGCGGGGACTTTGCCAGCGCTGCCTTCTATTTATGATTTCACAAGGTCAACAATAATCCCCACAGCTACAAGCACATAAAAATTGATTCTTTCTTGAAAAGATTGATGGATTCTTGGTCAGGCCATTCTCTCTGATCTTGCTGCCCTCTGGACATTGCAGAAATTTATGAAGATGCTGCGCGTTCCCCTGCAGAGGACTAAATAGCTTCTCGAAAAGAGAGCAAATGCTTTCAGTTCAGACCTCGGGTCCTGGGCTGCTGCTGTAAATAAGAGCAAGGCTTCCTCCCCATGCAGCGAGTGAGCTGTGGGGCTTTTGTACCAAAGGTGAGCAGTCTTTGCTTTGCAGCCTGCTTGGCATGGGCCAGAGGTTGTGCCCTGCTCCATTTCTCCCCTGGGTGATGCCGGGGGACTGCTGATCCCAGCAGGGGACGTCACCTCCTGGCTTCTCCTCGCTGCTGCCCTGCTGGTGAGCTGCATGGACCCCTCAGGCCAAATTCTCCTTTGGTTTGTCCTGCACAGGTGCTTTCAGAGCAGAGAAGCAGGGACGAATGTTTCTGGAGTCTCCAGCTGCTCACCAGCGCTTCACAAACAAGATCATCCCGTGGGCCCGCGTGTCAGCTGGAAGCCTCCTTCAATCTGTGTATTAAAAATAACCAGCTTTAAAGCCACAGTGTTCGAAACCGCTTTGTTTTCCACAAGTGGCAGGAAGCTACCAAACAAAGCCCACTTATTTTTCACAGCTCCATCCCCACAGTTATTAAATCCTCGGCGCTATTGAATCCTGGAGAAGTTTGTGGGGCTGCGCGCAAGCAGCGCTCGCAAGCCATAATATCCCTGTGAGTAGTGTGTGCTCTTTGTGTCTCCTTCCTGGTTAAAAAGCAGCTTAGGTGTGCTCAGAAGGCATTTCTTTGAGTTCAGCTGCATATCTTCATCACAGTGAGCGTGTTATGTGAAATGCTGCCGTACAAAGGGCGATGCAGAACGGCGGGTTTGGGAGGTGAGGGGAGGGATGGTGGAGATGTGCCAGGAGAATCGATGCAGGGCTTTTTTTTTTTTTTAACAGCTATGCATGTGTATTGAACAAAGCCCTTTAAAAGACTTTCAGAAAGCAGTGGGCTCCCTCTTGTAATGTGCTGGGGTTTATCACAAGACGAGGATGTGTGGAATTGCTGAGGGCTGGGCGTAGAGAGCGCTCAGCATTCATCCTCGTGGCGTTTCTCCGAATTGCAGTGCGAGGGTTTGGCTCCTCAAAGAGACAAAGCTGCTGCTGGTGCCACTCACAGCCTGGGGAAGGTCCTGCACACCCAGCCCTGCTGCCCAGCTGTGCAGGGTTCCCTAAATCATGGTGTTTGTGCTGCCCTCAGGCATCCCTTGCATTGTGGCTAGAGGAATGTGTCCTACCTGCCCGGCAATGGGCTCAGCTGGCAGCAGGGGATGGGTGGGAAGAGGAGCCCACTTTCGGCACAGAAAGGAGCAGAGCAGCTCGAGAGGAGCAAGGTGAGAAATGAGGGAGCCTGGGCACAGGTGGCTGTGGTCTTTGTGTTTGGAGGTCAGGGTGGGAAACACTAATGCTGTGTTGATGTAGGTGTTGGAGCGGTGCTGCTTGGCACGGGGTGCCACGATGTCCCCAGCAGGCTGTCCTGCAGCAAGGGTCATCCTCTCCTGTCCCCAGGGACCCCACACGTGGGTGAAGGGGAGGCAGTTGTCTATCCCTTCCTCAACCCAAATTTCAGCCACTTGAAGCAGCACTGAGCTTTTTCCAGAAGGTCCTTGGAGCAGCGCTCACTCCGCAGCTGGTACCCGTATGGTTCCTCCAAGGACGGTGCCTTCACTCGTTTTCAAGCTCTGCAGGGCTGCAGAGTGTGGACACATCCCCATAGGTGCTGTGCTGCCCTGGGCACGGTGCTCAGCCCTTGGCATCCTGCCCCAGAGCCAGGCTGGACCAGCAGACGAGCTCCTTCCCGGCTGCCTTCATCCCCTGGTAGCCGTCCCGCTGCGCCTCTGCTCGTACAAAACAAAATCCTGCACAGATCCTTCAGAACAAAGCTGCTTCCCAGAGGGATTTTGATCAATGTCACACCCAGGCTGGTGATGTCTGCTCTGGATCCTGGTGTATCCCAGCACCCAAAATCCCACATTTCCATCTGCTGTCCGGGAGAGGTTCTTGCAGCAGTGGGCAGAGGTGGCGAAAGCTGCTCCATGCTCCCTGCCAGCCTTCAAACTGGCTCTTGGTCGCCGTTTAACCTCCTCCTCCTCCTTCCTATGGGTGGGTAAACAGAAAAGCTATTTTCTCCTTCACCTCCAGCCCTGGCTCCCTGCTCTGCGGCTGCCAGATGGCTGCGAGTGAAGGCTTCTGTGCCCGGCTCTCCTGCCAGCATGTCACGACCACTTGGCTGCGTACGGAGGAGATGCTGCTTCCATCCATCTCGAGTGCTTTGTACCGTCTGCAGCAGGAGCCCGCGGCTCGAGGTGCTGCCTGAGCAGGCTGTGTCCTTTGTCATCTGAAAATTAAAAGAAGAAAAAAGTGCCAAATCAAAGGCAACAAGGGTGTGTAAATGTGCTGCCCTCGTGCCATGAAGCCGGGGTGCCGCTCTGCAGCAGGGCTCTCTTTACCTTCCCCTTCACTTTTTCATGTTCCTTGGCCAGTGTTGAGAGCAGCCTGGCAGTTTTGAGCATTGGTTTTTCTCCTGGCTTTTTTTTTTCCAACAGCCGGAGCCCAGCTCTTGCTCTGCAAGCAGCAGAGGAGCTGGTTCGGTGCCATGGAGGGGTTAAAGGACATGTCCATGCTGATGTCCCAGCTTTAAGGAAAGCCAGGGATGCTACAGGAGGTATCTCTGGCTGTACACATGGTGATGGCTGGGACAACCCACAGGAGGTTAAATCCACATCCTAGCGTCTGCTCTGTTTTGGCGTTGCACATCCAGGAGCTGCACCAACGCTTCCTCCTTGCGGCCCCCATCAGGGCTTGGCACAGAGGCAGAGCCTGGTTTCAGCACCGCCGATCCCCTGAGATTTGTTTCTCATTGCTCAGCATAGAGGAAGAGGCCAGAAGGGGCCTGGGATGGACCCATCACGGGTGGGAAACCAAAACTCTGCTGGTGTCACAAGCAAAAGCTGAATCCGCTCCGCTGATTTCCCAGGTGAGACCTCTGCCAACATTTAAGAGGGATAAACGAGGTGACCTGGATAATTACGGGCCTGTCAGCTCTGCTTCGATCCCGCGCAGGCTGATCGAGTGGCTGACGTGGGAATTGATTAATAAAGAATTAAAAGCGAGTAACATCAGTAAATGAAAGTAACGGTGCTAATGTCTATCAACAGGTGTAGAGACGGTTGGCTTTGCAAAAGCAGCTCTTTGGTACAAAGCTGGCTGGGTTGGAGGGAGCGGGTGTTTGCGTACCCCTGGTTTTGGCCATGTCCCACCGCCCGTGGGGCTCTGTTGGCTCGGTCCAAGCCCAAAGTGGAGAGCAGCACCAGGAAAGCCAGGTGCTGTGTGTCTGGGCATCGGCAAACAGCAGGCAGGTGTCTGTGCCCCGTCCATCCCATCACTGCATGGCCCCCGGCTCCTTCTGGGCTCCTCCCAGCCGGCGAGGGGTGTCAGCATCCACGCAGGATCCGTCCCCGAGCTGGCTGCGGCGCTCGCCTCTTTTTTCCAGTTGCCATAGGAACAGACGAAGGCCTCTAAAGCATCGCGGTGGGGTGCACGTCTAGGTCATGCTGTGGAGCAGGCAACCATTTTATAGTGATAATAAATTCAGGGAATTGGGAATTTGGCCGAAGTAGCACGCAAGAAAAGGACTTGAAAAGGCAGAATGGAGATAAATGAACAAAAATAATTCCATGACAAATGGCCATACTCTGCGCCAGACCTAAATGAAATCCTTCGCCGGAGTTCAGGCAAGAGGGTATGGGAACACAGATTGTAAGGGATGATCTGTCCTCGGAGCATGAGGACAGAAAGGCAAAGGCAGCACCTTAAAGTGTTTAGGGACTATTGGATTTCAAAAACCTTCATTATCTCCAGTCCCCACTGCCTGGATGCGAATTGCTGCTGGCCAAGGATTTACCATCCCTGCGTCTGCGTGACAGGAGCAGGAGAGGCACCAAATCCTCGGAGAGGAGAGCTGGCCGAGCAGAGCTGGCCATTTGGAGGTCACTGAAAATCTTCTGGAAATGTGTGGACACGGAGGAGCTGCTGGGCTGGAGCAGCCACGGGGAGATCTGCGGATCCACTCCGGCATGGAGACCCTGAAGATCTCCTATAGCAACACAGGGATGGGGGGCTGGGCGCTTCCCCTGGATTTTGGGGAGCTTCTGGGTGGGCTGGTGTCAGCAGAAGGCTGATTTCAGGATCACTTGTCGCTGTGCTCATGTTCTCCTGCTGCGTGGTGTGAAGATCTGCTGCTCCAGCAGCTGAGGACACCGAGCCTGCTCAGGATCCCCTCCTGAACGTGGGTGAATTTATTTCATTTACTGCACAACCTATGCGCCGTGCAACGTCTTTCCTGCTCCTTTTCCTGTGCCTGGTGAAGGAAAAACAAACTCTTGGCCAAAATCCTCTCTGTCACCCGCCCAGAGCCTGTCCCCACGGTGTCTGCCCACCGGTGCCACGCGTGGAGTTCCTCCAAGAGTTTGCCAGCAGGAAAACACGTGGGAGATGGTGGCGGGTCCCGAGCTGGCATCCCTCGCTGCAGTGTCCTCATGTGCCCTACTGCCTTTGAGGGGGGTGAAAAGGGGGCGAAACCAGACAGATTGGGCAACCTCTGTGTTTTCCCAGCCCTGGGAGCGCTAACGAAGGCAGCCAGGCTGTGGATGCGTGCGGGCGAGCTGCTGTCACGGCGCAGCGAGCTTAACGAAGCCTGCGCGGACGCCTCCCTCCTGAGCCCCTGCTCTGTCCTTCCCCTAATTGCGCTGGGGTTTGAAACGCGACTTAAATCGCCGTGTCCTGTTGGCTTTGAGAAGCAGAATTTCTCATGCTGATTTAATCACCTCATTATGTCAAACAAGTTAGAGTTATTTTGAGGCTGGCTAATAGGTGCCAATTTATACCCCTTGGCAGCGCGGGGCTGTGCTCAACCCTACCACTTGTTTGTTGGCGAGACAAAGAAAGCCTGGAGCTGGCTGCTTTCTAGGGTAGACAGAGCTCACCCGGGACCTGGGGCATCTGTTGCTGGTGCTTTGCAACCCCTCTTCTTGCCACGGACTTTTTTTTTTTTTTTTTCCCCGATTGCTCCTTGTTTGGTTTAATGAGGTGGTGGTAGGAACTCAGAAATTACTGAGCTGGGACGTGGCCAGAGCTGGAGAGGGGCACTGAAATGAGGCACCACGCACGGCATGGCAGCTATCCTGTGTGGGCTCGGAGCATCTCCTCTCCCTGGGGATGGAGAGGGGATGAAGGCCAGCAGCATTTGATGAGGAGTAAGAAGGGGCTGGCTTGCAGGAGGCTGGGGTTGTCTCCTTGCTGGTTTGTGCAATGTCCTTTGGGCTGTGCCAGCTTCTAAAGCTCTGGGTTCACAGAAAAGCAGGATTTCATCCCAGCATCATTGGTTTTGCACATTTCCTTCCCGAGACCCCACTCTGCAGCCTGCTGAGGTCTGGGGGTTTGAGCCTGCTCCTTTTCCATTGCCTCCCTGCTTCCTCCCAGCCGGCTCAGCTTTGGGTATTTTGCTCTACCAACAAACTGGGGAGGGCAAACGAGGCAAGCCCCCGGGTGGGCTGCTTCCCTCCCCAGCCCCGCTGCAGCCCTAGGGAAGTTACAAAGAGCCAAGACTTGTCAGGGTGATAAATCTTGAGCTAATTCCTCCCTTGGGGCTTCCCTCTGTGGGAGCTGCAGACCCTCGAGCATCATCCTGCTCCATCCAAAATGACATTTGCTGGAGGCAGCTCAAGAGCTGGAGGAAGAGCCGGAGGCTGCTGGTGCTGAGGGCTGGCTCCTGGCACGCACGGTGCAGCACAGACTCATCCACAGCCTGAGCTGATCCTTTTTTTTTTTTTTTTTTTTTTCCCCCACTATGAAGGTCTGAACTGGAAGGAGATGCTCTGATGTTTGCTGCCCATCCTGGGGATGTGTTGGAATCCAAGGGTGGAGAATTCCAGGCGAGGCAGCTCTGCTGGCTGTGGGGGACCAGGGCAGGATGCGCCCCTTCCTCAGGTGTCAGATGAAAGCAGGGGCAGCCAGACCTGCTGCCCACAGGCTGGTGCTCCCCTCCTGCAGCCAGCCTGGCCAGAGGAAGGCAGATGTTGCTCGCAGAGGCCATCACTGAACAGTTTGGGTTGGAAGGGACCTTATAAAACACCTGGTTCCGACCCCCTGCCATGGGCAGAGATGCCACCCACCAGAGCAGGTTGCCCAAGGTGTTTTTAAATGAAGATTGTTTTAGGATTGCTCTCCAACAAGGGCTCAGATAGAGACCCAGAGCTGCTGACAGCTCCTCTGACCCCACAAATGGACAGACCAGGTTGCTGCCAGCCAGGGGATGTTTCCTGCCGCTGGCACCCAAGCCGTTTCCTTGGGATGGGGATGGGGATGGGGAAGGGGAAGGGATCTGTTTGCTCTGCTCCAGGTTTTGCTTTGTTCTTGAAAGCCTCTCCAGCTGCACAGAAAGCCTGCTGCTATTTTGAGGTCCCTCTCCTTCGCCGTCATCCCCAGAGGCTTCTAGCTGAGCAGCAGAATAGAAAACGACAGATTATTGCTGCATCTTGCCGAGCCTCTCTCCTCCACATAAAAGAAAGAGGGTCGATTTTGCTCAGGAGCGGGGCTGCATGTTTTGGAAGAGTCAGGGCAGGAGATGCCAGGAAGGAATCACGATTTTCCTACCCCGGCATCTTCCCAGGATGCTGCCCTTAGCCAGGGGAAAGCTGTAGGGCTGTGCCCCTGCCCTTCCTCTGAGCTGCCCCAGGTCCTGCCAAAATCCCAAATGGGTTTTTGGGCACTGCAGGTGCTTCCTACCGAATCCCAAAAGTCTGAGTGTCCTGGAGGGCAACGTGAGGGACTACGAGCACTGGGTGTAGATGGGGAAACCCTCCCTGTCCCCCTGGAGTCGGGGACTGGTGCTGGTGCTGCTGCGGGGCTGAGCAAGCCCTGAGCACCCCAGGCTCTGCCCAGCACCCTGAAAGCGAAGGCAGCAGCAAGGGGGCTCCCATCCCCTGCCCCTATTCCCATGACGGGCTGATGGATGGGAAGCAGCTGCCCCTTTTCCCACATTCATCTTGTAGGATGCCTACTGGGAGCATCCCGTGGGTGCTTCCCTACAGACGAGGCGTGATCCTGCCCTTTGGATGTGATGGGAGCCGTGGAGAGGGGACGCATTTGGTGGCTTCCCAGGGCAGGTGCTGCCACACGCCACGGCCACGTGTCCCCCAGCCCAAACCCACCCCGGGGGGAAAGGGTTTTAATCACGGTTTAAGTCAGTAAACCAGAAAGCCTGATTTAAATGATCACTTTCAATCTTGTTTCTCATTTGTACAATTTAATTATTTCCCGAACGCAATTCCTCTCGGTTGGCAACCATTAATCTGCAGTTTTCCTTCTTTTACACAACGTTTGGCAACACTTTTTTTTTTTAGCTAAACAGAGAAAACTATGTTTGCAAGTTTACTTAAGCAATTATCTGGCTTAATGTATATTTACGGGGATTCTTCATTTTTACTTTTTATGGTGTTATAATATAGGGAATGATGCATCGCGTTTTTATGAGCTGATTATTAATTTTGGACTCACAACTTGCGTCATGGCCTATTTGGATGGAAATCGGTTTTCAATTTAAAACACCTAAAAACCAGCATCAAAAATGTTTTTTATTAGTTAAATAAAACCATTTAAAATGTGCTAGCTATCGACAAAAATATAAGCTTATCTGAGCACGCATTTAAAGCTGATTCCCTAAACAAGATAAGTGCTATCTGCAACGAGGGAGCCGAGCTCTTTGTTCTGAATTTTCATATTCTGGATGGTTTCAAAATTAATGTATTACTTTGGTTTTACTTGCAGGTGGAAAAGGGAAAATGAGGTTTTCCATTTTATTCTCATCCCTAATTCCAGTGGCTTGGTTGGTGGGACTAAATCAGTGGGGAGTGTGGATGCAGAGTTGTTTTGTTGGTGGTTTTGGGGGCAGTGGTGCTGGCTGGGGCTGGCTGACGGCACCGCAACGCTCCTGGTGCTGAGCTGGAGCCTCCCAGCACCTCCCAGGTTTTGGCTTCTTCGCCGTGCCAACAGCCAGCACGTGCTGCTCGGTGTCTTTATGCAAGTCCCTTAAATGCCAGTGGTTTAAGTGGCAGCATGACATTTCTCGGTGTTTTTCAGGGAAGTGGGTAACCAGAAAATGGGCTGGGACTGGGAAGGATGTGCTGTGTGGGGACAGGGACCCACTCTGACGGGCATGTCCCCATTTGGGCAGCAGCAGCGGGTGTCACCGAGCTGCCTGGATGTGACCATGGACACGTGCAGGGCTGCCTGCCTCCCCAGGCACCAAATCCCTTCCCAGTGCACCGCCCTGCAAAACCAGGGGGCAAACACACAATCCCTTCCCTGGGCAGCCCTGGCAGAAGTAAAAGAAGCTGTGGCACCCAGCTGAGCTGTTTTGCAGCAAAATACCCCATTTCCAGGGACGGTCCTGGTGGAGAAACCCCTGGAAAGCTGCGTTTTGAGCAAAAGTGCCCTTTGTTTTGCCCGGAGCTGCAGCTGATGCTCCACTGCAGCCCCACTGGCTTTTCCCCTTGTGCACAAACCCAATATTACAGAGCAAGAGCTACAGCTGGTGGGCAGGCAGGCAGCTCTCCATCCCATAATCTCTCCCGACACCGAAATTATTATTATTTGCCTTGCCACGGCATCGAGTCCGGTCCATAACTTGTCTCTCTCCTTCCTAGCAAGGGTAATTTTTTCCTATTTGCAGGTCCTGTCTGACAGTAATTGGCCGCCGCTGCCTGGCTGCTGTTTTCGCTTTAACAATACCGCACCGAATAAATGGCCCCGTGTTGCTATCAGCAGCTTTCTGCACCCGGCGTGGGTTATTTTATCTCGTGGAAAGGAATTCTGCAGATGGCACAAAAAGCCGGACAGCGCTGCCCTACCAAAACCAGGGAATTATTAGCACCGAGCTAATGAAAACCTGCTGTCGGTGGGGAAGCTCTCAGCCTTTTGGAGAGCTCGGGCAGGTCTGTAGATTCCCTCCCAAAAGGCAGCAGAGCTGAGGAATTATTTGGCATTTCCAGGGTCTGCAGCTCCTCTGAGCACAGCGACCAAGGACCTGCACCGGTCCCCGTCTCATCCCGAGGCCGTCTGGGGAGCATCCTATGGGGCTGGGCAGAGATGCACCACCTGCCTTCATCCCTGAGCATCACTCAAAAAAACAAAAATAAAAAGGGAGAAAAAAAAAAAAATAATAAACCATTAAAAAAAAAATGCACCCAAATCCTTCACTCCGGCGCTTTCACGTCTCCAGCAATTGGCAACAGTTTAACGTGTATATATCACTAACACAGTTTTATGAGCTCCGGTCCCACTGGCATCATTTTTTTTAAAACCCTTTTCCAGTGTAATTGCTGTTTGTTTTGTCATTTCTCAGTGGACAATTACAGTTCAAAAACAAGAGAGCCTTTGAAGATCGCGAGCAGAGTCTGCGAGCTTCATTAACACGCTTTTAATACGCTGTGGAAACGCACTTGAACTTACCTGCCTGAGGCCTCAGACAGAAAAATCTGGCTTTGCAAAGCACCGATTATTTGATCTATTTAAAATACTTCCAGTATTAGCCTGGTCTCCTGGATACATTTCAACGTCAGCAGTTTGGGAGGCTGAAATAGCTCCTCTAGGTCATTCAAAAGAAAAAAGAAAAAGAAAAATCTTCTGCCATTCTCTAATTCCTAGGAACTGAAGCCTCGGCGTGGTGAATACCACTACTGTGAATGGCACGTGGCCTCTTTCTGACACCTTCTTGTGACCAGTTTTGGGAATAAAGCAATAGGAAGAATAGAAAGAGGTTTGGGTTCATGGCGCTTCCCCAGACGAGCAGGCAAGGCGCACCACCGAGCCTCTCAGGCACTTTGCAGACACTGAATTTGGTGTGACAAGTAAGAGGAGGTGTTTAAGGAAAAGGAAAAGGAAAAAAAAAAAAAAAGAAAAAGAGGTTTCCTGGATAGTTCAATTTCCTATTCCTAGTGTAGGAGAGAGTTTGTAGGAGAGTTTCCACCTGGGGGTGGAAACGTCTCCTCTCCTTTGCATTTGGTGGCTGGGTAGGGGCTGGCCAGGGGATGCCCACGGGCTGCAGCTGAGCAGCTCACGGGGGAAGCCCAGCTGTGAGTGATCCCCAAACCATTCCTCCCGTTTGCTTTTCATTTCGTTACCTTCCTTAAGCCCCGACTGACCCAGAGCAGGTCCCCGGCAATGCAGGCTCACCGGCGGCTGGCTGCGTGCACCTGGGGCTGCTCTGAATACACAACACGGGGCCAAGGGGAGCAGCCATGGGGCTGGGGGCTCTCAGCACCAGCCCTGGGGTGCTCCGATGCTGCTGAGCAGAATCAGGTCCCTCCTGGCAGAGCTGAGCAGCACGACCACTAAGAGGGACAATAGTTCTCTGTTTCTATCACTTATTAGGACAAAAATGTGCGCCCGAGGCATAGTTAGGTGGTTTATTGCTCATCAGCTCTTCTTAAGTCCATCATTAGTGAATAAATGTGTTTGCTGACAGCAGCTGGGGCTGCTGCAAGAGCCGGGCTGGGAAGCACCCGCAGGTACCCGGCCTCTGCCTCATCCTGTCCGGCTGTGTCCTGTCCTGCTTGTCCCATCCCTCCTCCTGCTGTGTGGCATCTGCTGATCCCATCCTGCTGATCCCATCCCACTGCAGCCCTTCCTGCTTTAATCCACCCCCCTGCATCCTATCCCACTGTTCCTATCCTGTTAATCACATCCTGCTGCATCCTGTCCCCCCCATCCCATCCCATCCCATCCCATCCCATCCCATCCCATCCCATCCCATCCCATCCCATCCCATCCCATCCCATCCCCCTGTCCACGCTGCCTGGGTGTTCCGGAGCTCAGAGGGAGCAGAGGTGCCCGGGGCTGGAGCAGGGCAGGCAGCAGCACCTCCCCAGGGTGCCGGGCTGTCTTGTTTTCCATTTCTGCAGGCAGAGCTGTTGAAAAATGCAGGAGATGCCCCAGGCAACCTGAACTCTGCATCAACAGTTTTAGCCCTGAGTTTCCCACTTGTTGTTGCTGTTTTCTTTAGCAGAGAAGAGATGTGCTTTTGGAGAGTAAATCTCCAGCAGAGATCGCACAGCTCTGCAAGCAGAGGAGCTGCCTCGGCGCTTTGGGTGCTTTGCCCTAGATTTTACAGCATTAATGTCCCACAGCCGCAGTGATTCCCCCAAAACCTTTCTCGAGGACAGGGCTTGGAAGCCGTTGAGCCCTGTGGTGTGGGCACTTGCTTTGGGCAATTTTTGTTGGGGTTTGGGCAGGGTTCAAGAGTGTGCAGCTCCTCCAGGGCTTGGTGGCAGGATGGATTTCTGAAAAGGCAGCAGGGGCTGTGCCTGTGTCAAACAAGTGCCTATTGCTTTTGTAAAACCATTTGTAGGAGGGGGAGATGACCATAACTTGGGAACCTTTTGTTCTAGCAACTCCAGACGTGGTCCCCAACATCATCCACCACTCCGCTGAGATCTAGAAAATGTCAGGATGCACTAAATACTCTAACAATGAGGTTTAAAGTAGAAAAATAAAAATAAAAAAATACAAAATAAAATGCCACAACCCTGTTCATGTTGTCACGCTGACCTCCAGCCCCCATGGGGTACTCAGAAGGCAAAAATTATTTGTAATAATGCTGCAGGCATGGCTCTGGACCTCTGTCCCAAGGCAAAGGGCTTTTCCCAAAGAAAATAAGACCTTTTTTTTCCTGCTGTGCCAACAGGGGCAATGCCCTGGAGCAGGGAGGGGTTTGTCCATGACCCCAGAGCAGTGGGGAGGAGCAGGGGGATGATGCACCCAGGACAACCTGGGAAAAGGGGGGTGCAGCAGCCTGCTGCTGTTCAGCCACCCTTTTAAACCTAAAAACGCCTCCTCCAGCCAGCCTGGTGAGGCTCAGGAGACTGTGTCTAACAGGGAGGCAAGCAGCCCTGGAATTATGGCGCAGTAATTGCTTGGTACTTAAAGTCCAGGTCTAGAAGATCTCCAAGTAATAACTCATCGGAAAGATATTGAGCTCTCATCACAAAGAGGAAATATGGTCTCTAAACAGGCAGCTAATGGCATGCCATTTATCTGATGGCAAATCAGCCACGTTCATTACTCTCTGCAGCACAGCCAGAAAGAGAAATACGGAATTAGCTGAGCCGGAGGAGAGCGGGAAGGAGGGAAAGATGCGTTTCCTTACGGCGCTTCTCCAAGGGCATCTCCTGGAACCTGTGCCAAGGGTGATGGCAGAGCGCTCCCTGAGCCCGAGAACACAGCTGGGGATGGCGAGGAGCAGGACAAGGGGTGCAGCTGGGGGCTCCAAGGGCTGGGAGGTGCTGGTGGGTGCCCCCTGCCCAGCTCTTCTCTGCCCCGAGACCCCAGGGGCTGAGGTGAGGGCTGCAGCTGCGAGCACCCGGGGAGCTGCCAGTGGCTGGGGAAGCCTCTTGGCGAGCATCTTCCTGCCCACGGGCAACAGAAACGCACTCCAGTACAATTTTCACACCATTCAGAGCTCTTCCTGAGAAAATCCCTAGCATTATTCAAGGAAACGCTAGGACTGGGGGAATTTTTATTGTTTTTGTTCCCCTCTGCCAGAAGTGCAGCTCTGGGAGCGAACAAAGACCAGATAGGCTTTTATCCGTTTCCAGCCCCTGCCAGTCGCCGTACCGAGGCTTTGAACGCCTTAGCGCTTCCTCTGCTTTATAGCTTCCTTCCACCCCACTTCTTCTGCTCTCTTCCAGGTATTTCTGGCAGAGGAAATGCCTTTCTGGCTGCCCCGGGCTGTGTCTAGGAGATGGGCAGCGCTGTCCAGCCCATGGGGTGCCCGCCTGGGTTGGGTTTGCAGCGATGCCAGGCTGAGCACCCCCAGCCACGGGGATGTGACCCCACATCTGTCATCCTTGATATAAACCTAAACCCCATCTCCTCCCTGCGTTTTGTAGGATCTGTGCTTTTCCCCTGCAGTCCTGAGTCAGACAGAAACATCAGAAGCAGACGGGGAGGAGGGGGCACCTGCAAAACATCCCAAAACCATCCATGGGGACAGACAGACAGCGGACACGTCCCCTTTTGCCTCGGGGTGACGCTCGGGGCTTGAGCAGAGCTGAGCTCACCGGGATGGTTGGGAACAATCCCTGCTCGTGCCACCAGCCCCTGCTCCCCCCACTCACGTAGCCCCCAGTGCAGCAGCCTCCCCAGGGCTTCGCAGCGCACCCGGGCCGTGCGCACCGAAAGGAAAAAAGCCTCGCTAATTATAGTTTGCATTTCTGTGCGCAGGAGAGCGAGGGCTTTCATGGAGAGAGGCTCCTTCATCAATTAATAATCCTTCGTCTCAGAGTTTCGGAGGAAGATGGGGAGAAAGTGGCAGAGGTTTTAATGCTTAATGTGCCTTTTCTAGGGAAACAGGGGCACGCGGTGGCCTTGGTGAGCGTGGCTGAGGCTGCTGTTGGTTTTGCCTCCTGTTTTCTGCTGGCCAAGGGGAAGTTACGAAGCCCTGAAATAACCTTGCTTTTTTTTTGGGGGGGGCTGCTTCAAAGAGCAGGGTTTCCTTTGAGCATTACTAAGAACGATCTAGAAACGATGCGCGATTATTTCCTCTTAGTCACCTACAGACTGCACCAGCCATCGCTCCGTGCTGGCCACCAGTCAAATATTTGTCACTTAATGGGACTCGAGATACAGCCACAGTCCTAAGCCACCACCATCGGGACCAGAACCAGTCCTCAGGACATCCCCACCTGGTCACAGAGGTGGGAACCCCTCCACCAGCTGACATTTGGGGCTGCCAAGGAGCCCCCCCGAGGCTTCAGCATCCCCCAGCAGAGCCCCCCCAGCTGTCACCCCCAGCTGAGCACCCCGCGGGGTGCCCAGCCTGGCGCTCATGCCATGCACACGCTGGGAACAGTCATTTGCGAAGTGTGTGCCAAGCCAGGAGCATCACGGATAAATCACTCATAACTGGAAGGCAGTAATAACAGGAGCCTCGGGGGAAATTTGCGCTGCTGAATAACGGATTCTTCTTCTTTTTTTTTTTTTTTTTTTTCTTCTTTTTCACTTGAAGTCACTTAACGAACCCTCATGCTGAAATCTTCAGAAAGACTCACCTTAGGGGGTATTGGAAAATATTGATAAATAGCACTTGGCACTTCTGAGGCTCTCAGCAAGTGGCACAAACACTGCTGCAGCACTCAGCCTGGATGCCTCCACGTTTCACTTCCCGTGGATCTCCCTGCCCGTGAGGAGCAGGCACAGACCGGAGGGATGCTGGCATCCCCCTGCACCCCTCACCACAGCCAGATCCCGGGGAAGGCACGGGTATCTCAGCAAAACGATGCCTCCCATCCCAAACTCGCCCAAGAAGCAATATATCAGCTGTAAAGCAGCTTCCGCACTTTATTTGCTGGTAATTTACAGCCCACACTGTGAGCCAGTGTAATATTTGCAAGCAATTAAACAGAGGCTGACTCAACAACAGCTACCTCGGGTCAGATTCTCAAGTGTTCATCGTTCATAATTAAACCCGAGTTTTCGACAGCAGCGGGGCCCGGGGCTGCCGCGCCGCCTTCCTCTGCCCCAGCAGTGGCTTTGGAGCTGGGGGCGAAGGAGGAATTTTTGGAGGGGGGAAACATCCTCCAGGAGCAGGGTCAAGGCTGGGGGAGCCAG
Organism: Anas platyrhynchos; assembly: GCF_047663525.1. Taxonomy (NCBI): domain Eukaryota; kingdom Metazoa; phylum Chordata; class Aves; order Anseriformes; family Anatidae; genus Anas; species Anas platyrhynchos. The sequence goes on along the minus strand of NC_092605.1, from coordinate 8,207,581 downwards.
CTCCACCCCAGGGCTCTGCTCCTGCCCTCCCGCTAGGTACGGGCACTGTCAGGTCTCGTTAGTGTCCGCTCTGCCCAGGAGAGGTGAGGAAAAAGGGTTTGACTCGGATGCACACCCCTTGCTTGGCTCAGATATAAATCCCTTGCCTGGCTCAGATGCACAGCCCTCTGTAAGACTCTCCCTGCACCAGGAGCTGCCGACCCTGCTGGGAACTGAGGTTGGGCTCTGGGTGCCTCAGGGAAACTGAGGCACGGCACTGATGGGGCTGATTGGCAGCACCGAGCAGAGCCCGGGGCTGTCTCCACACCATCCCAGGGTGTCACCCAATTTGGGTCTCTGCCAAACCCCCTCCAGCAGAGCACCCCCTGCCCATTGCACCCCCCTGATCTGTTTTTCAAACAGCCAAACACCCAAACAGCCCTGTTTGTACCCCTGCTGCTTACCCTCTGGGTTAGCAGTGTTTAGGAAAACGAGCTATTTACCACCTGCTTGATCCCACCGCCACTGGAAACAGCCCAGCAATGCCCTGGGTAGTGGGGAAGGCTGGAAAGGGAAGAAAGGGATGGGGACAGCACTGGGGTGACAGCTCTCCCCGCACAGGTGGGCAGCTGGGGGTTAATGGGGCTCAGGTGCTATAAAGGGGAGGGCTGGGGAGCAGCAGGGTTTGACATCTCCTGTGATGGTGCTGGGGAGGCAGAGCCAGGAGCTGCTCAGGGGCTTCCTCCTGGCCCTGCTCCGTGATGCTGAGCTGCCGGGGACTGTGGTCTGCAGCCACCGGTGTCCCCTGGCACCCAGAGGTACTGGTGGCACACGTTTCCTGCTGTCCCTGGGTACGTAGCCAGAGGCACCAGGGGTTGTGCCTGCTTCTTGGCTCTGGCTGAAAGCTGCTTCTTTCTTTTCAGCTGCTGAAATTGTCTTTTAGGGGATTTTGGGACCCAGGGAGGATGCGGTGGCCAAACCCAGTTTGTTTGCTGGTTTGGTGGCCAGGCTGGGATGGGGCTGGCAGGTGCCAACGGTGCTCTCCCCCCCCCCTCAAGGAGATGCTCTTCTCTGCTGTCTGGTGGCCCTGTTGTGCACAGCTGCTGGGATTTGGGGATAGGTTTTGGGGTGGGAGGCTTGGATTTGGGGTTATGGGGAGGTGGGGTGGGACCTGCTGTTGTTCAGCAACAAGGTATGGGGCTGAGCTCTGCGGCTGGGTGCTTGGGGTGCTTTTGGTGGGGGCTGCAGCCCCAAAACAGATACAGCAGCTCTGCTGTTGCCCTCTTGAAAGCCCCAGATGCCCCCTCCTGCCCTGTGCATGGGAGGCAGCAAACACAGCCCGAAACAGAGCTGCATGGCTCTAGCTCCTGGCCCCTGCCATAAATAAAATAAAATATAAAGGCATTTCACAGCCAGGGATAAAGTGCTGCAGTCAGTCACAGCAGCTGGGCAGGGACTCTGTGGCCAACAAAGCTCCCTCAGGTGCCCAGTGCCACCCCTCGAGGTGACCTGGTGCCACCCCTCCTTGGGACCTCTGCTTCCCAAAGGGCCCCTGGGGCATGGCACCTTGCCCAGCACTTTCATGTGATTAAAGGAAGCCGCCGGGCTACGTACTAGCTGCTGAATTATCAGTTTTGCCATAAACCATTATTCATTATCTGTGTTTCGCTGGGTAACCTGGGCCCTGCTGGAGAAGCGCCGTTTCTTCCGCAGTCAGCTGTATTTTAATAAGTTGCGGTGTGGGTAAAATATCCCCAGAGAAAATTCAAGCATCGTTCCGTTTATCAGCCATGCAAAGTTCAGAATAAAAATATTCCAAGGTGAGGTAATGTAGTGTGACACTGTGCGAGTTAATTTATAAAAGAATTAACTGTGTTTAGAGCAGTTAGAGGAAGAAGTTGCCTCCTCCAGCCAGCGTTGGAGCGGCCCTAAAATGAAATGGACTGGCAGAGAAACATTTCTTCCTTTGAAATGGACTGGCAGAGAAACATTTCTTCCCTGCAAAAGGGTTTTGTGCACATTCAGGTGCTAAAAGTGCAATAAGTGGACCCAGAGCTGCGGTGGGATTGAAGCTCCCTGGGCAGGCCAGTGCAGGAAAATGCTGGTGATAGGAAAATGTCATCAGCTGGAGCACTGCCACACTGCCTGGAGTGCCTGTGAGCGTTAATTAAGCAGTGTTAATGAGGGCCCTGGGATGATAGAGGCCAGCCAACTCCTTCCCATGCTGTGCCAGCAGGTGCTGAGCAGCCCAGGGCCATGGGAGGGTTTCTCCAGCTGCAGCTTGCAGCGATTTGGCCACCACGAACATCCCTCGTGCCCTGGGGTCCCCAGGCACATCCCGGTGCTGTGAGCGCATCAGGATGGGGAATCCGAGTAGGAAAGGCACGGCACGAGCCTTCATAGCCCCTGCTTTGGGGCTCGGTGCTGCCCTGATCCCGTACACCTGAGCTGCCACCTGGCCGCCAACCCCTTCGCTGATGCCAAGAGGCCCTCCAGGGCTGGTGCTCAAATCAATATTTGCAAGCAATTCCTTCCCCTTATCTAGCAGCTTTAGGCCCCGCTGCAAAAGAAGTGAGGAGTCTATTTAGCAGCTATTTTTCAATATAATGATTTATAATGGATCAAGAAAATTAAACTGCTGGAGGAAGAGAGCGCGAGTTCGGGTGCTCCGATGGCCTAATGAAGTCCCATCAAAGTTCCCGTTTGTTGTCAGCTATTAATTCAGTCCCCGATTCAGTCTCCAAATTACTTTCCCTGGAACTGAATCTAAATATGAAAATCAATTAAGAAGGGAACTAGTAGCTACATCTGGGAGAGGGGAGAGGAGGGAGGTATGATGACGAATCACCCAGGTCCTCTCGAGCATGCAAATTAACATTTAGAGTGTATTTTGAGGAAGGGGAGCTTGGAAACGCTGCTTCACAGAAACCACTAGATCAATTTTCCAAGCCTGAGTGCTTGAGATTCTTCAAAGTTACTGAAGGCTCTGTCTTGGGATAAAAATATAAAAAAGACAAGAAATCAATGCTGATAATTAATTTAACACAATCTATTCGTTCTCTCTTCTTCCAGTCAATGCGAAGAGAAAATCATACAGTAGCTGAATTTTACATTTCCACCGAGATTGTGCTGGGACAAAATGAATAAGCGATCATAAATTACTTCAAAAGCTCGGCTGTGTTGTTGGGAGTGGGGCTTTTTAATTAACTGGAGGGATTTGTCACCACTTCCCCCGCTGCCCCTGCGAGGGGAAGCGATTGCCATCAGACGTGCCTGGGCAGCCCAGCCTTGGGCAGACGATGTGACTGCAGACCAGAATCTGGATGAGCTTGAAGCTGGAAAACGTCAGTGCCTGTTCCCCAGCTCCCCTTTTTAGGGTGATTGTTTAGTTTTTAGCACTGATTTTGCTGGGTACCTGGTTTAATGTGTGAATGAGGCAACTCATGTCCCAGCTGGGATCTTGCATGAGTCATGCAAAGAGGATCCGGGTAGGTTTTTATGTGGAATTCCCCAAAATTTTGGGCTTTGTGGGGTCTCTAGATGGTGCTGGGCTTGGGCCCTGCAGCGGGGCGAGCAGGCACGGGCAGCGCGCAGAGAGGAGCTGCCTTTAATTATTCAGAGCTCATCTTCCCTCCTGTTAAAAACAAATGGGAAGTGGATGGATTTGGGTAATGAATCCCCGGTAGGGTACTTAGGTTTAAAGCAAAACCTGTCCAGTTAAATGTATCCTGTGGAAATGGATTTGATTGCTCTCATCTTCCAACTTCAATGTGGTGGCGGTGTTAGCATACTGCCAGGCGCACGGTCTGTGCGGGGAATATAAAAGGTAGAAAATAAGAGAGAAAACTCATCCCACAAAGGGGGCGCCTCCCTTTGTGCCTCCAGCCCTGGGTCTGGGCTGGAAGGAGCAGCCATCCCGCTGTCCCCTCCTGGGGAGGGGAACAAGGCCCTGCTGGATTGTCAGGGCTACTCAGGGCAGAGCTTGCTGCCGGGAGCAAGAGGATCTATGTTTTATTTTTTTCTCCTAGGGCAAAATCCTTACAGTTCTTTTCGGTGCAGTTTAGGGATGCTGGATTGTGCCTCTGGGTCCTGGCTCGTTGGTTAACTCGATCGTATCCAGGAGCAGTTAATACATAATACCAAAACCTAAAGCAGCTGGAGCCAAGTGCAGAGGACACCACTTGAGAACATGCAGAACCTTCCGAAATCCCCTCCCAGCAGCCGTCGGAGCACTTTGTCATTTAGCTCAGCGCCGAGCAGCCGTCTGTCTGCCCTGTGCGCTCACACGCAGGTTTCCAAGAGGGAGAAAAAAAGGGGGAAAAAAAAAAAAAAAAACCTTTGTAAGGATCCCAGCAGCGGGGAGCTGCTGCCAGCAGAGCCAGACACTTGCACCATGCTGGAAACAAACGACGTGCTGGGCAGCCGAGCCTGCTCGCTATTGAAAAGGAGAAAAAATTCATCCGGCGCTTTAGAGTAACGGATGGCTTCTGGAACAGCGAGGGCAGCCGAGGAAGGATTGCATTTATTATCCCTGTCATGTCTTTTATTAGCAAAGTTATATCACTGGCATTATTCTTTCTGCTTTCTCATTGTTTTCCCGCAACAGCCGCCACCTTTCCCTTCACTGTGTGGTGCGGTGGGGCTGGGCCAAGAGTTACAGCTTTTGGGGATGTGTGGGTATGGCACGGGGTGCTAAAAAGGGATGGTGGGCACATTCAGTCCCCTCCATCCCCAGGCTATCCCAAGGATGGGCACGTGGCATGGCCATGCTGCTCCCTGCAGGGTGCAGACAGCGCTGAGGCATTGCCTAAGCTGTCTCCTTCAGGCCTCTGCCATCCCAGAACAACCAGTGCTCCCAGCTCAGCAGCAGCCTGGGATGCCTGGGCAGGCTCTCGTGCCCCTCTGATCCCCACCAAAGTGCTGCCAGCCCCCCCAGCTCCAGGGGCAGGTCCTGCAGCTGCACCCAGCCTGGCTCCTGGCAGAACTGGGCCTGGCACTGGCTTTTATTTCCCCTCTCCCCCTTTCATGAACAATCTCCTCGCAGATGAGGTTCCTGCGATGGATATTGGCCACAATCCCAGTAGGGCAGGCGATCACGTTCAATTATTTTATTAGATGTGGCTCATTGCTGGGACTGCAGCTCGGTGCTGTGCCCACTCCCAGGTCCGGAGCTGCCTCTGTCCCGTGGACGGGCTGGGCCACCTGGCAGCTGCTTAAAATGAAAGGATTGCTATTTTTTTCTATCTTAAATATGATACAAATCTTAAATATGATACAAATGGCGGTCCATATCCAGGATCTCCCCAGCCCTGATTCATCCATTTCTCCTGCAGCAAGCAGCCCAGGAGGCTAGGACAAAGCAAACTTGCTTTATTGCCACCCTCAAATAAGCCTGAGCATCCTCTGAGGCCCTGCTACCCCTGTCTCACAGCTGAGGAAGGGAAAAGCCCCGATGGAGCGTGCAATCAAAGCCGGGAAGGGAGCACACGTAGTCCTTAGCGCTGCCCAGAGGCGAGCAGCACAGAGGAGGAGAAGGCGGCGATGAACACCCCCCGTAACGGTGTAAGCGTTACATGCCAGGCAGCACGGCACCCTGCAAGCTGCAGCATTTAATCAAAAAGACACTGTCAGCCCAAATCGCATCAGCAGGAGAGGCACCCAGGCTCGGCATCGTGGTGGCAGCAGCAGCTGCGGAGAAGGTGCCAGACTCAGCTTGGCACTCAGGACCCGAAATGCTCCTGTTTCGAGGGCTCGTGGTGACAGCAAGCCCTGGGCACAGCCAGCTCTGCTTGCTCCTTGCAGCCTGGGCATGGACATGTGAAGGTTTTCCTGCTGGTGTTGTCTTGGCTCAAGTTTTGGCAGGTTGGTTCCTACTGATTTTTGGGGTCGGTGCTTAAGTGTTTCAACCAGGGGTGCTTGGAGTGAGGCAAGCCCTGGAGCCGGGCTGGGTCAGCTTGGTCAGCTTCCTTCTCATGCCACTGAAGGTGACACCTCTGGGACTTGTCCCCAGGTGGTGCTGTGGCGGGGGAAGAGTTATTTGCACGCAGAAAAGCTTCTAAAATGAGATGCAGAAAGCTTTGGCACAGCCATGGGATGCACCCCACAGGTGCAGGGAAGGAAGGATCCCTGCTAAAGCCCAGGGGGTGGCTGGTGACACTCCTGTCACAGCCCCTGGCTGGGACCCACAGCTCCCTGTCCCCAGGGTGACGGTGCCACCACTCCTGGCTGTTGCCCACAGCCCTCGCCCTGCCCTTCAGTGCCTCGCCCTTTCACTCCGCAAAGCTTCTCCCTTCTGGGGTCAAAATTGCTCATCCCTCCCCTGCCTGCTGGCTCTGTAAGAGGAAAATCGGCTGCTGGCTCAAGTGGCAAGTGCTAATGGAGCGAGAGGTTTTATTTGCCATCAGGGTCAGGCAGGGAGTGCTGCCTGTGCAGATCATTATCGGTGCATAAAGATGCCACGTGTGTCACCTCCCTGGCCAGCAAGGCTCCGCAGCTCCCTCCCGTTCTGCTCCCCTTTGAGCTCGTTGCTTTCTAGAGCTCCTGGGAATGGGAGGCATGGGAGGTGAGGAGGAGGAAGAGAAAAGGGCTCCGAGGCAGGGGAAGGGCGGCAGTGCGAGGGCTGCCTGATCCAGAACAAATGCCAGGGGCTGTGAGTGTTAACTTGTGCTGTTTTTTAATGCTTTTGCAGTCTTTGAACTTGTGGTTGCCCCCTTCAAAGGGTCCAACAGCCCCTTGGGGAGGGGATTCGGGGAGCTGGGGTGCGATGGATGCTGCAGGTGGGTAAGTCCCAATTCTGTCCCCATCACACCTCCCCTCTGCCCCAGGTCGTTGTATTCTCACACACGGACACTTGCACACCAGGACTTTTATTCCCAAAATGCCTGGGCATGGCAAGGAGCCCGGGTGGCTCACAGCACCCACCACAACCAAGCCACTTGGCATGGTGGAGGCAGAGAGGAGCAACCTCTCAGCCATTCACACCTCCATGAAAGAGCCCCACAAGCACCAAAATAAGAAATCTGTCCCGTTAATGATGGCAGGTAGTGGTCATGTTTGTTCAGCTGTGCCTGTATCCACAGGTACCCCACAAAAGCATCGAGGGAGCACACATCCTGCCTGTGGTTGTGAACCTGCAGCTCCAGCACTGCGGGCACCCAGGGGCTGGCAGGATCCAGCACACCCCAGCAGCCCCCCCTCTGCCCCAGCACAGCAGTTTTCCTGCTTTCTGCCTTGGATTAACTCTGCAAATGTACATAAACACTGCGAGTCTGTGACCCTGCTAAGCATGTGTGTAGGGTGGGGTATATATCCTGCAACTTAGCCAGGGATTCTTACTTATCCCACTATAATTGCGTGTGTGTGTGTGTATTTGTGTGTGCATAGATAGATTTGCGAGTTGATATCCATCAATGCGCTGGAGAAAAGTGTATTTTTTCATGTAGGGAAACTGAGGCACGGGGAGGCTGGCTTGCACTTGGAGTCCCTGGGTGCAGAAACAAAGCTGCTGAGATTTTATTCGACTTGCCCCAGCAAAGGGACGAGCCCCTGTGGCCACCTTGGTGCCAGCCCTGCCTGCTCGGCCGCTCCAGCCGGGCTCTGCAGACCCTCGGATCTCAGTGCACAAAACCACACCGGGCTCGGGGCAGCAGCTCGGTGCCCAGGGGGTCACTCCTCTCTGATTGTGCCTTGGTGCCATTGACAGAGGATGTGTTCATTAAGCCCATCTAATCTTTATTTCTGGGACCATTTGCAAGCAGCTGCTCTTTGGCAGTTCGTTCCCTGCTTCGGCTCATCTCTTTTGTCAGGTGCAGCGTGAGTTCAATTGTGCAGAGCGAGCTGCTCGCACGCAGGGAGTGAGGGTTTCTTTATGTGCCAGGTACATTTCCTTGTCCAATATTGTTTGGAAAAGGATTTCTCCTCCAAATGAGATCCGCATGGGCCCTTGTGGGGACAGAAGGTACCGGTGTGAACTGGGACCGGGGAGGGTTTTGTTTGGTTTTCTGCTGCTTCCTTTATTTCTGCCAGGAATGAAAGCAGCAGCATCGCAGCCACAAAGGCAGCGGTTTCTTGGAGAAGAGCCAGGCTGGTTTGACACTATGTTCCCCCGAATGACAAGAATCAAAAGAAAAAAAAAATTCCAGCAGCCACCACTCTTGCTCCTGCTTCGCTAATCCAACAGCTGAGGGTTTATTTGTACTGACTAAGCTGAAGTGAGCAACTTAATTCCCTTTTAATTCTCTTCAGAAGGCCTCAGAAAGCTTAATAGCTGTTTTCTTGCATGAAATTAGCTCAGATTCGGCCCCCAGCTCTCCTGGGCTCTGTGGCCTTGGTGGTTGGGTTGTTTTTTTTATTACCCCTTCCCAATAAGTGTCACAATTTGAGTCCAGGAGTGAGGATAATGAAGCTGCTGGTGAGCTGTCCCCTTCGTCCCTGGCTGTGGGGACAGCCTGGGGGTGGCCTTGCTCTGTCCCTGGGTGTGGTGGTGAGGAGCTGTCACCCTGCCATGGGACCACCCTGGCATTGGGCAGTCAGGGCTCAGCCCAGCGCGTCCCTTTGGGGCCTTCCCCAATGCTCACATCTCTAAAAGCTGCCTCTGGGTGTTTGTTATCACTGACCACAAGGTTTGTCACAGGGATGGCAAAGGTGCTCAGCGATGGCTCTTCTCTGAAGCCACCGAGCCCTGCCCCAAGACACTTGGGGGGAAAAAAAATATCCTCGGGAACTCCTCAGGAAGCCTGGCAAAGCATCCTGCTATATCATTCTGGGTTACTGCAGCCCACCCATTCCCCATCCTGCCCTGGTGGACGTGAGGAAATCTTTGCCTACAGGAGCACCTTGAATAAATGGATTAAAAAAAGTGAAAATCTCATCTTTAATCAGCATGGACTTTTGGATTGATTTATGGGTTTCTATTGCAGAGCAGGGACTGCTCTGCTACGTGTTGAATGACACTTGTAAGAATAGAAATGGGCTTGGAAATTGCTTTTTTTTTTTTCTATTTTTTGTGTTAGAGGAATGTCAGAGCACACGTGGCTGGGTGTCGGGGTGGTGGAATCAGGGAGTCCCCAAATTCATTGAGGAAGGTTAGCAGGAGAATGGGGCTTTTACTCTCCTGTAATATTTAATATCTGTCATGTGAACTTTAACCTACAACTACAGATATCTAATTTGGAATTTGTTGCTTTTTTTTTTTTTTTTTTTAAACTAGAAAATGATAGTTACAGGAGATATTTGCAGGGAGAAGGCCTGTTTTTTAGTGAGGGAAGCTGGGGAGTATTTCCAACTTTGCCTACATCGTTCGTTGCTGGTGCAAAATTGCTTTTCATTTGGAGCTGAAGCTGATGTGCTGCCTTGAAGTGAAAAACCAAATTACTCCCTGGGCTCGGTGAGCAGCTCCCTGGGGCAGTGGCTGTGCCAGGGGGGCTGTGGAGGCAGGACGGGGAGGCTGGGGTGGAGGAGCTGCCTGGAGGTCACCCACTGCCCCCAGGAGCACCCCCCCGTCCCTTGGGAGAGCACCGCAGTCACTCCCTGTGCTCAGGGCGAAGCCTCCTGCAATGGTGCAGCCCAGGATGTGGCCAAAATTGGGAAGGAAAGGATGCTATTTATTAGGGAGACACTAAACAAGCAGGTGGGTTTGTGGCTTTGGGGGGAGCTCAGCCAAGCTCGTGGCCCTGCTGCTCAGAGCACCATGCCCTGTGCCAACCTGCAGACCCCTCGCTGCCCCGAAATCATCCTTTTGGCATGCCACCGAGCTGCCAGTGGCAATTCCTCCCAAGGCACTGACCCATTTCTCTCTGCTGTTCCCCCACAAGGCTTCCAGCAGCCCGGGCAGCCACTGCCTCCCTGCCGAGAGTCTGCTGAGCCCCCAGCAATGAAGCTCAGGGCCTGGGACCTCCCCCCACCTCCTGCAGCCCCCCCGGGCCCCCAGCGATGCCCAAGGCCTTGGCCAAGGGCTGTTGGCCCCGAGGGATGCGGGGGAAGGTGGCGAGCCCAGAGCCAGCCTTCAGTGACACCTAGTGGCAGCGGGGACACCCCCAGCACTGGCTCAGGGTGACGAGGCTTTTTTTTATTATCCCCTAAGGGTTTAAAATTCATCTGCACAGCTTTGTGGGTTATGGCTCCGCATCCCTCCTCCGACAGACAGGAGGGCGTCTGCATGGGTGGGCGCAGGTGGGTTTCGGAGCATCCCACTTGTGACTTCAATCACAAAGTCTTTTTTTTTTTTTTGCTATTTTGCACCTAAAGAGAGGAAGTTTTGGCAGGACAGGCTAGCTGGGTTCAGCTTTGATCTGCTCAGCTCCTTGAGTGAAGAGATCAAAAGGGAAAGGGAAAAGGAGGCAGCAGCAGGTGAAGGGGTGTTGATGCTGCAGGATGCATGCAGTTGGGTTTTCTCCTCCTGGAGTGGATGGTACACCACCTGGCCTCAATGCATGACAAGGACAAGAGGCGATGCCGACCTGTACCTGCAAATGCCACCAGCAAAACCTGAGCTGGTGCAGCCACCCAGCCCCATCCATCCCTTAGCACTGCCCCCACGGGAAGGGATTCTCAGGCTGGGGCTGAGCCTTGGTGCCTGGAAAGGTTTTACCTCCTCCACCAAAAAAAAAAAAAAAAAAAAAAAAGCCAAATCTGGTTGACTTTGTTGCAGTGGAAATGGTTTTACAGGGGTTATTTATTTATTTTTAGCAACAGGGATCTGAACTTCCCTCCTGAGGTGACACAACGCCCAGCTCGGCCTCCATGCTGCTGAGAATTGCTGTTGCTGTAACAGGAGTGGATATAAATCTCACAGATATTTTTTTTTTCTTCCTTTCAAATGTCCTTATTGCTGCCCAGAGTGGTGTGCACACAGGGAAGGAGCTCCTTTGCTCCCTCACACTAGAGATGTGGTTGGTTTGCAGGCCTCAGACAGGAACGTGTGGTGTGAATGTCCCAATCCTGGCTCAACAGCAGGAGGAGCACGGCGTGAGCAGCCTGTTGTGACTTTGTGCTGGAATTACCTGGAGGTGAAACTCCCCGAGGAGCTGGGACCCTCCCCAAGTAGCCCAGAAGCTCTTGCCCCATGCTCCTGTGTCCCCATTTGAGGGGATGAAGGGCCTGCAGTGGCTGTCCCCCCCAAAAAAAAACCTGACAGAGCACTGCTGTCCCATGCACAGTGTCCGAGGGCGTGCTGCCATCCCAAGCGATGTGGTTTTTTGGATAAACCTTATCCAGCACAGCACGGCACAGATGCTGCTGGAGATTGTGTGACCGTAACCCAGCCTGGCACTGGCATCGCTGGAAGGGCTTAGCGTGAAGAGAACAGTTCTCCCCATGTCTGCAGGTGTTGTAGCTTTCAGTGCTAATTCTTGCGTGTTTTAATTCATCCATAACCAATATAATCTTCAAAGCTTAAATACATCTTGGTGCGATGCTTCCATTGTCATTCCCTTTTTCCTTTGAACTCCTGCGAGGAAGCCTCTGAGACCCCACAGCTATTGCTTTGTGTTTGCTTTTAATCAGCTTGCGTTTCTTCTGAAAAACAAACAATACCACAACGGTTTCTCCTTGGAAACTTCCACGCGTTTCCAAGAAGAAGAGAGCGTGAAAGCATGATTTGTTAATTGCTGAATTCCTTTCCTTGATGTCTTCCTTTCTTGTTATCTGTTCCGAGGCAAAGGGAACGGCTCGCTTAATTTAGTGGGGGAATCAGAGGGTGCATGTGTAAGTGGAAGCATGGTGACAGCATCACATTGGTGTGATGCAAGGGATGTCACCGGGATGTCCCCACAGGTGCTGGCCCAGCCGGGTGAAGCTGCAGCCCCTGCCCCAGCCCGATGCCCAGCGCAGCCACAGCGCCTGTAGGGAAAAGCAGTGAGTTTGGGATCGTTTTTCTGCTTCTCATCTTTGCTCCCTGCTGGAGCTGATTTATTCCTGCAGCCTGCACAGCTACATCCAAGCGGGGCATGTTTCGCCTTTGTGCTACAGGAGATCGCTGTAAATTATTAGCTTCTTTGTGTCAGCCGGAGCCCGACGCAGCCCATAAAACTTTCTGGCCATGTTATTGCGCTGGAGCATGGCACCGGGCTGCTGGCAGCAAGCTGCCCAGGGGAGAGGTTGCCAGCTCAAAGGATGCGTTATTCTCCAGCATGTCCCCATCCTTGTCCCCAGGATCGCCCACAGGCTCTGTGAGCACGTCTTTCTAGCACAGTGCAGCCTCAAAGGGGAGAGACCTGTCCCGGCTGCCGACCCCTTCCCAAACAGCCTCCAACCTGTTCCAGCTCTGCAGGGGCCATGCCCACCCCTCCCGTGCCAAAGCACCCTGCAGCGCATGCTTGACGCTTGCAGCTGGAAGAATTGTTGTTGTTCTTATTATTATTTATTAATGATTATCTCTGAGCATAGAATCGCTGAGATTAAAATTCAGAGGTCTCTGGGCGAGATCACAGCCTGTTCGATATATATTATCAGTAAGTGGTGTGCGCACAAGGGTGGGGTGGGGAGAGAAGGGGATCTCACGAGAGCCACAAAAACCGGACTTTTAATTTAAAACTATCCTTCACTGACTTGTGCATCTCTCCTGCAAGCCTATATTTTATTTCCCCCTGTGCAGCAGTAATCAGAAGGTAACAAGGGAGAAGGGGAAGCGGATTATCTTCCAGCTCTATCTGGCTGATTTCAGGGCTGTAAATTATAGATATATATGGTACAAAGGAGTGCTGGGATATTAATTTCTGTTGTTGAAAATCACAGACCCTCTGCTTTAATTTACTGCTAAATAATAAATGACATTGTAAGATACTCAGCAAAGATAAAGATGCCCCAGTAAATCAAAGAGCTCATAAGCACTTACGGATCAGTCTATCTTGTATGTGTACTTAAGTGGTTTATATTGTTCTCACAAAGCAGAAATAAGCAGGCGTTTAACTGATGTTATCTGCCAAAATAAAGGATGAACCTGTGAATCAAACAGTTTCCTGCAAATCACCATTTGCATTTGCAGAATTAAATGGAAAGTGGTGCTTCAGGGATTCTAAAAGGCTCTTAGCACCAAACCTGCCCCGCTGGAGGCAGTGGATGATGCTGGCATGGAGAACAGCTGGGAAGTTTGGTAGGGTTTGCCTGCACCTCACCAGAGAGGAATGCCATGTGCTTTTTAGAGTCACTTTGGCCAGCTCTTGCCCTTCCAGCGCTTGTTCCTATACTCCATCTCCTGGCTCCAGATGTGTTTTTTTCTCTCCTCCCCGGATCCACTCGTACCATGCAGTAGAACACAATGGCAGAGCTGATAAGGATCCCATGGGAGAAGCTGGAGCTCCTAGGCGGCCACGAGATGGATGCTGGGCTCATGCACAGCCTTGAGGAGCTGGGCAGGCAATGTTCCCAGCCTGACAGGCTCCAGCCATCTGCAGTAAACTGGACAAATTCTGACTGAACGCAACAGAAAGAGATCTCAAAGGGCAGCTGCATGTCCAGGCACAGGGTTGGGGAACCTGGCTGGGGTGTCCTTGTGTGCTGTGAGCTGGGACAAGTGTTCCAGAGTATTTCTAAGGTATTTCAGAGTGGGGCTACCACAGCAGCAAATTAAGGGGGATTAGCACGGTCCTTCCTGGGCTGGCCCCAGCTAACATACGTTTATGAGGTGCCTGGCCTTCCTGCTGCTATCCTGCCAAGCCAGGGGCCAGGCGTGGTTAAGGCCGGTTGTTATCCCTGACGTCTGTCAGCCCACGGAGCTGATTGTGTCCCCCTGGCTTGGTGGGGATGCTGGGTGAGTAACTGCTGGTGTTGGCCTCCTGCCCTACAGATGCCCCTGCAGCCAGGAAATGTCATCTTTGCAATCCAGATGTGCTTCTTGAAGGCATTGGCACCCCACAGCCCCTCGTGGCCTGGGTCTGTACCTCACAGATGTGCTGGTTGAGCAGTGGGGAGGAATTTCCATCCCACTTCAGGGTTTGTTTCAGCTCCTTGAAGAGCTGCAGTTTTGCACATTAATTTACACAACGCATCACTTTGCCTGGCCACCACACCGCCTGCCCTGGTGGTTATCATTGCAGGGCACGTGGGCAGCTGGGTTTGTCAGAGTGAGCACGCAAACAGTGCTGCTGGCAGGTTGATAGCAGGAAAAGCCTCCAGCTGGGGACAGTGACAAGTGGCTGAGAGAGAAAACATCTCTCTCCAGCACAGCTGGATTTGGACAAGGATGTTTCTCTGTGAGCAAGGGTGTTCAATAGCAAGCCATTAGGTTCAGAAACCTTTGTGTCCTTCTCTGAGGCTGGGGATTGGGAGCAGAGGATCTGCTGCTGGGAGGAATTCTAGAAACAGCTGACATTTGTACATGCTGGATGGTGGCTTCCAAATGCTGGAAACCTGCTCCCAAAGAGGCCAGAAAGCATTGAGTCTCTGCTTGCAGGTGCCCCATGCTCCTTGCTGCAGAGCTGATGACTGCGTGTCCCATGGTACATCCTGCATCAGGGCAGGGGAGCAGTCACCGTGGACAATGGTCCCTGTTCCCAGGAGTTGCACTGCTGTTCTCTGTCCCCGCTCACTGTGCTGCAGCAGTGACTCCAAACGAGGAGGATCCGACCCAGGCTCCTGCTATTTTGTTTTGCTAATGCTGTTGAAAGACAGGACAGCTCCAATTTGCCCGGAGCTGCTCAGTTACAACATGGCACTGCAGGGAAGGTCTATACTGAAAACCATGTTTGACAGTGAAAACGTTTTGCTGGAGCACAGCATGAGAAAAACAAATTACTATGGCATAAACGAGCAAATCCATCATCAGAGGGGGAAGAGGAGGAGAGAATTGGTTTAAGGATCCACGTATGAGACTGTGACAGTAATCATATAACGGCCCTTTAAATGTCAAGGGGGATGAACGCGGTTTAATAGCAACAGAAATGCTGCCAAGCTGGGCGGCGTGTAACAGAGCAGATGGATAGATAGATCTACTTATTATCTACTCCCTGGAAAAAAAAAGGAGAAGAAGATAATTCAGGTTTATGCTTGATCTAGTGTGTAAATCTCAGAAAGGTAATGCTTTCTTTTACCAAAAGGAAAAAAAAAAAAAAAATAGTTTGTTTTCAGACCCAGACAGCACGGGTTCAGCTGTACAAATGAGATGTATAACATTTAAAGCTGGCTGCAACCCTGGCAGTATTATATCGAGGAAAAATGAAAGTACGGGGGCGTGGGAGCTGTCGGTCAGAGCTGGGTGGCACTGTGCCTTATTCAGCAGTGTTAAGAGTAAGAGGAAAGAAAAGGAGGTGGTGTGCCTCTGCTCTCAAGTTCTGCACACATGTGCCCCTGTGCTGTCCTGATGCAGGATGGAGAGGGAAGGAGGTGCCTGTCTGGAACAGGGTGTCCAGCTGCATCCTCCCAGTGCCAAGGTGCTTGTCCCTTCTGAAAGGCCAAGTTGCATTTTTAAATAATTAAAATGAAATCTGCCAAACTGACTCCCATTTTTTCTGTCTTCACATCCGTCCGCACCACTGCATGTGTATCAGGGTGTACTCAGTCCCACAATGTTAAGCAGGTTGTGGGGAGCTCAGAGACCCTTTGACGTGGTTGGAGAAGCCCCTTTCTGCTATGAGGGTGCCGGGCTGCCAGCCTGCCCAGCACAGCCACCGCACAGAGGGACAGAGAGGTTTGGGGTCCGGCCTCTGACAGCCTGCCTGCTGTCCACCTCTTCCACCACACTCTGGACACCTTCTGGTATTGTTACAGAGTTGTACTCTGAGTGGAAGGAAGAATAAAAAAAAAAAAAAAAAAAAACAACACTGAGCATTGCCTCACCCCATACTAAACAAGCAACAGATGAAAAGCTGGGCCATGTGGGGAGAGAGGTCAACATCCCTGGGCTTGTGACCACTGTTCAAAGGGCAGAAGGTAAGGGCTTGGCACCCTGAAAAAGGGGACGCAGGCTATGCAAACCGAGCTCCCCAAATCTGTGGATATTCATGTTTCCATTTGTCCTTTTGCGTGGCAATTGTGTGTGTCCAAAACAAGGGCTCTCATTTCACAAGGACAGAAAAGACTTTTCTTGGTACTTGTGAAGCAGTCTGAGCATGTATTTACAAACACCAGAAGAAAGACATGAGCGGATGAACAGTTTATTGCACAGAGCAGCTCTGTGAGCGTACAGACAGCATGGCACGGGATATAGGGCCACTAACGAGAGCCTAAAGGTTGATTTCCCTGCTCTGTCAGCGGGTCGGGTCAGGCTGCCAGGGCTCTGCAGCAACCTGAAGGCGAGGGTTTGTGAGCAGTGTGGAGCTCGGCTTTGCAAGCTGCTCCTTCCACCCAGGTCCAACATGCATCATTTAGATCTGTGTCTATATTTTATAAAAGGTCTGCTAAAATGTGTTATTGCAGAAATAAAACTAAGCGCTTATTCATTTTTAATCAGTCATCGGGGAGAAAGCCCTTGCATGCTTGTTGTGGTGTTTTCCTTCTGTTGGGCTGTTTGTACCGAGATGTCTTGGAGGGAAATCTGTGATTAAATTACATGACTGAGATACCTTCATTCATGCTGAAAAGCCTCTCACTTAGCCATGAGCGGAGCTGTCAAAGCCACTGAAAGCGGAGCACAATTCACCGTGAATAGGGGGCGTCGGAAACCATAAAGAGCAAATTAGAGCTAAATACTGATTTACTCCACATTAACTCCAACCCCAGCTCCGAGCAAATCCAGCCTCCAAACACTCCATACAGAGAGATTTAATGCTTATGTGCCTGTTTTTTGGAAAAAAACAAGACTGAAAACGGGTGCTTTCCTAGAATACACCTTTTATTTTTGTTTTATTTTCTGGACCACGTCGCATTTCCTGTTCTCCGTGCGATTTTCCTGGCTGGGGCCTAGCTCGGGCCTGGCGGCGCCGCGCGTTGCCATGGCAACGCCGGGCCGTTTGCAGGAAGCCGCCCCTTGAAGGCAGGCCTTGGAGGCCGGAAGTGCTCCCCCGAGGCGCTCTGGGCTCCTCCTCGTCTCGCTGCTCTTCCTGCTTCCGGTGGGGAGGGGGGCCGCGTGGTGGAGGGGGCGGGGGGGGGGTTTATAGGGCCTGGGGGTGGTCATGGGGCGCTGAGGGTGGTTATGGGGCCTGAGGGGGTCGTACTGGTGATGGGGGCTGGTTATGGGGGGGTGCTGAGGGGGAGGTGGGGGCCTGGGGGGGTTATACTGGGGCTGGGGGTTAGGTTCTGGGGGGCTGGGGGTGATTTATGGGGGGCTGAGGGGGAGGTAGGCGGTGGAGGGGGGTTGTCCTGGGTCTGGGAGTGAGGTTGTGGGGGTCTGGGGGTGGTTTATGGGGCCTGAGGGGGTCGGGCTGGGGGCTGGTTACGGGAGACTGAGAGGGAGGTGGAGGCGGGGGGTGCTTTGGGGGGGGCTGGGAGGCTTATATAGGAGGTCTGGGATCAGCAGTTGGTGGGCTGGGGGCATATGGGGGCTGTGGCAGGGCTGGGGGGGTCGTACTGGGGCTGGGGGTTGGTTATGGAGAACTGGGGGTGGGGGGAAGATGGGGGAGGGCTTGGGGGCTATGTGGGGGGTTGGGGTTCAGGGTATGCAGAGCTGGGGGGGTCATTGGGGTTTGGGGATGGCAGTGGGGGCTGGGGGAAAGATGAGGGATTATGTTGAGGCTGGGGGTCAGAGAGTGGGGGGCTGGAAGGGGTGGGGGCTCAGGCAGCTTCTCCCTGAGCTCTGTGTGTTGCAGGATCCGTGCTGGGGGGCAGCTCCTGAGGAGCCACAGCCTCGAGTTGTGATCGAAGGTCTCTGAGTCTGCGTGGGATGCCCGTGTCCCTCAGGTGAGCGGGATTCAGGCCCGTGCTGTCCACAGGTGGGCTGGGGTCTGCGGGTTGGTGTGGTGGGGCTTGGGGCCGACCGCTGGCGGCTGCCTCTCAGCCCGTGCCTGCCGGCCTGCCCCGTGCCCCAGATCAACCCCCCGCGGGCTCCCCGCCGGGGTTCCTCCCGTGCAGTAACAGGTGTGAGCATCCATGCAGCATTTTGGTGGTCATGTATGATACTGCACACAGTGCGAGCCTGCCCTCGGCCGGGGGGATGTCCCTATATGGCCGCTGGATTCCTTTCTTTATCCTGTACCATCCTGGGTTAAGAATCAAATCGTAGAGCTAAGTGGCGTTGCGCTTCCTTCACAGGCAAGTTTTACAGACATGGAAGGTAGAATTTAGACACACTGCTGATATTTTATTTTTCCCTTGATTTATCGCAGGAATGAGTTATTGATTTATCTAGTTCCCGAGCTTTAGTTCCCAGGTAGCAGGGAACGCTGGCAGGCGGGGTTCTATACTCGAACAGCCTGTGAGGTTCTGCTGGAAGCTGTGTACTTTGCTCTCCTGTTACATCTGAGCTTCTCTTTAGTTTGACTTTTATCCTTCAACCGAGGAGTGCAGCTGAGGTCCCAGCTAAGGCAGCCATGCGTCCTCACAGGCCTGGGTTGTGACCCTGGCCCCAAAGCGGTCTGGGCTTCTGGAAAAAAAAATACTTTTCCAAGAGAAAGCAAGGCGCTTCTCTTGTTTGGTTTTTGGTGTCCATCAGGTGCTCAGCACTAAAACACTTTCGGCATTTTTCAAGGTTAAAATGCTACGGGGAAGGATTTTAAAGGCAGCTGGGGGGTGGTGTGCTGCTTTTCTCAGGTGTTTCAGTGGGGCTGATACAGAGAAGATGGATCTGTGCACGGCAGTGGTCCATAGCTTTAGCTAACGCCCTGCCTGGGTAATGTTCTTTGTTCAAAAAACATTGCGGGATGTTTTGTGCCAGTCAGTTTGGGGTTGTTTTGTTTTACTGAGGCAAGGAGCAGTCTCAAGGGGTTCCTTTGAGCTTGCTGTGTACTAGCTAGAGCTGGGAGTTGTTTGTGTAAGACCAACAGGGAAGCCTCTGGGCTTTCATTTGAAGCTTGCCTGGTAACACAAGGAGGCTTAGAGTATAGCTTTCGTATCTAAAACTGGCCGGCAGCAGGGAAGGCTGAGTACAGCACAGTTCTGAGATAATAAAAGTCTGGTTCTCCACTCTCCAGTAAGTGAGCTGAACAGGGATCTAGACTGGGAGGCTTTCCAGTTAAATCCTGCCCAGTTGCCAGCAGCCCCGTGTGTGAGCAGCTGCCATGGCTGGCCGTGCCTGGGGAAGGTCTTGCTTAGAGGTCCAGCTTGTCAGGCCCTCTTCTGCAGCAGGGTTGAAACCAAAGCCTGTGTAAGCTTCTGAGCTGATAAAAGCACTGCCGTTTTAAAAGGCAGGCGTCGGTGGCAGAGTGTTTGTTTCATCAGGGTAAGTAGGAGCACGTGTTTGGAGTAACCTGGGTTCACTGCATCTCTTTTAACAGTCTGCCAGGCTACCTGCAGCTCTCTTTAGGCTTGCAAGGCACGTGCAGGTGTAACAGAGCGCTCCCTAGTGCAGTGTTCAGCAGATGGGCATGAGAGCTTAATGTTTTTTCCTCACCTGTATCGACTCTTATCAGGAAGCAGAAGGTATTGCTTCTTCCTGCAGGCCTCACCTAACAGTGAGTGCTGTACCTTAGGTAAAGCTGCAGAGGTGATGCAGTTTAACACCCCCCTTTTTGATCCTTTGGACTGTGTAAGGTGAATTTCCTGCCCTTTGAATGACTTCAGTCAACTGTGACAATCATGCTTGGGTTCAGCTGCGCAGTGGCTGAAAGATGTTGGGCTTTCCAGTGGCACCTGGGGGAGGGAGGGGGGTTGGTTGGCTCCCGGGCTTTTGTGCCAGGCTCTCATCTGAAGCTTAGAAATGACAGCTTTGCGGTGTGCCCCGAAATGCTGTGCTTAACACTCGCTGCTCCTTGTGTAGGTGTTCCTGCTCACCACAGAGGCTGCTGGGGCTGCGCCCTGTCCCAGGCCGAGGTAAAGGAGCTCAGCTGTGCTCTCCGCTTGCTGGAGGCAAAGCTGTGTGCTTTGGATCTGCAGCCAATCCTCCCTGTCTGCTTCGTCTTCTAACACTGAACTCACCTGGACAGAGCTGTCTGACGGTGTCAGACTGCAGTTAAAAAGCATTTCACTTTTGTACTCCTGCAGACTGACTGTTCATTATTACTGACACAAGCTTTTCCCTTTCCTTTCACTAATGTCACACTCTTCCTGGGTTACAGACTGGTATTTTCTGCCACATGGGCTGTCAAAGTGCATGGAGACCCGTATAGGGTGATTGCAAATATCCTGATCTTTACTGCACTGGGAAATTGAGCTGTACTTATCCATTAAATCAAACAATATATAAATACATAGCTATATTTAAAACTTGACAGGTTTCTAATAAAGGAGGGTAAGTTGGATATGAGTAATAAATAAATCTTCTAAGCTTGAAAAATATTCCTTTTTAAAAGTCCTCTGACTGAGGACTTTCCTGTCAACTAACTTTTAAAGGATAAAGCATTTTCTCATTTCAATTAATGTGCAGTGTAACCATTTGTGGGAGGGATCCCTAGCTGTTGGTGGCACTTTTTGGGTCTGGTGCCCTGGCATGTGCACTGAACAGCTCTGACTGCTGTGTGCAGCTTTCCCTGCTGTGTGCTTGTTCTGCTTCAATGTCCTGGTTGTTTCTTTACAGGTGGCTGAACTGAAGGTCTCTGTGTGACGGTGGGAGTGCTGCCCTTGCAGTTCCCTTTGGTTATATCCGCGTGGTCTCTTCAGGTTATAGAAGGTAATTTTGTCTAAGTAGATGGTAAACGTTAATAAAATCCAGTTCTCCAAGCTGGCTGTCTTCGTATTTAATGCCTGCTAGTATGTGCGAACAAAGCAAAAAGGTTTTTAACTCCCTGGAAGCATGCACATAGACAGGTAGGCACATAAAACCTTCTCCTGTGCTGACACCTGTGCCCAGGGCAGTCACGCTGGGGGTGCATGGTGTTCTCTAGGTGTGGTGCTTCAGGGATCTGTGGGGGTAATTCAATCTTGACAGTCACTAACGTATTCCTGAAAGAATCTGAGCATCTTGGTGTGCCAAGCTCTGATTTCCACTAGAGGGTGTGAAGGGCTGCAGAACGGTGGCATTTCCCTGAAACTGGGAGACTTCCTTTAATCGGATGCGCGAGCAGCGAGGCTGTGGCAGGATTATGTTCCAGCTGAAGAACTCTGCTCTTTGTGTTGGCAGCAGCCCAGGTTACATCTGCTTTATGTAACCCATCAGCTGCACTCGCCGTGAAGCCCATGTGATGCTCAGCCCTGGCCGTCGTGCATCCTCTTGTGCTCTCAGGCAATGCACGCGTGCGCCCCGGGAGAGGCAGCTCTGCTCTGCGTTGGTACAGCACCACGTTCCCTTCCCTTTCATCTGAGTCGTAAAATCTGCCCTTGCTAAGCAAACAGTAATTTTGTATTTGTATTTCAAAGAGCCCAGCTTCTAGGATTCTTTTCGTAGGGGGAATTTCCACTGAATCTGCAAGATTCCCAGGCCAAGCCAAGCCTGAGGCTGGTGTGTTGTGAAACCACGCTGGCTGCTGAGCTGACAGGTGGAGCCTCTTCCTGGTGCCGCAGCAGCCACACTGCTCCGTGGCCAAGTAAAGAACTTCTTCATTGCTAAATTTTGCCTCTAAGTGTCATGTTCGGGACAAATTCCTGAGCAGAGCCAAGCCTGGCCCTGTTCTTGAGCAGTGCTGCCTTTGCTAGAGCAGTGAGAGCTTGAAAAGAGGTGTCAGGAGGAGTGATGGCCATCTCAGAATACTGGATTGCTGCAGCTTGAGTGTGTGCTCCTCTCTGCTGGTACTGGATGGGGTCTGGGGACACTTAAAGCTCACTTTTTGCATCTGAGAGGGAAGCAGTTCCTTTGCCTACTGCTGCCAGCTCTGCTTTGGGGTGGAGGCTTGCTGGGGAGCAATGGGGATGTGGTGGAAACGCGTTGGTGCTCACTGGGCTAACAGGAATGCCCCTGCGGATGGTGAGGAATCGGCAGCGCCTGGAGGCAGGGCAGTCCTGCAGTGCCTTTTCTGCTTTTGCTTTGTTTTTAAGGAAACTTTACATCTATTTGACCTCGTGCCTTCTGCAAAAAATAATGATAATGCGTACTCTGGAGATTTGAATTCAGAGTAGGTCAGCAGGGAGTTGGTCACTCTGTTCCCTTTTTTTTTTTTTTTTTTTTAAATGCTTTTTCCCAGCTTCTGCTGGGAGACGCTGTGTCACAGTCATGTGCACGACTGCCACGTGTGGTTCCCAGCTTACCCAGGTTTTTCTGAGGGCAGAGCTGAGCCGGTTAGTGACCCTGGCAGTGCTGCTCTGGTGAAATCCTCCTGGGGCTGACTAACAGGCAGGGCACAGCTTCCATGCTCGGTTTGCTGAGGCCTCTGCTGCTGACATGGAAAGTGGATTAGAGATTGCAAGCAGCCGTCATTTGAGGGAAGCTCAACTGACTTGGGGGGGAATGAGTCAGTTCTGCCTTTGGGGCTCTGGAAACTGCTCATCATGCTGAAGCATCTTCCTTGTTCATCGGCTGAAGTGACTCCAACTGCATTGTGAAGGTGGCTTACGTCTGTCGGGAGCAGTGAGTGTTGCCTCCCTGTGTCCCCTCTCCGGAGCCTCTCGTGCCCTGGGAAGGAGGATGCACCCAGTTTTGCTTGTCAGACACCCATGGGGTTGTCCTACAGCCTGCAGCTGCTGTGAGCCTTTTAAATAGCAATTGAGAATGTAATGCCAAGGCAGAGCATGTGAACACCCTGGTTGTGAAGCGTTGGGATCACACGGATATGTTTTAACCCTGTCCTGTTTTCCCAGAAGTTTTGCCCACTGGTGGGGTAAATGTGTAAACCCCCAACGGGATTAGCACCGGGCTCGTCCAAAAGGGAAATTGTTTCTAACCCGGTGCTCAGCGAGGTGCTGTTCCTTCTCTGGCTGCTCTGGCTCACCCCTGTGACAGCAGGGAATGCCAAATGACTGTGGGGAGGTGCTGGGCCAAATCCTACAAAAGCCAGCTGCTCCTCCCAACAGCAATACAGCTGAAATATCAGTGTGAGTGAAAGAACACGGGGTATAACCATGTCCCTGCTGTGGCTGGCTCCGCTGGGGTGCCAGCAACACCATGGACGGTGTTTTGTGTGCGGACAAGAAATAGGAATGATGCCTTCCAGGTGTAGCTCTGCAGGGACAGCATCCTTGGTGATTTCATGTCTCCAGGATCTCCTTGGGCTTGGAAAGTACTGGGAGAAGCAGAGGGAGCTGACATTGTGCAGGCAAGGTGCGGTGATCTGGGCAGGCTGAGCTCCTGCAGCGGGGTCAGAGTGTGTCACTGCTGGGTTTGCTGAACCGTGGCAGTCCTGGAGTCAGCTCGTGGTCTGTCTCTACTGGAAAGATCTGGTTGCAGGTGCAGTAAAGGCAGTCAGTACCTTCTCGCAGACACCGGCGATAGCTGATGGTGCCACAACAGCTCTGCCACCCTCCAGCGTGGCCTGATGAGATTTGTGCTTGTCTGTATGACCTCCTGGGCCAGAGCTGCCACGTTCATTGTCTTTTCAGACTAGTGGGAGCTGGTTGGGATCTGTGAAATGGAAAAAGGAGGAAAATCAGTCTTGGAGAAGGGGCATGTGCTGCCAGGCTGCCCTCAGCAAAGCTGGCTGTGAGCCCGATCCTGATCCCAGTGCTCTAGAACTACAGCTTCTTCCTTCTTTAAAGTTTCCAGAGGAAAAAAAAAGAAACCTGAATTTGGCCTGACTTGAATTTTTCAGTGCTGGGATCCCCTGTGGGATAGAAAATCTGTGCTTGGCCAAGCTGTCATAAAAATGTGTGAGGGCAATGGGTGTGAAGGGCAGCGAGGCACCTGCTGCCTGCCTTTGTTTTGCTGTGTGCTGTGCCAGTGGGAGGTTTTCCTGTCTCAGGATGTTTTTCTCCCACATAGAGCCAACACCACAGCCTGGGTGAACGGCACCCCTGGGGATTGACCGGAGGGCAAATGCAACTGCAGCCCTCCCTGTGCGCAGCCTTGGCCATCACGGGGCAGAGGGACGTGACCGCTGCTTCCCCAAAACGTGGAGCCATACAACAGCAGTGCCGGCAGCCACATTCCTGCATGCTTGACCTAGCCTGGAGCCCAGCAGGGGTGCTGTGAGGTGGGACAGGGACCGGCTGCATCTTCAGGGCCAGGTCCTGGTGCAAAGCCAGCGGCAGGGCAGCAGCCAGCGCCGTCAGCCAGCCAAGCAAAGCCTCCGGCGGCTGAGCGTGAAATGGGTATTTATGTGCACAAGCACCAAATCAGTCAAAAAGAGGAAGAGGTGTCTGTACAGGCACTTGTGCTCTACCTCTGCTCCAGACAGCCTGTGCTGGAGGAGGAAAGCTGGGCCCCAGGGAAGGGGAGCAGCTCCCACCTTGCCTCCTGCCTGTGTGCACGTAGGAAAATGCAAGAGGTCTGTGCCTGGGGAGCTGGACCTTGAGCTGGGACAGGAATCAGTCAATGCTATCAGTATGTTATGCAAACTGCTGAACTTTGCATCTCAGAAAAAGAAACTCAAAGGAATTGAGTGCGTGGAGAGCAAGGGCTGGGGTTGCTTCTGCTGCTCAAGCAGCCACAGCACCGCCTGGTTCCCACCTCTCCTCCCTCCATCGCCCATCAGGGAGCCTCGGCCGCTCTCTTAGGACACATCGGGGGAGTGTTAGCAAGCACAGCTCCAGGCCGGCTCCTTCCCACTGAGCATCACTCAGCCCTTAGCTAAGGACCCCCTCTGCTAAGAGCTTGCTTCCAGCTGCTCCCTGGAGAGCTGTTCTCAGTCTCTGGGTCTGGCTGCAGCACTGCTCTTCCCTCAGCAGCACTTAAGGAGGGAGAGAATGAGCTGCAGGGAGGGCTCGTTGCCCACCCAGGTCTCATCTTGGGGGTCGAGGCCAGGCTGAGCTCTGGGGAGCAGAGCTGGGTGCAGCACGAGCACTGCTGGGTGGTAGGAGCCAGCCTGGTGTCAGTCACCGTGCCGTGATAATGGCAGAGGGCAACTGAAGGAAGCTTTACAAAATGTTGTTTTTAAGCTCTAGCTATGAAAGTGGCAGTGGCTCCAAGTTGGACCTTCCAGCCAGAGGTGCTCAGGCTTAATTTGACAGCTATTCCTTAAATATTTAAAAAGCTGCCTGGAATAAACTGAATGCTTCCGAGTAGTGACCTAAATTCCACTTGCTGTAAATTTCATTAGAAAGTGGATTTGTGTGCCTGCCAGCAGCAAGCCGCTCTGCAGCTTCATTGATCTGACCAAACCATGTGCTGTGCAAGTGCCTTCCTCAGCAGATTTTTAAAGAGCTCCCTGCTGCATGCTCCTATCCTCTATGTGCCTTGTTCCCTTGCCTTCCTCCTCCCTTCCTCTCTTTTTCCTCCCGGTGCGAGCACATCATTTGTTTACTAATCACGTCGCATCATTAGCTGCACGGATCCATCCCACCGGCTGTGTGGGCAAGGCTGGAGCAGCTGGGAAGGGAACGTCCCCATCCTTCAGCCAGCTCCGGGAGCTTTGCTCTCCAGTCCCCGTCCTGGGGCAGGCAGGAGCTTCTGCAGAGGGGCAGGGCCCAGCCCAGGCTGCTCGCAGGGAGCTCACCTGCGGCTCCAACACCTTTGGAGAAGTCTCCTTTCCTTCTGCTGCCCCCAAAGCGCCATCTGTCCTTGTGCAAGCACCACTTCGGAGCTTGTGGAGAGGCGTGATGGCAGCCCAGGTGGCACGTACCGAGCCTCACTAGGGAAACGCCTGGGGAGATGTGGTCCTGCCAGGGCACCGGGTACATGAGCAATGTGCGAGCCCCTGAGTGGGGACTTGGGGACATGCAGCTCCTGGCAGCGTGCTCGCTGCCCGCTTGTCTGGGTTCTGGGTGGTGTTGGGGCAGCAGGACCTGCTGCCACTTCTCTGTCATCACAGGAGATGCTTGGGCATGATGTTCCTCACCATCCTCTCCATACAGCTCAGGGACAGCTCGTGCGTGACCTGCAAGAGGTGCCGCCTCGCCTCGGCTCTACAGTGGTGGCTGATTTTTAGTTCAACCTGAGTCTTGGTGAAAGAGGCTACAGCAGCACTGGGGACAGGACCTTGCTGGCTCTCAGTGTCCAGATGGGGGCTACGTTAATGCTGCCACAGGAGGGTCCCTGCTTTGCGCCCCTACCCGTGATGGCAGGGCTCAAAACAGCTCCACAGCTGCCCGTGCTCCGGGTAAGGGCTGTAACTGGCCCAGAAATCTGCTTTTTGGAGCTGGGAGCATCACCAAAGCAGCAGTTTTCCTCTGCAGCCGATAAGGAAGTTAAGTGAAAAATGAAATTTATCTCTATCTCCTTCCTCATGCTTTCTGATCTCTGCCAACAGAGCTGAAGATGGGGGAGGATTTTTTTTCTATATTTAGCTTCGGAGAAATTGCTATAACTAATCGGCTTTAGGATACTGGGCTCGCTCTTTTATTTTATCTTTTTTATGTCGTTAAGACCTTGTCATGTGGCTATGGGCTGTGGCTTGCTGGCTCTGGGTTTGCTGGGCTCTTTTTCTTTTTTTTCTCCTATGGAGTCAATTAATAACCTGCAAAAATAACACTTCCAGCTGTTCCTCTCGCAGTTGCTGGGCTGGAGTCTAATTACCGGGCCTCGGATCCCAAATCCTGCTTTGCATGGAACAGGGACAGGGGGAGGAGGTGGCAAAGCAAAGAAGAAAAAAAAAAAGTGTGATTTGGGTGCTATTTTTAGCCTTTTCAAGCCAAATGTAAAAAGACCCTCAGGCTGCTTGCGTCCTAAATCTGATCGTATGCACAGCATCGTTCCCATGGCACGGTGCAGCAGCCGTGGTGGGCTGGGTGGTTTTATTTCAGCAGTTTGCTTGCCTGTGTTTAAAACCTCCTCCTGGGCCGGTTTGAGCCGTGCCGTGGTGGTGCAGCTTCCATCCCCGTGCTGATGGGGTTTTGCAGTCTCCTGTAGTTCTCCACGTGTCGCTGCCCACGCTGGATGGGGTCACAGCGAGGAGGGAAGGCACACGGCTGCCCTAAAAGTGTCCTCTTCTGTGGATTGGGATACAAAATGGGGATTTGCCAGCCCCGGTTTCAGGGCAGGCTCCTGCAGAGCTCCTGGCTTGCAGTGTACACACAGTAGGATGTTGGGCTGTGTTTCCAGGCTCTGCCCTGGGGCTCCTTTCATTGAGACTCATTTCTGAGTCTCAACTAAATTTTATTGCTCAAAAGCAAATAAAACGAGCAGCTGTTCATTAGCTAATCTGACCTACTCAGTGGCCACGCGTCAGTCTGTAGCTACCAGCTTGAAACCACGGCTGCAAACAGGCTTCCTGTGCTGGAGACCGTTCCCTTCATGAAACCAAGTTATTTTGAGGATGCCGTTTGGAAGCTGCCCTCCCAAAATCTCCTCATCCCACTTGCACAGGGGTTGTGGAGCCAGTGCTGTGCCCAGAAGGCAATTCCACCCCTTCCCTCTCTGCTCCTGCTCCCCCTTCCCCACGCTGACAGCTGCAGGAGCCGTGAGGCGTTAAATATTTCATCTCTCATCCCTACAGAGCCGAGGCCGGGTGTCCCTTCAGCACAGCTCTGCTCCCAGTTTGCTTAGCCAGGGGCAGAGGATGCCATCGATCTCTGCTCGTTCCCGTCTAGCAGAGAGGCTGCAAACGTGGCTTCCCATCACGCGGCGCATTAGCCAAAATTAATTCCAGGGCGGCGAGGCAGCCAGTGGGTTCTCAAGGCCGAGACAGATCCGTGCTGCAGCCACGTGAGGAGGGGCAGAGCAGCTCCCCAGATGCTTCTGCTCAGCCGGACCCATGCTCTGTAGGACGTGGAAGATGCTGGGGCCGGTGACACGGGCGGTTCAGCTGTAAGGGACATCTGTCTGCACCATGCTCCCATTCAGGCTGCTGCTGCAGCAAGTGGGGGACATTTTGATGCATCTTGCTGGCTTTCTTTCATCCCCAGCCACAGGCACGCCTGTGGAGCACAGGAAGGTTCCTCCCCTGTGACAAGGAAAAAGAAATCAGCGAGCAGATCGAGCGTGTACAGCAAATAATGAGATCGCCTTGGATACGGCGGCGGAATTCATGCAAAGAATTGTGCTGATCAGAGGAGATAAGCAGCAGTTCCGTGGCCTGCGAGCAGCGTCACGAGGCTCGTGTTTCTCAAGTGTTTTCTCAGAGATGCTTGGATGGAGGCTGCCAGCAGAGGCCCGATCCAGGGACGGATTGAGCTGCTTTAGCTATTACACTTAGGAGCGTGATTTAAAAAATAAACCCTGGAATAGCTGTGCTGGTGGTTATTTTGGTGGGGAAGTGCCTCGTAATACGTCACATTTTCCTTGAGGCTTGGCAATAGGCAATACAGAAGTGAGCTCTTCTGTACCAGCAGAGCAGCACCCACAGAGAAGGCTCGTCCTGAGGGAGCCCCCGTTGGAGGGGCCGAGTACTGGTGCAGTCAGTGAAAGGAGCTAAGTTTGTGGAATGCTTTAACAACCAGCAATTGTTTCTTATTAATCCCCTGGTATTATAAAAGGGAAAAAAAAAATCACAGTATTTTACAGACAAATAAAGACAAAGCATCTAGCTAGCGAACAGCTCAGTAGCTCATTCAGGGCTTGTTAAAGCAGCTGAGGGTGTTTGTGCTGTCAGACTGATTTGAAGGAGGGATAGTAAACGGCTTTGTTTTTATTTTTATGGGAAACGTACTCAGCTCTGCGTTAGCAATGCCTCTTAGTCAACGCTGGTGTTTTTTCTAAGGACTGAAAAGTGTCGTTAATGACTAGATGAGTTCCAGGCAGTCCTTTAAGGCACTTCGAGATTCGACTGGTACCAGGAGCTTCCCTGCGAGGCTAGTACCAGAAGGCTGCTAGGCAGTGGCAGATGGGCATGAGTAGCACTTCCAAAGGCACTTTAGGAAAGTAAAGCATTCCCCAAAGCCCAGTAAAGCCTCCTTTGATTGCAGTCCCAGCTTCCTGTACCACGTGCATGGCAGCAGCCTCACCGATAGTAAAATACCCCGAAAAATATGTTATCATCCAAGTGACTTTTCCCTTTATGCTGAAAAAAAGAGAAGGGGAGGGGGCCGTGTTCCTTGAGGCACTTTGGTTTTCCTGTGCCACCTCCTGAGGTCTCAGGGACAAAATCATTTTGGGAGGGCCCCAAAGAGCGACCCCTCTCTCCCCACGCTCCCCCAAGAAGGCTGTGCTGTGTTACAAGCATCCTGCATGTTGGTAACCCGTTTCCTGCGCTGAAACGAGTGTTGGATTTGATGCTGTTAGCTCTCCTCATGATTTAATTATCGCAGTGCCAGCAGCCTCCCAACTGCCCACCTTGGCTTTAGCACTGCCCTGCTCACAGGTGAGGGAAGCACGCAGGAAGCGCTGCACAGTTATGGGCTTCGCAGGAGAGGCTGTGGGTGCTTTCCACGTGCTCATCCTGATTCACGTATTTTATGAATCAGAACTTAGTCCTGTTTGGTAACGCTTGCCTACGTAGCTGTTAATGTCATTGGTATCCGGGCTCTGATGTCAGCTGCTGGAGCCCAGGCGCTGGCAGCTGGTGTCCCTGGCCAGCTCCCAGCCTGCAATTCAATTTCCCCATCAGTCACTTCGGAAGACAGGAAAAAAACACATTTCTGTCTGTTTGTGACACCAAATCACAAAGGGCTCCAGGCTACAAGTTCATTTAAGGCTCTTCCACGCTGTGACACATGGGAAAGCTCAGAAAAATCGAATAATGGTATAGAAGTGACACCCTCATCTATACTGCGCTAAACTACTGTAAGCTAAGGCCAGCTTCATCCTGGATGAACATCTCTGCGCAAGAGTTTAATGTCTTTTAGGTTTCTTACATTAACATCATCTCTCTGAACACAGATCAGTCCAGGCACGTTTTGCTCTGTTCCCAGTCTTGTCGATGGTGGAAAAGTACCACAAAGGGCAAAGGCAGCAGCACGGGGGAATAAGGGCATCCCCCTGGAAGCACAGAGCTCTGCGCTGCCTTCTGACACTGACCCTCTGCATGAGCTTTTGTGTAGCACTTTGAGCCTGAATATTTCTGTCTGCATGTTGGGATAATTAGTATGTACCCTGACTTTACGAAGGGCTTGAGGATCTCCAGAGATGCATGTGCATCATTTCCCCAGGTTGAGCTTTCAAAAATACACCCAGAGGAGCACGTTCCCGTATGTCTGGAGGACCCAACTGGGATGTCACAACTGCTTTGGTTCTTAGAGCGAAGGAATTCAAACCAGCTGAGAGCCAGCCCCACCACCAGGTATTGCTCCCTAGACTGACAAAGGAAAGAGCGAATTGTGACACCTAGTTAAGTGCATATAACTGTGCCTAATAAGAAGTGTGTGTAAACCAGAATCGCATGCCTGCAGGGCGCAACTCTGTCCTACTAACTGCCTGTCAGCTATCCTGCTTATTTTATCTGGAAACATTATCATCTGGGAGCTTTTTCATGACTTTAGATGTTTAGGAAGAGCACATTTATTTCAATTTAGCCAGTGGAACAGAAAAAATTCCACTGAGTCAGACGGAGCTGATTTATTAGGGAACGACTCTGGAAGATCTTCCTTATATCTGAACTCAAAATCTCATCCCTTCTTTCACATTCCTTAATATGCTTACTGCTTAGCAGCCACAACCTCAATGAATGCATGCCCTGTCTTGCTGAGAACTCCTAACAACCCCTTCTCCTTCGTACAAAAGCTGTGAAGATGAGACCTGCTGGACAGTAAGAAGCAATGTCCGCTCCACTTTTATTAGGACTCTCTGGGATGCAAACGACAGGGAACAGAGCGAGTCCCTGCCGGCTGAATTCCACGGGCTTGCGCCCAGCTACAGAAAGGCCCAGAGGCATTTTGAGTCTTTTTGTGTACACATCAGCCCCGTGCTGCTCCCAGGCAATTGCATGTTAACTTAGCTGTTATTAGTAATAAGGGATTGGCTGACGATGGTTCAAACTAATTTCCATGGGAATATTGCCTGAAACAGGATAAATGACTGGGCTTTGAGTTGTGTAACCAGACTTTGTAACGTGAAGGAATGAAACCCAGGAAATTTCACGTGGTGGGGAGTGACTGACCTTGCATAACCTCCACAAGACCCATATTCCCTCCATTTCTAGCATGCTGCATTCCTTATTTTCTGAAAATACCGGTTTGCACTTTCAGCCTGTGTCCTTTGGGATTAAATTTTTATCACCCCTCACAGCATTCCTTAAACATTTCACCCACTTATTCATTTATTTACACTCCTTCTAACGATGCAGTGCTGGAGCTTCCATAAGAGAAGGCGTATCGGGAATATGAACAATAATAGAAACATTTTAAAACATACTGCTCTCCTCTGCTGTGTCTATCTCGTTAAGATTATTGCTACAGAAGAGAGGCAAGACACCTACTACGACTGACTTAAACATTAAATGATGCATTGATAATGCCTTCACCTTATCAATAAACTCCAAATGCCTTTAGGAGTCTTAACGAAGCTTTTCAGGTTATACGGCTATTTGGTTAAATGAAATAGAGGTGGTTAATAAGATTTCCCAGACTGTAAAGGGAGAAGCATTATGAACAAAGAGGAATCTGAGTGGGCGTACATTCCTCGCCCTGCTATACTGGTAGGATTATATCTCAGGCCTTCGGAGCAGGAAAAGGATGTTGCAGGCGTAATGGCAGGGAATATCAATCAGGTACCTAAATCTAATTATGAAGTTACTAGATTAACTAGCTAACTGGTTATATGAATGTGACTGGCTAAGTGCCACGAGAGAAACCAGATTTAGACACGATTTCTCAACACGTTAAAGAACTACTTGTAAGGACTAGTTTCGGATCAGACAACAGGCCTTTCCTGACTAACTTTAAGACACATGCTTTGTGTAAGAAAGTACTGTAGCTGATTCACTACTTAATAGCTACCACAAATTCAGCCTTCCTAGAGAAATAATTGCACCAAAAGGACAGGATAATGACACTAAATTTTAGTGGCCAGATTTATTTTTTGAGGCAAGCAGGTAATAATAAAACATATTCAGGGCGAAAGCATCGCCTTGGTGGAGTCATAGAAGGGAACAGAACAGTTTGCCCCTAATTTTCAAGTCCTTATTTTAACAGCTTGTAACACACTGGTACAGGACAAAACACGGCTGTATTTCCTGCTTTCAGTACATCATGTTATGGCCGTGTCAGACACGGATTAAGACAGCGGAGCTTGTCGTTTAGACACGTGGAGCTGCGAGGCATCCTGAGCTGGGTGATGGCTGCCTGGGGACAGCAGAGCGAGGCAGGTGGCGGCTCAGGCGTGTTGGAGGCCTGGTTCTGTGCTCCCACTGCGCTGGCAGGGCTGTGCTCTGTGTGCCTCCAGGTCCCAGGACGGCTTCTACTCCTCCTCAGGCAAAGAACCCAAACAGGGCTGCTGTTATCTCTACTAAAATGGTACAGTGCTTGCCCTGAGAAAATACCTAGAAGACGCTAGGCTTCAGTCCTTTGCCATTTCAAGTCCCAGGAGGGGCTTTGAGAGTTTCTCACCCTGCTGCTAGTCCTTCATCATTTCAAGCCCCTGGACAGGCTTTCCAGACCGCTTCTCACCCCTCTTTCAGCCCTGCCAGGTTTTGGGGGCAGTTTCTCTCCCTTCTTGGAGCCCTTCACCACTTCAAGCCTCAGGCAGGCTTTTGGGTCAGTTTTTTCCCCACTTGTTCCCCCCGTCAGGTCACCCCACAGTGCCTGGTGACCCCAGCGGTGCTGCCCCACGCCCTGTCCCATTACCCTGTCCCCTCACACCCAGCACAGCTCCCGGTGTCCCCCCGCCCTGCCTCACCCCGAACCTCTCCCCTCCCTCCTGAGGCACTCTGCCCCACTTCGAAGCCCTGAGGAGCCGCAGATAACGATAAGGAGCTCGGCAGAGCCACAGCCGTGCCTTTGTGAGGGACGTTATTAAACATTATCAGCTGAAGCCTCACACAGAGGGGGCAGAACTGAAGGGTTTAACACCGAGCTTGGGCTGAGGGACGCTTAGTGAGGAAAAGGGGGGGGGGGCGACCACAGCCCCTCAGCGACCACGCTCCCCTCACACACTGCGCATGCGCAAACGGCCGCGCGGGGAGACAGCGCCCGCCTCCCTCCTCCTCCTCCTCCTCCTCCCCCCTCCCATCGTGAGGCCGGGCGCGCATGCGCAGTGCTCCCTCCCCCCCCCGCCCCGTCACCAGTAACAACAGGCGGCGGCGCCCCCGCCCCTCCCCCGCCGGAACCGGCGGCGGCGCTGCCCCGCGCCGGCATGAGGAGGGCAGAGCGCGGCGGGCGGCGAGGCGGTAAGGCGGCCCTCGGCGCGGTCCCGCGGTCCCCCCCGGTCCCCTCAGCCTCCTCAGACACCTCTAATACCCCCCCGGCCACCTCCAGTCCTCCCTCAGCCTCCCCCCGGTCCCCTCAGCCGCTACCCGTCCCTCACAGCCACCTTCCGTCCGCCTCCTTCCCCCGGTCCCCTCAGTCCCCTTCTGTCCCTTCAGCCCCGGTCCCCCTCAGCCCCTCTCACCCCCCCATTCTCCCTCAGCCACCTCCCGACCCCCTCTGTGCCCCCTCAGCCCCCGTCCCCCTCAACCACCTCCCGCCCACCTCAGCCCCACGCCCAGCTCCCTTCCCTCAGCCCCCCCCCAGCTCCCCCTCAGCCCCCTCTGTCCCCCCTCAGCCCCTCTCCCCGTTCCCTTCCCTCTCTCCTCCACCCCCTCCAGCCCCCCTTCAGTCCCCTCAGCCCCCCCTTGTCGTCCCCCAGCACCCTCCAGGCCGTTACCGGGGGCAGCCCCGAGCCCCCCCCCGGGCACCTCAGCCCGCTGCAGGTGCTGGGCTCTTTGTTTGCTCGAGGCTTTGGCAGGGTGCTGGGCTTTGCTGCTGCTTCGGGGGGGTTGGAAGATGGGGTCAGCCGCGGGGAAATTCCTTAAATTTCCTGGGAGTCCGGGGTTTGGTGGGTTTCCGAGGAGCTGCGGTGCCGGCGCTCAGCGCTCCGAGTTGGTAACTCCTTCCAGAAGTGCTGTAGGTAATGTGAGAACGCGCTCGAAAAATAAAAAAAGGATAAAAAAAAGAAGAAAGCAAAATTAACTTATTGTAATAAAGCCATTTCTCGCTAAAATTAGGCTGGCTAGCAGCCAGAGTTCTCATCTACAAGCGCGGCTGCCAGTATTCTTCAATAAATGTAATTGCCTTCAAGAAAGTTTGGGTCAAACACTTTGCTGGGGTAAGCAGATATAACGCTGCTGGAGTAGCTCCTGTTCGGTTCGCTGGTGAATTTCTTTCTGATGATGTTGGAATATCTGTAGTTGCTCTAAGGTTTGCTTCCTCCCCAGCTATTTCTTAAGCCTCTCTCTTAAAAAATCCTGGTTATTTTGATTTGGAAGTGATGTAGGAATGCATGGTCTTAGTTTGCTGTAATATTTTTTTTATTATTTCTGAAAGTGAGGGCTTTTAAAGTTTGGAGTATTTTAAAACTTTTTTTTTTTTAAACTAATCCCAATTCAGAATGAGCCATAAGCAGCCCAGTTACTGTGCTGGGGAGCCAGGCAAAGCTTCTCTGCCTTTGGCTTGTATGTGCTAATGTTTGGTTCTCAGCAGCAGTGCAGGAAGTCTCACCACCCAGATGAATAGTCGTCAAGTCTGTTGAAGGCTTGTTACTAAAACTGGACTGAAAATGTGCTAATTTCAAGTCTTTTTTTGGAAGAAATTATAACGAGTCATTTCCGACAAAAATACACATAGCTTTTCAGAGACCCGTTGTTTCATTTAAAAAAAAAAAAAAGGTCTTCATGGAGTTGCGGATAGAACTGCAAGCATGATATCATACTCAAAATATTTGTCTGAGGATTAAAACTAGCTTCTTATGTTTGATGAATGATTTTTAAACATTTTTTTTTTTCAGGTTTGAGTTGACCATAGTAACCACAACAATGGTGCAGAAGTACCAGTCTCCCGTGCGGGTGTATAAACACCCTTTTGAGTTGATTATGGCTGTGAGTATTAAGTTTTGCTATCATTTTCTTACTCAACAGTTCTTTGTGTTGCTAAGTACTAACTGGGCACTGTTTGCTAGGTGCTGTGAAACACACAAGTGTGAGATGGTGTTCCAAGTACAGGAGATGTGTTTTGATGGTTTCTTCTTTCCCTGGTGTATTTTTTACCTAATGTGTTCTCTTTTCCCTGACACTTTACATACAATTCATAGACAGATTTGTTTTAAACTTACAGCCAAAGTGGGTTTGAAGCGTACTTCCCTGTTGGTAATTGGGAGCAATTGAATCTGGCCTGGGAGAAAGCATGAAGTACGTTGATTAAAGGATGGTTGGGGTTGCATCTTCCACAGTATGGAGTGGAAAAGAGTAGAGAACACAGAGAATATCATGAAAGCAAGATAAGCGAACAGAAGAGGAAAAAGCATCAGGAGCAGTGTCAATGCTTTGTGGGGAGAACAAAAAACCAAGGGAGGCCAGAAAGATGAACAAAAAACCTCTTGGGTGCATGGCTGCTCATTTGTATACTAGTGTTAAAACTGTAACTGAAAAAGACTTAAATCCTACTTAGGGTCCCTGCTTCTCTCTTCTTTTTCTCTTTCTCCCCATGTTTTTTCCTCTTTTAGAAAACAGAGGAAGTAGGTCTTTTAAAGTATATTCAGCCAAAACCACAGCTGTGTGGCTGTCATGAGTTAGGAAGAGCAGCTGAGGGGGAGCCATCAGGCCAACTTCTACTTGATAAGAGCAGTTAAAACCTAAATAATCTAAATAGCTATTTTGTTTCACTGAAAATGCTGTGCTTAATGGCTTCAGAGGAGAGTTTTAATAGTGTTCTTAGTGTAAATATTGAGAGAGATCACATGGTTTGGAGTGCAGAGTTCCTTACGGAAGTGATCTTCTGCAGTTGCAGGGCAAAAAAAGGATTAAATTGTTCTGCGTGAAATCCTTCCATTTCTCTATCATATTCCTGAAGCTGTGTCCAGGATTATGCATGCAGGTCTTGCTCTTGCAAACACGTCAAGGCAGAGGGCGGTTATTTTCATAAGTGGTGGAGAATCTGACTGTGATATATGTGGAAGGTCTTTTGATGCACTACTACATTTTGACGATTAAACTTGATTTTTTTAAATTTAAATTTGATTGTGTATGCAACTCTTTAGCCTTCAGTGAAATATACTGGCTCTTGTTCTTACACCAGAGAAGAAACGATTTCCTTGAAAAAAAAATCTCTAGTTGTTTGCTGAGCTGAGGAGTCCTTAGCTTGCTGTTGAAGGCAAAATTTCTTTTAAGCTATTTCTTCAAGGATGCTTTGAATTCAAGTGCTGACATCAGGATTTTTCACAATGCTTTATTGGGTGTAATGGGAATCACTTCAGACTATTGGTATTAAGTTTGAGCTCTCAAACTCTTCTGTATCTTGGGCATAATAAAATTTCCAGAGTAATTTTTAATGAATATTTAGCTTGTTCTTACATTAATGCTTTTTTTCCCTTCTGTAAAAAGAAAGAGGCTGTACTACATATGCAACTAGGAGAAAATGGTAGTTGAAAAATAACAACAGTGAACTAAGAGGAGAAGAATGTTTATAAAAAGAAAGTCAGCTGAACAGGATGCTTTCCGAGACAATTCATATTAGTGGTAGTACATATGATTTATTTCTTACGCCAGGGCAGTGTGTTATCACTTGAACTTGTTCAGAGTGTGATTGCTAAATGAACATACCTCTTCTGTTGCTTCTGTTACGTTACTGTTTTTAAAAACATGCAGTAATCTATTCCTGTTGGTAATCTGTCCAAACTGTTAATGTTTCTTCCGAAGTATGTAGAGGAGTGTCACTGTGAGCCAATTTTTTTCAAGAATATAAACAGTATCTGATAGCTTGACATTTTTTGTTACTATTTTCCTTTGGTTGAATCGTGATTGCATAATTTGATCAAATATTTCTGGAAGGAGTGTTCGTGTCAACTTCTGTGATTGCTAAAGTGGAAGTATTATATTGCATAGTCTCAGCAGCAAAGTGCTGTGATGTTATTTTAACTGTTCCAGCAGCTCGACTTAAATGAGTAACAAATGCTGGCGTGTACCAAGCCTGAATTTAAGGCACCCAGCAAATGACTTTAACAGTATGTTTGATTTTTCTGTTGCTATCGTTTATTTGCCCCCAAGCCTTTCAGAGAATGTCTCTTCAAATAGAGGCTTAAACTCACCCCGAGATGCTCAGCTGTTAGGCTTTTTCTTTTCTTCCTCCTACAGAGGAAACCTTTACTCAGCGTGGCATCAGTGTTCGTTATGCCGAGTTGTCTAACAAAGGTCACCGTTTCTGGCTTGACTTGTGTTGTGTGGGATGTTATCTTGGTCTTAAAATTTTTAAAAGTACTCAGCAACTTACCTGCAAAATCCTTTCTCCTTACCTGAGAGTTCCTGCAGCTGGAGAGGTAGTTCAGTTGATGCAGTAGCTGGAAATGAATATCACCAGTGCTAGCAAAGCCCCTGTGGACCTTGAAGACTTCCTGGATGATGCGTCTTCCAGTTCTTTGGATTGGAACCAATGAAGTCAAACTAATACCCGGTTTTCAGCTAGAGAAGCAAGCATGAAATTGTTGCTTTCCCCAGGCAACCAAGGGAATGCCACTTTCGGAATGGGTCATTTACACTACAAGCTTCCTATTTGCCCACTTTTCCCATCCTGGGCTTCAAAGAAGTGCTTGAAGGAGAGTAAAGTGCAATCAGCATTCCTTTCACACAGCTCTAGTGTGTTTTGGGAGAGCTTTGTGAAGCTCTGTGGAGGGTGAGTGCCGCTATATTAAGACAAAAACTGGTTTTGATTCCATTTTGACCTGAACCGAGACTGACAAGTGTTTTGCAGAAAACTATGATATAAAGACTTTAAAATAGATGCAGTAGGATTTTTTTCTTTTTAAGTTGATGCTGAAAATGGTTTCTCTTTATGCTCTTCCACTGAAATCCAAAAATGAGCTTATTGAACCGTAACACATCCCTGACGATGTACTTCAAGGCACAAACCTTGTCTATCAAGTCTGAAACAGAACTTGTGAAGTGCTGTTGTAGGAAGTGAGTTGGGAGATTTGTTGCTGCATGCTTTGTGCCTTCCTTTAATATTGAAGCAAGCTACATAAAATCTAATGTAAGCTTGAAGGCAATTAATTTTTACCTATGAGTTGTGTGGTTTCAGATAGTATCTAACTTGCTTTGAAAACAGTAAGGGCTGGATGCAAATATTTTAATTAAGTTATCTCCTGAACTTGGAAAGAGGCTGGAATTACAGTCTAGGAGTTATCATGCCGTAGTCTGGCATGCCTAACGCAGGTGATACACCTTCACTGAGTGGCTGCACTTTGTGACGTGATGGATTTTGGGCAGTTCTGTGGTATATCTGTCATAACTTATTGAAAATTGCGTGTATACATACATTTATAGAAAGAGAAACTTGTCCAGATGTTTATCAGACTGAATAGAATCTCGGCTTATCTTTCCTCCTGCTCATATTGAAATTTACTAATGCTGAAAGTGGCTGAAATGTGGAGAAATGACTGTTTACTTAGACTCTTGTCAAGTTACCATGGTTAAAAATATTGGGGGGGAAAAAACTAAGAAGCTGCTTTTATAAAACTCTTAAAGACAAGATGCAATTTTTAATGCTACCTTTAAGAAGTTTTCATTTAAAGTAATATGGTGACTTAGCCGAATAAATAGTTCTTCATGTTAGAAGGCAGTTAAGAATTTGAATCTTGAAGCCTTTTTAACTGTGTGTAAAGCTAAAATTAACTTTAAAGATTCACAGCTTGTTTTCAGTCTGACGTGCATTAGATAATTCCCTTTGAGTTTAATTTCCAAAATAATATTAGATAACGAATAATCAGCTATTATGGCATTCCAAAGGTGGAGCATATGCAAGTGGCAAAAAAAAAGTAAGATTTTGAAAACAATACATCAAATGTCCTGAGACCAGAGGGTTTTTTTGGGAGCCGCTGGAAGCTCTGGAAAATCTGTTATGGCTAATCTAGAAACTGTCTTATTTGCAGCCGTGGATTAATTGGTTTTGGAAGTAAGTGTGAATAGTACCATGACTAAACACAGCCAACGTGCTTTAAACCCGTCCTGTTATGTTAGTCAATTTAAAGTGCGTTTTAAGAGCTTATAGCTCTGTGAAAACTGAGATTTTTCAGATCTCTCTGTGACAGGAGACGGACTTTCAAAGGTAGTTTGCTGTCTTTTTGAATATCTGAAATAACATTTCCACCCCGTTAAAGTGCCTGGTATCTGTCAGCCTCCACTGGAGCCAGTGAGGAGAAGCCTGTAGGTAAACTGGCCATCGATGGCAGGAGCTTGTTGTGGAAATACCTTTAAATTTTATTTTAAAATAAGCAATGCAAGATTTATTGATATTTTTGTGGCTGAAACCTTTTCCCCCTCCAAGCTGCATGTTTTCATTAAAATCCTGTAAAAAATTGATCACTTTTTTCCTTTGTTCTACTAGAATAGCTGAAGTAGCTAAAGCATGAATCTGTCTTTAGTGTAACATGTGGTGCCCTTTTGCTTATCGGGTAATATTAATGGTTTAAATTTGCTGCTTTGAGACAACAGGCTGACTGGATTTCTTTGGTTATACAGGACCAAAAAAAAGCACTACATTTAGGATAAATCTCCATGAGTTAAAGTATCTCTAAATTACAGGAAAGTAATAAGATTCTAGATGGCATAAATACACTTCAATGATAGAGTGCATCAGAAAGAAATTGCCTGTTTCCAGATTGACAAAGCAAAATATAATCCCTCGATCTGGATTGTAATGAGATTCCTGATCAAGCACCACATCATTTTAAAGCTTATTATTTTAAAATGGCATTAAAAATAACTATATATCAAGTGAAGTGCCGCACCTGCTCATAAATCCCTAAGTTTTTTCTTCATTTTAGTCTTTTTCTTGGAAAAATGCGTTCTGCTTACGTGAAGAGGGGAGGGGCTGACAGGCCCATGAGAAAAAGGAAGCTAGGAAGAAAGCCATTCTCAAGTACTCCTGAAAACAAAAAGTAAGCTTTAAAAATACAGAGAAGTATTTTATTTCCCCGTTGCGTTCTTGATGATTCGTCTTCGATGCTTGAAGCCTGGGGAGGGGAACAAGCTCGGTGCCCACTACTGAAAAGGCTCAGCTGTTTTCCCTCCCATTGTTTGATTCCCAGGCTCTCATCTACTTTGCTTCCTGTCTTTGTTGAAAATTCAGGCATATTTACTGTTGGAAACACATTACAAAAAGAGCTGTGGAACAGCACCTTGTATGGATTTTCTTGTTTTGGAATAAGTGTCTGCAGCTTAACTGCTGTTTTATGTCATTGTTGATGGTCTCTTGTGTTAGCACGCGCTGCAAAAACAAATGAATTTTTGGCCACTTGTTTGGAATGAGCTGTAGTTAACAAACATAGGAGTTAAGCAAAGCACTGGGGAGAAATATTGACTTGAGCAGCCTGCTTACTGTGCACTTTGCATATTATTTCATGGCATGCTTAGATATTTCCATGGCTAGCTGTTTCCTGTTTTTGTGGGCAAACACATGACCTGCCTGTAGTTGATGGCTGCAGTTCTTTTCTTCACCAAATGCTTTTAGTCATTTTTTTGACAAGTCTTTTACACTTTAAAAGCTAAAACACCACTTCTGTTAAGCTCTGAAAGGTGTCAATGGAAGAAAAAATATGTATGAAAACGGGTCCTGTTGCTTTGTTCTGAAAGCACTCCAAGTATTTCACCCTTTGCAGGTTTTTTATCACCGAGACAGGAGTGAAATGCTGCTCTAGGATCTGTTAAGCAACTAACTGACGTCTTGAGTCAAAAATATCCGTTGGGAACCTGGCAGAAAGGAAGTGGTTAACACACTCTGCAGAGTCCTAGACACCCATGGTATTACAGTTATGATCTGGAAAACGTCGAGCTTCATGCTCGTAATTTAATGTGTGGTTAGCCATTAAGAAACACACGTAAAAGCTTTTGAAACCCTGTGGGACAGAGATATTGTATATTGCTTTTTCTTGTTGATTCTAAAAACACGTCCAATGAGGAACCTGGGGTTATTTAGAGATCAAAGGCTTCAGCTTCAGACGTAGCATGAGATGTTTCCGTATGGTGTGGCCAGTTACGTGCGCCTCCAGCTTGAATAATCTGTGCTTCCTCTTCCTGGGGAGCTCTTACTGCTGTGAACTGAAGGAGCTGCAGACAGAAGAAGATGGGAGCTCAGATGCTTCTAAGAAACAAGTTCAGGATGAAAGAGGGCATAGGAGAGCCTGAAGTTTTGGAGACAATCCCAGATGACTTTCCCCAGCTCATATTTGGTCTGAGTCCAGATTTTGGAACACAGAATTTAGGGATATTCGTTGTGATTCTTTGTAAACAAGATGTTTTTGCTTTGCACTTGCTTTGAATTCATTAAGTTTCAGGAAGGAGATGTGATCTTTAAACTCTTCTGTTCTGAATATAGAATGAACCTTCTGAGAATTTGCAACAAAATCTGTTAATTAGCTCAAGTTAAAATTAATTACAGGTTAGTCTTAAATGGTCTGTATTCTCCCCAGTGAACTCATCTTCAAGTTTTTCATGTAGCTTAAAATTACTGTGTATATATTTTAAATGAGGAATTAGACTGTCGAGCTGAATTACTAGCTCTTTTTATCTCATTTTTGTATGTAGTTGAGACAGGTAAGGTTAGCAGCTCAGGTAAAATGTTAAGCAGGGCCTATTACAGGTAATTTAATCATTCTGCTTTCTCATAGTCTATTTGCATGCCACTTGTTTCTGTTGTAATGTCAGTGATGTTTGAGATGAGTCACATCAATAACTCAGTGGTAGAAGAGATGGTGGCAGCGTCGGTGCAAAGCCTGTCTTGGAAGGGCTGGCTGGCATCACCTGGGCTCTGCTGCAGTGTGGAGCAATGTTGCCAAAAGACAAGCAAGCACAAGCCATCGAAAGCTGAGATCAGGTCCTGAGCTCATGGCTTCTCTCTGTGTCACTTTTGGTCAAGTTATACTGATTTCAGCCCAGTTTGTAGAGGTTTTCAATCTGTGCTTCATGGGTTCTCTTTTTTAAGGGCCAGAGGAAGCTAACAAAACGTGTGGCTTCCCAGTACAGCTCAGTGTATCCTGTGTTCTTGTAGCTGTCTTACAAAGGCACTGCAGTTCATTGGCAAGCCAGTTCAGGGAGGTAGGTTGGTCAAAAGCCATCCTGGGGGGAAAACCAAATAAATGTTGACTGCCTGCTTCCCTCAGCTGCCTCACTTCAGGCTGATGAGCACCCCTGTGGGAGCAGGTGCTCATCCCCTCCTGCACTGCTGGTGAGATGATGGCAGCTGGCCACAAGAAAGAAAGAGCAGGAGCGAGTCAGCACGGCGTTTGTCAGTGCATGTTGCACTGCAGGAGCCCCTGGTTCCACGG
Organism: Anas platyrhynchos; assembly: GCF_047663525.1. Taxonomy (NCBI): domain Eukaryota; kingdom Metazoa; phylum Chordata; class Aves; order Anseriformes; family Anatidae; genus Anas; species Anas platyrhynchos. The sequence goes on along the minus strand of NC_092605.1, from coordinate 8,165,301 downwards.
GGAATAATTAGGGCTCTGTGGTTGGAGAAACGCAGAAACTGACTGCTGTACCAGTAAATGGGAGGGCATTAGAAACTGGATTCAGCACTCCTGGGGCCTGCTGCTATTGAGCAGCGCAGGGTATTTGCACATTGTGCTTAACAGCTTGCAAATATCGATTTTTGTGAGTTGGTGTAAATGGGAATCTGCCCTTATCTTAGAAAAATAAAATGAAGGTGTTATTTTGTATGATCTAATGCGCAAGCTTGCAGTCTCACTGGGTTGTCTTCCGTGTTTTGTATTCATGACTTGAACATTGTGTCTTGGATTCCTCTTGGGTTTGGCTTTATGGTAACTAGGTGTGGAGTGTGTGAATCAGTAAACATGAAAATAAAAATATCAGTCTGTTGGCTCCTAACAGCTCTACTTCTGAGGATAGCACAGGAATTGTGGGAGAGGGCAAAGGGAAGCTACCTTTCTGCATTAAAATGAATGTTTCAGCTAGCTTAATTATTTCTTAATTATATACGTTTGGCTTCTCTAAAATTAGCATTTCAAGACTTTGTCATGATCAGACTTATAAAGTTAGCCCCCCAGATCTATTTTTTAAATTTCTTGTTGGATAATTACAACGGTGTTCTCAGTCTGACATTGTTTGGAGTCTCAGCATTCGAGTACAGGAGTTTCCTTGGAGTACATGCAGATCGTTCTGTGTAACAGTTTGAAATATATATTGCAAAATTCTCTTAACATCTTGGCCTCTCTAACCAGTAACTTTGTCTTGCCTGCTGCTGCTGGAATATTAGATTGCTTTGAGCCTAATAGATATCATTTTGTGAAAATGAGTATTTCTGTGGTGATGGTGAGGATGGTAACGTGTCATTTATATTTGTTTATGCCACAGCAGAAAGGGAACAATTAGTTTCCTGATGAGAGCACTTCCTTCCTTGGGTATATTGTGTGTTTTCAGTTAGTGCAAAATGCGGGTGCCATAACCATTAGTCCAGTTTGGGAACAGCAGTCAGCGGAATCTGTTCCAGAGGACATTTTGCTGGCTATTTCATTCAGCGTGTAAATTGTACTTCTTAATTTGCAAAACTCTCTCTTTGCTGCGCAATTCATTGGCCTGTGGATAAATTCTTCATTACTGAACTCATGGCTCTATGAAATTACTTATTTCTATTGAAGTGTTTCATGGTCTGCGTGGTGCAGCTACTGATGCCGTAATGAACAGGATTTAATGCAATTTCACTCGAGCTTGGTTGTTGTGTTGACTGAACTGATTCCTGCTTTTGTTTGTCTGCCTTTCCTTGCTGTAAAGGAGGGTAAAGAACAAAGAAGCGATTGTTTGTATCTAGGGTTTTAAGAACCTTTTAGAAAAGAAACAAAGGAATCCCAACTGTTTTTTATTTTAATTGACTTGTCTTTTGAAGCTAGTGATATTCTTCTCTTTATTTTAGCGGTAAGCAGACCTGAGGCATACAAGCTGCACCACCTTTACCTGCCAGTGCATTGCTATTACCTGGTTCTCCATATCTTGGTGATCTGTTTGGATGTGGGGAAAAGAATTGCATGCTGTCTCTTAATGAGCACCACGGTTCTGAATTGTACTGGGAGGCCCAGCTAGCTAGTGCGCTGTGTGGCTGGCAGTGGCCAGTGGCTGTCCCCCTTCAGGGGAGGAAATACGAGTGAGCTGATCGTGGTAATGCTCCTCTCTGATGCTCTTTCAACCCATGGTGGTGTGTCCGGACAGCCCTTCTGGTCCAGAGTGCACCCGTGGTGTGTGATAGCACCGTATGTGGTTGGCTTCCCGGGCCTGCCCAATTCCTTTCTGGAACTAAGCGAGCTCCCTGACATGACACCCTGCAGCAGGAGCCTGTGCTTCATGACACATCCTGTCAAGAGAGATATCCTTTATCCAGAGCCTGGCTCGGTTTCACACCACCTGCTCCCTGTATTGGAAGAGACAGTGCAACCCTCTCGCATTCTTCATGCTGCTTGCTCAGTTATAGATCCGTGTGTTGCCTCCCTCAGCCCTGCAATTCTTCTTTTCCATGCTGGTGAGTCCTCGGCTCTTTAATAGTTTGATTCCCTAGGTGGAACTGCTCTTGTTCTGTGCTGTTGATCTTCCGCCATCACCTTCAAACCTTTTTGAGCCGTCTGCTACATCAGACACGTATGTAAGGCTAAGATCTATATTTTATTCAATTTTATTTAACTTCCTAGCTTGAGCTATTTTTTTCCAGGCCCCAGACCCTGTCCTGTGCACTTGGCTGACATTACTTTGACATCAATGAATACTCAAGATGCAATTGATGCACTTAATAGACTACAGCTGCGTTTTACCTGGCAGCAGATATTTTGCTGGCCCACAGGCCAGACCCAGACATTTGAGCCACACAACTTATCTTGAATTCTACCTTCTTGGCAAAGATTTCCTTCCTGTGCTGGTTGTGCTCCTGGTAGAGTGAAATCACTGGTGCAGTAGTTAGAGACCGCTTGCCTCTGGGCCAAATTAAAACCTGGTGGGTGCAGTCTGAGACAATGAAGTCAAACCTGTTCGGCTGAGCCTTCCTGGGGCGGCAGGGAAGGGGGGTGTTGATCTGAATGGAGATCAGGAGACTTTGTTCTTTGTGCAGTACAAGCCTTTAACCTTTCAGCTAATGCTTTAATGAGGAATTCTGAGCTTATCCTGTAACGATGTTGTAGTCATCCTTTCCTCCCCCACTATTAAATTATATTTTGTCTATGCAGCAATAATTTTATTTAAGAAAAACACATTCCAGATGTTCAACGTGTTTTAATAGGACTGCTTGTTGAAAGTGTTTGTGATTTTTAAGACCAAAAAAGCGTCGAATACCAATTTTAGCTTTTAAAAAGGCAAGACTTAAGCGTGGAACAATCAGCAAGGAATATTTGACAGATCCAAAAATAGATCCTCAATGGACACAGTAGAATTGCAGCAGAATTTTAAAGCAGAACTGACTGCAGAGGATCCAGGCCTGCAGGATGATGTTAACTGGGAAGGAATGGAGAAACTAAATACCAAGATCTGCTCTCAGTGTATCAGTGTGGCAGAACCCCGCACGCTTCTGAGATGCCTGTTGGCAAGGCAGAACATAGTTGTCGTTGTTCAGCTGCTGTAAGATGTGTAATGATTATTTGCAAGCAAGAGTAAGACAAGCTTTTAATGGTTTACAGTCCTTCAGTATGCGTCTCTTAATCTCAAAGAGATGTTTCTGTGTTGTTTAAGGGTTTATATATTGCCATTGTTGCAGAGAAAGGGGAAGTGCTTGAGAATAGCTCACATTCCCCAGTAATCACATGTTGGTCGCCGAGCATTTAAGCTTTCGCTGGCCTCTTGCCAGCTCTTCTGTGATGCTTTTTTGGAGGTCAGCCTCTCCTCTGGAGTACTTTAACCTTGAACCAAAACAGTCGTGTCCTGTGCGACTGGGGTCAGAAGCCAAGTTTCCTCTCCTAGAAACCAGTGGAGCTGATTCTAATTGCAAGGCACATTCTGTCAAACCAAGTGGTGTGCTCACAGCTACGTGGCTTCTGAGCCAGAACTGATTTCCATCTGTCTTGCTTGGAACATGAGCAGTGCAAAGACTCATTTTCTGTGTAAAATAGTTCTGCGTGTACATTTAATACAAATAAAGGGAAATTGCAAGTCAACCTGATGTCGTTCTTACCCCGACCTTAGTAGTCATAGTGGGGGTGTACTAAAGAGCAACGTACACCAGTATGGCTGTAAGGTCTGTCCTTGGTGTTCTACCTTCAGCCTAGACCACAGCAGTGTCCGTTTTTCTTTGTTTTTCATTCCAACCAACATTTTAATACTGGTCTACCTGTCACAAGCCAGCCTAACCTGAGTGGTGAGGCTTTCCTAGCTTCCTCCGGAGGAAAGAAGGATGAAAATTACTTGATTTACATGCAGCCTGTTGGAGTCTTCTGTTTTTTTTTTGTTCTGTTTTGTTTTTTTTTTTCCCTAGAGGAAGAAGTGGTACTTGCCCAACTTCTCTTTTTCTAGCTTTTTGGTTTAGAGATTCACATCTCAAGATTGTGCAGAGGCTATCATTGGAGTTGTAAGCTGTTAGCCTCACTGTTCAGCGGAGTGGCGCTGTGCCCTGGGCTCTCTGGACTTATTGAAGGGAGGAAAAGAATGAATAATCCTCTTGTGAGCATCTCTGGAGCAAGCAGGTGTAACTCCTAACTTCTTGTAGTGGCTATCCAGTTTCTCCTTAGGTCCTACCCCAATCATCCATCTGGTCTCTGAAGATGGGCGTTCAGACTCCCGTACAGAGAAGCAAGTATTGCACAGTGTCAGGGGTGCAAATGTATTCGAGCAAACCACAAATGACTCGTATCTGTTTTAAAGAAACCACTCTTCAATTAAAGTACTGTTGAGGCATGCCTGTGGTTGTTAAAGGTCATTTTTTAGTAGATAAGAGACAGAATGCTAGCTCTTGTGTCAGGGTCAGATTCATTATCCCCAAACTGTTTTTTTTGCCTGCTGAATCAGTGTACCTTTACTGCCAAAAGCTTGAATAAAGCTGCATTAAATCATTGACATGTTTATTTTGTAGAAGAAGGAAGAAGACTGTGTCTCTGCATGTAGCAGAATGGTTCTGAGGTTGTTAAGAGCCAGTTGCCTCCCAGTCTTATTCCACACAGCTGTACAGAAGAATCACGCTGCTCTAATGCTGCTGGTAAAGCTTCTCTGTGGGACCACTTCTCTGCAATGAAAATGACCAGCTAATGAATAGTAGCCGTGCAGGAAGGGGAATCAAACAGTATCCATGCACATATTGAGAGGGTTAAATGCTAAACCGTACAGAAAGAGCCCGTGTGGGTGGCTTGACTGGTCACATCACCCTCGAGAACAGAGGTTTTCTGTGTCTGGCTGTTGCTTGTGGTGCAGGAAGGCAGAGGCTCTGCTCGCTGCCGTACGTGGGTTCCTGCAGTTGCATAACTCAACGGTGAATTACCAGTAAAATTCCACTGACCCAGAAGATTGCTTCATAGCCTGTTTTGAATCTCCTGCTTTATTTATGAGGTCTAAATTATTTTAATGAAATATTAAAATATTAAACTAACTTTATTCATGCTTGGAAACACTGGATGCCAAAGCTAAATCACTTGCTCTGTAGCCTACACGTCCACTACAGAGGAAGCTTACTCCAGGCCTTCCTGAGCCCCTTAACTTTGTTTCTGCTTTCTGCATTTTATGCCCTATCCTGCTTCTGGTTTGAGGCAGGCTTAAGCAAATATATATATTTTTTTTAGTATAATTCAAATTTGTCAAGAAGGCTTTATGAATATGTATTACGGAGTTGTAAGCTCAGAGTTTTATTGATATTTGCAGTTGCAGGGGCTATCTAAATGGAGCATCCTTTTAACAAGATGCCCATGAAGGCTTTTTCTTTTCTGGCTTGTATGCTCTTGTGTGCTGTTAGAAAAATGAATTCTGTACTGGTTCTTCATGTAGAATACAAACTAAAACTGTAAACTTTTTAAATTCCTACAAGGAAATGGGAGTTTTTCTGAAATGTGTTTCTATCTTCCTGAGGTTTGGTTTGATGTTTTCTGTAACTTTTAATAGTAGTAGAAGGTAGGTAGTTCTAAATCCTGTTAATGAAAGTGATACCAATAAGCATAATCCTATCTAGTCAGCGCATGTTCAGGATGAACTTCTCAGAAATCAATCTCTGCAACGCGTTCCTAGGGGCATATTTACTGCAAGCAGTATACTGTGAGTGACTAATGGCTTTTGCAGTAGGCATATTTTGATTTCAGTTGGACTCTTGCTATCCCAGCATGGTGGCCTCAAAGGAAACAACTTCAACCACACATAAGACAAACCTTTTTAAGATGGGTACATACTTCTTGGAGCCTGATGCAGGTGATGTGATGAGATTCCTTATTGATCTGTCCAGTTTTTGTGACTGCTTTTACAAATGATCTGGAAGATACAATAAAGAGGATGCTTGCTAAGTTTCCAGACATCACTGTAACATATTTGAGTGCATTGCACCTTAGACTGAAAGCCAGTTCCCAAGATCTAGCCTGCTGGGTGGTTATTAGGGCTGTTTAAACTGCCAAGCTCTGTGTTTGTCTGTATTTAGAATGTACTTAAAGGCAATGGTGATCAACATGGTAACCATGGCAATGCTGCTTGAGCTGAGGAGGTGAACAGAAATGCCTGTTTGTGTTAGTTTATTCCACTCGCTTGAGTGCTTTGTAGCAGTGTTACCACATGAAAGGTCCTCTTGGCAGAAATCTGGGGTAGTGTGCGATATGTGCTGTGTAAGCAGCACGCCGAGCTCTTCGGAACGCCATTTTATTTATAATATTTCAGTGCTGTTTCCTAATAATTTTTATGGCTTCTGGTGCGTATAAGCTATTGTTACGCCTGAAATTTAACGTGGAGCTGTTCCTTTCACCCTGCAGAAACCTTCAGAGACATAAAATAGGTGTGAAGTGGCCTGGGCTGTGTCTACAGAGCTGTGCTGAGATAAGCGCTGATACCTCCTGTTACGTGTAACTGCTTTGTTCCTTGTGGAAAGGCTACAAGGGCTCTTCTGAAAGGTGGTTGTGATTCCACTGTGTACATCCGCTGTATGTGTTTGTATGACGGGTGGTAAGTGCTGTTGGGAACGATGGTGATCCGAAAGCAAACAAAGAATTACCTCTAGATTTTTGTAGTCTCAAGCAGAGTATCTTATTTGAGCAAAAGCGCAGGAATAGCTTCTGTGCTGTTTCTGTCTGACTCCAGAGAGATTTTAAATTTATTGTTGCTTCCAGTTAAATCAAATCCCTTCATTTAATATTACAGAGGAGCTACTGAAATTGAGTTTACTCTGTGCTGGTTTGTTTTGTCAAGCTCGTGAACAATGCCTTCATTGCTTTCAGACACTTTCAACTTGGCTTCAGGAATTTGTGGAATGGATGTGAAGGTCAGAAGCTTTCTTGCTGTTTTTGATTTTTAAGCAGCAAATGTCTTTGCCTGCTTTGCATGTGGCAGGCCTCTTAAACCTTCTTAGTAGAAAAGGAGGTATTGTTTATTCTCTGACATCTGCAGGATTATTTTAGAAGCTTTTCATTGGATCTTTTCATGTTGTCTAGGGGTAGGATATATGAAACCTGAAGGAAGCATGACAGGTACTTAATTTAACTTTAAAGTACTACAGGCTTCTAAAACAGCAAAATGTGAAAATGGACAGAAGAGTCCTGCTCTCTTCATACAAAGTATTGGAACCCAAGGCTTTATATAGTTAAGCTGAGGTGCAAATTTAAATGTACTGGAATAACTCTCCCTTCTCCTCCCTTCCTGTTTCTACGTGGATGTTTGCACAGGTATGAGAGGGTCATTCATAGCAACGTAGGGTCTTAAATCCTTTCCACTGAAACTTGAATAAATCAAAAGGACCCCTTTGAACAAGTATAAGAGCATCAAAAGAAGACAAGGTGGATTAGGGTTCATACTCTTTTGTACACCTAATAAAAACTTTGATTCTATACCCAACTCTTGAGTGACAAGAGTAGCTGTCAGTGGTGAAAACTTAATGGCTTTGGTGAATGCCAGGGAAAGAAATGTTTTCTTGTTCACCTCTGCTTATAGTTGGTTTCAGTTCCCTCAGCTCTTGGTTTCCTGGAGAATTTCTCAGGAATTTCCATTCCACTGAAGGAGAGGAGAGCTGAGGCAGCTCAGTTTGTTGTCTTGACTGTTTCCAAATGCTGCTCTAGAGACAAGGATACAGTAAACAGCAAGTCATCTTAGCACTTCCTACAAGATCAAGTGGAGCCCTGGTGGTGTTAATGAAATGCTTTCTGTAGCGATCTTCGTGTTTGTAGGGTCAGTTGGGCTGTGTAGAGCATAGGTTGTTTAACGCCTGTGGGTGTCTGAAGCACTGTGAATACTTCAAGATCTGCAAATACTTCAGGATCTGCGCAGGATCCAGGGAAATATGCGGCAGTGACCGATCCAGGATGTGAGTCTGTGAGACCACCGGTATTTTTAAGATGAGAAATGGATCTGGGCTGTAATTCTGAGCTCCACTTTAGTGCAATATTATAAATAGTGTGAGGTATAGAAATGTTTGAAGGCTTTACGGGCATCTGTCGAACAGTATAGCACAATAAGTTTCCCATTCAGTTTCATAGGAATCTGAATATCGTGCTGCAGTGAGTTCTCAAACCAGTGATAACTTTTTTCCCAGTTATCTGCCGGAAAGCTCTGCTCATGGCATTGAGAGCATCTGGGATCATATTTCAATCTTCTCTCACCATTTGAGAAATTAATTCTATGCTAAAGGCTAATTAGTGAACAGTCTGTGTGGAGTAGGCTCTTGTTAGTACTTGTCTCATAAATGGTACAATTGTGTACTTGTATAGTCTAAACTTTTAAAAAAAAAATAAAACTTCAAATCCTGAAAAGCCATTGTATAGTTCATAAGTATTTGAATTACGTAGGGGATGCTTTGCTTTGGAACAGGGTATGCGAACAGTACAGGTACTGCTTGCTCGAGTGCTGTAAGCTTCTAGTCTAAATGCACTAATGAGCATTTAATCAGGAAGTCCTAGGTCAATAACACTTCGTACACTTGTGTAATGAACAAGAACTCTTTAGCCTCTAAAATGAAGCAGAATTCTTGTCTTATTGCTGTTGACTTGTATTATTGATTTTTCTGTGTAACTTATGGATGGGTTATTTATTTTATCTTGGATATACTTAATAGCTCTCATTAATACTTAAAGGCCAAGTTTCATCTCGTGCCAGGGACCAGAGGGTGAATACAGCATTCCTGCTCCCGAGGTCATTGTGCAACACCAGGGCGAAATGCTTTTGGACTGCAATGGAGGGAGCATAGAAGATGACCAAAGTGAGGACCAGATGCAGTTGCAAGCTTGAAGCGTGCTGGGTAGGAGGAGTTGTAGTGCAGTTACTTTTCCTGGAGTTCAGGGTAAGGGGCTACTCAGCTACTTGCTTTTGGTGAGTAGCCAGGTGAATATCAGCCAGTTCTCACTTGAAGAGCTTCACCAGCATACATCCCGCCGTGTGATACAGCTGTCCCCTCAGCCATCTGCGAGGCTGTCGGATTGAATGTTCTGCCAGTTCTTTGCTATTCACACCCTCCTCAAGTATAGCTCAGTTTGTAAAGGCTGGAGTTTTGTCTCTTCAGTGAAATTCTTCTCTCCAGAGAGTGGAAGATTTTTTTCCTTCCAAAATTCATACATTAAAATGAAGGTATACACAAATGTCGAGTCTTAGTTTTCTTTTTAACAAAACAAAATGGAACACAAGACCTTTTTTAATGGATGCTTGCTGCCTACTTCAATGTTCTGGATTTTAAAAATCTTTAAAGTATCTCTCATTCAGGTGAAGGATTATCTGAATTCAAACAAAGGGTTCCCATACGAAGTATTTCCTGATGTACTTCATTGCTTAAATCTAGTTCAGTGATAAGTGGTTATGCAAGCATTTTGTTTCCTAGTACTGTTGTGATAGCTGGCAGCTTAACCACTGGTGAATCTTCCTGTAGAAGCTCTTGAAGAGCATATTGCATTACGATCCTAATTTGAACCTTCTAAAAACTTTCCTTAGCAGAATTTGCAATAGAAGGCCTAAACTTTTTTTCCCCTACTTGTAAAGTAAGTCAGTGTTTCTTCTCTACACTGTTAAGAAAAGTAGCAGGGAAAGGTCTGTTGCATCTAGTACCTGCTCTTACAAATACCAGTTGTGCTGTGGGTCATGTTCCCAGTATTAAAAATCTGATCAGTCATAGAATCATTAAGGTCGGAAAAGCCCTCCAAGATCATCTGGTCCAACCATTCCCCTACCACCAATGTCACCCACCTAACCATGTCCCCAGGCACCACGTCCAACCTTCCCTTGAACACTCCCAGGGACGGTGCCTCCACCACCTCCCTGGGCAACCTGTACCAACGCCTGACTTCTCTTTCTGAGAAGAAATGTCTCCTCATTTCCAACCTGAGTTGGAAATCCGGATTTCATCTATTGATGGCAAAGGCTGGGCCAAGATTTGCAAACAAGTGAAAAATAAGGTTGGTCAAACCACCTCATCTGTGTCAAGGACTAGAAACCTGCGTATAGATCACTTCTGTGTCAGATGATGCCCAGTAATTCATTCATTGGTCTGAATCTGCTTCTTTCATGCTCATTGTAGTCCCATATAAGCCTCGTTTGTAATCTCGTGTAACTAAAGCTGCCTTGGTCTTTTCCAGATAAAGAGAGTTCTTAGAACTGAGTCACTGCCAAGCAGCCTTTGTTCTGCAGAAATAAGAAAATAACTTCTCTTTGGAAATTAGAGCAATTAATGAACTGAAAATAGAGTGCAGAGGGGAAAGAAACACTTAAGCCTATTTCTGAACAGGCAGCTGGTGTGGAAAGCCATGCTGATGCGGAGAGCTGACTGCAGAAAAGTGAAGTTTAGCTGTGCTCCTTGCCTGATAGCAGGGTCTTGGCTCGTAGCAGGGAATTTTGAGGTCTGTTTGTCCTTCCAGAATTTGCTTCACCAAAGTGTTCCTTTCTAAAGAGCTGACTACTCCTACATTAAAGAATTTGTTTCCCAAATTGCAGTCCAGTTCGCTTTCTTTTCCCGTGACTGGGAATACTACTTTCTCCAGAGACTATTTCTGGTGCTTTCTGAGGTATATCCTCTCTAGCCATCTGCTTTCTCCCACCCACCTCCAGTTGATAACTAACACAGCAACTAGCGTGCATGAGATGCACTAGCATTGAGATGCGAGCTCCTTCGTAGAGGTGTAATGATTTTTAAACTTTGATCTTTATTTTGAAGAGGTGAACAGCAATATATGAGAGCTGAGAAGGTAGTTGCTGATTTGTGAGTTAATCCAGAGTTGTTTCTTTCCAAATGCAGCTGCCAAGAATTTGAAGCCTTTTGGTTGGCCTCCCAGGAGTCAATGTTTTTCCTATTGATCTGCTGTGCTCTAATGCAGGGGGGAAGGAAGGGGATATAGCGATATACAGCAACGCTCCAGCTGCTGGAATGCAGTCTGTCAAGCTAGTGGTTCAGTGACCCTTTTTGCTTCTTGTGTGTTTATGAATAATTCAGGAATTCAACACTTGCAGTGGGTAGAAAAGCATGGTGAACACTGGCATGCATCTGCAAAGTAGCACCCAAGCGTGGTCCGGTACTGCAGGCGTAAATTAGTTTGTGTGTGGCACAACTAAAAAGCAAAGGACTGCATTCAGTTGTCACAATGAGTCTCCCTTGGAGAATGTTGTGCTGCTCTTAAAAGGTTACTTTTTATAGCAGTTTTGAACAGAAAGCTAAAAAATGCAGCATCCTAGCAGCTTGTTTCATGTAATTTAGCTATTAAAATACTCAATGTGCTTAATCTTCTGAATGATGACTAAGATTCCTACTTGCATTTTAGCAGATTTTCATCTTTATTTGGAGGATTCAGCTACTAGAAGAATAACAGGACAGTACAAGATCACTTGCAAGCTTTGTCAGGCTGTTTTCTTCTGTATGTAGAAGTTACTTCTAATGGAAAAACTGAGTGGTCCCTTTCCTTTAAGGCAAGAGACTGGGGCCCTTGTATAGGAAATATATATTCCCTACTGAATATATTAATCTGGCCAGAACTTATTATATGGGTGACTTACTTAGATAAATGACTGACCTTTCAGAGATCTGGGCACATGCCATTCTTAAATTGTCAACATAATTTTGTTAGTTGTAGGCATGAGAGGCAAAAGGCAGAACATCTTTGGTCTTGCTGAAACTTGGGTTGGGGTCCTACCTAAACGCAGTCCTAAAGCTGGTATTTTGAAAGGATCCTGGTATTGCTCCGATTGCAATCTAAGGATGGCAGCAACAAGCATAATTCCCTTGGACACGAGAAATGACTGCAGTGGGATTAAAATAGTCTTACTTCTGAATTGCTTTCATGTCTTTAAACACAGCTGAAATACTAGCAAAGATAAAAGTAAAATAAATCCTGTTATTTTGACTCTACCCCGAACATGAGTTGCTAAGGGAAGCAGTTGGAGAAGAGGCTTTAATGCAGTGCTATTTTGGTTGAAATTATGCTTGTCAATGTCCTCGCTGTTCACATGCATTAAGGAAGTTAGGGGTTTATATAATGAGCGCATTAAATTTGAAGTTCAAGCTGCTTCACCATACTGTGTTTTTCTTGATACACAATGCCAGCTTTTAGTAAATCAGAGTACATAAATGGTCAAGGCTGGTGGGAAATCTTAAATGTATGTTATTAGGGAACAACAGAATTGTAGGCTAAAATCTTTTTAAAGGTCTGTGCATCCACATCTATCCTAGTGAAAGAGGCACCGACTTCCCAGGTCATGTCCAGCACCATCTTGAGAATGTGCACACCAGCTTTTATTTTGTTACGTGTCAGAATCTCCACTTACCCTACTTTTTTTTTTAAATGTGGCAGAATAAAATAACATTTTAAGTACCGTCCTTGCAACATCCTTCCTAGACACATTTAGTCCCAGGTCAACAGCATTGTCCTCTTGCATTCAAACCTCATCCAGCAGTACTGCTGCAGCTGCTCTGCTTTTGAGGAACTAATTGGCTTTTGTGATTGCAATTGTACTGTAATAGATACAAACCTGAAAGGAGATGTGTAGTATCTAACATTTTTATTTGTGAAGAGACCTATTATACAGAAGAATAGGTGTCATCTTACACTCTGCTTTATCAGACTGCTGAAGGTATATTGGATAATGCAGTTTAGTTGTTTTGTGTTAGCAAAGCTGGACTTGAAAGTTTGTTCAAAACACCTCGATGCTGAACAATCAATTCAACGATCAATTTCTAGAAAAAAAGCAGGATTTGATTTTTTTGAATATTCTCAGGCTCTTTTAATAGCTACGGTTTTGGCCATACGTACTCTGCTTTGACCCGTGTGGTCTATTGATTGCTGTACCATTCTTAAATTGCAGGTTTTCCTCCTGTGCTCTGTTGGTCCGTGGCGAAGCAAGACCTCTCTCTCAGTATCTTGTAGTCTTTAGCAGCTTTTTCTTGCCTGCTCTGCAGTGTGAAGGAGAACTGTTTGCCACATGTGGAGGAGACAGCTATGCTTAAACCAGATTGACAATTTTGATGTGGCTACAGTTTACTATAATCGCTTTTTCTTCAAACAATGCTGTGCTGAGAAATGATGCATTACAAGAACATATGGCAGTGGTACATAACTTGAATAAAACCAGCCTAATTTAAGAGCCCAATAAAATTTACTGTGAACAGTTTTCAATAGTATGTGTGCACATTCTTTAGGAAAGAAAGAATCCTGTGTTGCTGTTAATCTCTTTGAAACCTTTGAGTACTTTGCTGTAAGCAGTGAGTGTGCCAACTTTTGGCAGATAATTATTTTGTTCTCTTCCAGCTTGAACACGTTCAATTCAGTCATCCCATTCAGAACAAATTCTTATTAGGCTTTTTTTTTTTTTGCTTGCAGTTCAGTAAACACTTCTAGCAGGTACTGTTGAAAGTGTTCACAGGGCAATTGTGAAGCTTTTTGAGGACTGAGATGAGAAATGCATCAACATGTGCTATGGATGGTGCTTGCAAAGGCTTTTTGTAGAGGTTCCTCAGAAGGGGAGATATTCTGATACAAAAGTGTAAAAAACAAAACAAATGAACAACAAAAACACCTTCAAAAGTAAGGAGTAATATTACGGATATTTTGCAAGCTGAAAAGGAAGTAGATAATTGTTGTAACATAAGTTCCCCGAATAAAAGCAGAATTTTATTTTAAAGAAGGCTGAAAACCAGAAGCGCTTCTCAATTCTGCTTCTGCTGGAAATTTCCCCTCCTTGCCCCCCCCGCCCTTGGCTTTAGGGCAGCATTTAAGGGCAGTTAATGTAGTTGCAATAGTGATTAACAAGCCTGTATTCCAAATAATTCATCGAGAGGGCTGAGGTATTCCTGAACAACTGTAAAATGCATAGCCTTTGTCCAGAACAAGAAGACCCTCATAAAACAAATAAGAAAATTCATACAGTATTAATAGGATCCATCCTCCCTTTCTCCTGGAGCTGTAAAAGTTTTTTCCCTACTGCTTGCTATTGTGTTAGAACACTAATGCTCTGTCACTTCTATTGTGCTCGTCTCTGAACCCAGAAATTATTTCTATTCTTAATTTAAACAATACCAGCTGTGCACAAATGAGAAGTTTGCAAAAAGGCTCATGTGTGCTCGCTGCTTGTACTTGTAGCATAGTACAGAGGAGCTTCATGAACTCAGGGCAATCATGCTGCAAAAATGTTCGAAAAATATTCATGAAGGGGAAAAAAGCTGGCATTGTTTTAGTGCCTCGCACCACTGTCACCATAGCAACACTGCTACATTTGAACCCTGGTAGCAAACGAAGTATTTTTATTCTTATAAAGGGAAAATTAAGAGACCTTTTCTCTTCCAGTGCTATCGTTGCATACTTCTTGCAGCTGCTGCTTATTTTCTTCCACACCCTCTCCCTCTTGATGCTGTTCCTGTGCTGTAACCCAACTATATTAAGAGCAGTTAAAACTATTTAAAAGGGCAGAGTGGATATTTTAGCTCTTTCTAAAGGATTTTGTTTCATGTTCTCCTCTCAGATTTACTTTGTCACTGGAGTTTTCTTCTGCGTTGGGACACCTTGCAAATCCTACCTGTCTTACAGGATTTTGAAACTAATAGCAAAAAGGAAAGAATTCACAGTTTGGAAGGAAGGCTAAAAGAATTAGTTATGTCACTAGTCCCCATGAGGGATAAAACAAAAAAATCCCAAGGGAAGTGGAGGTATACCACCAACTGTGAAAGAAAAGGAGAAAAAAAAACAAAAACATCTTATTCTCCAGCCACGGTCAGTTCTAAAACTAAACTTCATCAACATTGCTAATGGGGTAACTCCCGTTTTCCTTTTGTCTATGTTACCACTTCCCAATTTTTAGCTATCCCTGTCTGAATGTGTCTGATTTAACCCCATCTTCCCAGTGTGCATCAGGTACTTTGGGGATCAACTCATTTACATGACTCCGTTCTTTAACTAGAGCCACAGCTATTGCTGTCTTGCATTGTGACAAAAACTTCAAACTTTCCAAAGTATGAAATGGCCTCGTTTTATTGGAAAGACTTACTGTATGTTGTTGAACAAAATTGTAAGCTGATAAACTGTGCAGTGAAAGCGTTATGAACACTCTGCGTAGGGAGCTTGAGAGCTCCATTAGCTTAAGAAATAGGCTTTGAAATGTTTTTATTAGGCCTCTGGGAGCTGTATGGAAAACCCTCTAGACAGCTTGGTGAAACACCGATAATTAGCTAGTGAGGTTTTTTTTAATCCAACATATAATTGTTTTGTCTTGTGGTATTTTAGAACTAGAGGGTCTTATTTTCCTGTTACTCCTGACAGGAGGATTGTCATTGTGCATAATGAACAATTTCCTTTTGGGGGAAAGGGGTGGGAGGTGGAATGAGGTGTTTCATGTGTTGTTTTAGAAATTACTTTACTGGAGTGGAGCTGTGTTAAGAACTTCTTAAGAAATGGTTGGTTTGGAACCATGTGATTGTGAACTGTGATTTTTGAGCTATAATGTAGGCTCCAGGAAGGATCCCTTCTACTAAATGTGTAAAAATTTGAAGCTGCCTTCTAATGCTGGTGATGTCGGTGAAGGAACACTACACAGACCCTCAAGACTTAATTGTGATAATAGCTTGTTTTCTTCTCTTCCCATCTTTGTAGGCTTATGAAAGAAGGTTTCCTACATGTCCTCTGATTCCTATGTTTGTAGCCAGTGACACAGTGAATGAATACAAGAGCGAGGATGAAGCCATCCATGTCATTGAACGGCGCTGCAAGCTGGATATAGACGCACCACGACTGTTGAAAAAGGTGATTAGATTTGAAGTGCCTGTTTTGCATTCTTGGATGTTATTTCACGTGAATGTTATATCTTAACAAAATCTATGTTATCCTCCTCAGATTGCAGGAGTGGATTACGTCTACTTTGTCCAGAAGAACTCACTGAACAGACGAGAAAGGACTTTGCATATAGAAGCCTACAATGAAACCTTCTCTAATAGAGTCATTATTAACGAGCACTGCTGTTACACAGTGAGTAACAGGCTCTTGATGGTGCCACAGATGGAATTAAGTCAGTGTTTAGATTTCAAAACTCAAACAGAAGTTGGGTTGTTCTTGGCTTTTGCCTTGCAAGAAAAAATAACCAACACAGTGCCATGAGTGATAATTGTTGTTAGTGTTAAATGTAACACGCTTGCTTGAAGAACTGAAACAAGTTTGGCACCCTCTTGCTTGAGCATCTTCTCAGATAGCAGAACACAACATAATTTGCGGTGCTTGACAGCTCTGTTTAAGCAAATCTGTGGTCTGTAATAGCAGTGTGGGGCTTGTCGAGGCTGATGATACCCTGACAGAACTGTTAAAGCAAAGTTCAGCATAGCTTATTTGCCTTCTGCTCAACTCAAATGTTCGTTGTCAGCAGTGTTTTAACCTAGCTCTTTCCATCGTGGCTGTTTTTGGCCTTTAGTGCAGATGTTTTCTGATACAAAGGAGTTTGGTGGTGTGCTTACTGCTACCTTCTGGTCATGGCTTTTCATAGCGTCTTAGCCCGTACCCATAGGCTGATGCAGCACATGTTCGTGGAAGTAAAACTGGATGGATTTTAAAGGTCAGGTGCAAGCTAGCAAATGGAACCCACTTAGTAGCACTGTAGCATTCTTTTTTAGCTCAGCTAATAAATTGTTTCCTATTGTCTACAGAACCATGGCTGAAAGGTCACTAGAATTCAAACCGACTTGATGCTAATAGCCTATTTTTTCATTATTATTTCTGCAATTATTTCCAAGGCATGTTTAAAAATACTCTTCCACCTGAAATTTTTTGGCGAAAGATGCATTTAAATAGGGGAAATGTGGCACAAAAAAGTGCACGTGGTAAATATGTACAAAACATGATGCTTCTCCATGGCCTAGCTCTACTTGATCAAGAAACTAGTAGTGGTAGGTAAATATAAAACCAGAAACTTTTTAAAGGATAAATTATTTTTTAAAAATCCTTTTTTTTTTTTTTAATTAAAATAAATTACTTTGATCAAAATAATGGAAGGACAGAAAGATTCTTAAACATTATTATTATGGTTTGTGTTTATTTAGTTGGTACAAGCTATTCTTGTACCTCTGGTTCCCCAGTGCAGAAGAAACAAAAGAGAGGAGGTGTTTGTTTGCTTTGTTTTTCCTGTAGTTGTCTTGTTATGAAGTATTAATACCGTTCTAGGCAGTTCTGGCATGTTGTGAGGTGGAGGGGAACCTTAAGGTGCCAGGACAGCTGCATACTCAGAATTGCAGCGTGCCATGATGTTTCTTTATAACAGTGTGTTCTGAGCCCAGACTGGATTGCTATGTAAGTTATGAAGAAAGTTGGAAGTCCTCTAAACTTAAAAAGGCAAGAAAGTAGCAAAGGCCTCCCTGATAGTTTATTCAGCTGTGAAACAAATGAGAAGTTCACAGTCCTTCTGTAGCATTGTCACAGCAGAGCAAAGTAAAACATTTTCCTGTCTACAAAATACTGAGGTACTTAAGTTAAAGAGGGAACGACCTGTTGTGGTATGTCTGTTGCAAACATGTCTAGACTGCAGTGCTGGGGAATGTGTACACTGTACTCTCTGCAGTCTTGAAGCTAGCTGGCCTTGCTCTATCAGTCCAACCTGCAGAAGCAGAAAGTTCACTGCAGAATATTTACTCTGTTCCACTGATACACTACAGTCGCAGCCCATATCTACAGTGAGATACTGTTAATTGTGTAAATGTGTGAGTCCCTTGTGCACTAGTATTTTCCAATGCTCCCCTTGCTTGTTAAGACAATGTGCTGTGCTAGCCATGGGACTACAGGAGGGCTTCTCAACTTTGTGTTCTTTAGTGTTGGCTTTTCCGATCTGTGTTTTGCGAATGAAGCAAAAGACTGCAAATTCTTCTTGCGTGTGTTTGATTATATGAACCTGAAAAAGAAGAGACAGTCATTTCAAATATTTTGAGGAAAAAGAATGCCAAATAGATAACAAGGTTGTATGATCTCCTTTTAACTAATAGGTTCATCCAGACAATGAAGACTGGACCTGTTTTGAACAGTCAGCAAGTCTGGATATAAAATCTTTTTTTGGTTTTGAAAGCACAGTGGAAAAGATTGCCATGAAGCAGTACACCAGCAATATTAAAAAGGTGAGCTTGCAGTTGGGAAGGAAGTGCCTGGCTCTAAGTTACCAAAAGATAATGTAGCTGCTGCTAAGTAACAGGCTGCTGTGGTCAAAAAGCTGGGCTGTTTACTCTTTAGCCTAGGGCAGTACGTGTGTGTAAGTCTGTATTTGGAAGTGGAATCTTTAGAGATGCCTGGCTGCTAAATGTGTTTCCAGTCTAATCATTTCAGTGTCTAAATGAGTATTTTTAGTAGCTGAAATAAAGCCTTCTTTTTAAAGGGAAAAGAAATAATTGAGTACTACCTGAAGCAGCTGGAGGAAGAAGGAATAACTTTTGTTCCTCGTTGGACTCCCCCCGTTGCATGTAAATCGGAGAGCAGCACAACCCACACAAGACGGCCAGTTTCACCTGCTATTAATATACCAGACTCTGCCACAAAGGAGGGCTTGAACAATAAGGAGATCCTCAACACCTCAAGCAGCCCCTCCGAGCCTACAGCAGGAACACCCGATGGTATGGTTGTTTGCCTTGCTTAGTGGGATTCTTTGTTCGGTAGAGGCTCTCAGCGCAGTGCTGCTGCTCTTGGGTAGCTGAAAACTTACATGTCAGCTACTTGTTTGGTAACATATAAAGTTATTGCTTGCAAAGCACTGACCTGTGCGAGAGCTCGAATAGCTGCTATCAGCTGGTCTTTTTAGTGAGTGAACTTCAGAGGAGTGGAGAAACTTTTCTCTTTGCTGTTCATTAGGCTGCAAATCAGTAGCCTATTTCTTGCCCAGAAACTCAGGGATGGGTGTAACTATGCCAATAACGGGGAGGGAAAGGCTGAAGCTTCCCTGGCCACAGTCTTCTGATGTTACCTTCTTTTCCCTGTAAGGGAATTTGGAAGAATTCTTGTACTGGAAGGTTTAGGTCAAAGCTTCTTTAAGTATTTCCAGAAGAAGCATGCCCTATACTTGCTGTGAACAGACAAATCTGAATATAACATGAAAACACTTTTGTAAATGTCTGGTTTTACTCCTTTCTTAGTTGCAGAAGGAAAATTAATCTTCCTAGTTTCAGGTTAAGATAACTGTGGAGGTTCCTTTGCTCATCTTTTCAATGATTCAAAGAAACCTTATTCAGCTCTGCACAGAACTTCTCTGCCTCAGATATCAGCATATAAAATCATTTGCTGCTTTGACACAGTCACTTCAGGACCACTCTAATCACATGTACATCTCCTTTTAGACAAGCTAGATGCAGACTACATCAAGCGGTATCTGGGTGACTTGACCCCAATGCAGGAAAGCTGCCTCATTCGGCTGAGACAGTGGCTTCAGGAGACACACAAGGGCAAGGTAAGCTACTGTTGGTCTCTTGTGTCTCTCTCAGTACATGAGATGCAAGGTGGACCTCATAAAACATCATGCCAAACCTGACGTGGCTAACTAGTTGCGGTAAGTAGCCCTCCAAACTCAAAACAAAGTACCTAAATTAAGTTTTTACAGTGGTAATTGAATTTTATTGCTACTGTCCATCTGACTTTGCGTGCTGAGGTGCTTAAATGATTAGTGTGACTGCCTCCTAGACTGCCAGTAATCCAGCAAAGGGGAATACCATCAGTTTTGCAGGTCTTCCTCATTCTAGAACAACCTTATTTTTACTTCTGTTTGTTTTGGTCAAACATATTCTTATATCTATATGTGCAAAGGAAGCAATGTGGTCTGTTAAAACACGAAGAGCAAGTCTAAGGGTTTTCCAGTGGCTTGTGATTTGAGCATGTGTCTCAGTTTCCAGGCCTTCCTGTTACATAGCAATGAAACACAGTCTGTGTTTCATCGCTAAATTCATTTAAATTGGACTGAATTACTATGGTCATACAAGTGTAAATCATTGTTAGAGTTCTTGTAGTCTTTATATCCCTCAAATGAAGGTAGTTGCAATATGTGACAGGGTTTTTGTTTTTTTTTGCAAAAAAGACTGACTTTCCTGAGTAACTTCCAGTGTTGTATACCATCCTCTTTATTGGCACTAGGCTGCACCTTTGTCAGCTTTTATTATTCATTCTTTTCACCTTGTTTCAAACCTTGAATACAAAGTTGCATTGCTTGTTTGTTTTTGTTTAATTTTTGTTTTTAATAGATCCCAAAGGATGAGCACATTTTAAGATTCCTGCGTGCCCGGGACTTCAACATTGATAAAGCAAGAGAGATCCTTTGCCAGTCCTTGACATGGCGCAAGCAGCACCAGGTAGACTATATTTTAGACACTTGGAATCCTCCTCAAGTACTCCAGGATTACTATGCAGGAGGCTGGCATCACCATGACAAAGGTATGCTCTATCCTGTGGATATTGAACAGCCTTTTCATGTTCTGAATTAAAGGTGATGGTTGTTCCTCTGTTAGCTGGAGCTGGCTAGAAAGCTGGGTAGAACTTCTCAGTTATTATGTACTAAACACATTAAAATTGATGTTGCCAGCTCGTTAGTTGGTGGCAGCATACTTTTAGGTCCTAATCTGTCTGACAAATAGCACCATATTTAACTCTGTGACGAGCTCTGCTATGCCAGTAGCTTTAAAAAATCACACTTCTATACTGCTCTGAGATGCTTAGAAGGGTGTTATGCAAATACTGACTCTTCCCTTCCAGTGATTAAAAGATGTTTGTAAATAAGTGTAAATAAGTTGGATAAGTCTGCAGATGTCATAAGTGAATACTTATTTGTCATTACAATCAGCTTAATGAAAAGAAGTGCTGAAAGACCAAATAGAGCAGGTTTATTTAAGAAGGGAAGAAGTTTTAGTTAAATTCACTTCATATGGTGAGGCATGGCCAGATCTTTAAACCGTGGATATGTGCCTGATACGTCCCCCTCCCTCAGCTTGCTTTATCGTGCACTGGTCTTGTTGCTAATACATGCACAGAAATGAATCATTTTGGAATTCATTGCTTGAGGCTAGCTGGGCTCTTTAGATACGGAAATGGTCTCTTACTGTGAGCTATCTGTGTTCTGATTTAGTCCTTTCCCCACCAGGCACCATTGTTTCTGCGAGCTCTTCCTGTTACAAGGAGAGGACAGGAAGCTGGCTGCGCTAGTGGCCAGGAGACAGGGGGGGCACAGCAGAAGTTTAATTGCTGTAATGCTTGAATGGCTCTTCCTGTTGCTGGGTTTGACTGAGAAAGTGGAAAATAACAATATGATTGTAAAGACTGTAGGGAAAAGGATTGTGAATACTTTCTCCCTTTCTGTCTGTTCCTTTTCCTTACTTTCCAAAGACGATTTCTGTCAGTAGCACATAGCAGGTTCCTGCCAGTGAGTAGAAGGGTGTAGAATGCAACAGAAAATAATTTAATGTTTTTCTGGGAAGTTCTTCAGTCTTATCGTGAGCTTCATGTGCCTCTCTCTTCCCCCACAGTTCCTTAGGTCTCTTCTGTGCCATGCCCTCAAGTATAGCAGTTGTCACTAGTGGAAACAGAGAATTTCAAAACCGAACAATTCTCTATAATTTAAATTTTTGCAGTGGGTAGTTTCTTTTTTTAAACCCTCTATTCCAGTATTGCTCCTTTCATAAGCTTCTTTCCTCCCACATAAGCAAAATCTGCCAAACTGAAGCTGGCTGAGTTCTGTATAGATTTTAGCACTAAAGCAAAGGCAGCAGTGGTATAAAGCATGCTGTCTCAAATGAGCTGTTAATGCAAAAGAATAAAAGTTATTTTGGTTTGCAACTAGCATGGTTTTCTTTATATCTGAGCGGCTTTTAGTTTGTCAAGAGTGCTTCAGTCAAATGCTTATTTTAAATCACAAAGCTCAAATGAAATATAAAATATACAGTGAAAATGTAGCACTGTCAATTGAGACTTTTCTTCCTGTGTCATTTGAGTGGAGGAGGGTTAATGAACTATTTGGCTTTGCATGCGTGTGCATCTGTGAGGGAGGGAGACCCGCAATGAAGTTTAATAGCACTTTTTGTTCAGTGTTTTAGACACTAAACAATACATTCCAAGATAAGAGTGAGCTGATGTTAAAATAATACTGTCTTTTAGACCATCTGATAAAATACAAAAGACTCTGTGAACTTGCATGAGGGTAGTGTCCTCGCGAAATAAATAACCTTGTTTGACTCTGCAAATCTTTTTTAATTTTTAAATAGTGCATCCCGATAGTTTCTTTCCTTGTCTCCCAAAGGACTTGAGGATAATTTGCTATTTCTCTTTGCAGTTCTTGGAGGGAAGTGAAGCTAAACAGACATCAGAACTGCAGAAAACATTTATTTTTTTTGTGTTTTAGCATATTAAGTTTTATAAGATGATGATTATTTAGCTTGTGTGCTATAACAGGTGGAGCAAATGCTTAACAAATACATCACAGCTTTGGGAGGAGGATGGAAACTATTTCAGACAACTAGCTTTTATTATGAAGAACCAGAAATGCAAGCTTTTGTTCCCAAATTCACCTATTGCAGTTGTTAAGCTTAATGCCTTTGTATCCTGGGTCAGTATCACGATACCCTGGTGTGTGGCAAGAGTACTGTGGAAAGGCAAGTCTTTGAATGCAGAGGGTCATCTGAAGCCAGTATCTGGAGCAGAGTCTGTTCTCACCAGACTTAAACTGCATGAGTGAGGCTGTAGGCTGAGTGCCAGTTCCGCATAATATGCAATGACATAGCTGAAAGGTGTGACTTCAGCAAATACTGCAGAAAGCAAGTCTGGGGTTAACACTGTTTCATTAATTCGCAGCACTTAGTGTAGCTACTTGCCCAAAAAGGGTCCTGTAAGCTATCCTGTTGTGTTGTCATGTGTGATAGAAGGCTTTCATCATTTGTTGCAACTCTTTAGTTACGCTAATAGGCTAAAGTTGTTCTTTTATCTTAGCTGTGCTGGAAGGTAAACATAGACCTGTGTCTTTAATTGTATGTACTGAGATCTATAACTGTACTTGTTGAAGTCCTTTGGACTTTCCTTGTAGATAGGGTAGCTATTTTTGCATCAAGATGTCTCCATTAAACCTTTGCAGTTCACATACAGGTAATCTTGTGCTGTAGGTGGACAGAGTAAAGATTGTATTGCCATCTGTTCCAGTTACTCCCTCTTTCACCTGTGCAGCAGAATTTGAACTGACTATAATTTGTTTCCATTTGGATTTTTAGCATAAAGGTAATTCACTCAATTTTATTTATTATTGTAAAAATAAAGGTTATGTTGATTTTTTTTTCTTGTTATTCAGATGGTCGCCCGCTGTATGTGCTGAGATTGGGACAGATGGATACCAAAGGCTTAGTGCGAGCTCTTGGGGAAGAGGCCTTGCTTCGATACGTAAGTGTTTTTGGAGCCAGCAAGTTGCTAACAATGTGATATTTTCATTTAGAAACTTCCTTCTCTGCCAGAACATTCATCACACTGGATATTTTGATGTACTCTCTGGCCGTCTGTTTTCGGTTTGAATACATCTGAAAGCTCCTGGTAGCTGGTCTTCTGCATTCTTTCCAACTGCAAACTGATGGCGGAAAGGCGTAGTTCTTGGCAGCTCCTGTAGTTGTTGGTTAGCATTTTCACAGATTCTTCTGCAGTTTGTGCACTGCTTTGAACTTAAGTCTCTGCATTTGTGCAGAAGAGAAAGTGCCATGTTCAGATTTTTCAAGCCTATGTACCAAGGATAAAGATAACTTATTTTTAAAGAAAAAGTACTTTCTTGCAGTGTTGCCTTCTCTGAAGGCAGCGCTCAGACTGTTATTGTGGATCTGCTCAGTTTCCAGGCAGAAAGCTGGCAGAATTCCAGGTTTTCAATAATATTTTTTTCCTCCAAGTAATGACAGTCATGGCCGTAGTAACTACTAGAAGCAGGGTTTGAATTCTACTTTTTCTCTTCCAGTAGCTTTTCGAGGCACATATTAAGTTTTATTTGTTTGCCCTAGTTTTGTTTCAAGGTTACTTTCTATGGCTGAAAGGGGCTTTAATTTCTGAGTAAATAGGAAATCAAAGCTTAAAGGGACAGAAGCTTAGGGAGGTTTCTTGTCTGTATAATTCCTGGGTCTCACTTTTCAAGAGGATCTTGTTTACATGTTCCAGGTTTTAAGGAAAGGCATATTTATTTCTCAGCAAGATCAACCGATGGGCTAAATACAGTGATTTCTAGTTTATTCTTTGGAAAAAGCTGATGCCACGTTATCAGATAGAGCTCTTTGCTGAAGTATTCAAGTAGGATCAGCAATTTTTTTGATTTTTTTGGTTTTTATTCTGTGTAATCTTTCTGAAAATCAGTCGTTGTAAGTCTCTCGTAATACTTTTTTCACTTTGAGCTTGTAGTTTTAATTAGACTTTGGTTAAGAACGTTTTTTTCCTTATCCTACCTACTGAGTTTTAGGCTCTTCTCTAAACAGCATATTTTCTTGGACAGGTTCTTTCTATAAATGAAGAAGGACTGAGGCGATGTGAAGAGAACACAAAAGTATTTGGCAGACCAATAAGGTAAAATACATCAATTAGATCTCTTCAGGGATTACCAGGTCACAGTGGTGGGAGGGTAGGGGGTGGACAGGACAAAACATCGTGCAATATCACCCTGTTGAGGCCAGTTTATTAAATAGACCAAGCAAAGGGTAGGCTCTGTGTCTCACATACATATATAAGCACAGTTAGAGTTAACTGAGACCTACTCCAATTACCACTTGAGTGAATTGGCATGGTCAGGCCTGAGGGAAACACAATACTTGCTCCAGCAGTCATGCCCATAATGGTGCTATATGGAATATTCTGCTTCTGCACGCTGTTGGAAGTCTGCAAAGCAATGCAGCCCACTCCCCATCTCTAATTCTGGGGAATTTTATAGCCAGATGTTGGTACAGGCTGCCAGTAAGGTCAGGCTGTGATAATATCACAGTGTAACCTTTCCAGTAGTTTCAGGTATTGTTTTCATGTCACTTTTTGATCCATGGTCCATACCAAGGATCATTACTCTCAATTCTTGTTTGCATTCTTCTGTCAGCCACGATTCATTATATGCAGTTATTCAACTATTGATCAAGGTAAGGTTGTGAGGCTCCAGTGAAACCTGCAATTTAGTTTTCCACATGCTTGCATGACTTCATGTAAAGTTGAGCCAAAAATGGCTTGCTATCCCATCTTTAAGTCATTTTAGGGGTCACTTAGGAGAGCAGTAACTGAAAAGTGGATTTAAGGGTGTGGAATGAATGCAGGACTTGGCTCTGAAATGAAACTGTGTTTCTTGAACTCTTTTCAATTTCTGACTCCCTCCCTTAATCTGTAAAGGTTCAGGGATGCATGGTATGTCTGCTTATCTTTTCTTGCTAAAGAACTTGCTGTGCTAGCTCCCAGTGAGAAATAGAATCCAAGAGGTAGGTTTCATGTGTATGACTGTGGACTTGTGCTGTCTACTGAATCTTCATTTCTAGAAGCAGTCCTGAAGGACTACATATTAAACATTTAAAGTGAAACGAAGAAGTGCTTGCTGTTTCATAGGAATCTTGTGCATCATTTTGTGGATACTGTCTGGTGCAGCACAGCTGTAAATCTTGAGTCCATGCCCAGGGTGAGATGGAGCTTAGAAAATAACTAGAGCATATGCTGAATCTCGATATTTAGTTTTAAGAACACATCTGTTCCTATGGAAAAAGCTGCCCATCCTGAGATCTGATAACAGAATTAGCTTTGAGTTGTAATAGCACTCTTACTGTACTGTCTTAGTAGGAAATCAACACCCGGAATGTTAGATTATGTTGTAGCAGCACAGCCACTTAGTTGATTTCCCAGTAAAAGCAATGGTTTAACATCTGGGCTGACTGTTGACAACACTGTGTTTTGGCTTTGTGTTAGCCTTTGCCTGGAGTTTGAAATGTCTGGGGAGATGTGCACGATGTGCAGAGTGATCATTGCACATACTCTGTAAGCATGCTTGGCATGCTGTACAACATTTCCATCCTAAGAATTTATAACTCCAGTGTGAACAGTTAGTACAAAACACGGAGCTAAAATATGGGAAATAAATCATACGGTGGAGTCCACACATTTCAAAAACACTGGACATGTGCATAAGACAGGAGAATTTTGATGCCACTAAGATTTATTTTTTTTCCCTTTTCATCTCTCTGAAACTTAGCTCTTGGACCTGTCTAGTAGATCTAGAAGGCTTGAACATGCGGCATTTATGGCGACCTGGCGTCAAAGCATTGCTGAGAATCATTGAGGTGGTTGAAGCTAATTACCCTGAGACTTTGGGTCGCCTTCTTATCCTGAGAGCGCCTCGAGTATTTCCAGTTCTTTGGACACTGGTATGTTTGTAATTTAAGGTCTCTCACAGTTCTCTCAGTACACTGCTACACATTTGTAGTTTGTAAAAGCACTTCAGAAATCAGACTTTATTAGCAGGAAATGTTAACGTTTGGATATGTATCTTTTGTGGGATTCCTGGAATGGATTTAAAAACCCTACCTAAGAACTTGCTTATATAGTAAATTAATTTAGCTTCTTCATAATGTGAATTTTGCATAACAAGGATGGTAGCGCTTCATACAAACTGATCCTTCAAAATTTACTCAAGAAAAATTTGGGAACCTGATCTATTCTGTGTTTTTTGTTGTTGTTTTTTTCTTTATTTATAGGTTAGTCCATTCATTGATGACAACACTAGAAAGAAATTCCTTATTTATGCTGGAAATGACTACCAGGGTCCTGGGGGACTGCTGGATTACATTGATAAAGAAATTATCCCTGATTTCCTTGGTGGAGAGTGCATGGTATGAATTTAAATTACTGCATATAGCAACTTATTTGTGAATTTTATTTTTTTTTCCCTCATTCCTCTGAACAAAGAAGCCTAGAAGCACAGAGTGATACCTAGAAAAGACTGGAATGCAGTCTTTTCTCTACTATGTTTAATTTTGGGGGGAGCTATGATGTAGGATTCCAGAGTTAGCATTTTCTTCTGGATGCACTTTCAAAGGAGAAATACAGTACTACTTTTACAGCAATTCTCAAATAACTAGCAAAATAGCTAGGCACAGTTAAAATGCACAGTGTCCGTTACCTGTCAGGTTAAAGTACCTATGGTAGTACAGCAGTGAGCAAGAAGAGGATTGTGTTCCTTGATGCATTAAGAAGATTGTGGAGCAGACCTTGTGCATGACCCAGGTTGAAAAGCTTGGCGTACAGTGTTTTCAGCAATCTCAGGGTGGCAGGAGGTTTTAGGCAGATTAAAGAATATAAATTGCTGTCTAAAAACCCCTGTACTAACCAAGGATGACTATTAAATATGCTACAAGTTTCCCAAATATTTTAAATCTTTGCCTTCATTTTTAAAGTATCTCCAATAATCCATAAACCAATGTAACTTTTAAACTCTTCAGTTTTGATGCTTGTATTCTTGTTCTGTTGCTATTGGTTCTGGTCAGAATTCAAAGGGAAGTCTTTGAAGGGGAGAACTGAATTATGAGCTTACAGCCACAGCGGGTGACTAAACCATTGTGTTATCACAGTTCCCAAGCTTAGCATTTGTTGCATGATACATAGGTGCCTGGAGCTGTGCGTGGTTCTGTTGTTTGCATCTTTCTGAAGGCATAAGATGCAGTATTAGATCCATCTTTCATTGCCTCTTTTTCATGGCAGTGAGATGAAAGGTTAGTTGTATCCATTATGCCAGACTGTACGATTTTATGGTCTGCCCCCACCCTGATTTGAAATGCTCTGGACATTCAGAAGCATCAGTGTTAAATTATCTTCACCAGTCTGATAGACCAGCAAGATCTGTTGTCACCATCAGTGACCATGTGATACCAGTGATTCAGCATGTCAGAATGACAGTGCTTGTCCGTGTAAGAGCTGTTTAATCTTATTCTCACTTAACTATGCATCTATAGTGGCCTTAACTGTCCCAGAAAAGTTGATGGTCAAAAAAGGTTCCCATGTGCATGATCCCACTTGAAAGTATCTAATTCTGACTACCAGGCTTCATTGGCCACCATCACCACCAACTAATCAGAAGAGTCTGTGTGACCTAAAAGAACTTACTGATACCATGAGGAACCTGAGGAAATGAGTGCCACATCTGCTAGTAGGGTTTAACAGACAGCTGGGACTCACATGTGTGATACATTGGGATCTGTGTTGCCCACAACAAACTGAAACATGAGTTTTACTGTGGTGTACTGTAATTTCCCATTCCTTTGTCATGTGCCTTAATAACTGCATCCTGCCTAGACTATAGGTGCCTATCAAATCCATCAATTTAACATCTCAATGGTACTGTAAGATAATTTCCTTCATAATGTTCCTGACAATGCAGGCTTGCTGGTGTGACTGAGGTGTAGGAATACAACTTAGTCATTTTCTGGAGCTTCCATTACAGTGACGCTTAGATTTTTTTTTTTTTTTTTTTGACTTAGCTGTGTTAAAACACGGTCATTTCAGGCTTGCTTTTTAAGCCCCTGTTACATTTTCTACATTAATTTCTGTACTATTATTGAAAATGTATCTAGTTCTGTTAATCCAGCCTCATTATAATGGAGTACTGCTAGATGTTTTAAAGCAGACCATGCGTTTATCTTCAGTGGGCTGCTTTATACAGCCACAGTAACTTTCAAAGAGTTTGTACCATCTAATTCAGAGCTTGAGAAGCTGGCAAAATCCACTGCTGAAGTAAGCAAAAGTGAACATTACCAGAAAGCAAATTGCTACAATACTTCCTGCTGGTCACAGACAATAACAGGGTCTTTTCCTTCTCTTCTTTACTTCTGGATGTTTGAACAAAAATGATTTATCAAAAGTCCTTTCAGTTCTCTTATGTAGTTCAGTTTTGCTGCCCCAAACTACTGCTGCCCCAAACACTCCTATGGAACCCATTCCTGTAGGCAGTTGTTGAACTTCATTGCTGGAGACTTTTTTAAAAAAAAAAAATAAGAAGTTTGCTTAGGGAAGTTGTGTAACCAGTTCCAGTACTCAGCTGAAGACAGCTGTAGCTTGAAAATTGTTAACTTCCTCACTGCAATATCCTTTCACCTGTTTGGGAACTTAAAATAAGTCCACTCTACCCCATTTCCTCTAGTTCTCTGTAGGCGATATTTTTTGCACTCTGAGTCATTATTGGGACTCTTCTCATGATTCTCAAGTGGCTCATGTCTGTTTTCAGTGTAGGGCATAGCATTTGCACAGTTTTTTTTCTGCAATAGTGGCTCTTGTGTATAAAGAAGATCTGTTCCTCTGGTGTTTGAGTCTGCAAACTCATGCAAACTAGATCACTTATTTTAGTATCTTGTGTAAAATACGTGTACATATATGTGATGTGCAAGCTGTAAAATTGCTTTCAAATTCTGTTCATATCTCATTCTTCAAAATACTTGCTGTGAGTTTTTGTTTCTGCAACTAGCAGGCAGCATGACAGTGGGTGGATGTACAGAGGGGATACTTTTTAATGGCTATTTATGCTTTCAGTGCGAAGTACCAGAGGGTGGGCTGGTTCCCAAGTCCCTCTACCGGACAGCAGAAGAGTTGGAAAACGAAGACATAAAGCTCTGGACTGAAACAATCTACCAGTCTGCAAGTGTCTTCAAAGGAGCTCCCCATGAGGTATGATTGCAGCCCTACCCTTCTTTTCTTTCATCTCAGCCCTCTGCTTTGGAGTCTGTCTCTTGGTCTGAAAATGGTTTAGAACTTGATTGTTCAGTTGCTCTGCTTTCAGCTTGTTCTTTTATAGTTCTGATACGTAACGATGCTTTAACAGCTGAAGTTTCTGACCATTTCTGGTATCATCTCATTGCCCTTTAGAGAATATCATTGCTTAGAAGGACATAGACTTGAATGGAATGAATAACAAAGATGAATGATATTCTCAGAAGCAACTTGAGACCTTCTGAAGGTCATGTGTTAAAATAAGGACACTCCATCAGGAGAAAAGTGATTTAGAATGATTTAGAAAAGGTATTTAGAATGCCTTTTAATAGTCTAAATTAAGACCAGCAATACAAAGTTCTGTTCTTTTCTGGTAAAAGTTTCTGTCTCTAGTGAGCAAACTGCTGTTGTCTAATACAACTTCTCTCCTGTCTCAGGTTCTCATTCAGATTGTGGATGCTTCATCAGTGATCACATGGGATTTTGATGTGTGCAAAGGCGACATTGTTTTTAACATCTTTCATTCCAAGAGAGCCCCACAGCCTCCTAAAAAGGACTCTCTGGGAGCTCACAGCATTACATCTCCTGGTGGGAACAATGTCCAGTTGATAGACAAAGTCTGGCAATTGGGGCGTGACTACAGCATGGTGGAGTCGCCTCTTATCTGCAAAGAAGGGGAAAGCGTGCAGGTAAGCCCGCCAAATCCTTGTGCAAGAGCAGATGGAAGCCAGCTCCAAAACTAGACGTTCTAATTCACAAATGTTATTGATGACTGAGTGGTGATTCAGCTCCGGATTGTCTGCTTGCTTTTGGCCGACATTTCAGCTTCTGTTCCTGGCTGCACGCTTCATGGAAGGGGGGATACATGGGATCTGGTGCGAGGGGAGGTTGCATCAGTCTGGTAGTGATAGGGAAGCTACCTGGAACACAGTGCATGTGCAGAAAGTAGCAAGACGTGCTATTTTCTGAAACAGTCTGTGTTTGAAGAATATCATAATGTCTTACCTCAGTAAGGAGAGAAGTCTAGAATTTAAGATTGAGCTCCATGTGTGTCTGTAATAGGCACCTTAGGAAGGTCCCTATGGCCAAGGGTCCTAAAAAGTTGTTTGTTTGTTTTTTTGTTTGTTTGTTTTTATGGCATTTGCAACTTTGTGGTTAATTACGAAATACGCTATTACATGCAGCATGTTTACAATCACACTCTGCCACTGCTATTCTCTTTGACTTGAAATAAGAGTTGAACAGCCTTTGATAAAGGTGTTCCTCTAAGTGATCTAGTTGGAAGTGTTAAACTTCAGAAATATGGGCGGTGACTTTTTGAACTGCTCTTTCTCTGAAGCAGGACTCTTGACAGCTCTGTTCAGTCTCAAAGGACAGCCATTGATAAAAATAAATGGGAGAAAAGGTTATTGTTTTAAAAGAGAACTTTGTACTTTCAGTGTATATAAATCCTAACCCCCTTGACACTGGAAAAAAAGGAGGAGGAACCTCTGGTGTTCTGTTACAACTTTTATAAGTATATTGTGTGGGGAAAGCCCAGCTGCACAGCACTGCCAGTTGGCTGATGAGCTGAAATACTGGTATTGAGGAAAAAAAATGGGAGCGTATATGCAGTGTTTCTAAGCATGGAAAAGAAATTTTGACTCTACAGATCTTTGTGTTAACAAAGTTTATTTTCAATTTTGGCTGTGTCTACATCTAGGGATCACATGTGACCAGGTGGCCTGGCTTCTACATTCTCCAGTGGAAATTTCATAGCATGCCTGCCTGTGCTACAACCAACCTGCCTCGTGTGGATGATGTACTAGCATCTCTACAGGTCTCCTCTCACAAATGCAAAGTGATGTACTATACAGAAGTAATAGGATCTGAAGATTTCAGGTATGTCTAGCCAAGGGATCATAAAGGTCAGCCAGTGTAGAAGAACCTTTCTGATACAGGCTCTCCCTTGCTATACTATCAGTATCAAGCTAGCATCAAGTTCACTTAAATACAAGTAAATTGTGAGGACTTGTACTTTTTAATGGAGTGTCATTATCAGCAAGCTAGATAACTATTTATAGGCCTCAAAAAAAAAAAAAAAAGTCCAACCAGTATTGGCAATGGGGGTGACTAATATCAAAAAGGGGTTAGTTATCTCATTCTAATCATTGGTCAGTTTGCTCTTTGAAAGTATTTGTGTGAGTTGTAGGGCTTGGCAGGTCATCATGCAGAAACGGATGCAACTCAAAAAGGAGTTGAGTCAGTTCAGTTGCCTGCCAATTGAAATACCTACTGAAATTCAAACTCTTTGAACAGCACATGGTTTTTGCAAGAAGGTTTTCTGGTGTCCCTGTTATCTTATGTGGTGAGGCAGGAAAGCTTTTTGAGTATGCAAAGAAATAGTATGTATATACGCTGCAGAAATCAAAGTCATTGTGTATTCTGAAGTGTAAAGCTACTTTGTTTTTTTTTGCAGAGGATCTATGACCAGCCTTGAATCAAGCCACAGTGGATTCTCCCAGCTCAGTGCTGCCACCACCTCTTCCAGCCAGTCCCATTCCAGCTCCATGATTTCCAGGTAGTGCCACAACAGATGAAAAGCAAATGGATGAGATGGCTGGACCCTCGTCTGTGGCAGCTGACTGCAATACAAGTGGCAATTGTGCAAAAAAAGCAAAAAAGAAACAAACAAAAAAAACCCTACCCCAGAAAAAGCCTTTTATAGATAGTAAAGTAGCTGTTCAAATTTTAAACTTAGTGTTTTTGGTCCTTGTTAGATCCAACAGCTTGTCTCTTAACTCTAACCCTTTTTCCTAACTCAGCCATAAATATTTTTGCAAGTGTGCTTGCACAAATCCTAACTCTGAACACAAGGGCTCTCTTGGAAGGAAAAATTATCTGTACATCAGTTAAGATAATTTTTTAATTGTGTAAATGTTAAAAAAAAAAAAAAAAAAAAGGCAAAAAAGAGAAAAACCCTACCAAAAATTCTCCGTAGTGCATTAGAGATCAACTGCAAGTCTCCTGTCAGGACATTCCTTGCCATCTTATGAAATCCCCTGTGATCTTCCAGTGCTGCAAACTGTTCTCCCATTGCCACTAAGCGATGTCCGAGACAAAGAAAAGCAGTTGCCAGATACTTGACTTTGTGAGTCCATTTTTTTCAAGGCATGCCCACAGAGTTGTGGACAGGCTGTAAACACTAATACCTTTTGTATGAGCACATTTTTGGGGAATTTGAGCTCTGGGTATTGATGGGTTAAAGCAATTCATTCTTTCCTTGGATTTGCGCTTAAAGCACTGTGGAGAGAGAGGCAGAGAGCAGGCTCTCCCTCACTGATCCCGAACTGGCCTGGGGATTTGTTCCCAGTTCTGTGCTGAAGCTTCACTCCACTTCCTTAGTACGCTCCCCATGAATTGATCTTACTGCGACTTTGCTCTTATCAGGAATTTCTGCAGAGTTTAAGCTTGCTTCTTAAATCAGTCGAGAGGAGGTATGGCTTACATCCTTCCGGTGCACTTTTCAATCCCTCTTGCCTATCCCTCTCTGTGTGTGTCAGAAATAGAGCACTTTAGTTCTAAGCAGCAGAAGCTTTAAAGTAGGCAGGGTGCATGGGGATCTTCACTCTAAGTGATACAGTAGAAGACACTCAAAGTGGTGCCTGCTCAGCAATTTTCACCATTGCTACTGCTAGTGATGAATTGCCATATTAGGTTTTGTCCCTATTCTACCCGGGCCCAAGTAGTCCTACCTGAACTCTTTTTGTTGAAGTTGGTTCAGGTGTTCTTCCACTTGGGGCCCTCTCTCCCAAGCACAGCAAAGGGCACAGAAGACTGAAGTGCTGAGCAAGGGGCTGTCAGCAGACAGCTACAAACCATACCTAGCAGTGGAGCCAAGATTTCAGTGTGGAATGCAGCAGGGTTTGTTTTGTTTAGACCCTGCCTGGTCTGTCCATTTTAGAGCTAAACTATCCATCTAGACAAAAAAAAAAGAGCTTCTCTGCTAAGTCCTTGCTAGAAAGCTGGACAGGCTCTATTAACTCCTGAGGAATTAGCACTGTCGTGGGTAAGTGGTAGAGGAGCTTGCTACAGTCTTGCTCTTTCAAAACAGAACTCGCTTAAGATACTGGATATCCTGCCTGAGGAAAGCTGGTTCAGAATAAATTTTATTTTATTTTATTTTTTTTATAACTGCAAAGCTTCTGAGATGCAGGTTACTAACTTCTAACTAGAAGCACCTCACCTGCAGATCAGTTCTGGCTGCGGAACCTGGCAGATAGAGCTGACAAAGAAGTATTTTAGCAACAGATTCAGAGGTTGAGGGGCCTGTCTCCTTATACTGAACCGAGATGGTCAATTTTGTCTCTTTTGGGCTTAGAAGTTGAAGATGGAGGTTAGACTATCACTGAGTCTGCCAAAGTGTGCTGTTGTGTAAGACAGGCCACCGCTTCGGTGTCAAACAGCTCCCACCCGATGTCTGCACAGCAGACAGACCAGCAGGCTGTGGTTCTGTTCGTAGGAGCTGTCTGTCTAGGAGGAACACAGCTTGCTGAAGAGGTGGTTTCGTGCTTGATGTGCAGGAGCCAGAATTCCCAGGCTGAGGGAAGCGAGTGCAGCAGGTGGCACTGTGAGGCTAACAAAGGCACTCACAGCTCTCTGCAAGTGGCGCTTTCCATTTACCAGGCTGTGAGGGTTGAAGATGGTCCCCTTTCTTTCTTTCTTTCTTCTCTCTCTCTCTCTCTCTCTCTCTCTCTCTCAGATGGCGATTTTGCTGACAACTGTAAGGAAACTGCTTCACTCAACACTCCATATCTCTCCAGAGGTGTCTGGCTTTGTAGACCTTTTTGAGTTGCAGTCACTTTCCAAGTCTGAAGATCTGTTTTGTTTTTCACTTGAGCTGGCTCAAAAGTGGCACTTTGGGTTTTTCCGGCTGTAAATCTTAACACTCCTTTTAGAGCTCAAAGCACATGACAGCACAAATAGCTGGGGGGGATAAAATTCCAGAAAACCAGTAGTTTATCCTCCTCTAAGCAAAGTGCTCTGGCAATATGACTTGATCATTACAGTCTGACTAATTAATTTCCCATATCCTGGTCTTTTCTTGTGTGATATTATTGTTCTTCTTACTTCTCTCAGCCAACAAATTCTGTTGGCTTTTTTCCTGTTATCAGTGTCCCTCTGCACTTACCTGTCTGTACTCATGAACTGCATATCAAATTCTGTAAATGTTTTGTATACATAATACCTCATTCTTGGTAATAAAATACAGATAGTCTTTAAAAGATTTTTTTATTGTTATCGATAATAAATGTGAACTGTTTGGAAAAAGGGGTCAGGCTCTTTATTCCATTCAGCTGCATGTAAAGCTTCCTGGTAGTTGAGTGTGCTGTTATGGGAAGGCGAGGCTCTCTGCTTCTGTGGTGCAGCTTCAGCAAAGCAGCCTCTCTTTGTTGGGAATAGAAACCTGAGAAGTAAAAGGAAATGCGGTTTTAGGGGGAAAACTACTCCTGTTGGGCACTTCCTTGTCACGTTACAACAAAATCTTATCATCCCCACAGTGCACATGTACACAGGTGCACACGCTTTGTTTTTTACTAGTCTGTGAATAGCCAAAAGGAACAAAACACTGTGCTGGAAAAGTCTTCAGGTAGCCCTAAAAGAGAAAGGGTTTTCATGCTTTTATGGATTATGTGATGACTTTATAGTCCTTCATCCCTGTTTGAAAGGGAGCTGCAGCCACAGCTGAGCTGCTCACAGCAGCGTTTGTTGGGGAGTGCATTATGTGTATTATGTAAAAGGCTTTCACTGGCAAGCTTAGCACAGCGGGGGTACAAATACGTGTGTTTCATTTGCCCTTTGTGCAGCCTGAAATGGGGCTGGTCACCTGAACCAGCAAGTGCAATAATTCTTTCTTCTTCCACATGCTGATTTCTTTTTAACCACCGTGTGCCGTAGACTTCTTGGCAGAATAGACGGCTGAATGTTGCCCTAGGTGGAGCGTGTACAGTCCTGGGAAAAGTTGAGCGGTCTTAGTGCAGGCACAGCTGCCTGAGCAGTCAAACTGCCCATAAATCCTGCTCTTTCCAATCGCACCAAGCTCTCCAGGATTTGCCTTGGTGTGGTGCTTGGGGAGGGGAACCTTTAAAGCTGAGCATTCAGCTGCACCACTCCGTGGTTTAGGTTGGCTGATGCAGCTGCTAGAAGGCTGTGAAGGTTGGGAGTTTTTCAACTGAAATTAACAATATAAAGGTACAAGAATTTTTTCTTGTTCAAAGCAGATCCACAACCCCCCCCACCCCCCCGTACGGGGTTTGATGCCGCCCTGTTCCAGGATCGAGGCGTATAGCACAAGGGAGCTGGGCTCCGTGGTGGCTCACACATCCTCATCGGCTGCCTCCTCCACTGATGCCTTTTGGGTGGGAGGCTGAGACAATCACATGTGGGGAGTTGTTTTTTTTTCACTGGTAGACAAAGCTTTCGCTATTTTTAAAACAGGAGCCAATAAATGTCAGGCTGTGGTTTTTATAACCGCTGCAGTTGGAGCAGTGGCTGAAACATCCATTTATGGTTGGTCTTTCAGCTTTTGTCCAAGCTATAAAGTTTCTAAAATGAGAATCTTTAACTGGTTGTGGAGGTCTGTCAGCAAGACCAGATGGCTGCCTGACCTACTTAAAGTTTTAACGTGGCCAATGTTTTCATGCCAGTGCATAATTATAACGGACTGGCTTACTGCTGCTCTGGACATTCCTAAATAACAAAAGCCCTTGAAAAGACATCACATGAGAGGGCGGCTTCACCTGCTCAGCGGTGCTATGCCCAGGGAGGCGATGAAAAAGCTGCCGAATTTCCTCTCTTGAAACAGCAATTAAGAGAGAGAGCCTCAGACCTTGTTTGAGCTGAGTAGGTGGTAACGGAGTGGGCTTGCTGGACCACTTGCCGTTCCCATGGCTTTGCAGGGCAGCCTGATTCTGGTGCTTGGAGAAGGTAGGTTAAAATGAAGGGGAAAAGGGAAAATCCCTGCTGGCACACACAAGGCAAGTGGAGCCCTCGCTGTGGTGGTGCTGCTGCGGGAGCGGGCACCACGGTGTGTTTTGGGGCCAAGGGGGTGCTCAACACTTCCATCTCTTCCATCCCTACAACCCAGCCTCACCTCATGCCCAAGGGACAGCACCAGGGCTGCCTCCTCCCCACCGCGTTCAGCAATGTGCCGTCACCTCCTGCACAAGTTATTTCAGGCAGCAAACGCCAATTTTCCGCCCTGTATTGGAAGTGTCTGGGGGGAAGGTGTGAGGCTGGTGCAGCGTGCAGCAGCCAGGAAAGCTGCTTCCTGGGGGTGGTTTGGTGCTTCCAGGAGAGAAAAATCATACGCCTGCGGTGTTAGGGGTTTGGCTGTCTTCCAAAAGTCATTAAGATCCAGCACAATTCAGGCTTTTCTTTAAAAAAAAAAAAAAAAAAAGGAAAAAAAAAAAAAGAAAATTGCTATGTGAGGATGTAAGAAGATATTTTTTTTTCCTTGCTAACTAATTCTGTTCTGGGAAGGTCAGACAGTGAGAAATCAAAGGTCGGTATTTTCTAGGTTCTTTTGTTTTTCTTCCATATCCCCTACAAGTGATGCTGAATTCACCCCATGCTGTGCTTTAAGCTCTGGTCCCTCTGGTGGCAGCCGGCACCCCTGGGCCCAAGGGGAGCAAGGCAGGGCCCCTGGCTTGCTGAATCCGATTTATCCCATTCATCTGTGCCTTCGGAGACGGGGCTGCCGCTGACCCACTTCGGCAGAGCAGAGAAGACCCCAAGGACCTGTGCTGGTGCCAATGGGGGCACAGAGCTGAGCCTCCCCCAGCCCCTCCTGGCTTCAGAAACGAGCAAAGGGAGAAATCCCGCTCAGTTGGGAAGGCTGGACCAAGGTCATGGGGTGGCCTGCATTGGGTATGCACATCACTGCGATGTGGTGACCCCTGAAAGGCGGAGCCCTGGGGGCTCCGGGATCCCAAAGTGCCCAGTGTGGGGCTTGGGGGGGCTACAGCCCCCAGCACTGCCCCGTGTCTGAGGGGCATGGAGGGGAGGGGAGGGGAAGGGGAGAGGGGAAGGGGAGAGGAGGGGAGAGGGGAAAGGGAAAGAAAGAAAAAGAAAGTAAAGGATGAAAAAATGAAAATAAAATAAGGGAAAGCAAAAGCAAAAAAAAAAAAAAAAAAAAGAATAAAATAAAGGAGAAAAAGAAAGAGAGAGGAAAGAAAGGGAGGGAGGGAGGGAGGGAAGAAAAGAAAAAGAGAGAGAGAAAAGGAAAAAGGAAAGGAAAAAGAAAAGAAAAAAGGAAAGGAAAAAGAAAAGGAAAAGGAAAAAGAAAAAGAAAAAGAAAAAGAAAGAAAAAGAAAAAAAAAAAAGAAGGGAGCAGGCAGAAAGCGGAGCTGACGCTTTCTGCACCGCTCACCCCGCCGCTGCCCAGCAGCTCCCGGAGCACCGGCAGCCGCAGCCTCGGCCCCGGGCCCTTCCCCTACCCCTTCCCCTTCTCCTTCCCATTCTCCTTCCTCTTCTTCCCCTTCCCCGGCTCCGCCTGGGCCCTGCCCGGCCCCGCTCCCCCTCAGGCCCCGGCCCCGCTCTCGTCCCGGTGGCTCCGGGAGGCGGCGAGGCCCCGCCAGGGGGTGCCCGCGGCCCGCGCCCGGCCCTGGAGGCCCCGCTGCGGGCCCACACACGGGGATTTGGGGGGTTTTTGGGTGGTTCCGGGCTCACTGCCCTCCTGAGCCCTCAGCTCCCTGCTCAGCCTGCGTGTAAACCCCTCTGGGACCCGCAGTGACCCTTGTGGGGGCAAGGCCAAGCGATTCCAGCAGGGCCAGAGGCTGGTGGTGTTGCAGCACGACACAGCTGCGAGGCAGTCACCCTCTGGTTCCCCAGCTCAGTGCATAAACTGGCATTTTAGGGAAATCCTTCTCGCAAAGAAAAAGGGCTTCGTCTCGCTGTGAATTCCTCCAGCTTGGAGGCCTTCACCAGGGCAGAGCCCGCTCCTGGGGGAATCGGGAGGGGAATGGTCTCCACGTGTGGTGCGAGTTTGTATCATATTTGCTGAGTTCTGGCAATCAGAATGTGGCGTAAATAGGAAAATGCAGCAATTCGTCTGGCACTCATGGCAAACAAGGCTCAGAGACAGAGCAATGCATCAATAAATGTCAGGGAGCCGAGGGTGTACCCACATTTGGCAAAGCCAGGCAGTGGCTGGGAGGCACTGGCCATGGGGCAGCCGGGGCCCGGCTCTCTGACACGTGCATTTCCCTAGACCCTACAATAACATGGCCGTGTAGGCCTTGTTCCTCTGCACCAGGCTTCCCTGGGCTGCTTGCAGGCTCCCTGGTGCCAGGGATGGTCAAAAAAGCAGCGTTTTGGGCAGTTTGAATCCACCCTGCCGTGTGCTGCCTGGCACACTGAGCTGAGCCACAACCCCAGCGCTCGCTTCTCCAGAGCCAGGAGAGGCTGTCCTCCGGCACCTGCACTTAGCATTAAAATAAATAACTGTACACACATCCCGGTCACAGGGCTAGCCGAGTTCAGCTCTGAAGAGGTTAATTAGCGCTCTTTCCAATAAATGAATTTCTGTGCTTTATATCAAGCACAGCTGTTTAGCACGGGAAGACCAGCCTCTGCCAATTAATATTGGTGAGCGTACACACCTAACCGCGTGCCCTTTGACTGACGCTGTAATTCATGCACAGCGACACATCATTATCAGCAATAAACCAGCCCCGATCGGGGCTGGGTGTCTGCTTCTTCTCAGCCCCGTTGTCAGGAGCAGACAGACAGCGAGAGAGCAGTTGCTGTCCCTGCGGTGCTGCAGGGCTGCTCAACGCCTGGCGCTTGGACGGCCAACGGAGCAAAGCCCCGCACCTGAAGCTGGGGCAAACCAAAGCAGTTGTCTCCATTCAGTTTCCCTTCTCCAACCATGTGAGCATGGCAGGACATCAGGGGCTGGTGCTTGGTTGCCACCTTCTTGGCCCCACGCACTTTGTCCTGGTGGCTATGGGGGGTCCCCAGGGCGGTGTGTGCCGACCTCCTGCTCCCTGCACACCGGGGGCCCAGATCTGTGGTCCTGAGCTTATCTCAGCATCACCCCATTGTGCAGGACCGTCCCACCAGCATCACAGCCCCTCCCCAGCCCTTCTGCATCTGGCACAGGGCATCCAGCTTGCAGGGAGCTGCTAGGAAATGTTTGCACCCTCTGCAACCCATCTGGGATCGGGCGGACACCTGCTTACTCCCACATGTGCACTTTGGCGGGCCCCCTGTCAGCTCATGGGCAGGAGCAAGCAGATACCAGTCAGCACTTCCAGGTTCACCTCATTAGCGCCGTTAATTTTTCATTTTTGCATAGAGGAACACCCCGTGCAAAGGCAAACAGCGCCTGGCGAGTGGTTCCCATGGTGAGGCCCAAGTCCAGCCGCCGGCTGCGAGCACCCCGTGCAGCAGCGCTGCTGCAGCCTCTGCACGCCTGTTCCCCCCCCCCCCCCCCAAAAAAAAAAAATAAGGAGCCTGGAAGGGACAAAAGAGAAGATGCTTCTCTGTGTGTTTTTCCTTTTGCATGCTTCTTTTTCTTACTCTAATGCACTGCCTCTTCCTGGAGGTGCTAAAGAGCAGCAAGGGGGCTGAAGGGCTCCTGGAGCCAAACTGTGCTGGGCAGAGCAAGCAGGGCAGGACTGCTGGTCCTGGGCAGGTGCCTCATGGCCCCGAGGCGATGGGCAGAGCGTGACCGCGTCCCCGGTGAAGCCCCTGTTATCTCCGGCCGGCTGGAGAGGCCAAACACCGCCGGTTTATCTGACCGTGGCCCCGGTCGAACTGCAAAGCCCATCTGCCTCCTGCGCAGAGGCCGCGCGCTGCCCGGCGAACGCAGCTGTAAATGCGGCTGTTTAATTGATTGCTCTTGCTCCAGCGGATTTCCCTGAAATCCCTCAACGCTGCGTGATTGATCTGTTTCATAACAGCTCCCAGAAACCTTTCCCTGTTACAGCTTGTACATGGGGAGCTTCTCGGGGCTCATTTCCTCGCCCTCCTATTCCTCAGCTGTGCGGGGCACACCGATGCCATCCCTGCAGGGACAGGGGCTGCTGTTGGGGACCCATGAGGACAGGTTTCTAGACAGTGCCTGCTGCCTGCTGCTGCTGTTTGGCCACTGACATTTGCCCAGCCCAAGCATTGCTCACCCAAAATGGAGCAGGGGTGGGGTGGGGTGGGGTGGCCCTGCAGGACAATAGCCCCCATTGCCATGCCAGACCCAACCAAAGCAGGTATCTCGATGGATGGACGGGGACCTGTGAGAGCTCCTGGGGCAGTCCCAGCCCTAGAGAGGGGCCAGCTGCAGCCTCCTCCTCTGCATGGTTTTCCCTCAAAAAAAACCAACATATTTTCCTCAGCAAGGGAAAGGCCAATCTATCTGCCAGCCTGTTTTCATCAGCCCCTCCGCAGTAATCTCGCTAAGGAGCT
Source organism: Anas platyrhynchos (assembly GCF_047663525.1). Classification (NCBI taxonomy): domain Eukaryota; kingdom Metazoa; phylum Chordata; class Aves; order Anseriformes; family Anatidae; genus Anas; species Anas platyrhynchos. The sequence continues at coordinate 8,124,072 of NC_092605.1, read as the reverse complement.
GGCTGCGTGCCTCGCCTTTGTTTCTGAAGATCAAATAGGACACACTTGCATGATAGCACTGATGCCTTGAGCCAGCTCCGGGCAGCCACGGCTGCCTGTGTTTGTTTGTCCTTCACGAGAATTAAAAGCAGCAGCAGAAGATGGCTCTGTGCTCTCCAGGAGCCGGATCCGTCCCCTGGCTGCAGGGAACAAGGCAGCAGGGTTGGGAAAAGTGGGTCCATGCCGCACCATCCTCCTCCTCCTCCTTCCCAAGCATGGGGCTTGGGCTGTGCAGGGCTCCCCGTGCCGGCAGGCTGGCAGCGGCTGCTCTAAGCAAGTCTCTTTGAAGATGTTTCATGCTCTGCTGTGCCACAAAGAGAAATAAACCCGTTTTCCGCCTGCCTCTCTGCCTCTCTCCCGAGACCTACATGCTGCTGAGGCTCCCGAGGAATTGCAAGGCACAGGGACCAGTGAGGCACTGGTGTGAAGGCAGCTGGCCCAGTTACCTCTCCTGGTGCCTGCAGGACCTCCGACCAGCAGGACACTGGGCACGGAGCAGACACAACTCCAGGAGCTTCCCCTCGGGGACCTGGTGGGCTTGGAGAAGAGCCCCCAGCCTGTGCAAGCAGATAGTGAGAAACCCGCTGGAATTAGGGCCAAAACCCCATGGGGCACACTGCTGCTGCTGGGCACTGTGTGTGTACTGCTCCGGTACTGCTCTGGATCCCTCCCCCAGCCACCTGCCGGGATCCCCAGCTCTTGCAGGGCTCTGTTTGGGGACAGCCCCGTGTCCAGGCTGGCCCCAAGAGCCCCATGGTGGCCACTGGGGGCTGCTGAGGCCAGAGGGAGCTGGAGGGGGTGCAGCAAAGCAAGGCAGAGCTCAGAAACTGTGACCCCGAAAACTCACAACCCAGCAGGTGAACACGGGGCGAGGAGCTGAGCTGCTGCCTTAATGGCACGAGCTTCAGCCTCCTGGTTCAGGGAGGGCAAACTCATAAATTTTGCCTGTTTGTGCTCTGCAGTTGCACAGAAATCGCTGCCAGAAATGTGTTGAAAGCCCTGGCTGAGGGCAGGGAGGGCACAAATCTGCAGCCAGCATGGGGCAGAGGTGCCTGCTGGCGAGTTTCAGCCCCCATGCGAGGAGTTCTCTAACCTCCTGCTTTCTCTGACCTCCTGTAGACCCTCAGTGCAAAGAGCCAGTGTGGTCCTGGAGGAGGAGGCTTCTTAATGCCCTATAAACTGCAAAGTCCCATGGGCTCATGCAGCAAAGCAGCCGTCAGCCCCGAAGCTACATCCCTGCCTGGGCAGAGGTAAAGCCCTCTTCGTGCTGAGCCTCCTTGGTGGTGAGGACAGAAGCGATGCCTTCAAACATGAGCTTTGTGAGGCCAGCACGGCGCAGCCGGCCGTGCCAGGTCACCCCGCGCCGCTGGCCCTCGTTACACAGATCTAGGACAAGCAGCCTCCTTTGTTTTCTCCTCTCCGGGCATCACGAGAGGTCTGGGTTTGTAGGACGGCAGCTTGGGAACATTAACTCACCGTAGGGTTATTTTGTCTTCATGCTGGAGTCTTCGTGGAGATGTCAGCTGCCAGAACGTGTCAGTTCTGCTTCACGGGACTGCCTTGGCGTTTTGTGGCCATGACAAAGAGACGAGGCACGGCACCCTTGGAGGAACGCGTTCAGTCTGGATGGTTTCGCTAATAAACAAGCTCGAGCTGGGCTGGGCTGAGCCGGGTGACTCCGAATGGGGCAGGGACATCGGAGGTGACCACTGAGGGGGGACACTGGCAGGACCACCACCAGCCCGCAGAGCAGGTGATGGTCAAACGGATCCAGGAGGGGGGAGAAGAGGAGATGCTCGACCACGGACAGAGCTATGGGGTCCTGCAGCAGAGCACAGCTCAGAGCAGATGGGGGTGGCAGCTCCTTGGCCCCAGCACAGCAATGAATCCCTGTGGGGGAGCAGCCCCAGCACCCCAGGACCTCGCGGAGGCTCTGGAGCGTGATGTCCTTCACCGAAGGCGAAGCTCAGGGTGCTGCAGCTCTGCGTCACAGGAGGTGCCTTCGGGGGGACGCATCCTGCCCACGTCCTGGTTTGCAGAGATCCGTGGCACGTCGCCCGGGGAAATCAGCGCCTGGAGCAGGCACTGGGGCTCTGCTGTGGTTATGGGGAGCTGTGAGTGACAGAGTCTGCAGGGCTTTTGGAAACGAAGTTGTTTGTCAGAGCGTTTCTGACTTGTACTGCTCTCTTCCAGAGATTCTTATATTCCTATATGTGGCCCTATAAGGGCCTTAGTTGTGTTTTTTCCCCTGCTGACCGTGCCAAACTGCGCAGGGACTGGGGGTGCCCAGTGAGCAGGAGGGGCTGTGTGCTGTTCAGCCATGGCAAGCCACACAGTGGCACATTTGCCAGGTACCAGCACGTGGATTTGGCACACGTAAGGGCAGGTACCTGTGCAGAAACATTCCCCAGGGCTGTGCCAGGCTCAGCACCCACTGGGATTGCAGCTGCAGGCCAGGGAGGCTGGAGATGCTGCTTTTCACCTGCTCCCCCCAGCCCTTTGGAGCCCTGGCAGACATTAGCAGCTACACAGTTGCCTGGGGGTGTGTTTTGCAGAAAATTCAGCTTTCCGCCTCGGCTCTGGGTCTCGCACCACGTCTCCTTTGCCATCACTTGGCAACTGAAGATGAGAAAAAAGCTGCTGCCCTTGTGAAACTGCGTGCGGCTGCCGGGGCCTCGTGAAAACCACCTGCAGACAGTGCAGAAGGCAGAGCAGGGTGCGATGGGGGCTGCGCTCCTTCTGCCTTCACAGAAGCTGCTCTGTGAGCAGGGAGCACAGCAGTGCTTTGGTTTCTGGCACGTTGCCCTCCTGACTCAGTTCACCTGCTGAAATCCACTTCTTTTCCCCTTGCTGCTGCTCCTCTGGAGGCTTTGGCAGCACAGAGGCAGAGGGAGGGCCAAGCAGGATCTGGGTAACGGGGCCACGCTCTGCAGGCTGGCACTTTGCTCCTTCCCACGTCTCTGTTGTGAAACAAGCAGGATCTTGGCCGGGGTCAGAGCACCGAACCACATCCATCAGCCGGGGCTGATCCGCAGACAATTGTTTTAAACATTACTGGAAAGGAGCTGAAGCACATTGGCACACATGCACACAGGTCATTGCACAAGGAAAATAAAGGCAATTCCACCTGGCACAGGGCGAGTGTGACCCTTGCTCGGCTAGCACTGGGCCTGGGAAGGGCTCTTCACCTCCCGGTGTTGGCTCAGCATCTCCATCCCTCCCGGCGCCGCTGGAGCCATGCTGCCCGTGATGGAAACGAGACCTGATTTTGAGCAGAAAGCAGCTACAAGGGGTATCTTGCTCTGCCAGCTCCTCTCCGCTTCCCGCTGATGCTGAAGGAGGCTGATGGAAGCGAAGTGCACGTCGGCCCCCTCCTCGGAGCCGGGGAGCTCGGCTCGGGTGCTTGACGTGATGCCGATCCAGGGGATGTTGCTGCTCCTGGCCTCGCGCCCCTCCTGCTGGATTGCCCCGTGGGGTGCTGACGTGCACGTGGGGACAAGGGACAAAAGTGCATGGGCTCTATGTCCTCCTGCTCCTCTTGCACACGTGCTTTTGGGTGCTTCTATTCTGAGAGCATCCCCACAGCCGTGCCAGCTGGGGGGTCTCTGTCCTGCTGGGCAGTGACACAGGGATCCTCATGGGATGCAGCAGCCCCATCGGCCCCCTCCTCTGGTTTGTGGCAGCTCTACTGATGGACGGAGTGCTCCAGAACCAGGAGAAGCAGCAAAAAGCAAGGTTCGTCCCTGGGGACACTGCAGAGCCTCACAACAGCAAAACTCCAGCCAAACCCAGGCCACATCACCAGCCCCATCTGGCACCGGGGTCAGCAGGTGGCCGAGCCCACGTGTGACTGGGGACACCAAGCTCCCCATCAGGGCCAGGGACCTGGCACGTTCCAACACCAAACTGCCCCATGCAGTGAATGAAAACCTCAGCTTTTCACCTTGCTCTGACAAAACCTTCCTTTGCACATGCCCTTGGGGGGGGGGGGGGGGAGTGGAAAAGGAGAAGCTTGACCACAAATACAGCTACAGAAGCGGCAACCAGCTCACCCTGCACTGGATTCGGGACAGCACGGAGCTTGCTTTTACTGCACGATGCAAAAGTTTCTTTTGCTATTGAAGGACAAGGAGCCAGTGGGGAAAGGGCAGAGGATGCTGTGTGATGAAAGCCCGAGGAACCAAGGCTGTGCGGTCAGAGGATGCTGTCTTCATGGCAAATGACAGTGTCTGCGGGCAGGCAGCGTCACCCGGGGAGGATGTTTACAGCGTGACATTTCCATGCACTCTGAAAAAAAAGCAAGCGCTTGGTTTTTCAGGGCGAGGGTGTCACGGCTCCCCGCCTCGGCGAGGGGCACGATGCATTAAGGCACGGGTCAGGGGAGGCACTGCCACCAACACTGCTCGGGGACGGGAGGCGAGACGTGACGCCGTGGTGACAGCCAGGGGGATGCTCTGGTCCCAAGACACAGACCATGCCCAGAGCTGGGCCACGGGGGCACCCCGAGGGTCTGAAGCCAGGCAGGAGGCGTTGCTCCGGCCCCACAGCAAGCTGGAGGTGCCCGTGCTGCCCAGCCCTGTGCTCTGGTGTCCTGAGCCTGGGCTCGCCCTCTGTGGCTGCCCTGTGGGGTGCCCAGCACCCATGGGGAGGCAGAGCTGATGCCAAGGCTTATGCCAAGGCTTCACATCCCTCCTTGAGGCCACCACAAAGCTGGGCAGAATCAGCTGCTGGGAGCACTGGGAGCACTGGGAGCACAGGCACCATAAAGCCCGCAGGCTGCAGCCCATCTCCTGCTCACACAGGGCATGGAAGGTGCCAGGCTGGGCCCCTGCTCCCCAGCCCTGGGGACACAGAGGCTGCACGCCTGCTGTCACAGCCCTCACCCGCTGGTGACCCGAGCGCGCTGCCGCATTGCCTCACCCCGCATCACCTTGGGAAAAGCCGTCTCGGTGGCCCGGAGTGAGGCCAGCTTCTCACTCCCATTAATAATCCTGACCAGAGCAAGATAAGAGACGCAGCAGGAGCTCCTCCGAACCTGAGAACAGCTGCGCTAAATCCCTTTAGTCCTGGGCAGGACGTCTGTTTACAGGCAGCCTGGCTTTCACCGCCCGCCAGTACATGCCGTTCGCAGCCTCCCCGGCCCCTCGGTGAGGGTCCCATGGGGGCAGCGGGGAGGGCAGTGGCACGACCCCAAAAGCCTGGTCACGGAGGACTTTAAAACCAAGGGGCTCTCCCTGCTGGGAAGGATTTGTGCAGGGATGAGCAACTGGAGGGTTTGGGCAGGAGGCGAGCTGGCAGGTGTCCGTTCTGCCAGCTATGTGCGTGCCACCAGCTCCCAAGAGCTCAGCAGTGGCCTGGATCAACCCTGTCCCCAGGGACAGCAGAGCCCCCTCGGCAGGGCAGGATGTGCCACAAGGATGCCCTCAGCCCCCTCAAATTGGTTGGTGACACCAGCACCAATCTCCTTGGTCCCTATTCCAGCAGCACCAGGGGACCCCCGCCCCGTTCTCCATCCCTCATCGCCCCGCTGATGCCTGGCCGGGAGCAAACCTCAGCCCTGGTGCCCCCCGTGCAATTAGAGCCTTTAATTAAGCCACCAGCCCCATCCGGCACCGGGGTCAGCAGGCGGCTGAGCCTGCACGTCCCTGCGGCAGCCCCGGGAACAGGATCTGTCGGGCGACACGCTGTTCCAGCCGGCGGTGCCACGGCGCCCCACGTATGGCTGGTACATCTATGCATCCCCTGCGCGGGGGGGCGAAGCTATACGAAGGTTCAGATTTCTCCTCTCACCTGTCGAGAAATCAAAGGCCAGTGGGATTTAATCTCCTGCCGGGGGACAGGTGGGTTTAACCCCCTCCTGTCGCTCTGGCTGGGGGTGCCAGCACGCTGCTACCCCGGTGTTTTCAGGTTTCCAACCCAGGGATCAGTCCCGGAGGAAGAAATGATGCTTTGCCCCCCACCCCGGACCCCTCTGGGCTTGTGTCTGTGGTGAAGGGAAGCAGCTGGGGCCATGCTGCTTGTGGGGATGATCTCTCCTGGTTTCTCATTACTGCTGCTTCCTTCTCAGCGTCTCAGCGGGAACACCAGCAAGGCCTCCTGCACACGCAGCCCCTCTCACGTACACCATGCATTTAACCATCTGCACAACCAGGAGGCTGGCGGGTCGCATGGGGTGGGAGCATCCTGCGGGCACGGGCTGCATCCCTGCCTCGCCGTGGGGTGCAGAGCCACGGGGTGCTGGGCTGGGCACAGGCAGGCTGCTGGGGCACCACACACAGCAGTGAGTGGGGTGCTGGCGGTGCCCAGCACGGTGCTGGTGCACGGAAGGAGCTCCACAGCTGAGCCCCGAGGCAGGAGCTCCCCAAAAACCCACCTTGATGCAGCAGGGGCTGGTCCCTGCTGGAATCTGCAGATTGCCCTTCTGCAGGAGTCGTGTCCTGGCAGCAGGGCTGGGGAGCACAGGGCTGCAGGGGACCTGGCAGGACTTTAAGACCTCTTTTGGAAGAACTCAGCTCAAATGCCAAACAAAAAGGCGCTCCCTCACTCCTGTAAAGGCTGCTTCGGGAGCTGTATGGCCGAGGCACCGCTGCATCACCTTTCCCATCCCACTACGAGCACTGGGAGCGCAGCGTGCTTGTGTGTGCAGAGCCCTGTGCCCCCCGTACCAGGTGTTCTTGGCTTTTTTCATGGACACGGGGCCAGCTCCCTGCTCTGCCCTCATCCCTGCTCCCCCTCTAGGTCCTGCTCAGCACCTGCCTGGCACTGTCCCTGCCCCTGTGGCCCACGGTCTCTTCTCCCCCCTGCACCCATCCTCCTCCCAGCCCACCTCGAGCAGTGCCCAGCTGCTGTAGAAACCCTGATGGGCTTATGGCAAGAAGCAGCACACCTATCATTTTCCAGCATCCTTCCCCAAATTGCTCCAGGTCTGATGAGGACTGCGGCTGAGGATGCCCAACCAGGCTCCCCTGCTCCAGCTCCCCAAAGGAGCGGGGCTCCTCCTGCCCCAACCCAACACGCTCTGGCCTCGCTGCTTTGTCCTCCCCTCCTGCCTCCCTCGCTCCTCCCTGCTGGCAGCTCAGCGCTGTTTTCCCTCCACGCTCTGGTTCCTGCAGGTCACCGTGATGTCCATCAGGGCGTCACGGTCCCCTCGGGGCGCCAAGGTCCCCTTGTCCCTGCTGGGATGGCAGCAGGAGCCGTGGTCACGGTGTGTGCCCTGCCTGTGCCTGCAGAGCGAGGTGGAACAGTCCCTCTCCATCTCCGTTATCAAGCCCAGCGCCACGAGGTGCTGGATCCTGCCCGCTCCCCACAGCCCCGCTGAAGGCAGGAGCCAGCTCGGCCCCGCTCAGCAGGGGCTTTGCTGAAGGTCCCATAAATGTCCCCTGGGTCTTCCCCTGGGGCAATCACAGGCTGAACCTAGGGCTGGTTTTGTACTACCTGCCCCAAGGCGGCCTGCCAAACCCCTCCTGAAAAAATATTGTGTCTAAGCACATTGCTGTGCACACAAAAGGCTGCGATGGAAATTGAGTTGCTGCCCTCGTCCCTCCTGGTTTCTCCCTTGTCTTCACAGGGTCCCCCTTGCGCTTTGCTTTCCTTCTGCCAGTGGACATCAGCTAATGTGGAACAAGATATTCATGCGAAAGGCCTTTGGAAATATTCATTGCTCATCTCTTAACAAGATTACCTCTGAAATCCTCCATTGCTCTGAGGGAGATTTAAAACCTTTCAGGCTCTCGGTAACCATAGCAGCACGGATGTGAAAACTAACAGGGGACAACTGATGTGAAAAATCATGTGGGCCGTGCACACACTGCGTGCGGTGCAGCACAAAGGCTGGGGACTGCCTTATCTGCAGCAAATTTCTCTGTTTAACTCTGCGTAACCTTTACAGAAACTCACCACAACCAGGGGCGGCCTATTCACTCCTATCACGAGCATCCAGAACACATTTCTTGGCAGAAATGCCTCCGGCTGCTGACATCCCTGGTGATATTGTCGTGTTTCTGCATGCACACGAGGACTGCTTGCTCTGCTGGTGCATCTCCCTGATGGCTGTCCCCAGCCATGCAGACCCACAGGGTCTGAGCACCATGACCTGTGTGGTGGCACCAGGGTCACCTTCCCTATGACATTTGGGCCAGAGGAGCAGCTCGGTGTTTCCCATTGTGTCCATCGGCTGCAGCTTCATCTTGGAGGCTGCTGGCAGTAGTGGTGAAGGTTCGGAGCCAGGACGGGGCATTTGGAGACTGGTGTCCCCATGGGACCCCCTGCCTCGGGGATAGCTTTGGCCCCAGAGCCAGCTGGGAGCCACTGTAGGGTGCGTGAAAAGCCCTGAGCACAAAGAAACATGAGCAGAATTCCTTCCTGCTTCACCTCATTTTTGACTTTAACCAGGTTCCAGAGCTGGGGTGAGGTGGTTTGTCGTGCCCTGCTCCATGCTGCCTTGGGGTCTTCATCGCCACTGGAGTCAGTGGCACGCCAGGCACCAAAATCAGCCACTGCTTCAGCTACAAGCCCTCCCTTCAGTCCCATGCCCAAAGCTGGCAGTCCCCAGGCACTCAGTATGAATCCATCCCTCCTCCCAGTTTTTGGCTAACAGCAGCCCTGTGATCACACCAGGATGCCTTCTGCATCCTCAGCTCCTTTTAATACCACAGCGGGTGGTGCACTGCTGGGTGCTGCCAAACCCCACGGATGCCACGGGTGGTTTTGGACACCACCACCCATCCCAGCGGGCACCCAACCTTCCTCTTCTTCCTGAGCAGGGACCCTGCTAATCCCAGGGAAACCACCTGGCTTTCCTTGTAATAGGATCAGAGAAGGAAAGTGCTCATACTGCTAAAACACAGTTGCAGTTGGGGAATTAAGAGGCAGGAGTAACTCTTGTGAAAAGGGCTTTTGAAATCAGCAGAACAAACACAACCAAAACTAAATGATGAAACTGGTAGTTTGCTAGCAAAAGAAAACCAACTGCATGAAAATTACAGAAACTAGTCCACAGCTAGGAAAAGCACACACACACACACACACAAAATTTTGATAAAGACTTATTCTGTCTTGTCAACAAGCTCCCTCTGTATTTGCACTTTTCATAAATCAGCTGCACGAGTGATGAAAAGCGATGACTTCAGCAGCAAGAAGAAGAGGAGGCTGCTGAGGAAAAGTGTCCAGACAGGGTAACCTGCACGCCCACCAGCAAACCCGCTTCCCGATGTGATGTCTGGCTGCCCAGAGAAGGGGAGCACCACGCACCCCGCTGCTCTGCCTGGTAAATCAACCACCCCTTCCCTCCCGACACCGTGTGCTCAGCCTGAACCCACAAGCTGAACACTGGTATTGGGACAGGAGGGTTGTGTGGTTCAAAAATCATTTCCCGGTGCTGAGAGGTCCCCCAGAACCATGGGGTCAGCATCTCTCCCTGCCCTCGGAGGGTACACGCACTGCTGAGCTCGCACCCTAGCTCTGACCCCATTTTCGCCACGCTGCTGCCCTGGGAACACATCCCACTTCCAAAACCTCTCAGCTGCTGGTGTCAGGGACACGCAGCACCTCTGCCCACTGCTGCCCTCTGTTCACTGGTTTGCAGCTTCTGTGCAAGAGCCTGAACTGTCCTGGGTCCTGTGGAGACCTTGGCAGCTCTGGGTCAAAGCCTGGGCAGTGTCAGCGATCCCACCCGTGACTGTCTGGGATTTGCTCCTGGAGATGACAGCGCACTGTTTGCAGGGAGATTTTATTTTTCCCCCCAGGCTAAATATTTCATAAAATCACAGCATAACTGACAGCTGAACATGGAGACTATGACACACGGCTTTCAGGGAGATCTTACTTTCCCCCTCAGGTCAAACATTTCATAGGATCACGGAGCGGTTGGGCATGTTTGCAGCGGGCCGCTCCAAAAACGAGCTCCGGACCGAGACAGGCGTGGGGAATGCTGCAGATGTCCCCCTGCCATGTCCGCCCATGAGCCACCCAACGGGAGGGCGAGCACGAAACGGCTCCCCTGCCGAGAACAATCCCATGCCAAGAAGCACAGGCTGCTCTCTGGGCAGGGCTGGCCGGCTGCAAGGCTGCCAGCTCCCCGGCAGCGGCGAGAGATGCAAGCGCGATGTGCAACGCAGCGCGGTGCTCTCCAGGGCTGGAGTAGCTTTCCAGGGCTGAGCGCCGCGGATTGGCCCGGAGCACCCCGCTCTCCTCCCTCCCTGCCCTCCTCCTTCAGCACCCTCAACCCACGGAGATTGGACAGCGGGGTGCCACATGGCAGAGAGGAACCAGGATAAAAGATGAGCAGGTCCGGGGAACGGGAGCGTCTGCAGCAGAACGGCCGGGAGAAGTTTGCAGGGAGGTGGCACCAAACTTTGCCGGCTGCACGGAGCTGGGGCACAAGGCTGCAGGGACAGACAGACGGACAGACACCGGGGCTGCAGCCACCAAGGGACACCCACGGCTTGAGCACCAGCTGCCGAGCATCCCGTCCCCTGGAGAGCCTCCGCGCCCAGCCATGTCCCTGGTGGTGAAGGAGAAGAACCACGTGCGCCTGGTCTTCTTGGGCGCCGCCGGCGTGGGCAAGACCGCGCTGATCCGCCGCTTCCTGCTGGACACCTTCGAGCCCAAGCACCGGCGCACGGTGGAGGAGCTGCACAGCAAGGAGTACGAGGTGAGTGGCGCCACGGTGACGGTGGAAATCTTGGACACCAGTGGCAGCTACTCCTTCCCGGCCATGAGGAAGCTCTCCATCCAGAACAGTGACGCCTTCGCCCTGGTCTACGCCGTCAACGATGCTGAGTCCTTCGAGAGCGTCAAGAGCCTGCGGGAGGAGATCCTGGAGGTGAAGGAGGACAAGTTCCCCCCCATCGTGGTGGTCGGCAACAAGGCGGAGAGCGGCGGCGAGCGGCAGGTGCCGGCAGAGGACGCGCTGTCGCTGGTGGAGCTGGACTGGAACAGCCGCTTCGTGGAGACCTCAGCCAAGGACAACGAGAACGTGCTGGAGGTCTTCAGGGAGCTGCTGCAGCAAGCCAACCTGCCCAGCTGGCTCAGCCCCGCGCTCTGCAAGAGGAGGGAGACGTTCCCCAAGGAGCACATGCTGCGGCCGCCCATGAACAAGACCAACAGCTGCTCGGTGTGCTGAGCCGGCCGCCCGGGGCCGGCTGGGAACTCAGGTGGGCTGGGTGGGGGAGAGGTGCTGCCTCGGCCAAAAGCGACCCTGCTCCCTCCCACCCCTGCCCTCCTCGTCCCCACCCAGCCCGCTGGGACCGGAGAGGGTTTGCGGAACGAAAGGAGGAGACCCTCGGATGGGATGCCGGTCACTTTGGTTTGGTCAGTGCCGGGAAGGTGCGGGGAGAGGGTGAGTTCCCAAAAAAGCAGGACACCCACCTGAGAAACCGCCGTGCGAGCCAGCAGGTGGAGGTGAGCCGAGGCAAGGGGGGCTCGAAGTGCTGGGGCTGCAGTGGTGGCGAGCTTGTGGGTGGGCAGGAGGCTCCTCGTCCGCTAGGAAGGGGGACAAGCAACGGGGCTCTGGCTGCTCACATCAAAAAGCAGACGTGGGCATCCGTGTGCCGCGCTGCACCCTGCCAGTGCCACCCTCCTGGGTCTCCTCCAGGTCCTGCGTCCACCTGGCCCCAGCACAGGCACGTGCCATGCTCTGGGGCAGCTACGTTAACACCGGCACATCCAGTGTCCAAAGTAGTTTTGGTTTTGTACTTGAGTAGACGCGTAGAGCAGGCAATATCATGGTCTATGCACCTCTTCAGTTTTCTCTTTTCTATGTCTGTTTTTTTTTAAGTGCACCCAATAAACGTGTTGTTGCAAAGTGGAGCTGGAAAACGTGTGGGTTTCTTTCTGCGGTGCCTCCAATGCCGTAGTATCTGATACAAGCGCTGTGTGCCCAGACCCCTTATCTCTGCATTTGCTTTCCCTCCCCCGTGCCCTACCCTTATCTGGTGCGTCCTGGCACAGCCCCAGCTGCCCTGGCACTGTCGGTGCACTCGGTGGAGTGATTTTGCTGATAACTCAACCGCTGCATTTTTTTACCAAGCAGTGAGTAACTAAAAATAAAACAGCTCGTCTCGCGTCCAAGTACAGAAAAGAACAACAGCCCTTAAAAGACACCTGATCCACTGTAATAAAAGCCATAAACACATTAAAAAGCGATAACAAAAGGAGCGGGAGAAGCGCACAGACGGGCAGTATTTACAATGCTGCAGCGCGCACCGATTTCCTCTCCCCTCGTACAGCCCACCCTTGCTGTAAGGCGTGTTCACCCTGCCTGGCAGCCACACAAACACCATAAAAATGTCACAGCCTGGCAGATTAAAGAGCCACCCAACCTGTCCCGTGCCCACAGGAGCTGGGGTCAGAAACCCAGCCCAAAAGGTGGTGAGCCCCTGCCCGCACCAGCCTGGATCCGTGGGGATCGCACCCTGGGATCTCATGGATCCTCCCCGAGCAGGGCTGACCCTGATGCAGGAGCTGACCCTCCCCAAGGCCAAACCTCGTGTGTCCCCATGGGTACTGTCCCCATGGGCACTGCCTCAGTGGCAGCTCTGGGAAGGCACAAATCCCCCTCCCAGAGCCTGTCACGGGCTGAGGCACTGGGAGGGTGCTGGGAGAGGCACTGGAAGGGTGGGCAGCCTCGGGTGGGACCCCCTTGGTGCCAGTTGTGGCCGTGGGGGTCGGGGACCCCCTGTGCACCTACCTCGTGGTGCTGTGCCGGGCGGGGAGGCAGGCAGGCAGCAGTTGTTCCTGGCCCAGCAGTGCCAGGGCACACGGCATGGCTCGGGCAGAAGCGATCCTGGGGAAAAGGGGGGCTCCGACCTGTAGGAGACGAAGCGCAAGGAGAGGTGGCTGCCGGGGCACGAGGGCGATGCACGAAGCTCCGGTGCCTTTGGCAGCCCACAGGCAGCAGGCAGAGCCCCCCTGTCCCCCCAACCCTCTCCCCCACCAGCCCAAAGCCCTGGATTTGGGGGCGGGATGCTCAGCAATGAGCAGGGCCATTGGAGCAGCACACCCAATGCCTGGCTGTGTTATACAGCCCCCCAAACACCCCAGCTCTGGGGTCCCCCTCACCCGGCACGCTGGGGAAGGGGAGATGGCTGGGAGGGGGCTGCAGCAGGGCAGCCCTGTCTGGGGGCTGCAGTGCCTGGGAGGCACTGCACAGCCATGGCCTGGCTGCAGGGGTGTGCGGGGGGATGCCAGCCTCCTGGGGCTCTGCACGGGGCCCTGGCTTTGCTCCTTGGGGTGTTTGTGGGACCTGGGAGAGCCACACGAGTCAGGAAGCACCCTAAAAGCTCCTGGTGCCTGTCCCGTGAGCCCTTCCCCTGCTTTCCGCCTGCACACAGCCATGTGCCAAGAGGTGGCCTGACTGCAAATGCACCAAGGGAGGTTAAAAATCTGAAGGTCCTGTGCCTGGTGGCCTGAGACGTGGGCACACAATAGGGTTCATCCTTTGCTTTAGCAGAAGGATGCAGCTGAGGGCCCTTGCAGGCAGCTGGATCATACCTGGTGGTATCGAGGCAGGAAGCGAGCTGGCTTTTGCTTCCTGGATCACGGCTACAAAATCCAACAGCTGGCAGCAGGAAGCTGAGGGCAGGTGATCACCGATGGAGCAGAGCCCAGGCGGTGCACACTGGGGATGGTGAGGGCTGCCACCACCCCACGGGCACCTGAGTGGAAAGAGGAGCAAGATTTGCCCACCCAGCTGCTTCCCCAGCCTGTAGGAGTGAGCAGCCAGGTCGGACGCTTCGTGCTGGGGCTTTGTGGAAGCCCAGCTCAGCATTGAAGCACGCTGCTGAACCCAGCACACCTGTGGGGACAGGATTAATCCTGGGCACCTGCAGCCTGGGGGCTTCTCTGGGGGCCGTGGGGAGCAGGGAAGGGGCTTTCGCCTCCAGAGCATCTCCTGTGTGTGAAGATGCAGCACGGGGAAGGGATGATGCCCATCAGCGTGGCCAGGGGGAATTGGGACTTGCTGGGGCTGAAGGGTCCTCAGCGCTCTTAGCTGTGTGCTGGAGGCTGCTGTAACAAGGGATGGGGGATCTGGGAAAAGCCTCTGTGCCCAGTGAGTCCCCCCATCCCAGGCAGCGGCGGTGCTTGTGCTCCCCATCCCACCTCTGAGACTGCAGGTCTCCTCACACCGTTCCTCATAATTTAGCTGTAGTTTAAGGTCCTTTTTTTTTCTTTTTTTTTTCTTTTTTTTTTTTTTTTTTTCCCACAGGTGATCCATTACATCCAGGAGGCCCAGAGGAGACGTTCTGCTGTGTGTGACACCATGTGGGTGGCAGAGGACAGAGGGATGGGGACATGTCCCTGCCCCTGTGGGGTGGCTGTGCCCAAGGACAGCAGGATGAGGACACATCCCTGCCCTGTGGGGGTGGCAGTGCCCCAGTTGCTGTCCCTCCACGAGCAGCTCCAAGCACCACAGCCCCTGTGTGCTGGGCATGCAGCAGTCACAACCCAGCCCTGGCTTCTGCTGAGATCCCTGGTGCTGCTTTTCTACAAAAAAAAAAAGAAAAACCCTTTGAAGCAGCTTGACCCCATCCCATGCAGAACCAAAGGCTGCTTTTCCCATCCCCGAGATGCTGGAAAGATCTCAAGCATCTTCCCATGGCAGCTCTCCCTTTCTCCCCCTCCTTTCCCTGCTTGGACTCGCAGCCTGAGCAGCCTTCAGCCCTGTCCCTGCTCTCGCCCATGTCCCCCGGGAGCAGAGCGCCGTGCGCTCGCCCCGGTTCTGTTCCACATCATGTGGCACAGCCCATCAAACCGCGGCGAGATGCTCCCGCTTAATTTGTGTGCACAAACAATCAGGGGGAATCAAGATGCCGCCCGCGAGAGCTGCACGCCGGTGACAGCGGCGCTGCCCGCGGGGGGAGGCCTCAGCTGCGCGGGGGTGCTGGGCCTAATTGGTGCTGGCTGCTGCGGCTTGCTCGGGGTGTGATTGATGGGGAGCGGTGGCACAAACACTTCAGCCAAGGACACTGAACGGGAAAGCAAAACATTTTAAAAGGGAGAGCGGCACGCACTTGTTGGGGGTATAATTAGCCGTGTTTGTCTTCAGGGCCTTGCGCTGAGCGAGGTGCAGCGCTGGGGAAAACAAGCTGGAGGGCTGAGTGCTCTGCAGAGCCTGGCCCCACCGTCCTCGCACCCCAGGAGCGGCACCAGGGCGCTCCCGAGGGGTCCTCGGGGCCCTGCTCTGCGTGGCCGGGCAGCCACGAGAGGGGTGGCCTGAGGGCAGCAGCAGCAGGCCCCAGCGCCCTGCCCTGCTCCCTTGGGAGCTCCGATGGGTCACAGGATCCTAAAACCCCAGAATCATTCGGCTTGGAACACACCTCCAGGACCATCTGGTCCTACTGTCCCCCTTCCACCACCATCACCCACCAAGCCATGTCCCCAAGCACCACGTCCAACCTTTCCTTGAACACCCCCAGGGACGGTGCCTCCACCACCCCCCTGGCAGCCCGTCCCAATGCCTGACTGCTCTTTCTGAGGAGAAATGGCTCCTCATTGCCAACCTGAACCTCCCCTGGCACAACTTGAGGCCGTTCCCGTTCCCTCTGGTCCTGTCACAGTTACCTGTGAGCAGAGGCCGCCCCCCAGCTCCCCACCCCTTCGCTTCAGGCAGTTGCAGAGAGCAATGAGCTCTGCCCCGAGCCTCCTCTTCTCCAGCCCAAACCCCCCCAGGTCCCCCAGCCGCTCCTCACAGGAGTTGTGCTCCAGGCCGTGCTCTGTCACGTTGCACCCTCCCGGCAATGGCACAAGCTCGGCCTGAGATGGCTTCCAAGCAAGGAGCGTGGTCAAATACGTGGCTCAGTGTGAGCCTGTGGGGTGGGCTTTGGGGGAGGACTTTGGGGAGGAGTTGTGAAAGAACTTTTTGGGGGAGGATTTTGGGGAGGACTTTGGGGGGGGCAGCCATGCCTCACACACCTGCCCAGCTTTTTTCTGAGGGGACATTTCAGTGTGTGAAGCCATAGGGGTGAGGCTGCGGGCTGCTCAGCACCAGCAGTGCCCATCCTGCTACCTCCCAGGGGCCCGGCGCCCCGATACCTGCATGACCCCTAGGAAATGCGTGCTGCAGGACTTGAAGCATCTGCAAGGCACCTTTACAGCACTTAGCCTTTTAATAACCTCTCAGCTGACAGGGGACAAGCAGGCACAAATTTGTTTGATTTGAGTTGAACCCTGCCTGATTTAGGCACTGCCCGTGCAGAGTGGGCGCAGAAGCTGCCTGAGCTGGCAGACAGAATGGAGGGCACCAGCACAGCACGTTATCCCCTCTTCCCAGAGTCACAGTTTTATAGACTGATCACCAAAAACCCACAGGTTTCCCAAGCTTGGGAGATACTTACCGAGAATAAGTGAAGGATCTGCTTGGGGAACTTCTACATTGCCTGACCATGCTACAAAGAGAAAGAAGGGAGGTAACATTTGTCATTTGATCTCCTGCAGTGACCAAAACCAGCAGCATCACTGTGGCCTCTAAAGGACTGGATCAGTCCTCCAGCTTGGCATTTTCTCTCCTTTAGGTGTAGTTCCCATGTAGCATAGAAGTGGGACACACACCTGTTGCCTCTACAGTTCCACCACTGCCAATGAAAATGGCAAAGCATTTTTAAGAATATTTCAGTCACTTCTGCCAGGTGCAACAGTGCACTTTAAATGCACCCTGTTGACAAGAACCGCAAGAACACACCCATCTGGAAAATATGCTATTTGGCCTCCCAGCCTTGTTGAAGGTCCAAGTGGAAAAGGAGAATTCTCCAACCACTTCTCACTAGGCTTATATCCGAAAAGCTTCCATTTCTTCTCAGCTAGAGCTGGAACCTACAGGGGTAAACCCAATGTTTTGGAACCTGGATTCCAAAACACGGATCAGAAATGGGTGTTGGAACTGTAAGGTGATAAAGAGCATTACTTTTTATTGGGAGTGTCTTCACTAGAAGACAACAAAATCCCTCACCTATGTACTGGGATCCCATTATTTTGGGATAGTTTCTCTTCCTCATATTTCCAGGGTTTGGTGCTTTGCTCCTGAATCTGCACTAAACCATGAGCAACCAGTGCACCGCAGACTAAATACTAAGCTTTATTCTGTGTCAACCCCAATTTTAGTCTATAATGGTTGGGCTTGAAAGCAGCACCAGGGGCTGTCACGGGCCAGGTGGTCCCTGTATCCCTGAGAGCTTGACTTCAGTTCTTGCACTTGTCTTTCAGGAAAGCCCCAGGAAACTGTATTTTTTCAAGGCTGGTAAAGCACAATGGGAAAATAATTTTGAAATTTCTTCTACATACAGCAAAAGTTTAAAATGCAGGTGGGGAAGACAGCACCAAAACATATAGTAGGAAAGCGGAAGAGCAAGAAATAAAGGATATCAGAATAATGCAACATGTTGAACTCAGCTTTAGAACAGCTTTGCTGCGTGCTCGTGTTTACAGGCTGATGTACAAAGAAAACCTTCACTGAGATAAGAGGTAGTAGGGAACACTTCTCTGGGGGGTGATACTCAGAAATGACCCCAATCAGCAGTTCCTTATGTTTTTTTCATCCCCGTGCTCCTGGCCTCACCAGCTTGCCTCATTTCCCTATTGCATCTTACCTTTGCTGCTGCTCGCTTACACAGGCTGGGAAAGTGCAACTCTCCCCATCCTGGAAGATTTGTTTATTTATTTTCTAACCATTTAGCAATAAAAGCATTACAAGGTAATCAGAACTATTTGCCTACCACTGTTCCTCCTACAATCAAGCTTCCGAACATTGGTTTGTCCTGGAGAGGCAAGGCCCGCTCAGCTACGGGGACTGGTGTCCGTCCCTCTTCATTCAGGTATTTTATGCTCGTGCTGAATCTCCCACCCAGTACTGTGACTGCATTTCTGGAGTAGAAATACATTTCTGTGTACTTCACACGGGTAGAACCTGCAGTTCTTTACCTGCAAAATACTGATTTCTTCTGCCTCTGTCAGAAATCTCCTGTAATCTGTAGGGAAAGAAGAGTTGGGAAGGAGACAGAAAAAGCAAGAAAAGTGGGCGCCACTTCAAATCGGATAAAATAATGCCAAATCGGATTGTTCCTACTCATGTAAGGTACAGACAGGAAAAAAAAAAAAAGAAAACAGAAGTACTGTAGTCACAAGGAGACCACTGCAAAACCAGAAACAGCATCTGCTCCTTTCCAGCACTGTCAGCACACAGGTCTTTAGTCTGCTTGAAAATATTTTTCCAACGTAAATGAAGGAGTGAGAAAAGGAGAAAGAACTATAGAGCAGCGAGAGAGGAATCCGACACAGTTTGGACTGTCACTACTGAGTCAGTCCCCCGACAGAAACGATTTAGGACAGGTCACTATTTGATGTGAAGTGCCTAAAGGCAGGCAGCAGCTGGGGGATTTCTGATCAGCAGTCCCAGCCTCACCGCTAGTTCAAGGCAAGCCACCTTTACTACTACTACTATTTATTGAAAGCAAAGCAATCTTCCAGCTTATTGTGTTTTATAACATTTTAATAACCCTGAAATCATGACTGCACTGGGACCACGTTTTCATCAGAGAAAATTTACAAGCAACTTGTTTCCAATGCATCTGACAGTAAAAAACAAACACCGGGGGCACACACAGGACAAAGTGTCATATTCGCTCCTAATGAAACGTCGTCATTAGAGAGGAGAAAACGGTGGGAGCGTGAGTAATTGAAAATGGTCAACTTTACTGTCTTTGCACAGGCTGGAGGGGCCGTTAGAGCATGTAGTCTGGCAACTTGCAGCAAGCAATAGTTAACCTGAGAATGGGTGTATCCGCTGGAGGAAGACACCTAGAGCCCACTAGAACATGGGCACGTTAGCAGTCCGTCCTCCCTCAGGAAAGCTACAATGTGGATGAGTGCTGGAGGCGCCTCTCCCAAATTCCAAGAGCACAATATTACTGGAAGAGACCCCCTGGGAACAAGGGGGGGATGTGAGAGGACAGAAGTTTGGCTGCTCCCGTAGACTTTAAGGTTTCCCGGGTATGTTACCGCCTTCGAAGCCACCCAAGGACCTGGGTAAAACAGTCCAAGAGACCTGCAGGGAGCTAAAATCGTCCTGTGTGGTCCGTGGACGGGCCCATGGTCTCCTCCGACTTCCCGCTAAAGGTAACATCACGCATCACAGACATTTCCACACATTTACGGAGCTGTCGTTTACCTTGGGTTTTCGTGGGGAACGCGGGTAAGTCAGGCACCCGGACAGTTCGCGAACAGAGTCCGTCCGATCTCCGTTTGAGCTCCCAGAACTCCCCTTCCCTGAAGCTGGCTACGCAGGACTTTTGCAGAGATTGTACATTCAGCATCAATACAGTGATACAATTCGTACACCTGTCATTTTGACAACGCGAGGACGCTAACAGACATCTAGCAGCAGTTCGTATACGGCGGCGTGAGACGATCCTTGCGGGGCGCCGTGGTGATCTTTGATCTGGTACCACAGGTATGCTCCACGCTATAGCTGCCCAAAACCCCCGTCTGAAAGGGCATTTCCATTCCATTTCCAGACTCTTCCAACTCCAATAAGTCTTAACATATACAGATAGCCATATACATTTTTAATTAAAATGCTCCTTCACATACACAATCATATATTGAATTATCAAGGACAATAATATATTTTTGGAGCAGAAGTAGCAAAAACAATCTGCTCTGCCAGTGCCACCCACAAACTAGACAAATAACTAAGAAGTTTGACAGTTTCAGACCACTTAGGAAAGAGAAATTCTCTTGGCCTAGAAGATAGGGAAGCCATGCAGTGAAAGTGCTATGGAAGATACAGTAAATGCAATATACATTAAAAACACAAATTGTTTAAAATGTTCTCTTGTAAAGATTCTTGAGACACAAGGATCATCCTTAGCATCAGGAGCTATCTTTACAATTTCAGAAATATTTGATAACATTAAAGCAGGAGAGAGTATGACACTGAAAATAAAAATTCTACCCAAACGCTATAAGATCGATTTTGGCCAAAAGCTACATTTCTTTTAATATACCAGGGTGGATACTAAATTTTAAGAGTGTTTCAGATTTACAAAAAGTCATCTGACAAAAGCTCTCATTTGCTGAAACATCTGACTCTGTGATGGACTTTGATGTCTAGGCAAACAAAACTCAGGAAAGCTGAAACTGAAAGCCCTCCTTGCTCAAAGAAAAATAAAAATAGAAACTCTTCCAAGAATTTCAATACCAACACCTGGAAGAGAAAAAAAAAATAAAAAAAAAACAAACGGGATAGGAAGGGGAAGCAGTTCACAGTGAAAAAACAACTGTGACAATAACTGTGCAATATTGGGGCAGTATTGATACTGGATGAGATTCACTGAACAGGCTGCAGATTGGAAATTTTAGCCATTTAAGTAACAGAACTGACCCCAAAATCTAGGTTTGGTAATTTGTAACTTTATCATACCTGCCAGCAAACTGCAAACTCAAGAGTTGCTTGGGTTTCCCCCTGCCCAGGGGTCTTTCTCCTTGCACGCACAGCCCATGGCAGAGTAGCCTAGCGAGAGAAAAGACCCCCCAGCAGAAAGCTGGGCTGAAGGCCCAGTGCTGGCAGAGCTGCTGGGTGCTGCGAGCTGCTTCCTCAGTAATCCAGTTCTTCACGAGTTACTTTCCTTCTTAAAAGAAGTGCAATGAGTTATACTGACCAGAATCAACCACTGGAAACTTGGGATAAATCATGCTTTCAGTATAAATCACCGTAACACCACCAAGAAGTAAAGAACTGGTTTTAGGGAGGTGGGAGGAGAACGTAAGCTCGTCTTTAAGCTAGGGAGATGGAGCAAGTTTGGGTTCCTCCAGGAACCTTCTGCGATTTGCCTGCTACCCCTGGTTAGCTACTCAACTTATCTCCCTTGAGTTCAAATCTGAAAGGCCAAAACATGAATATATATATATATATATATATTTATTTTTTTCCTATCTTATTTATGGGCTATCTGCCCACCTCATAAAATTTAGCAGAACTGGCCATTTTGATCTAGAGACATTAAGTCCAGAAAATGGGAAGCTACAGCATGACTGAACAGTGGAGCTGGAGAGGAGCCTTCGGCCTCCCGTCTCCATACTCAGTGTTAGCCATTAATCAAAGACATGAATAAATGAGAAAAACAACAAAAAATGATTACTGCTTTTTATGCATCACTCTTTTGGATGTGATATGCAAAGCATTTGTGGTACAAGCCATCATCAACAAGCACATACTCCAAGTGTGTGACTACACTTACAGGAGTGATTTGCCTGGCTTTACACTTAAATCTCATTAATAGTGAAAGTGTTAAACTTCCTCCATGAAATACCTCATGAGATTTTACTTTTTTTTTTTTCTTTTTAGTATCCCCTGCATAAAAGAAAAATACACATTATTTGAACAGCCAAGAAAAAACTGCAATTTATTAAGTTTCAAAGAATCTTCGTACTCTTGAAAGCAACTTTCGGTGCATGTTCTTTAACAATCACATTCTATGAGGAGAAAGAACATTAAAAGCCACAATTGTTTGTTTGTTTGTTTTTAATCTCAGAGTTACAGACATCTTTAATCCAAAAGGAAAGGCAAAAAAAAAAAAAAGCGCCCCCAAACAAAAACCCACCCCAACAAACCCTAAACAGAAATTTCCATTCCCAATTTCAAAATATCAGGAGTTTTTCTACAACTCAATGCTAAACTTCAGCATGAAAAATTGTATGTAAACACGCACATACACACATACATATTTTATATAAGAGAGTGTGTGTGTATATATATATAAAATATATATATGTAGGAGGCGTGTAATGGCAATGAGATGCAATTACTCTGAGGAAAGGTTATTCAGCTAAATACACTACTAAAACTTGAGAAAAAAACAAGTCTTGAACCCAGTTTGTGCATAGTTCATGATCCTCTATAAAACCAGCTTTTGTTAATTTGCAATCTTGCAGGACCCTTTAAATCTGATAAAACCATTAAAAAGCTAATCTTCCAAAAAAAAAAAAAAAATGTAATGCACAAGTTTCCTGATCCAAGCAGGCAGGGAGCACAATGTTCATATAATTTTTAAAACATACTTGAAGTGTATGTTATTCCATTGTCTTTCTTCCTTTCAAAACAATCAAAAACATTGATCTTTTTTTAAACATAAAGCAATTTTTTAATATATAAAGCACTCTTCAAACATCTATTTCTTTTGAGTCCATTATTTGGTAAATATGTAACTGCTACACATTAGATTAGGTATTTTCTTCTTTCTTACTGTCTTTTTTTATTTTATTTTGTTTTTTAATAATATCTTCAGTGCTAGGAGTTGGGTTTTAAAAATACATGAAATGGTGTGGAGTTGCTCCTCGGGAAACCCGGCTTTCCTGAGACATCTTCCACCATGTGCAAGATAGTGATCACAAAGTTTTCGCCACTTTGACGAAGAGGAGGAAAACAACAACAAAAATAGTACACAGCAATGGCCAAAGAAAAGAATAATACAACAACACTGTTCAATCCCAGAGCTCTGAAGTAGCATATCTTCATTCTGAAAATAGTTTTCTTTACGATGGAAGTCTTTTTTTTTTTTTCTTTTTTTTTCTTTTTTTTTTAATTCCTTTTTTATTTTAAAGTTTGAAGGAGAAAAAAGGTCTGTAAACAGGTGAGAGCCAAAACTCCTGGCTCCTCCAAAAGCAGTCAAAACCTATGTCCAAGTGCTTGTTTCTGTTCCTGCTTGCAAGGGAACTATCCACTCTTTACAATTATCTATGGCCACAGTTCAACAAGAGTATTTTTTTAAACTTTATATTCCGAATGGAAAAATGGTGCAATACTCCGGTAATAATTTTCTTGCATTAGTCCACAATAAAAAGCCGCTAAAGGTAGATATACATATTATTCTCCAGAGATACACACTGTAATTTTTAAAATGCGATAAGAGTCCTTGAGTAAACATTTACACGTGAATTGTCGCCGGCCCCTTCTATCAGTTTCTTTCTTTTTTTTTCTTTTTTTTTTTTCTTTCCTTTTTTTTTTTTTTTTTTTTTCTCCTTTTTTACCGTTATAGGATTAGCTACAAGAAGGGCTGCGGACACTCAGTGCAAAGTTAGAAGCTAATAACAATTAAACATTTGACCAATGAGCAAATAAAAAGCATATACTGAATAAAAGGAAAAAGTTCACACTTTTAGTTAAATCACACGTGGGCGCACACGTACACACACATACACACAAGCACACTCACATACATACATCTGTTCAAACAAAAACATATAGTCTGAACTTTAAAAAAAAATCTTAGAGCCTGTTTTTTGTGTACTGATGCCAACCTGGAAGTGTAATAATTAGACTTAGAAAGTGTTCACATTTTGTTATTGGCCTGCTGGATTCAAGTATTTGCATGTTTGATATGTTTTTTTTTTGTTTTTTTTTTTTTGACTTTTTATATTTTTGGGATTAAAAAAATGACATGAAAAAGTAATGAAACAAGGGTAATGTGCATAGGCAGATCCATGGGAGTAGTGGACACAGAGATACCCCAGCCCCCGCCCGCCCTCCCCCCATTCAACCTGTACAGTCAAGAGTTACCATTCAGATTCATTACTTTTCTGTACCAATGGTAAATATCACACTTCACCCTTTCTGATTATTGGGTCCGCCTCTGGTAATGTGCATAATAGTCACAGGCTCATTTTAAATAGGCTTTCATTTCCCCTTCCCCCCCCAAGTTGATAAAATAACCCTTTCCAGCCCAAATTCTGAAAAGTGCCCTTCATGATAGACCTATTCTAAGCAGCTTTTATAGTTTGTTTTTAAAATCACCATACAAACATAAAAAGACAACATAAAACAAAAAGCCATGAAAAAAATAAAACCTGTCATTAGCATGTGACACTGACCAAAAGTAGCCCATACTGTTTCATTAACAGTTCACAAGGACTTCTGCAGTTTCATATTTGATATTGGACAGAGGTACTAAAAAAGGGCTGCCAGTCTGATCTGTTAAAGCTGGATTCTTCATCAAGCCCGGGACTGGAAAGGGTTACAACTTTTATTTTTTCCTTTAGTGCTGATGATTGTTATTTCCATTTTGTTTCTCTCGTTTCCTAGATGGACTCCCCACTGAGAAGGTCACCTGGAAGAAGAGTATTCAGAGGTGTGGGGCTCCCGATAACTCGGCCGTCGTCGGTGCTGGGGGGTCCCCAGAGGCTGCTGGAGTACTGGGGCACCCCACCCCACAGCAGGTCGCTGCTGCCCTTGCCCCCCAGGCAGGGGCTGTTCCAGTGGCCGGCGTCACCGCGCACCAAGCCGTGCGAGCCGCCCGCCGAGCCCAGGCGCGTCTGGTTGCTTCCAGTGTTGGACTGCCAGCTGGAGGTGGGCGGCAGGGGCTGGCCTTGTGCTAAGAAACGGTTTACTTCCTCTTCACCAGCAAACTCGGCCAAGATGGTAGTGTTTCCCAGGACACACCTAGGGACAAGAGCAAAAGGCGACATGAAGCGAGGGGCGCAGGTGGCGCTTTTGGAGATATCCGAGATTTCTGTATATGTTACCTGCCACATGTTAAATTTGAGATGAAGGATTAGGCCAAATCTACTCACTTTTAGGAATCCCACTCTCTTAAAAAAGACCCCTTCCGTATTTACCTGTCTATATTCGCAGGCAAACACAAAGCCATGTGTGTGGAGACTACATTTAGCCAACATACATCACAGGAGACAGTCTGCACTATAGGCTTGAATTTTCATAGAATTTTAAATTAATTTTCAAGAAGTATTTAATCACTGCTCTTTCTAATTTACATAACAAAACCCCCCACGCAACTTGAGAGAGAGTGAGTGAGCCATTCCCTTATCAAATCAGATGGGAGGGATGGGATCTGAGCCTGTTGACTCTGAGATGTATTTTCCAGCAATCAAGTCCATGTAAACATTCATCTGTGAAACAGACAGTGGCTGTTATCTTTAATACTATCCTGCTGGCTTCCACAAATCCCACTGTATTTTGCCGCTGTCGCTCTGCCAGCAACCCAAAGGCACATATTGCTGTGCCTTTCTGTCATTCAGAAAGGTCTGTCCTGTTCTTTGCCAGCAGTGCAACCAGAGGTATGCCACAACCTATTAAAAAACAATTAAATGGAGGCCTTCCAAATCACTGATAACATAAGGACTTTAATATGTACATATTTAATATAAGTACTCATCTTTAAAGTCAGATACCAATTTCGCATTTGGCAGCATTTCTTTTACCTGATGCCACATTTAAATTGATGTAACTAAGATGGGTCAATTTTCATCTCCAATCAGCTCTGAATGCTGCTTTGTAACATTTTATTAAGGAAAGGTCTACCCTTATTGTTTGGGCATAGAGCAAACTATTTCTTCTACAATCAGTGTTTTAATCACACTCATGCTACAGATGTTGATAAAGAAATTTCCTTTCTAAGCAGTTAAGTTTCAAACATCAGTTGTTATATTTGTTATATTTGTTATATTTTCAATCCTTCCTAACATCACTGATTTTATCACTCAAATTCTCCAGCTCTTGTGTACTATACCAGTTAGTCCCGTGGATTTTAAAACAGCTAAAATTGCTCATTTTGTTCCTTAAGAGAAGTAGTTCCGACATAAAAGTAGCTTCATAACAAAGGACAAACAAAGTAGAAACGTACATATGCAGAGACTTTTGGGCCTTGGCTGCTTCTTCCTTGGAACTGTATCGGACCACAGCATTCCCTTGTGTCAGGTTCAGGTGGAATGTTATTAGAGGGCCATGCTGCAAACACAGTGTCCGCAGTGTGGAACCATCAATCTGGTAAGAGAGAAAGGGAAAAAGATTTATCTGTGCTTTTGCGGTTTCACTTCATAATTATTGCCAGCTGAACAAGTTTAAAGCTAAAGACTAAGCAGGTGTGAAAGAAAAAAATATGCTTGATTTACATAAGAGGAATTTAATTATAGACTTATCACTGTCTTCATTGAGAGTGACATCTGTCTTAAGGCTTCCCTGCAGTCCAGCACACAAAACTTCCCCAATTATGTGACACAAGCTATATTTACAATCAGAAGTCTAAAAGGTAAAGAAAAAGCAGCACTCATAAATTTAACTATTTTTTCCCCAGTATTACTTTAGATGCTTTGTACCTTATGATCTTCCTTGTGAATGATACTACAGCGAGGACTAGAGAATTTGACAGACTTAGAAGAAAAATAAAACCCCAGAGAATATGCAGCTTTTATACCTCTGAACCTGATATAAGACATTATTCACCTCTAAGCTTACACATACAGAAGTGGTGCATACTGAATGACTAATTACATGGTCTTAAAGCTCATATTTGATTTGACAGCGCTTTAAAAACTTAACAGATTGCCTGCAGAAGACAGACAATTGGAATAAATGCAGAATAATTATTTTCCCTTCAAATGAACCAAATTACCAAGGCTGATGAATGTTCTTCTCATCTCTCAAATATGACAAGTCTCTTTCCATAACTAGTTATGTACAATTCTAGTTACCTGGGGTGTGAGGTTTCGAAGAACCAGCCAGCTGCTTGTTCTCCCTGAGCTGTCAGTACTCCATGCTGAACCTACAATACAAATTCCGCAACAAAACATTTAATCACTGTGTGGAGAACATATTACAAGAAGAAAACTTATCTGGAATTGCAACATACTAGCAAGAGAAATTGCTACCATAAACAAATCTTACAGCAGTTTACTTGCAACTTGATTTATTGTCTGCTTTGGAATGAAAGGTTGCCAAAAGAAAACCTGCTTTTGTTACATTTAGAAGATCTGTGGCATTTTTCACATTCCCACAATAACTTTGGGATGCAGGTACGTCACTGCAATAAACTGCATCTTCAGGTTACATTAAAATTACTTTGGAAGAAACATTTTAAAAGCAATTCAGATGTCCAAGCTCAGATTGCTGGTTGCTATTAAAGATTTTTATAGCTCTGCAGCACTCTGCTATGTTGCCAATGATAGATTAATGTATATGAGTTATTCAAAACAGATATTTCTGCACTGACAACGTTCTGATTAAAGATACATGGGTATCACCAGCAAAACCTGCTTTTCCAACCTCAGCCTGATGTTTTACAATGAGAAACTGTACAAGCTTGGTATTTATTAGTGGCATTTGAAAAACTGCAGTACTTCTGTAGTCACATGTGTGACCACACTGGCTTCAGACAGAATACTGGCACTAACAGTATCTGGCCAGCAGGTGGGGCTTTGGTGCAGAAAACATTCAAAATAAATGGTAAGAAGGTTTAATTTCCATCTTAGTGAAAGCATAATAATAAAATATTCAGCTAGATAAAATATGTGTACTGCTTTCTTTTGAAGCTGACAATACTTTGCAGACAAATACGATACATACATTTATATAGACATAATTGTGGTTTCTCATATTTGTATTTAAGCAAAATAATGACATCTAAAAAGGAGTCTGTATGAAAAAATCAAGACATTCCCTGCGGGCCCTGAAACGCCATCAGGTCCTAAATGCTTCACATCCACAAACGTGTTCCATGTTAAATTTCATAGGATGATTCACTTATCAAAGTCTTGTAGGAAGTCACAGATCATAGCACAAAACAAGAAACACACTTAAAATCTATTTTTAAAAATAAGAAAACAGGGAAAAAATCCTAATCGTGAGTAGGAATGAAAGTATTTGGCAATTCACAGGTAAAATTACTAATATGATGACCTGAAAGATGACGGCTTCATTTACAACCTATTCTAACTAAAATAAACAAACACGAGCTTCATCCTCAAAATGGATACGCTCTGCTTGTATTAAACCTCAACCATCTGGAGTCTGATACAAAGCTGCAGGGCGTCTCACTATTGTAAGACAGAAAAACAACAAACAATTACAAAAGGAAGGCGCTGTGGTGCTATAGGATATAGAAGTCAGGAGTACCAGAGGAGTAAGAGCTGGTCCAACCCAGGGGACTGGCACCCCATGTAGACGATGGCTTGGTGTTTGTTAAGCCTGGAGGAGGTCTTGTAGGAGCAGTAGTGTTTCTGGGTACCTTCCACAGTTCATGGGATAAAGAGGCTTGTGTGTGAGAGATTGGGCCAGAGGACCACGTAGACTTGATGTCTGACAATTTACCTGCAACAGAACAAAATAAATTAGTGTATTTTCTGTTAGCAACAATGGTTAAATCAAATAGGATGGGTAGTCATCAAGCTTCTGAACTGACTACATTCTTCCAGCTTTTCAGGAGAGAAAACAAGAGAATTCTGCAACAAGTCAGCGAAACAAATCCTATATACGTGTAACCTGCTTACACTGCTATTCACATTTTCAAAGACATTTTTAAATAATGATTCTAAAACCACCTGCTACATATACAGACCCTTTTTTTTTTTAAATCTCCTACTTGCTTTCTTGCGAAAGTCAATACATGAAAAAAGACCAGAAATTTGAAATCTAATTTCATCAAAATTATAACTTTAGGATTATCTCTCTTAAAGACTTTAGAACCTAAACACTTGTTTTCCACATAACTCATTTTATCTAATATAAAGTAAGCAGCACAACCATATGTTCTTCTGATATATTATTAAAATTCCAAAGATGAAAGACCAGCAAAAATTTGATTTCAGAATATTCAAAATAACAGATAGTCTTTTTTCAAGTGTCTCTGAGAAACTGAAGTCTGCAGAAGAGTAGACCATTTTGCAATCTGTCAACTCTTTGAAACTTTTTACTGTTTATTTCCTCAATCAGTAGTTCAACTATTTTACTATTGTTCCCACCAAATCAGAGCTTTATAAAATAGTACAAAACCCAAGAATAACGAGTACTGTTTAGCTGTGAGAGGCACACAAAATCAATTGAAATTATAGAAATTACAGATAGTAAACCAAAATCCTTTATTCACCTTTAGACTTGCACATCTCTGCCTTTCTTCCTTGTGACAACATAAGTTATGAAAGTCAAGAGTGCAATAATTTCCTTGCCATGACACAGTCCCCCCATTACTGCCATTAGCAGCACACATTTTCACTGGAATGGGCTGAAATGGTCACATTGCTGCATATTCTGCATGACCAAGTGATACTGTGCTTATGCTGGCTTAACGTTTTTATTTTGGCAGCAGACAATAAGAAAATACTTCATCTGACAATGTTGAAGATACATAAATCCTGTGGACTTTTTTAAAACCAGATTTGAACTGCCAGATTAATTTTGTATTGAATCAGTGCTTTGCAGCAGGTAGTCATAGCAGTCTTTGTATGAGGGACCCTGAAGCCAAATTTACCAGTCACAAATCACAGCCTCAAGTTATATATATACACACACACACACTCAAAATTGTTCCTATTTATCCGTATCATCTAACTCAATGATTTCATACTGAATCATAGTAATTCAAGTGAAAGGGCAATCGCTCTCTCCTCTTCCTGCAAAACTGTGGCGACAAAAATAATTTAACAATGATGATCAAGACATTAACAAAGGGAAAAAGGGTGGGAGTGAGGAGGAAAGTCTGAGTTTTAGAACTCAGAGCAGGCTCAACCTGCAATGTAGCACATGATGCATGCACGTTACCACAGATTAGATGTTGCTATCTCACTAATTCCCATGGGGTTAACACAAAGATTAGATGAGACTGCAAAAAATAAAAGCAAGTAAAGCAGAAATGCATGACAGATAAAAGAAAAGCAAGATATTCCTTTCTTTTCATTTTAATGGAGTAAAACATTTCAAACAAACCCTTTTTGCTTTGCTACCTGCAGTATGACCTACAGGCTGTGGCTTCTTTGATTCAAAGAAGTGGAGAGTGTTCATTGATTAGATATGAAAGTGATAATATAAACCATGCAACAGCCCCTACACATTTTTATAATGGGACAAACTGGATATTTATGTAGTTGGTTTGCAAGCTAATTTTCTATGATTTGCAAAGAGAGATACCTCAGAATTTATAGCTCATTGGAAAAAATGGGGCAATTTGCATATTGTTTACACCATATGCAAGCTCAGGTAAATAGGTAAGCACCACACTTTGGAATGACAATTAAAAGACATTTAAACAGGTGTTTTGATCTGCTTAAGTAAGGGGACATACGAAGAAAACAAGCTTGTGCTTTATGAAGCTTTCTTCAATATTTAAATACAGAGCCCCCAAAACAAAACCCATTTCGAGGCAGAATACCTCCTTGAGGTACAACTTAACTTTCTCCTGAGCTGAAGACATTTTACTGCTAACAGTGAGTTTGTTAACAAAAAATTCCTATGAGCTCGCACTGGAAGGGTCTAGTAGGGGAGTTACTACCGAGGTCTTAGAAAATAGAACATTCCTCTGCAAAGTTGCAATGGAAATAGTCGTTAAGACACCTCAATGCCAATACAGAGTGACGGCATGTGCCATCAAGTGGAGTAAATACATTTTTCCTTAGCACAATTCCAGGCATAGCATACAGAGCTCACCACTGAAGAGCTGCCAGGAGAGCTGCCTACCTGGCACAGGACTGAAAAATGTGCTTCTGTCTATAGTAGCACTACTGCAATAACTGGGAAAGCACTTCTCCTAGGGCCTTTTCTCAGAATGCAGGGGAATGTGAAAGTAGAAAGGCCATTTTTCGTACCTGCAATGCTAGGTGCGGATGCAATGCTGCTGAAAGAGCTACTGTAGCCGGAGGCACTAAGCGGCCAGGCACTCGATGAAGGCAGCGTGGCATTCTGAGATGATGTTGGGGATGACCCTGCAGAACCAGCAGAGAAGCAACTAAGAAAGATGGGCATAATGATGTTTGGTGTGACATAAGCAAATCTATTATGTGCAAATACAAACCATGCAAGGCATTTTCCTTAATCAGCCTGGTCTCAGAAGTCTAGGAATGAAATGTTACAGAAAGCATGATAAAGTGAAGCAGAAGTCTTTAGTAGAAGAGAAAAGAAAGCTGGCACAGTAGTAAATGTACTAGCGCCTGTGCAGAAGATAAATTCTGCTTTTCGTTTAAGATACGCGACTCTAAAAAATCAGCATTAAACTGTTTAGTCTCAAGGAACAGGCCTCATTTATAAAGGTGCTTTGCTGGCTGACTTAAGCAATGGCAACTGTAGATGAGCATAAATGTATATGATAAACTAACCTCTTACCATGGGTGATTTGTCCTAAATTACTTGAGGTGAGCACTTCTCCCACATTTTAATGCCCACAAGCATCTTTAGATTTTTGCAGGCTTTCAGTAAAGCAAGGATATATTTTAGCAATCTCTTCTCAAACTAATAACATTAAACGAAATAGCCTGAAACCATCTTGGTAAATCATTTACAATCTGAGGAGCTATCTAAGCATACATACAATTTCCTTACTGGCAGCAAATGAAAGAGACAGAACATAAAAAAATATCTTCATTATAAGGGCCAGAAGAAGTCGAAGTGTTCTTTCTAGCCACCAACAAAATTGTGTATCCCAGGTGACTTATCATTCCGGACATACACAGATATACTGTGATACCAAAACATCTTTACCTGACAAATAAAACTACAGGTGAGTTTTTTGGAAGAAGACAGAGTGATGTATTGAGGCAGAAGGGAGGAAGCAAAAGGACATTATCATCCCTCACAGCTCAATAAAAATCACAGGCTATGTACGTTCACCTGTAACAGAGACCAAGCAAACTTTACCTCACCCAGACTCACTGTGCTGCTCTCAGGACACACCAATACAGACATCAGTCTCCAGCAAAATAACTGCATCAAGGCCTTCTCTGGAAATAATCTATTCCCCATGCAGACACCTCTGAGGAAGGCTGGGGAAGGGAATTATATCAGACTCAAAGGCCCATATGCTCACAGCGCTGAAAGCAGCCCTGGTTCCACATGGCTAAAGGCTTTCAGTTTGTAGTAGATGATCCTGCAAAGCATCTTTAGCAAATAGGGCAAAACAACAATCAAACCAAAAGCTCAGGTTTTATCTGTTTCTAAGTGTACAGTGTATATATAAGCCACAGTCTAGCCCTGTGAATGGATCTCAGCTCCATTAATACAACCTGTGAACTTCAAGCTGTAGTATACAAAGACAGTCTTTTTGTGTCAGTGTGTCATGAAAATCCAATTTCATTCAAAGGAGTACTGACAATAACAAATAATTCTACCCAGAAGCAAACACCAGGATATACAAGCATAAAGAAAAAAAAACAAAGCAACTAATTTTTTTTTTATTAAAATTATATTACTTATATAAAGATTTAAAAAAAAAAAAAGTAAACCTATTATGAACCCCAGCAGTCATTGCTTTTCAAAAGGTTTTGTCTCCTGGCAGCCTGTTTACCTCTGCAAAGATCATCTATACTGACCCTCTACAAGTGGTGCAATTATTTCCTCACTCCACACAGATTGTATACCAGCAGAGCTAATGTATGCTTCAATTCCATGAAGAGGTAAGACCTGGAGCAGGTAGCATTTCACTTAGAGGTACAGTTCTGTAGAGCTATGTTTTTGGCCCAAAGGGAGTATTTCTTGGGTGCACCATATCTGAACTGTGGCTGAATTATGTCTTTATACTTCTTTTATTTAGCACTGTAGAGGTAACTTCAAATGACTGAGGCTGTCTGCCCCTTGAAGTATATCTGGGTCATTAAAAAGTTAATTCAACATTACTTATGTGCACAAATACTTCGTAGTTCGGTTTAAATAAAGACAGTTTTCTGGTAAGAGACAACTCAAAATCATTCAAGGCAATGAAAAACACTCCTCCCTTCCCTCATATCTCACATCCTTTCACATGAGCTGACATGTTCAGAGCTGGAAACTAGTTTCTGATTTAATTTTGGCTTATAATCTATGCAGATATCACTGATGTAGCTACTATAACAAAATCCACATTTTTAACCCTGACAGGTCCTTATTGATAACCTGATTGTAATATCCCAATGCATGTTGGAGTGCTTTCATGGAGTACAGATAACTGGCCAATTAGGGCACACAGATCACAATTAAACCAAGCCATCGCTCCATTGATCCACTTTCACTGTATCTAATTAGTAAATAGCATAGTCCCACAGGTTTATTGTTTTAGAGAATACCCTCTTAATTCTGGGGTAAACAATGTCAGGACAAAAGGAATGGAAATGGCACTGAGAAATTCTAGTCTACAAGTTAATTCCCTTTTTTATTTTTTTATTTTCTTTGATGGTTTTGGATATAAAACCAAGCCACAGTTATGCATGACAGAAGACTGCTGCCTCAGCTACAACCGTGGAACTTTTGTATTGTGACTTCTTAAATATTTCCTGAAGTGCAAGAAGTTGGTCAGTATGGAGCATAAAATCTTGTTCAAAGCAAAGTGGTAGGAATTATACATGTTACAAAAAGATTTTGTGGTCACTGGAAGTTTTATTACATATTCCAACCCTTTCCAACATAAAAATATTCACATTCCCAAGGAAAACCAGAACCTTCATAGTCCCATATTTAGCTAATGTATTTCTGGATTTTCAGTTTAAGTTCGGAGCTGAAGCTTTATTAGATCAGGACTATGTGCAAAAATATATATATGTAAATACTAAAATATATAAAAATACTATAATATATAAAAACATAAATATAAATACCATACCCATATTATATGAAGTCAACTTTGTTGGAAAGAAGAAAGTAAATATAAATACAAAAGTAATTTGTGTGTTTACCTCCACTCTTGAGAAGATAGCGATTAACATCCTGTATTGTGGTGTTTATGGTAGGCCCAGTTGGAACACTTCCAGGAGTAACATCAGGGTCATTTTCAGGATCAATATTCTGCAGTCCTTTCCATGGCACTCCTGGATGAAATTCTGTTCCAAATATAAGAAAATAAACAAACAAGGGCATATAAAGTCATAGTTCCCCAAAGTTTCATTCTTCATATCAGAAGGATGCAATAAATAAAACCAAACAGTGTGATTTAATGACATCAGTTTAACATGAATGCTTTGCATTTTGTTACCTGGTGGCCAGTTTATGCTGGAGCCATTGGAAATTTTATCACTATCAGTTTTGGCACGTGACCAGCTGTGAGGAACAGCTACGGGTGGACTGGCAGGCGATTCACTGTTTTGAATCAGATCATACCGGCCGTAAGAGTCATCAATGGAGGACTTTCCCGGAGGACCAATACTTAAACCTCCAGGTATAGCACCTTTAAAGAACAGAACAGAAAGGCTTTGTTTAGGAGTGGGTCTAATTTGGGTTATTTCTGTATTAAAATTAAAAAATAACATACAAACACTATGAACAATGCTTAACAGCCTCTGAAGCCTTACTAGGAAATACAGCTGTGAGATACTGCTGGTAAAATCCAGACTCAAGTTAGCTATGGAAATTTAGGCTACATTACTGCCAAAAAGAAAGTAAGTCATTCAAATCATCATAGGGATGGTAAATAGGAATTTGCTGACAGCATACTACGGAATATCTTTGTAGGCATTCCCCCTTCTTATCGTTCTCTAGGTTTTTATTACTGACAGTATGGATGATTTCTAATAGCCAATCCCATGTTCCTACAAATTATCAGACAACAATTTGGCATAAGCAGTAAAGCTATTTGCAGAATAAGAAACTATCATAATAGAGAAATAATTCCTATTGCTAATAATAAAAAGCAGCATACAAGACTGTTAACAATGTCATGTTCTAACAGAGTAAGTTTGCATAAAGGAGGTAAAGGAATAAATAACTCAGGATACTGGAGGAAACAGGGATAAAGGTGTTCCAACAGATTAGCAATCACTTCTGGAAGACTGAATTTTGTGTTCCTAACTCCCAGTGTGGGCAATTATATAACCCATCATACCTTTGTACGTGACTGGCTGTGAAAAGTTGGTGATATTGGAAAAACTGTGGGGTAAAGTCGATGTAAAATTTTTTAGAATTAAAGTATGCAGATCTGGAGTATGGGAAAGCCTGTGGGACTTGTTTGCACATGTTGCCAGCACTAATGGCTTATTTTACTCCATGTTCTGAGCAGTAAAAGTCACTAAATGAAACCAGCAGAAAGGTCTGTATGTATGATGTTCTAGCTGCAAGAACTTCAATGCATTGCTGAATGAGACTACAGAAATCTTAAAAAAAGAAGTCAGTCTCAACAGGTGCTGCTCTGTATCAACCATTTATCAGCACTTACAGAAAAGAGTAACATGAGAAAAAAATGTAATTGCAACGTGACTCAAGTTTCAAAAAGCCAAACTGAGATGGAGATTAAATGTGACATACCGTGCTTGCTGGAGTTCTGGTCAAGAGAAGAAGCAGCACTAGACAGATTATCCATTGAGTTGGGGTGTGTCCACTGAGGAAGGCGAGACTGGGACTGAGAAGTGTCCTTCACTGACAAACCACCAGTAATGTCCATGTTATTTACATTCATGTTCGGGTTCAGTCCAGCTAAGGGGAAACAGGTCATTACATATCCCTAATAAACTGGAGGATTAAAAAAGAAGTCTCTGTTCAAAAATCCAACTAAAGGAATTATTAAACATTGATTGTTTAGACATTTATACATACATGCAGTAATTCACTATGCACGTTTTCCATCTGCTGTCAAAAACTAGCTGTTATGAGAACACTCCTAATACCCCTATGGATTCAGAAAATATTCGAACATTGCTAAAAAGGAAAACAAAACAAAAACAACAACGAAAAAAACACATGTAGGGATATATTTTAAAGCTGTCAGTATTTCTACTTGCAGTCTCTTTACTTGCCCCAGAAAAGGCCTTCTAGAAAAATGCACTGGAATGCTAAGTTTAAACCAGTAAAGAATTTACAACATTCCACTGTTAAGCCAAAGTATTCCTAATGTCTCACCAGCATACCCCTGTGATGTCTGCCATTTTATTTTGTTAACAACATTTTAAAAATCCCAAATGAAGCAATTAAAAGGTCACACAAAGAGCTGCTAATCGTCAGGGCAGGCATGGACATATATATTTTGGAATAGATCAAACAAAACCACCCTGTTTTCATATAGTACATATAATATTTAGGGAATAATTTTAACATGCTTCCGTGACAAGGAGCTGGATCCTTTCTCATATATAATTCTGAATGTTAGCAGATCACAGGAAGCTAAGATATGATAAGAACCTCTTAGACTTAGGCCCTTAA
Source organism: Anas platyrhynchos (assembly GCF_047663525.1). NCBI lineage: Eukaryota > Metazoa > Chordata > Aves > Anseriformes > Anatidae > Anas > Anas platyrhynchos. The sequence goes on along the minus strand of NC_092605.1, from coordinate 8,087,954 downwards.
TTCACAAATACTTTTGCCTTCTGATACTCCCTGCTGTAACAGCTTCCCACAGCAGTCCGAATCACCTTCTTAATTGCTGAATGGTAGAGGAAGCTTTGCAATTCTATTGTACACAGCATTAAAGAGAGGCGGAGAGATTAAATTAATTCCCCTATGTCATAAAGTCTATGGCACACATTGAACAATCACAGAAAACAGTTCTGAAAGTTGTTCCGTTCACCCTGTCTCAATGCTGAATTGATTTATTTTCACATCGATCATACTTGGCAGATCATGAAATGCCTGGTGAAGAAGTTTTCACAAACTTCCCAGACCATTTATTCCAGTTTGCTACTTTTCTTACAGCAAATAAATGATTCTTAATGTTTAAGGACCTCTCTTATGCAACATAATTACCTCTTCCATTAGCCACATGCAAGACAACTTCTTTGAAGCTATCTTTTATATTTTTGAAGATTGCTGCATGCCTCTAAGTCTTCTGTCTCAAGTGACCAAAGAATTTCATTTTTTCCTCACCAGTCAAATTCTCAAAACATCTAGTCATCTATACAACACTCGTTTTTGCATTCCTTCAAAATCATCTGTATCTGTCTCAAAATACCAAAGTTCATGCCTTACTGATTAGAGTGGAAAGAAAATTAAGCAATTTCAAGACAATATTCCTCCTTATAAGGTGACATTTGTGTATTTTACAATATGATACAGTTATTTTGAATGTAGTTCATGAACAGCAACGTGCCTAGATAGTTAACTGAGCAGATCTTCTGCTCTGCAAAGCACAGGTGAGCAGAGAGCTCACTTTTATTACTACCAGATAGGCACGTAGTACCATGATTTTGTTTAGGCATTTCAACGTTACTTAATAAACATATCTTTTGTGTTTCTGTCTTTACTATACTGTAGAGCAAAGTACTTTGACACTTAAATAATGAAATACACTCCCTCTGCCTTTTGTGTACGGAACTGCTTTAATGAAGGACACATACCAAGAGGGTAAGGAGCAAAGGTGTTCGGTGAAGACTGTTGCTCTTTGGTCTGCAGGTCAGGAAGGCCGGGAGCCTGGGGATGGGGTGAAAAGCTATCCATGGCTGATTTGCCTGCAGAGGGGTGCAAAGATAGATGTGGAGGGGGAGGCTGCTGCTTCATAAGCAGGGCCTGGGCCAGCTGGCGCTGGTGCTGCTGGATCTGCTGCTGCATGTTATTGATTGTACGTGCAACCTGGCAACAAAAGAGAATGAATCAATAAATGATCAATTCAACACAAGGATGCAAGATTTTTTTTGTGTTATTTCAGGGTAGAAAAAAGCATAAGATCTCCTCACAAATAAAAATTGACTGAATTAGGGGTTGAAGAGCTTTCCTCCAATAGCTGAATGCTGTGAAGTAGCTTTATTCCTCTAGTACTCTTTCCATTTCAATATTCAAACCACGCACTATTATTGTTCTAAGAACGCTTTAGCTGGTTTGGTATAATGTAGTACAATCTCTTTAAGCTATTGAAACCAAATTCTAATGGAGAAATTGAATTGGCAGTCAAACCTACTTGCTGCTCCTGTTGTCTCATGGGTCCGGAAACATTACGCTGAGCCTGTAACATCTGCTGCTGGATTTGTAAACGTTGGTACGCCTACAAGATGGAAATGAGAGGTCAGAGGTCCTAACATATACAAGAAGTCTAAAAAGCTTGCCTGAACTGATCTGGCACAATACAAAATAATGGAGAAACACTGGAGTTTTCTGAAAACGGACAATGAAGCAGATATAACATTCTTGTTAAGAATGTATTATATAAAACATTTAAGTCCAGAATTGTGTGTGCTTTTGTGTTTATTTTTTGAACCAAAGAGGTCAATAAAAACATTGATGAGTCAGTTTGTCAGCAATGAATATTCATTAAAGATAGGAACCTGCTTTACTTCTGAGAAGTTTGTAAGAGGAAGCAAAAATTGAAATATAAGTTTATACTATTGTACAAATAAGTAAAGAACCAATAGTTACTTTGTTTTGCTCATTTTAAATTCTGACAACACACTGCATTTAATCAATTGTGCTGCTCCACTCTGGAAAAATTCCACAATTTTAACATCACTAAATGGGCAAGGTATTATTTCTTCTGATCTCCTGAACTTAAAATCCAAAGGAGATCTGTTTGGGTATTTTTCAATTAGCTTCATACTGTCAAATTATTATGACATGAGATCAATACTGTGCTTCTCCAATGATTAGAAACAAACAATGGTATCAAATATTGTCACTAAGAGAAGAGTTAGGCTGGCACATTGACATAGTCAATTAAGATAGTTTATCATGCACAATGTAATATTTATCACTAATAAATACTAAAATAATGTTAGCGCAGAATACCGCTTTTAACAATATTCATAAAACGAAACTAAATAATATAGATATGTGTGCATGCAAACATCTCAAAAAATACACAACTTTTCAAAAGCAAGTAGTTCTTATCCCATGGTGTGATTAATATTCATTCCATTAATTACAGGAAATTCACCATATACTTTGTTATTTAGGAGGCAATCAAATAAAGTTCTTCAGGTAACTCAGGTGACCAGCACCGCCAGATTCCTCTCTTGCTATGGTTTGACTCAAATTTCCTAGTTGCTCAATGAGTTGCATATAATATGCAGAATAGTGCTGTTTGATAATATACAATAGCATGAAGACAACTGACTTTTTAGTTCCACTGATACACTGTAAAGAATAATTATTCCCACAAATTACTATTTATAAAGCCTGAGGCAAAAACATGATTTTGTTTCTTTGAAAAGAAACTCTACTAAAGAAATCACCATTTGATTGCTTTAAAGATCTGTCGTGTCCATTTAAAGATTTAATTCATTGCTCTCTTATTGTCAATTCTGATCTACAGCTTACTTGCCATGTTCTTCAACTTACCAGCTGCAGCTGATAGAGCTGGTTCAACATCGTCATATGCTGAGGATTAATTGGCGAGGTTAATAGTGCAGGGTTGAGACCAATGTTTTTTGCTGCAAACTGCAAAAGCTGTGCTTGAACCTAAGGAATAGCAGTGTATTAAACCTTGTACATTCACTTTTAGCACTGGCAACTGCATAAGCCATAAATAAGAGCCATAAGACAGTAGCTGAATAATACTACTATTACCTGAACTGCAGTATAAATGATCAAAAAATTAACAATAGTAAAATACAATTTTAATAGCAATACTTACACATCCAATTACAGAAGAAAAAAAAAGAAAAAAACACAAATCCTAAGCATATACTCCTTAGATCTCTAGAAACATTGTTTTTTTGCAAAAAGGAGCGAGAGAATCTGCACACACAGATAACAAACTACACATGTGAGAACATCTCACCCATGTAATGTGCTTACTGACTAGTAAATCAAAAGACACAGTAAAGCAACAGCAGCTGCAAAGCCTCAGGACAATCACAAAATGAGAATGCAGAGGAAAAAACACACGGGAGAGTTCCAGGGGAAGGACAAATACAAGACTGGAAGTTTCATCTCACCTGAGGGGATAGAAACTGAGGCACTTGAGCACGAAGACTAGGCTGGGATGAATTAAGAGGTTGCACTGGCGGTTGCTGCGGCTGTTGCATGGTCCTGGCTTGTGCTGCTCCGCTATTGCCAAACATACCCAGATTGCCACTCGGTATCTACAACAGGACAAGAAGGACATTGGCCTTGAAACACATCGCTCAATGTATAACCTGAAAGTTCCTTATCTGTGCAGTCTTGATTATCCTCAATGATTACGACAGGCGTGGATAAAGAAACCAGAACGTGCAGACTGTTCTGCGGGTTGCCTTGTTGACAAACAGGCTCAGCATCAGGCACAGCAGAGATCACCACATACCCAGTAACATCCTGCACCTGCCCAAACTTTGTACAGACATCTGAACAAACGGTAGCCGAAGCTGAAGATCTCTTTTATTAGGATGAGTAACCCTAGAGGGTCACAAGATGAACAATGAGAAGTAGTCACCAAAAAGTGTTTGTGTATGTGCAGGAAAGAATAGGAAAATGAAGTCCTTAAACTCACTGCATCCTATTTATTGAATTATCTAGGCAGTTTTTATACGTATTCATTTTATGAAGCCACTGATAATGGACGTGCTATTAGAGCAGCCTGTGCTCCTGATTGTGTAACGGGCTGTAAGTGCTGGACAAGTATTGCCTTTAGAGAACTAACTTCAAAGAATATATGTAATAAAAGACACCACCGAATGATATATAGAATTTTACAGTGTTGTGTGGTTGTGTTTGTTTTTTTCCTGATCTTTACTAGCACTTCAATTTATATAGCAAAAATAACCTTTTCATAATCAGCAGTAGTTTATGACCTCTCAGTCTCGACCTGTTTATGAGCCTTCCCCCTCCCTTTCTTTCCCTTTCAGCACGTTCTATCCAGGGGCCAAAACAACCCTCCTGCCACAGTGCTTTATTTGACCAGAGGTGCTAGAAGCACAGTTCCTTTCTTACCACCTGTCAAAGCTATGAGCTGTCTTGACACTTATGACAAGAATAAAAAAAAGCCATCACTTCTCACCCATCTCATCACTGAATAATTACACCAGCCAGGAAAGATGAATTAGAGCAATGCCTCTGTCTTAAGGTCTGAGACAATTAAAAATGCCTCAAAAAAGAAACCTCACATCAATCAAGGCAGAGCTATTCCAGGACTTGGAGGTATAAATCCATAATGCTACAGTCTCTTCTCAATGGACGCGTGTAATTAGCAGGCTGATTACAACTGAGCAGTTGCTTTATGTCCTATAATGCGAGACGTTTACACAGCAGGTAGTTTCTTCACTGGTATTTCACGTGAACAAAGATTTTGTGCACATTTCCAGTTTAAACCCCCGTTTCCCAGGGGGAAGAGACGAGCTAGCTGTGACTCTGTGCGCACTCAAATTCAACCTGCGACCTCCCCGAACAGCCTTACCTGTCGAGAAGAATTCAAGTTTTGCATGCCCAGCCCTGAGGCAATCCCGCCCAGGGTCTGATTAGGGAGTGCACTGTTTGAAAGGGGGAGCTTCAGGCTTGGTGAAGGCAAAAATGGTGAAGTAGTGGGCTCTTCCACTAGGCCGCCATCCTGATTGGAGAAAGAAAGGGTGAGCTGTGTGCAGTGCCCAGGAGTGGGCAGCGCACAAAACAGTTTCCCATGGAAATATAAAAGGGCATGGATGAGTGGAAAAAAAAAATCAAAATGTTAAAAAATAATAATAATAAAAAAAAGAGGTATGAATGATGGGGAATGAAAAGTATGGAGTGAAGGAAGAAGAGAAAGAGAAACAGGATTAAGGTACTGTTTTCCTTTACTGTGTTGCACTTCATCCACAAATGCACAACCACCCTCATCTACCTCCCAGCAGGACAGGGGGGGCTCTAGCCACCTGTCCAACCTAACCACCACTTCTGCTAACCCAGAAAGGCTAGAAAAGCTAATTTGACACCAGTCTGTATTTGGTTCTACATCACAGCTCTGCTTTAAAACAAACACGTTTGCATTAATCCCCTTTCCTAACTGAGACACATGAGCCTCTTTTAATATTCACATAGCAGTGACTTATTAATATCCACTCTGAAACATTACTCTCCAACACGCCCGCAGAACACAAAAATACTTAAAAACAATAATGATAATGTTGCCTCTGTAGCCTTCCTAGGGAAGTGATTAAGACACTGCCTGAACATCCCCCAGGAGGAGGCAGATTTTAGCAAGACGTAAGGAGCCCCCCTCTCACCACGGGGCTGTAAGAAACCGTGGTTGAACATGGATATGATGAACAGAAGGCAGCCCCTGTGGGGGGCAAACAGCGAGTCAGAAAAGAAAATAAATCATATAATCCCCAATCAAACAGGTAGGTATCTAGCTAGTGTTACAGTGGGGTACTCAATTCTATCTCAAACTGTGCTTTGATGTCTGGGAAGCCTGCGGCAGGCATGATCAAATAACACTGTGTACAAAGTACAACTCCAAAAACAGGCAGAGGGGGGAAAAAAAAACCCTTTAATTTGCAACGTACTGGATTGGTATTTTTCAGGCAATATTTTCACTGCAAAGAAAGGCTTTTGTATAGGTGAGGAGCTAGGTTATTTCAACCATTAAATGCAATCCCCCTGAAGATTGTGGGATACCAATAAACCTCCTTTGTTAAAAAAGCAGCCCAGTCCTCTACCCAGATCCCCAAACAAATGACCTAATGCGGCAGGCACGCTCCGTAAATTTTACGTTCTAAGTTAATCCTGAAAAATGCATTTTCAACAGCTCTCCTTTGATGCAAAGAAAAAGTTTCTTTACCATCAGGCGAAGTGACACTTGACATGCTATCTGACTATCCTGAGGGGGACACTGACATTTTCTAATGATATCCCCAAGGCCTTTCAGCTCAAGATATTTTACATTCTACTGGACATCAGTCACACTCTACAAACAACTGCAGCTTGCATGACAGTAACAGGTTCAAGGATTTCTCCTTAGATCACAGACATATGTTTACAATTCTACCCTTCCCCCTTTAAAGCAAAAATAATTTCAAGCTCCGTGCGTGCTCTCTTTCAGGTGCCATTGTTTCCTTTGTGAACAACTATTGACCGAGAGAGACCAGTGCAATCCCTTCCTGTCCCCAAACTTTACTCAAATATTGTCCCACTGGTACTATTTTTCTCATTGTAGGATTATAGCAGGGCTGAGGATGGTGGAGGAGAAGCCACGCTAGAGATCTGGGCATCTGATTTCCAGACCAGACGTGCTCTGCAAGGCCACCTTCATCACAAACGTGTTCTTTGGCTGAACTACAGCACGTGTCTTTTGTAGCAAGTTTATCACACATTGTTCGCATTGACTCGGTTCTAATTTTCTGAATTTGAACTTATCAGAAGAGGCCAACTGTGCTCCACAAATGTACCCTGCAAAGGGAACTGAAAGCAATTCATTTCACATAAACTGTTCAGCCGGTCAACATAAAGCAGTCATCAGTCATTCTCAATCCAGACTAGGTGACACCTTTACTGCTGACAGCAGTTTGTAATCTGATGTTTTTCAGGCTCTTTCTGCAGTTATTGTTACTCAAAAAATAATCTTTTCTAACCTGACTTTTCCTGTCCATCCCTCTTCAGTGATTTCCTCACAAATTTATGTTACATTTCTCACCGAGGCTCATCAACTAAGCCCCCTCCCCGCATCTGACTCGCCAGAATCCTGCTCAACCCAGCCCTGTATGGCAGCTCTTTGAAGGGACTTGACACAAGTGGAAAATCCTAGCAGCAGCACTATTTCCTTCTATATTTCCTGGACACAAAGCACCATACTGATGCTCAACAAAATATTACTTCTAGGACTTCAGAATGTCTCTCACAAGAGTCTCATGTGCTAAATAAGACATAAAGATCTTTCAGCCCTGTGAGGTACAGACGACTTAGCAGAGGATTCCTGGGCACTTGGGCAGTCACCTGCCCACAACAACTGCCACTTCATGAATCAAGACAGCCCAACAGACAGATGCCAGACTGCGGAATTTGCCAAAGGTCTTTATACAAAGTCAGTTGCAAAAGTACTTAGTAAAAAAGACATGTCAATATCTTCTTAAAACAGAAAAAAATGAACCAAAAACAAACCACCTTTTCCAAAGAAGGAAGCAAAAGAAAGAAAATCTCACCTTAAAATAAGCTCTTTTCAAACCTACTGTGAGATAGATACAGGCAGAAGAAATTTGCAGTAAAAGTAATACTTGAAGTGCTTATCATTGGGGTTTTTTATTTTGAAAATGAGAATTTGAGAGAGGTTTCAAAGCTTGAAAGCACAGAATAGAAACAATTACTGGATCATAGGAAACAGGAATGGAGAAATTAAGAAAAAAATCGAACTTGAAAATCCAGCAATCAACATCTAATTGTAAGCCTCAAGAGGTGTTTCTGCATGATGATAAAATATCTCATTCATTATCCCCAAGAGAAAAAACTATGACATTCATGAGAGACAAGTGGAACCAGAATGCAAAAGAAGAGGTTGGAAAAAAATTCCAACAAATACTGTCTTTGAATTAGAAACAAGGAAATAGCATAGCCAAATAGAATATTTGTGGAAAAACATGAGTGCAGCCAACGAGCATCAGGCCTTGTAGACCTGGATTTGTCAACGGTAGAAAAAAAGAGCTGATTGGCAACCAAGACGGTAGTGAAAAAGGGCTTAATTTGTTAGCGGAGAATTTCCTACATTCTCAAGAATTTGGGAGAAAGTTTGCAAGCAGCATCAGAGCAAAGAAGACAGTACTCTATGCTGGTGATAAGGGAGAAAGCATAAAAAAGTGAAGGTAAAGAAGGGGGGAAAGTGAGCCGGCCACAGAGAAGGAACAGAAGCCCTGTAGAAGGCGAGCTTGAACTAATGCTAAGGCTGGCTGATGATACTTCTCTTCAGTGAGTTCATCTGAGTTTTGTTGATATTCATCTGATAATCTACATACTGCAAGGAACAAAGTATATGACAAAATAAAACAGTGTTGTAATTCAGATTATGGGATGCACTGACATCAATTTGCTAAATCTTTTCTTTTGCAAAAAACATCTACAGCACCAAAACAAATGTGGGAAATGACAACAGGGAATAGACTGTGAGCCCTGAAGAAAGCTCTTTTTTTTTTTTATCTTTTCCTTTACCGGCTAGAACAAGTAGCATTATGGCAGGATATGGCAGATTAGAAATAAGGAGCACAGCTGTACTCTGTTACAGTTTTGGCACCCATATCAATTGCTCTATACATCTTCCAAGCTGGCACCAAAGATTCTACTGATGCTTCAGCAGCCTTGGCCATGAAGCCGTATGAAGGCAAGCAAACCAACAACACTGGTGCAATGTAGCACCATAAAGACCATAAAACTGCACATTTACTGGAGAGAAGTACCCTGGTGCTGTACGCAGCATACACACTTTGGCATTGGTTTCAAAAAACTGATGTTCTTTCTCTGCTCTGTTTTTGTATCTTTGATAAATACCTTGCCTTTTCTCAATGGTCCCGAGTTCAGTGCTTGCATCTGAATTGTGATAAAATATTAGAAGGCATCTGTGTGGTTCAAGGTTTTCAACTAAGGGGTGGTCAGCACAGATCAGCAAAACAACACGTTTTTCTTCTGAGCACAGAACGCTCAATAGGTGTACGAGAATACACACCAAATGTGAGTCCTAGTACTCAGGAGTGGTACCCAAGGCCAATCCCTACACTTTTAGAAAAGATTCTTTGAAACACACTGGGGTTATTTGTCTTTCAGGATGCTTCCAGGAAAATCTTACATGTTTTTCTTACAAATTTGATGGCTCCAGAAGACATCAGGTAACATCTTCTAGCAAACCTGTAAGTACAGCACACTCGCCACCAAGTATGAGATAACATGGTTGAGATCATATATCATGGTGCTGTTAGGCTGGATATTTATTTTCTCAAAGCCATTGGATTTTCCCCTTTCTCCATTTATGGTGCTACAGGGCAAGATAACATCCTGAAAAATAATACAATTAACAAAGCACTGAATGCCAAAGACTGACTCAGTGCAACACAAAATAAAGAATGTGTGTGACAAGTGTTAAGAGAATCAGCCGATAAAGAGGTAGTAATGAGCACACTAACCCAGCTTACAATTTTGTTTAGAAGAACCTTGCATAACTTATTGAAGACTCAGCAACGCCAAGCAAAAGGATAATGGCCTAGTAAGAGAATAGGTAAAATCAGGAACATTGGCTGAATTGCTTTGTGCGGCCATGGCAGAGAGTTCATTCACCAACCATGGAAAAGGATGGATGACCTGATCAGAAACTGATGCAGCTCCACGTTCATGCTCTGAAATATCACCCCATAGGGTTCTGGAGAAAAGGAGTTGCTCCAGTAGCATAAGATGCAAATATGAAAAGAGTAACTTTGGGAGAAAAAAAATAAAAATCTATTCTTAGTGTAGAAACTCTATTTGTTTAATTCACTTAGCAAGTTGCTCAACACTCTTGATAGCTAACAAATATAGTTTGGGATTATTTCCTTTGTTATACTAAACTCACTGTGACAGATTATGCCTAGACTGACAGATTTTACTTGCTGTATGAATACTAATGATTTTAGTACTCCCTTCTCAAGTTGTGTTTAACATATGTTTCCATAATTATGTGTTATGCCTCACATAATGCACCTCTCTCTTTCACAATCTGCTCAAGATATTGTTATCCTAGAAAAGAAAAGGCTAACTGGCATGAATACACTAATTTTGTGACCTTCATCAGGAGAGGGATCTTTCAATTAACATACTCATTAAGGTTTGCCATAAGCAAACAGTTTGGCTACAGTTCAGAATGAATTTTACGTGGTAGAAAGAGGAAAAGAAGAAAGAAGAGTCAGGTTAAGCCTGACATGTCTGGGTTAGGGCGCAATGCCATAATGGACACCATATCATTCCAAGGAGAGGGGAGCCCACAAACAACAAATGTTTTTCCCTCAAAAGCAAAAGAGCATTTTTCTAACATACCACCTTTGGAAGAAACTGCCATGACACTGTGGCAGTATTTGAACTACCACGAAGAATAGTGGTATGTAAAGACCTTGTAAAGAAAATTTTATACAGATGCTTGTTTTTCCTTATTATGTAAGATACATTTGTGTTTAGTCAAATTAATTTACAGTTTGCACTGTACCAGAACAGGAACTCAAACTGTTTAGGCTATGATGACAGCAGAAATAGCACTAGTTGTCATTAAGAGGTCAGCATTTATCAGATGTCCCAGCACAGTGCCATGCTAATTTTCTCACCACAACACTTAGGAACCTGTCACAGCTCAAACTGTAACTTTCATAGTACTAAACATAAGACTACAAAAAAACACAGGGCGGGCAACTGGAAAATAAAGATTTTAATACAATATGTGTTATCAAGACTAGATATCACTACTGTCTCACATCCTGTAAACAGCTTATGTAAAATGAATTGGTTTCAGCACAGTTTGTGAAAGGTACTGATTTCTGCATCCAGAAAAGAAAAAGAACACCACCACCTTTAGGAACATTTCAGATAACTCAAGAAATAAAGAATGGCACTGCTGAAAGCTCCTTCCTTAGTAACAATTTTAGATGGGGAGGATTCTGAGGTGTTTTGTAGTCTATTTGTAGGACTTTGTGTCAGGTTGTAAATCCCATTTCCTACTGAAGATCTGGCTGCACTTTTCCCTACATCCTGTTCTTCAGGCACTTTGTTGAATCTTGGACACCACTAACTCCTGCAGCCTTCTCCTCGGTCACTGCACGGTGATGGAAAATTTGTAATACGTGACCACAGAAGAGGAAGCTCATCTGAGAAGCTATTTATGACTGCGCGCGTCTGCTCTTTGACTTAAAAATACCTCAGCTCCTCATTCCTGTGTACATACTGAACTTTCACTGAAATCTTTACGGAGCTCAAAATCAAAACAAAAATTAGAAGCTTAGTTCTTGAAGATTTTGGGCTTGATTGTACTTGATCATTAATCTGAGCAAGGGTCACTCACTGGCTCCCAGGACTTACGGAGTGAAAGGCTTTCCCTGCTCCATTTCTTTGCTTTTTGCATTTCTAATTCTGTTGCACTAGTAATATCTTAGTAGGCTTTATTTTTGAGTGTAACTCTTGGGATAACAATTATTTGTTTCTCTGTGGAAATCAAATCATTGGTTCTTTCCACATGGACTCAATTCACGCAAAATTGAAAGAGAGAAGAAAAAGAATATAGAAATATGTAATTACATATCACATCTCTCTCTAGAGCTTTATAAACAGACTGTGGTAATCATCAGTATTACTACAGTGTATGGTTTTAACCTGCAAACCACATTCACATTTCTGAACTTACCTTGTCAAGGAAGGTGGGGCGGTCCATGGAAGACTCTTTGGAGATTGGTGGTGGGCGGCAGCCAAGGGGTTTGGTGACCATTCCATTATAGTCGGTCACTCCCATTCCACGCTTGTCCATTTCCACCTTCTTTTCCAGCAGAGCACCTTCATAGAAAGAGGAAATGGATTGAATAAGGTGACACAAAGAGAGTGAATTTGCCAACAGAAGTTCACAAAAGGGTGTCTTGCTTACAAAAGCAAAAACATCTTTAGAAAAGTAATGTTATCCATTTGAACTGGATAAGAGCAAATTCTCAGAATCATGAGCTTTTGTTTTGTTGCTTTCGAGGAAAAAAAATTATTTACACAGACACTTACTCATGGCCTGATCGAGATTCATATTGTTGCTCTTCAAGGCCTCTTCCGCTGGCTCTCTCTGTCAAAAACAGGGATTATGTTAAGAGAAAAAGTAATCATGCTTCTATAATTTCAATGAAAACTGAGAAAACAGATACATCTCAAAGTACTGGATTCAGTATTTACTCAGTGGCACACACAACGCCTGCACACTATTTTTTTTCTTTGGCTTTTACCAATTCCAACGGCAATTTAGCTTCAGTTTCTCAAGTAAGTACCATTTCTACAAGGTCAAGCCACATTCTTCAGCTATTTAAATTTCTTCCCGTTTTCTAGTGGCAACTTAAATATTATTATTATGTGTCTCTCTTGAAAAAATAAAAAACAGCAATACTCTAATGTCATCACTTTAATAAGGAGTGAGGCACAGAAGTGGAATTACTGCTGAAGTTCAAATAACACCTGTTATAAAACTGAACTTCTCAAGTTCTATAAATGTCACCAAGCAATCTCGGAGAGCACTCTTATGATACAGCTTATGATAGATTTCTGAAATTGGAGTAAATTTCTAATTCTAGGTAACAGAACTTCTTCCCAGTCTGAAGAACACTGAGTATCTTTTTGTAGTTACAGTCTGAGACAGTGAAAGACAGGACAAGTAAAAGCTACAAAGGCTAAGCCACAGGTACACTGAACTCACAGGGAAGTAGGTACACTACTCACAGGGAAGCCCATGTCTGTGAGCTGTTTTATCAGGCGGTTCATGATCCAGGCCTCATCTTGCTTGCTAGATGTCTTCATGCCCTTGGTAAACAAGCGAGAGATTCCATTAATGGTCTGCTTCCCATATCCATACTGGTGAGATGTACATCAAATGTGATCAGTTTTCCACATTAATATAAATGTTATTAAATGATATATTAATACATTTATTTATAAAGTATTCAAGAAACTACAAACAATGTAACTATGAGTCTCTTACTCTACATATCATTCAAACTTTATCTCAGCTGAATAGATGTTCAGTGTACTGTTTATGATGTGATTTGCTGACCACTGAAATAAAGCCACCTTTCATTTTAAGTATTTGATTTTAATCTTTTGCAGAAAACCACAATGAAATACAAAAATCTGAAATACCACAACACTATATATTTGATTGAATCACTGGCCTATGTTGGCTAATGGAATAACAAACTGATTGACTGTATGTGTTCCAAATCCCTTTTAAATTGTAGGCTGGCCTTGTCCTGAAATAATAACTGTGCAATACAAAACTTCCTAACATAATTGTGTATGTTCTTGGTTAAGCATGAAGTCACTACAAAATTGCTTCTTTCTCACACCAGTACATACCTTAAAAATTATCTGTTTGTTTCTCCAAATAGGAAATAGATATCTTTGCTGGATCACTTCATCACAAACTACCATTTGCTTTTCTACCACCACAGAAAGTGTCTGAAGACCCACTCAACACTTCTTTCTGTTAATGTGCTACCACTTTTTCAGAATCCATGAATGCTTATAAAACTTACAAAAAACAAAGACAACAAGAACAAGACCTCCTGAAGCATCAGACACGCTGGAAGTCAAGTATCTTTCCCTTGCCCCTGTAGACAAGGTAAGCTATACTCAAACCACTGAAGTACCACGCTCTTTTTGTGTTCTGGTGTCAGAGGTCTAATGCCAGGTGTAATGCACGAGAAAACGTGTGACAACTGATTCTAGAAATGTTGCACTGTAATTCCACTCGTTCCTAGAGATTATTTTTATTTTTGTCTTACCTTTTGAAGTCCTTTCTTTGGGGCATTCCCCCAGGAGTTACAGGAGGAGCTGCTCTCTTGTGAAGCAGTATTATTCCACATATCTCCTTCTTCATCTTCCCACTGACTAGTACTGAGATTCACTTCATCCCCACCACTGCCCCAGCCTTCTTGCATAGATTTTGAAGCTGGAGGGAAAGAGGGAGAAGAAAATCAGATTTAATTTTATGCAAATCTTACAGAAATATCCTTTTATACCATATCCTGTATGCCAGCATTTAAGTATTTTCAAGAGATATATAGAGAGGTTCATCAAATAGCTTAATTGGCATTAAATGATAAGAACTCTTCCTTTGAAGCTAGCAAAAAAAGAAAAGTGCTCTAAATACTGCTATAATAGAAAAAGTCTAGCAATGGCAAGTCTTACTTTTTCCTGAACAAGTAAGATCTGTGATCATTCCAGTCTCCTAGGAACGGTGAACCAAAAGTATGACCACACACTTGTAATGTGCAATTTTGCTTTCAATGAATCTCACCATTTTGGCGACCACATTCTTCCAGTGAACAAAACCAAATTACAAGGTTACTAACGGTCAGAAATTCATTCACATCTCAGAAGAATGGGATCTGAAAGGAGCAAGCAGGCTGCAAGGAACACTTTACATTAAATGATGAGGTTGCGTCAGCTCAATCTGTTTTTTTCTGTTTACTCTGTTTAAAGCAAAGATTATTCATTCTGAGACCTATCAGTCCTCTTTTTAGGTTTTCTGGGACCTCTGACTGTATCTGCTATTTAGTAGGAATAAAATTAAAAGATTACCGCAGCCAAAGCAGAAGTTTTGGCTTTCATAGCACCTTTATATTTACGGGACCAATGCATCAAATTCATAATTTTAAATGAATTTGGAACATCAGAAATTTTGAGAGCTAATGGGAGTTTTGAAAATTAAGAAAGCCTCTGATTTAGCTGCACAGAAAAATCAGAAGCAGTCCTGTTTAAAGACACCGGCAGAAGCAAACACGATTTGCCCTTTTTCCCCAGCTCCTTCAGTGACGTCCGTGCACGTACCTGGTTTGCACAGTGCTGGGGCAGCAGCTGGAGCATTTGTTCTTCCGTATGTCCCTGCCGACTCGGCAGGATTATCTCCCCACCCTGTACCACTGCTGGGGGGCTTCCCCCACGCTGAAGTGCCATTATCAACTGCAGCAGAAGGGGATGACGGCTCTCCCCAAGAAGCTTCGGTCTTTGTGTGGACGTTAGGCATTTCTCCCCAGCCTGCTGAAGCGAGGGGAAGGAGGGAAGAAGAGCGATGAGAGGAAAGGCTTCTTTTGTCAATAATTTCAAAGACAGACATTTTATTAAAAGTCTTTATCTGGAAAGAGCATGAACCAGTAAGCAGGCACAGTGACTCTAATTAAGCATATTTTAAAAAGCCTTTGATTTAGACTCAAAAGTCTTTTTCTTAATTTAATAGTAATGTCAAGTTGTCAAGATGGAAAGAATATTTCTGAGCACAGCCGGGGCAGCCAGGTGAGGCCCAGATGCAGCCCACACCAAGCAGCTGCTTCCCGCGGCTCTTCTCGGAGCAGACCAAGCAGGGCTCGGGGAACACAGCAGGGGAAGCACTCACAAGACCAAGACCCAGATTTGAGTTGGGCCTTGCTCAATGTAGCATTTTAAGTTGTTTTAACTACTGTCAAATTATCCAATCTCTTTTCTCATGCCCTGTGCACAAGATGATACACCACTTTCAGTGCAGATTACGTGTGTTAACATTCCTTAAAGCTTTTATTACAGCTTGTGTTTGATTGTGTTCACTCCCTGCCCCTTCATCACTGAAGCTTTAGGTTATAACCAATACGGTTTTAATGGGAGAACTTACAAAAATGCAATTAGAACCCACAGTCAAATCATGAGGAATGGCACGTAGAAGTCACTGTTTTCCTGCAGAGTATTACTTCAGCTCATCGAAAGATGTAAGCTACTCTACAGGAACAGCCTTAGTCTGGCTTGAACGTAATGCACTTAAATCCGCATCACACCCATTTTAGCACTACAGTTAAATGTGCCAGGAGCTGCCACATAGCTTCAGAGTCCCAAAGAGCAACACAGACCAACACAACAAAAGCGTAACTTGAATTTTAAATGCCCATTACCTCTTACAAAAAGTCTTTTTTTTCCTGAAGTTTTTTTCTTTTTCTTTTTTCCTGTTGTACATAAGAATTCAGAAGTTTTGTTGAATATCAGCACTTGAGAAAAGCGTTTTCAGTTCTTTCTCCCCAAAACAATATCTAACGTACAGAAGAGCAGCTTCTGACTCTCACAGAGGACTATTTGCTTCATCGAATTTTCCAGAAGGTCAGATTTGGATCACAGATGGATTTCAAGGTACTTTTTGAAAACATGCGAGAGTGCCAGATACATAGCAGGCAAGAAAACAAAGCTTTTACATCTATCCAATATAAACCTATTTTTCTACAATTACTACAAAAAACACATCATATTACATGACAACACAGATCTCAAAGTATTGCAGAATTCAGTATTATGCTGTCTGCTTAAAATGTCCACTATCACTAGGCTGCCAATTCAAGAAAGCTGCCTTCTCTTCATTGGAGATGAATATTATTAAGTATTATTAAGTATTTTATTCCAGTAAATGATGGCCCTGCCAAATCTGTAACTTCTGGCTCACAAAATGGAAACAGATCTGCTTAAGAAGGAAAACTGGTTTTACTGCTACTCAAAAAAAGAGTATCATTACTTTTTTTTTTAAAACAGATTTCATAACTTAAGGGCTAGATGCCTACTTTGCTGCAGCATTATTCTTTTTTTTTTGCTCCCCAGTGCTATCTGTAAAAATACTCCAGAAAGCTTCAAAGAGAAGAAACTTAAGATTTTCTATACCAGCTAATAACTAAAGAAGGTATACAATGGCAAGGAAGTCACCACAGAAGAGCTTAAGAGTATCCTGAAATAGATTAAACTGTCTAAGCAATAATGTTTCATTAAGCAACAGGTTGAGCAGGCTTGCTACAAGTCTTTGCACAATTTACCAATTTCAACAGAATTTCTGTTACTAGAAACTGCAGGCAAAATATACCTCCAAAAACAATTTGAATAGTGACTAGCAGTGGAAAAAAAAAATCCTTTCAAATCGTGGACTCATACCTGTTGACCACTGCAGTGTTACTGTATTGCATTATTTATTTTAGGCTCCACTTCTTAAAGCAACTAAAGTTCTCTCATCTAATGATAAAAGCGTACATGACATAAACCATACCCAAACAAAGCCTACATGCTCAGGAACACGTAGCTTAACAAAGCTCCTTTGCTACCAGCGAGATTCATCGTGTTTTAAAACATATTCCTGACCAAACCCCAAATTCACTCTTTTATTAAGCAGGTTTTCATTCAAAGCAGAAATGCTGTGTTCTGTTCTAAGCTGTATTAGCCCAGCTGAAACTTCTGGTTCATTTTAAAATGTGTACAAAAGATAAGCACACAAACGTGTGTGCATGTAGGTGAACCACTACTTAACCTGAATACTTCCCTTGGTGTTTCACCTAACACTTGTTCAAGCTTACTGCTTGCATCTTTACGTCAAATTAATTTAAGGAATTTTTTATCTGATTTTTTGCCTTAGTTACTCAGGAGGCAACCTTGTAACTGCATGGATTCAATCATGTTGACATCTGAAAATGAGTAACCGCAGGCACATGAACCAAAACCCAAAACATTTCTGGAGCACCAACTGGAGCACAACATGCAGAGGCTGCAGAACTCTAATATTCCCCTGAGTCCCTACAAAACATACTGGTAATATTTTAAGCAATTCAATTCAAGAAGTCAACCTTAAAACAAAATTCATAAATGGAAAAGGCAAAGCATACTAGGTTTTAAACTAAAAAATTCAAAAGAACTGGTCCTTCTGATGCTCTTTACTAGAAATTCAACAACATTGATTAAAGAGATCACAGACGTGCAACGTCCAAGTTATTTTGAGTTAAGTGCTTTAAGTGCGCTGAGCAGTAAATAAGATGGGATTACAAATAATGAGGGAACTAGCCTTTACTAAAAGATAATGCTTGCAGGTACACATAAACAAGCTAAATGTATTAAACAAAAGTTTTCAAATTTGTCTTAATACATCATATTAAGTGAAGGAAATCAGTAAATAAAACCTGAATGGTGCTAGAGAACTAGGTTGTGCACAACAAAAATTATCCTCTACATAAATGCCTGAGTAGCTACCATTTATGGAGCTGTTTTTCCCTCCAAGGTAGGTACTCACTTTGTTATTATCTTTATGCTACCTTTTTATGTCTCTACATGGCTTTATTTTAAAAGCTTTAAAAGGTTGATATGTTTTGAAATGGATGATGCAAAATTCTACAGGTAAGAGGAAATAATATATTTATATAATATAATAATTCATATTTATTATTGTCCAGAAGCCTACCTTCTTTTAAATGAGGTTTTTCCTTGATTTTTACAACAACCTAGTGTGCCTCATATTCGAAACAGACATGGGTGGAATATTAGTTCAAAGAATCTGCAGTCCAAGCAGCTTGCCTCCAGGAGCACGATGCTTTCCAACGCTCCACATTACCCAACACGAGCAGATTGCAAATGGCATCGGAGTGGGCTGAACGAACACAGAAAGCTACTTTCAAGCTCCTTTACACAGCTGTTTGGAAGGAAAACACCTTCGTGATGGTCTCAAATCTGAGCCAATCTTCAAATTTTCAAAAATTCTCACAATTTTCTTTATGAAAATAAGATGCATGTAAGGCTTTCTTAAGAAAAAGCCTCATGCTTTAAAAAAAAAAAAAAATCCACCACCACCAAAAACCACAAGAAAAAAAGCAACAAACAGATCCGCATGAATGTTGTTTTGCAGCAGGATAAGCTCTGCTAACAGCTACCTTGGCAAGAAAGCGAGGCTTTAATACGGAACTTTTAAAACTGTTAGAACTGCAAGAAACAAAGAGATCGCAGTGAGTAATAAATATGGCCACATTGGCAGAGTTTTGTTTTATAGAAATAAAAACATAATTAACATTGGGCCTCTGCCAACAGGAAATCCTCAAGGGAAAGTGAAATGTTAACTAAGTTATGGCAGGATGCAGTTGTTTTCCCTCAAAATAACCCTATAGCCATTTGGACGACAGAATTTGTTTTTCTTGAGGTTGTTTGGTCCGTGATAAATACCAGTGTACGACTACAATAAAGGCAAACCAAAATATCAGAACCTTATGCAGATGAAAAAGGAAGATAACAGACAAAAAAATGAAACTGTTTACTAAATAGTCACTCATTAGTCTGCTTATAAAAGAAAATAAATTATCTCTAGCAGTGTATTCATTCATACATGTACGTGTGTAAGGAAAGGTTACAGATGTTTTTAATAGTCACCTATAACCCTCAACCTTTCACGTCCTACTTTCCTAACAGGTATTGCAGTTCAGGCAGTGGAGCTCAATGCTTTCTTGCATTACTCAGCATTAGGGAAGCTCTTATTTGGCTGTCAGCAACGAGATCATCCCTGCGTGAGAGCAGAGGACAGGTTTCTCAGGATCACCTAGCTGTCCCCCAGTACTTAATTGTTGGAAGGCTGAGTGCACACCACAGGATTTTAGGTTTTCACATGAGCAGCCTCTAAAGGAGCTCGAAGCTGATCTGGTTTCATGTCCACTGTGATGAAAGTGCGAAGTAAAAAAAAAATGCATCCTTTCTATTTTCTGTTTTGTGTAAATCACATGTTAAGAGTGGCACTGAATTTGCTACTGACACAATGTCACAAGATTATAAAAGAAATGGAGAAAATAATTTATACTTTGTTCGGATTTTAAAGGTGGAGCTGCTTGCTCTCTAGGAACCACAAAGACCTTAATTTTTGACATACAATCTTCAGAGGGAAGACCGTATTTCCTTCTGCTGGCTTCGTTTCGTGGATGGAAGACCATCTGTTGGAACCCTGCCAGTCTCCACCTATCTGGTACCTCTCCTCGATCTAACAGGAATGCATCAAGCCCACTTCTTAGCATTTGGAGGAAAGAGCTGTTGGTGTTTGGGATCCAAAAATCTCCCTTTGTTCTCTCATCCCCATTTGCAGAACTTTTTGTCACTTCTGCTTGTCTTTCTAAATAACTCATCAGTGGCTTGGGAGGAAGCTCCCCAAACCAGAAAGGAGTATATTCATCACATTATCCACCCCTTTTTTGTGTGTTTTTATTTACAATAGAAACTCCGCAGAGCATTACGCATTTCATCAAGTGTGTACCAACATCTGCTTCCCATCAGTAGCTTTTAAGTTCTGCACTCAAAGAATTCCGAGAACTTCTGAGGATGGGCGACAACGTGAATAACAAGACTGTGACTTGGCCCCCATTTCTAAACTAACATAGTATAAATGCACAATTCTAAAGGCACTGCTGCTGCTTGGAGAACCATTAACTAGAGCTGTGCAGTGAAATTAAAATCCACTTTGCTTTTGGTATGTGTGACTGTGCCATCTTACAGCTATCCAACAGGCTTCTGCAGCAATACAGGAAGAGAATTCAGTGTTCCTAATTCCCTGAATAACAGTAAATGATAAAAATGATTGGCAAAGCATGTCAAGAGCCTCGTAGATGATGAAATGCCAATGTTAACTACTAAGTTCAAGTGCTGGAAGATTTTATATGAGCACTTATCTGTGCCCTATGGCATGGCCTTTAATTATACAATCAGGTTTTACACAGAAATACTGTGCACGGAAAAGAATTGCTATTGGATAAAATTTGGCTTTGTTTTACAGAAGTCTCCTGGCTTCAAGACTCTAGTTTCCCCTACGGCAGTGGCTGGAAATGCATATTCCCTGTCCCATGGGGCAGGAAATTGAGGTATGAAAAAATTAGGTTAAATGGTGCGACAACAGACTGTAAGACCGTGTCTGCTCATGATGTAGGAAAGCCATTCATTACTTGCTTTTGTGTGTGTGTGGTGGTTTGGTGTTTTTTTTTTAATGTCATAGATAATTCTATGATTTGCAGGTGTTGTAGGTCTGTGTAATTTCAACACACATCAATAGGATAGTGCTCAAAAGCTGCTACGTGCTATATGCAGCGTTAAAAATAGGTCTTCTCACTTTGGGAAGCAAATAGGGTCATTTTAAACTGCACTCTTTTTTGCTTTCTGTGTGGGAAATAAGCACAAGAGTAGCTCCTCTCAGGCACAGCCAGAAGTAAAGCTGGTCATGGCACAAAAAGGCACAGAGGGCAGTACCTAGCTTCTGCTCATTTGCAGATTCGATGATAGACCTTCAAAACATTTCCACGTGGGGCTCTTATATCCATGCACACACAAACCACCGTATGTAGGCAAAAATATGCAAAGCACAACTTATGCCTTTGATAACTTTTAAGAATATCTGAAGTGTATTTTGAATTGTCCTCACTTAAATTTATCCTCTTTCTTGCATACGATCTTCAGTACATTCTGCAAGTTGTTTTGGTTTAATACCTTAGGATATTTGTAATGGAAATGTTTGCAAGATGCACAGTACTGTCATTTTAACCTAGCCGTGTGCTATCTCGAGTGGATCACTTCAAATAAATAAGCTGTTCTCTGACTGCATAAACATATTACTTCAAAGAAACCCTTCCTTTGCTACCATCTAGTCTCCAGAGGTAACCCCTGAAGATTAACACCAGTTTTGAAATTCCATTTTCACAATCTGAAGGACTCAGAACAGAGAATTTTCCTCTGCAAGGTGTTAATTATTTGAATAGCATTAATGACACATCACTGTACACGAACAGTTTTAAAAACATATGTAATTATCCAAAAGTCAGCTTACTGGGGGAAAAAAGAAAACAAACAAAAACACTAAAAAAAAGACACCTCTACTAAAATTCAGAAATTTGCATTGTTGGTTTCATGGGTGAAGGTTTAAATATGGATGATGTAAACTGAAAACAAGCAAATTATAAAATAACTACGTTAGACTGGCTGTGTACAAATCTCTTTAAAGATTTCTCTATGTGGAACACACTTTATTTTATAAAAATAGATACCCTCAACTATTAAAATATTTGACCAGAGAAAGGAATGCAAGACTATTTTTATACAGACATTACAGTAAGTTTGAATTATTTCAAAACATCAAAGACAAAAACGATGGAAATAAGAGAAGTGGAACAAATCCCACTTGGAGAAAAGCACAGTTAAAAAGTCAATATTTAGCCACGACCAAGACGAAACAAAAACTTGGACACAAAATCAAATGAAGAATTTTTAAGAGCACTGCAAGATTAGGTTTCTTTTGAGAAGTCTGTGGTCGTGACATAGAGCAGGGCTTCTAGTGACATTTATTTAAATACCTCCCTCCTAAACACTTTTTTTCTCTTCGCCCCCCCAATTTTCATTCCTTGCTGCTTGTCTACAAGTACCTTGGTTTTGATTAGAAAAATTCTTATACTCTTTTCGGATGCTCAAAAACCTTGTCTTTGGAACAGAGCTAAAGGTAGACTAATTCTTCCCAGCCACCCTGAATGTTAACATCTTTAACCAATCCAGCTTTATGAGAACATCATAAAAATCCAGGATACTCTCCGTGCTTGAGACCTGAAGTACGGAAGAGAACTGTTTCTTCATAAAAGACAACAAACAGAAGACAGAGAAACAGCATCAGCCTGGATTCATACAACTGTTAAAAAACATCTGCTGCCAAGAGATATGGTTGGTAGAAAAGAAACAGATGCTTAGTGTCTAAACAAGAACAAAGACTGACTAATAGTAACAGAAGACAAGAGAAGAGAGGTTAGCAAAAAGACACGGAGCTCTCAAATGGCTGAATTAAAAGAAGGTGCTAACTAACCATGGAACACCTGACAAAATAAATATGGATCAACAAGCTCGGGTTGCAGAGCTTTATTGACCAGATATTGTTTAAAGCTTTTCTTACACTCATTGTGCAGCCAGCCAAATTCCTTTCTGGTCCTACTTTTAAAACATTTTCTATTGCAAAAAGGTACAGTCAACTGGTTTCACTTAGATACGCAGTTTTCCAGATTTGCTCATTGGGACCTGCTGCAAGCACATTTCAGTTATTCTCACATACACCAGTGCAGCACTGGCAAAAAGATCATTAAAGGCAACAGAAATTTAGAGAAACAGAAAATCCCTTGCCTGTATCATGTCTATATAAAGAATTAAAAATAAGGTATTTGAACTTAAGGTAACAGCGTTGTTAACTGTTAACACTGCCTCAGAGTAAATGAATGCATTTATGCTATGACACAAATACAGGGTTTCTCTCTCTACTGCACAATTACACAGTGATCAGGCTAGACAGCATTCAGCAATAATGGAACTGGTATAACGTAGCTTATAAAACTATTTTCATACCTGGACCAAGCAGCGGGGACCGGTTCGGCTGGGCACTTGACTGGTGCGATGGCTGAGGTTCAACCATGTTTGTGTTGATAATGGTGCTAGTGGTGGTGGTATTGGTTGTGGTACTGCTCTGAATTATAGGATTATTTCTATCCCACATGTTTACAGTCTTGTTGTTGTTGTAATTTGGGTCGCCCCAAGCTGAGGTACCATCATCGATTTCCATCTTGCGGCGAATGGACGGTGGAGATGGCTCTTCCCAGCCAGTTGCCTCACAGTTCTCTTTTTGTTTGGCTGGCACCGGCCCACCAACCCACCCCGACCCCGTCTGTTTTACAGAAGCAGCTCCTCCCCAGTTACTCACATTGTTGTCCTGGGGTTTGTTAGCCCAATTTTGTTGGGGGCCTGGCTTTAACGATTCCCCCCAACTTGTACCTGTATTTGCCTTGCTGTTTGTGCCATTTCCCCACCCACTGGTCCCAGACCTCGTGGAATCATTCCAACCAGACCCTGACCTATTGTCAGAGTCCCATCCAGATCCATTCTTCTTCCCATCACCCAAGTGTCCAGGAACAGATGACGAATCTGTCCAATCTCCACCTCCTGAAGTCCAGCTTGGATTTGATTTCTGTCCATCTCCCCAGTTTTGAGTTTTGGGTTTCTGAGGTTCACCCCAGGTAGGTGATTTGTCCTCCTGATTTGCGGTCCCACTCCAAGCGTGGCCGCTTTTGGCAGCAGCAGCATTATTAACAGTAGTAGAGCTTGCTGACTCTCCCCATCCCCCTGGGCCATTTGGTGCTTTGTTGTTACTGTCTCCCCAACCTGTATTTGTTGGAACAGCTGCAGGTGGAGAGTTGACCCACCCAGATACTGAAGAGGTATTTGTACTGTTCATGATGGACCCATCGTTCTTCCCCCCTGAGTTTGAAGATTGAGTAGCTGCACAACCCCAGGCCTCCGTTCCATTGTCATTCTTTCGTTCAGACCTTGGGGACTCTTCAAATTCCCAGGCAGTGTTTTGCTTTACAGGGGTCTGTCCCCACCCTGTATTGGACAGGACCCTGGGGTCAAGGTCATTTCTTGGCAACTGAACTTGCCCTTGGTCTATCATCCCTTTATCTCTCCTCCTGCCTTCTCCAGCCCCCTCCCTCCCAGTACTGCCTTCATTTTGACTTCCACCGCTATCGTTACTTCCTTCGCTAGCTGTGGTGCCAGATGCTGCAGCTTTGGCCCAAGAGTTCATTTGTTCATTGCCCTGCTGCATGGCAGGATTCGGACTGGTAACACTTGAGCCATCCCACCCCGTTGATCCTTTCCCGTTGATGTCACTATTGGAATGCTGGTTTGGGGGCTTGCCCCATTCACCGTTTACACCGTTACTGGCATTACGGTTGGGGTGGCCCCAAGCTCCAGAATGCATGCTACCAACACCGCTGTTGCCACCGCCCCTGCCCCACGCTAGTACCCCAGGGCCAGAAGGAGGCCCCGAATCCCACGCACTCGCTCCGTTTCCTTCCTTTTGCACAGCACTGCTGGATCCATTTTGTTTAGCACTTAATGCTGAGTTCACAGTGTCTCCATTCCCCTGACTGAACCCAGAATTGCTGTTTCCTGTGGCAGGATTACTGGGGGACATCCCCCATACTGAACTGCCCATTCCTTCACCACTGCCCCCACTGACTTGAGAAACTGATGTTCCATTAGCACCAGGAAGGCCTTGCAGGTGGGGCGGGATGATGGCCCCCATACCAACAGCCATCCCCCAGTTCGGCAGTCCATTTGTCTGCATTGCATTGATAGGGTTTGGTGAAGAGTTCATGGGGTTAGTGTTATTTGGTCCATCAGTGTTAAGGTTCTGAGGTTGTACGCTGAAAGACACATTCTGAGAAGTGGACGTTTGTGGTTCTGTGCTCTCTTGCGGCAGCAAGTTTCCCCAAGCACCTAAGGTGCCTGTTGGGTTCCCATTCTGGTTGCCCATGTTCTGACCTATGGCACTGACTGGACTGCAAATACTGGAAGGGTTGCCTGCTCCCACAGTTCCTTCATGTCCGAGTACAGGCCAGGCAGCTGGATTGGCATTAGGGTTAAGGTTAAGATTAATGCCAGCATTTGAGTTGGAAGCACCCCAGCAGTTTTGACTTCTACCGTCTCCAATCATGTTGTCCATCTTTCCATCCCCACCGCTGGCAGAGCAGTGAGCTAGGCCAGAGCCGGAGCCTGCAGCCACCCCCCACACCCTGGCCGAGTTTCCGTTACCGTTTGCTCCACCAGCTCCAAGGGCACTCTGGTTAGAAGTGCTTTGGACGAGTGCTCCGTTGGCGCCATTATTGCCATTAGTTTTCTTTGTATGTCCAGTGAAGTTGCCTTGGGCACTCCCTGTAGCCATGCTACTGTTCTCTGAGCCACAGTTGGAGGCAGAGTCAGTGTCTGTAGTACATTCTGAGGCAGATTCAGTCTCAGCTCCTGTGATGGAAGGCCACGCTTCCTTGTCAGTCCTGTCTATTATCACTTTATCCCAGCTGCAGTTGCCTTCACTCCTGAAAGTGGGCTGCTGTCCCCAGTGGGAATTTTCATAATGGTCTCCCAATCCACTGTGACTGAGATCTGAAAGGATCCGATAAGGTTGAAAATGAGTCCACTGTTCAAGTACTACAAAAACACGCTTTTAAATACTGTTTTACATCGCTAGCTGTAATGATGAGCTCTGCACTGAAGTCTAAATCACGCTAAAATTTGGAGCACAGTTTCGAATATAATACAGTAACTTTTTCCACTACAAACTACCATGCTCATATTTAGTGTGGGTTTTTTTTGTTGTTGTTTTTTTGTTTGTTTTGTTTTTTAATCTGACAAAATTCTCAATTAAAATAATGGAATAATTCCATTTTAGAACAGAGCAGTAAAAATATTTTTAATTTCTTGGTATACTAGTTAAAATAATAGACAATAAATACGGATAGCAAATACGCTAAACCTACACGAAAAATTTAAGAAGTGAATTTGGAAAAAACACAGAAGATCTGTAAGACTCATTATTTTACTGTTTTCATTCTTCAGAGAAACAAAGAACATCCAATAAAAATAAATGTCTGTCTACCATTAGACATTATATGCACACACCCGTCCTTCCCCCCCCTCCCCCCAACACAATTAATTTAGGTTTTCAACCCTTCCTGTAAATAAAGGAACAAAAACTGACAGCCATCTTCACTATACAGCATCAATTATAAATTTAAACGCCATTACTACAACCTACATTTTAGCAGAGAACATAGGCATTTCTTAATAACAGCTTTGTTAAGAAACTTCGCTCTTAAAGGATTTACAAGGGGTTTAAACATGCTTTTTAACTTGCACATACAGCCCTAATTCCAACCCCCAAACCAGTGAAAACTAACATTATATTACACATATTCAGAAGACAGTCTATTCAGAGCACCTCCCACATCATCAAATGTAGGTGCTAATCCAAACAATTTTTAAAAACTCTCAAACCTCTAATTGCTTGCCAGGGCGTAAAGTTAAACAGAAAGACACAACCATTCTCATGGTAAGAACTCAAGCTTAGTCAAGTTTTTACTTTTATTTTCTATCCCAGTTGCTCTCTACAAAGGATTTTTAGTACAGATTACTCCTTTTAGTTTCTTTTGATGGAAATTTTATTGCAAGGGATTCAGTCTGATCCTAGGCATACATACTGGAGGCCATCTGCAGAACAGTTCTTCTAACTGGCTATCTAAAGAAGGGAGAAAACTGCATACACATACACGTTACAAATTTCAGATGTCAATTATTTTTACTTGCTGTAAATCTGCAGAAACATGACTTATTTTTATGACCAATTAGTCTAGATTAGATTTGAATAAGAAGTGCATGACTGTTTTGAGGGTAAGATGTATATAACAAACCTCCCAAATAAGCTGCTAACAGTGGATGACTAATATACATTGATTTGAATCACAAATATTTTGGTGTGATTAGCTCCTCTAACTGCTTCCAATTAAAGGTATTCCAACACTATGAAAAAATGATTCCAAGAATAGAAAAAGCGCTCTCTCTTTGACAAAGTCTCATTATTCACACGTTTCACCTGTGGCTGTGCAAGCAAGAGCAGTGATTACTCAGTTGCCTCATGCAGATTATCAAGATGAAGAAAGAACACACTAAACCTGGCCAGATTGCATCTTTTTTTTTTTTAATCAATTGTAACAAAAGTATGCGTGATAAAGAAAGGAAGGGAAAACAGTCTTAGCTCATCACCTGTCTTCTTACGATGCCAGGAAAAGCCTAGTGTTTCACAGAAAGAGCTAAATAATTGGCATTTGTACGACAAATCCTACAGAGAATATGAACCAGCCACTTGGACTGACCTGGATTCCTGCCCCTACATGCGATGGCTAGAAAGGAAGAAAGCATCATATTGCTCCTGGACAAAACTGACTGGTTACAGAGCTGAGGAAGAAGGTTGAAAATTCACCTGATAATCTAGGTTTGCTACACAGGTGTTAAATAGAGACCAGAATCCCAGATAAGACATGGAAGGTGAAAGGAAGCCTGTGAAATGACTTAAAATGGGTCAACAGGGTCAGAAATATGAGCCAAGCAGCATTCTTAGCAGAGCACAAATGAACAAAGGAAAAAAGCTGCAGCAGCCAAGGCCAGAAGATAAGAAGTTGAGGTAACCAAGGAATCAGATAAGAGGAGTTATGTGAGATTTTTTTCAACACAGTGGGTGGTGAGATTCAGCAGTATGTTTCAGACATGTCAAAAAAGATTTGAAAGTGCCTTGAAATACATACTTTCAATAAAAGGGTCTTGTCAAAGCTGAAACCTCAGGTACACATGTGAGTGCCTGGGAGAACAACGGTGCTGCCCAAAGCAAGCGAGAGTCTGTGTGCAGGGCAGGTTTATGGAGAAAGGTCAACAGCACAGTGCAGGATGGCTCGATACTCACCGAGGTGACACAAAGACCAACAAGATGAAATCAAAGGCAGCTGCTTGATTAACCTTTTCTTTTATTTTTTAAACAAAGATGGTAGTTAAAGCAATGTGCAAGTATGAAAGCATTTAAGTGATAGAAGGTAAAGGGAAGGGGTGGGAACAGAAGAGGAAGATGACAAAGCTGTGAAAGATTCAAAGGAGCAAAACCATTCATTATATGAGATAGTGGGATTTTGAAGAGCTGCCAGCGAACAAACAAACAAACAAAATTATGATGTGAAAGAACTACACAGACCAACAGATGGCCCTATTAAAATATAGCAAATGGCCAGGTACCTGAGCTTGGCTAAGCCCATCACTCCAGACAGCATCACACAAACACCAAGTTTGGCTCAGGAAGCAGCATCCACGCAGATCAAACGCCCTTCACTTTTCAAGGGTTTGCAATAGTTGCTTCCTTCTAACAGCATTGTTCCTTTTACTGAGGTTCAGATTATGCCCTCAACAATAACAACTGACTAATCTGAAAGTGGTTACTCTGATAAGGATTAAAATAATTCTGTTAGATGACATAAAATAAGTACTCCCGTTAACAGCAGTGTACCTGTGTTCCTCGGTCCCTGATCTGCAGTCAGCAGTATTGTGCTGGCAGCTTTCACAAGTAATGTGCTCAAAAGCCAAACAAAACCTAAATCCAATCCCTTCCAGTATAACCTCTACAGCAACAGGACTATCAAGTTAAAAACAACAACAACAAAACTGAAAAACATACTCAAAGGTAGTTTCTTGCAGATTCAGGATAGAAGTTGCCCCCAAAAGCTCCTTCAGTAACCAGCATTAGGTATTTCACTTTAGCTCCTGGGGTCTGAAACTCCACCTTGATTTTCTTGTGTGTTAAAACGTGACGGTGGCTACCACATAGCTAACAACCCGTCTACACAAATGACCTGCAAGAGCTCCTTGGAAATAACTTCAGGCCTCAGAGAGGAAGAGCTTTTCAGAAACAATTGCTTCACAGTCTCTGAATAGGTACTGGAACAATTGCTTCTAACACCAAAAGGCTGCTGCTATAAAACTAGTAAGAAACAGGGCAGATTAAAAATAAAAATCACAGAACAAACATGCAGCTGCAAGACTGTGACTCTACTGCTAGGCAGATAACAGACTTCAGCCACAGACTGATCCTGAAGAAAGTAATTTTTTTTATACTTTTGTCTCTAGAAACAAATACCCAAAAGATATTTTTCCATTTTCTCCAGACTAAAAGTAGTTCATTTCTATAAAATAAATAAGCATAGAGTAGCAAGGTCCTACTTAATCCATAAGGATTTTACACAAATAGAAAAAATGATGAAAGGAAAATATTTTTATATGATTAAATCTAGGGGAATTTTTTTTTGTTTGTTTGGGATTTCTTTTGAACACAAATTCCTTCCAACTCTCTAGGAAACCGAGTCTTCATAAAAATTGCCAATATTTTATTTTATAAGCTGTTAAGACTGAAACGGGAAAACCATTAAAGTGTTGGTTCTTAAGAATCAGTTCCTCTTTATTCATGCAAAGATCTGAAATAAAGCACTGCAGTCTACCAGAAGCATTTCTGTCTTTCTTATGAAAGATTTTAAACAAAGCATTACGAACAGGAACCACAGGTATTTTATGTCAGCAAATTGTAGTTCTGGTACACCACAAAGTCAAATTGATCTTTAAATTAGTACTTTGTGTTTGAAAAATCTTAATAATGCATCTTTTACAAAATAGAGTTCCCTTGATTAAAAAAAAAATCTCCAGCAATCAGGAATGAAAAATTAATCTAATACTGAGATTAACAACTCAAATTTGTTTTAAACACACAACTTCTGTCAAACTGCAAGAATACAGGCTACCTGAGAAATGCAAAGCTTTTTCAGGTAGATCAATGTTACCAATAAGTATGCCCCCCCCCCCCGTCCCCTAAATAATATAACAAGATGGGGGGAGATTGCTGGTGGTAGGCACTGCAGCCAGCATGCTTTACAAATTTCAATTCAGTTGTTCTTAAAAATAGAAAACATTTTTAGCTGTGTTTGATAATATAAATAATTAGTTGCAAAATCAGGTTAATGTTTACACAGATTACAAATGTAAAGTATGAGTAGACTGAAATGTGAGGAACTGTTGCATGCATGCATTTCTTTGAAAAGCAAAACACTTGGCCTGCACAAAGGCAAACACTTTGATCCTCCTCTAAAAACGTTGTTTATTATAATATTCCTTTTAATTTTTTTCAACTAAGTTAAAAGTAACTCTATCTTCATAACTTCCATTACTGTAATTAGTTTGAACAGTATGCAGTAAAATTATGCATCCTCAGCTATGATATAACATTCAGCTGATTTAAAAGCCAAAGTATAGAGATGGTGCAAAATGGCAAAGCCTGGGATAAATTTTTAATGACAGCCATATGATATGTATTAGATTTGATTTAAAATCAGATGAACAAAACAGACTACCCCCTTCTTATTACTAGTTTTATTTTTCTATTCATTTTAGTCAGCATAACAACCACCAGATTCATTGGCTCGTTCTGCTCTGCACAAATGACAGCTTACAGACGGTGTTGTTCTTTGCTTTGACATGCGAGAGAGAAAAAAAAATCCCCGAGGCTTGTGACAGTCCGACTGGGGATTGTAATCATCACACAAAGTTTAGTGATTCTGAGCAGGAAGTCAAGAATAAAGGACACATTGCTTTCTTCATCTGAAATAAATAGTTTAATTTTCAATTCAAGTTAACGGGAGATGATCTTTAAAACAGACTATAAATGAATTTTTCTAATTCTCAGTTTAATAGGAATTGCCAGAAATATTGAAGCATTAGATCAAATGTAGGCTAAATTTATAAAAGAAAGAAAAAAAATGACACAGGCATCTATTCTGAAGAATGAAATATAATGAAGTAGAAAATCTGTCAATTGTGGTGCTAACATTTAAGGTTACCTGCCACATTCAGCTCTATGCCTTCACTGTCTGAGGCTGAGGACAAATCTAGGAACTGTCATCTATTTGAAGTAACTTACAAAGCTAACTTACAACAAGTCTCCTATGTGTTATGAAGCTGAAATCTTGAAAAGCATACATAATCTGGAAAAACAGACAAAAGATGGAAGCATGGAATAAAACAGCTTTATTTTAAAATGAAGCCATGGTTAAGTACACGAATGGGAAAGCCTGTTAGCCCGTTTTAATTTTCTGCACTACGACATCAAAATGCAGCTCATTTCCTCTGATGCTGAAACCTTTTAAATGCATTAAGAAAACAAGCACAAAATAAACAACATTCACATTATTAGCAGAGACTGCACTAAACGCTAGCTCTTCGAGACAAAGCAGCAGCAGCAAACACCGAGTCGTTTCATTTTTCTGCTCGCTGCAATGGATCTTTAGCAAGCAGCTCGCTGTGAAGACGCCATTTTATCAAACCTGAAATGCAGCCAAAAGCTTAGGACGCCGCGCTGCTGCTCTCTCTCTGAAATGTTATGTAATAAATTGATTTAACAGAAGCAGATGCTATTTTCTCAGGGTTAGGGTTACTTTTTTTTTTTTTTCCTCCCCCTTTGGCTCTAAAAAGGGCTGATGGGTAATAAAATACCTGAAGAAAGGAGCCGCCCAACCATCCTAGGAGACGCTACATTGTGTGCAGAGCTGTTCCCGCTCCTGCATCTACGTTCTCCGGGGCTCTGTGCTTCAATATGTCGGCTGTGCACAGTGTGAGCCTCATCCTGTAGAGCTGCCAAGAAAATCTCTCCATGCAGCGAGCGCCCAGACAACCTGCGCGCCGGGCCGGGCCTCAGCGCCGCTGGCTCGGGCCGTGCCCTCGGCAGGCTCAGCCTCCCGGCCCCTCGCTCGGCTGCGGGGCCAGCTACCAGCCGAGCCGCAGTTCTAAGCTTTGATTATCTAATTGCAGCTGACACTAAACCGATCTTCCTTCCTCTTTAAATTCTCGCAACTGTCACAAAACATTTTCACTTCGGGACCCAGCTACAATTAGCGCCCCGGCCGCTTTTCTTCAGGTTTTGAAAGTCAGCCAAAAGCGCGGGCGCGTGGTGCTGAGGCGCTGCGCCGCTGCCTCCCGCCGCCATCCTCCTCCTCGCCATCCTCCTCCTCCTCCTCACCACCCTCCTCCTCCTCCTCCTCCTCGCCATCTTCCTCCTCCTCCTCCTCTCAGGCGCTGGGGAGCGGGCAGAGCCACAGCGCTCAGAACAAGTCCCATATGTGTATTGGCCCGCTGCCAGAAGCTTAATTACTTCCCTGCCTCTATCTCCAAGAGATCTAGGCAGCCAACAGGAGAGCATATTAATCAGGGCCCTGGCTGTTTATAAACGTAGGCAGCAACTGCCCCAGACAACACCTCGCTCTGCCTCCTGCGCAAGGGGGAGATCTCCAAAGCCACCCGGAGACCTTCACCCCTCAAACACACCCTGAGCACAAGGGGGAACAGCCTCGCGCTGCTGGGCCCCACACAGCACCACAAATTATGCATGAGCACACGCGGGGAACTTTTATCAGGGTGCACACAAAGATCTCCAAGGATAATTTATACACAACCTTCCAGTACGTCTAGTACGCTCTTCACAACTACTTCCCCTCCTCATTTCCCTTCTCTTCCTCCGGTCTGTCCCAAATACATACTAATCACACAGCAAACGCAGCACGTTTTAAATGTGCTGTCTCAATTCTTGTCAGGTGTTCATCCCAGCAGCTTTCTCCCTTCGCGCGGGACCGTACGCAGCCGATGTCTCTTTAAAGGTTTGGCTGCGCTCTCCGAATCGCTGCCACTTCACCACCACGGCACAATCACTGCTGCTATTCTTGGCTCCAGAACTGTTCCACTGAAGTACTCCTGAAAATAGTTGGCTTCCCTCTGAAGACATTTGCTCCCCGCTTCTTTGCAATAGTGTCTGAATGCTGGATGGGTTCAAATCTCTTTTTAAAAACCAGAGACACACAAAAATGAAATCTTCTGCTTGTTTTTGCTTCCATTCGGAGAACTCTTCCACATGTAATTGGGAACTAAGCTCGAGAGTCAGTAACTTCAAAGGCCAACACATTGTTGTGGATCGTTATATTCCTTTTATACCAACTATAAGTGATGGAAATTTTCATTAGTTAAAATATGCCAAAAGTGGAAGAGAAGGCACATTCCCACGGCCCTTGTAATTTTCTTAAAAATACAGTAAAAATTTTCTGAAATCTCCTTCAACTTATGGAGGAGGTGCTTATAGACAACATCTAATCAATGTGGCCGTGTTTGCTGGGCTGGGACACCCAGGGAGGCAACACAGGACCCCAGACAGCACTCCAGAGCCCACAACCAAGTCTGGGGGCAAAGCACTGCAGCTGCCCTTCCCTGCCCAACCCATCTCCAACCACCTCTGCAGAGCACGTGTCCGATAAACCTGAAATCCCTATAGATTCCTGAAGACTAAAAAAGGGGATCTGGGAGGTTATGACCTCTCCCCTGACCTGATACGCACCAGGTGATATTTCCCCAACCTACCAATGATGCCCTGTAACAACAGACTGCAGATTCCCAAAGTGTTCTATAGTTTTTGTACTCTTAAGCTTTTCCTAATATCTACCCTTCATCTTCCTTGCTGAAAATTAAGAAATAATATTTCTCATCTGATCCATCATAGGCATACAGCACGTCATTTTCTTCGTTGCACCATTTAGGCATTGCTGTGTGTGTAACTCTATAGTTTTCTCTAGACTTAGCAGCTCCAGTTCTCTCAACTCTTTGCAGATCTTGTTCTCAAGACCTCTCCTCATTCCTGCTGTGTTCCTTTGGTCTCTCTCCAGATTGTTCACCTCCTTTTGACAGCACAGCACAGCACAGCACCCCAACCTGCACTCATCAGAGATAAGCAGCACCTGTGCCTCGCAGAAAGCAGCACCGTCTGCATGCCTCAGTGTGCCCGTCTTCCTTCCAACAGCACGGCCATGTCACCACCTCCAGATCTACCTCTGCAGCATATTCCTCATGTAATTCTATTTCTGTACCTACTTGTTCTGGTCAAAATAAAGAACCTTTCCGTTTTCTTTGTTTCTTATTCAAGCAATTGCACGATTTTGTCACCACTATTCCATATGGTAAATGTCTTCCAGTTGCCTTGCAGTCTTCTCTAGTTTGGCATCATTCAACAACTTAACGAGGGCTGTTTATAGCCAAATGACTGATGCAAATACTGAAGAATACAAATTTGCACAGTTGACTTCTATGACATATTCTCCCCCCCATTTCGCAATGCCTGTCACACTGCTCGAACAGGAACTGCTCTCCTTTGACACAATCTGCTCTCGGTAAATCCATGTTGGCTCTGCTCTTATTTCTTTACTAAATTCTAAACACATACAAATAGCTGTTTTGATTATTTTTTCCTAGTATTGTTCTAGAGGGTTACACTGATGGATCTATAATTCCCCAGTTTCTCCTTTCCTGCTTTTTAAAATCAGTTGTTTTATTTTCTGTTTTGTAGCCTTCGAACGCTTAAAGAGTGCCATGGGGCCAATTGCTCCAACCATCCTCAGTGTATTCCACTATGAATTTCATCGGTTCCAGACAATTTGAACCATTTCCTTAAGTACTCTAACTTACTGTAGCCTTAAGTTTTAAGTCAGTCATCACTTTACAGATGAGGGAGAAGGCACTTAAAGTATTCTTGAGGCTATCCATCAATGGTTCTCCCTGTTGAACATCACACCAGCTCCCTTGGCCTGCCTTTTATTACTAATGGACTTAAGAAAATGTTTTGTTTTTTGTTTTCTTTTGTTTTTCCCTCTCTAGTACCTACAAACTTCCTTTATAGCTGCTTGTAGTATCACATCTGTTTTGTAAGCTGTATGAATTCACCTTTCCATCACTTTTCATGTTGCGTTACTCTCTTTCTGCTCTTCCCACAAAGACCAGACTCCTATTTCCTTCTCATTTTGACCTTAGTTAGTTGCTTTCTACCTTTTATTTCTCCTGCTACTGGGTATCTGCACAAGCTTTGTCAGAAAACTGTCATCTGCACATTCTAGAAACTTGCCAGACTCTTTGTTTCCTGATCTTTTTTTTTTTTCTTTTTTTCCCAACAGACACCTGGGCAGTTTATTTATCTGGCTACCACTAAATCACAGCCTTCTACAGAAAAACTAGAGATAGGATACAGATCTACTGATTCCAAAGCAAATGCAGTGGCCTTTGATTCATGATGTTTTTGTGCAGCCATACTCTTTGAAAATGAGGGCAGCAAAATATAAAGGCACCTCAGTTATTTATCCTTTTACAGATTTCTATTTTTCCTTCTCCCAGTGAAAAATTCTAATCACTGTCAAATAGATTTGAAGCAGCAGATTTATTTTTCATGCTCTGCTGCCTGATGTCAGATAACATACACAATACAGAAAAATTCATTCCAAAGATTAGTTTGCTGATGAGTTTTTACCATCATTTTTCATTCATAATGCCCATATTTATGCTACACTGAGGTTTCTACTTCTCTATCTACATTCAAAGCATTATATGTTTTTTTTTGAAAGTTTATATGTGAGACAAAAACCCTTACTAGCTGTGACTCACTTTCCACAGACTTTCCCATTACTGTATTTCAGAAAATATTAATCATTCGGGAGCAAATTCCAGACAGTACCTACTGGCTGGATCCCATTTCCATGTTAACTGTGTATTTTCTTCCTTGCATGATGTTTTTAAGCTTCCTTTTGTCTAAACATATACCTGACACGAGTGACCTTTGGCAACATTGTGTGATTTCCAGGGATATGCACCAGACTGTAGGCAATACTGAATGCTAAACCAAGCCCTGAGGAAAAAAAGCAAAATTAACAAAGGTGGTCACCACTTGTGCAACCTCCTGTGGTATCAGGATATCCTTTTAGAATGCTAATTTGATGAGACTATTAGCAAGAAGTTGAATAAAAAAAAATACTTGTAAATTCTGCATTTTGTGATGCATAACATCAAATTGGATCCCCCTAATAGGAAAACTTTTACATAACCGCGCTGCAGAAAACTTGTGAATAATGATGAGTTGCACGGGGAACTGCTCTGCAAGTTACTGTCAACACCCTGTCAAGTGATGTAAACATTGAAAGCTTTCAGTTCTATTGTAGATACGCATCGTGTATTTGCTATACAGTTACCTTTCGCAGAAGTGAAGAAGAAATAGCCCATCCTTGTGTCTTTCATTTAAGATCAACAGCCAATATACAAAAAGGAACATCTTCAGGGTATTATTAAAATAAAAATGGAGGAAAGGATGACTGCTATATTAACATATTAATTCTACAACTGTTATTTGCTATAGAAAGTGGTTTGGTTTGGAAGGGACCTTCAAGACCACCTTGTTCTAACCCCCCTGCCATGGGCAGGGCCCCCTCCCACAGCCCAGGCTGCCCCCAGCCCCATCCAGCCTGGCCTTGGGCCAGGGATGGGGCAGCCAGAGCTCCTCTGGGCAGCCTGGACCAGTGCCTCACCACCCTCGAAGTAAAGAATTTCTTCCTTATATCTAATCTAAATCTACCCTCTTTTAATTTAAAGCCATTACTCCTTGTCCTATCACTACACCCCCTGGCAAAGTGTCCCTCCCCAGCTTTCCTGTAGTCCCTTTATAT
Source organism: Anas platyrhynchos (assembly GCF_047663525.1). NCBI lineage: Eukaryota > Metazoa > Chordata > Aves > Anseriformes > Anatidae > Anas > Anas platyrhynchos. The sequence continues at coordinate 8,051,013 of NC_092605.1, read as the reverse complement.
GTATCCTTTACAAAGGATCCAGAAAAAAATAATCAATTTTGAAAGTTCCTGGTTTTAATTCCATAACTTGCCAAGTAAAAGCAAAGTCACAGTAATGTTTTGCCAACAGAGACATTCTGCTAACAAAATTACACAATATTGTCCCATAGAGATAACATTCAGCTCATCATTTCCATCGAGGCAGTTTTCACATGTGCTTTGTCCATTAAAAAAAAAAATCAACCTGTTTGCCATGCCTCCAGGAAATCAAGCTAAATCTTATTTCAGACTCTTGAAATGAGACTTTATTTATATGCTTCAGAACTAATTACGCATATAACATGCCTTACCTGCAGTGATCAGAAAAGTTCTTTAAGTTAAACTGAGCAACTCTTTAAGCATGTTTAACTGTTTAGTTTGAAGGTCAGTATTGCTTTGCTAGATCTGATGAAAGAACTGCATGTCAAAGCTTATCTGTGTTGTCCAGCTATACTGACTGCTTTTCGAAGAGATATTGCCTCTCCCTAAAATGTTTTCCCAGATTTGACTTCACCACCTTACAAGACCACTCTATTAGAAGGAACTCTAAAGTAACCCACAGCTAGAGGATAGGATGTTACAGCAGGGCAGGATGGAAACAAGGATTGTCAGACATCATTTTAACAGTAAGGGTTCTTTTATCCTGCTTCCTCAAAATTTATCTGAAATAACGTGAATACACGCACATTTATAAGAAGATTTAACCTGCCACACGATGGCATCCAGCAGCTTCCAACTGCCCAGAACACTTATTTCAGCATGTACACACCATGCCAGAGGCGTCAATATGAGAACTGCAACTAAAAATATATTTTAAATATGAAATAAAACTTCCAGTTTCAGAAGGAAAAAAAAATCAGCACAGAATTCGGCACCAGCCCACAATAGGAAAATAAATCTGTAACTGCTGTCAAATTCACATTTCCTCCAGAACAACAGATACAACAAATTAAAAGTGTAACTCTTCAGTTTCCACAATGCTGATGTGGTGTGTATCATTTTGTCTACTGCATGAATTACTTGCTTTTATTTCTTTTTAGAATTTGGAAATGTGTTACAGATCAGTTCCACAAAATACTCTCTTTGCCAATGCAAAAGAAGTGCAGAAGTTTCATCATAACTCCTAACTCCTGCAGGACATGCTACATTTCCTTTGAGTTGAGGGATATTGGTTTTACATTGCTGAATTGCAGAAAAGTGAAAGGTATCTTCAAGAAAACCTGATTACTTCTTTTTGATCTTTGTTCTTACAATCATCAAACACAGTGGTTGCCTGGAGACTCCTCTACAAACTTCGCAATTTGTACAGAAACAAAGGAGGATGCATTACTCATTATTTTTACTCTCCCGTGGTAGTTTCCAGCAGTTGCCTCAATTCTTGTAGATAACATGGCAAAAGGACCATTCCAGTAATGCCCTACACCTCGATGAAGGAAGTGAACTGTTCACCACATATGTTGGAGTTAGTTGACCAAGTGTGGAGGGAAGAGATAAAGAGCACCACCTTTGAGTAAAAATAGCAAACTAGACTAGGTATCAGAGTACTGCCCTTAAATTATAGAAATAGTTTAACTTCTTTGTAATCTGGAAAAGGATTACAGAAGTGGCATGTGAAGAGCCAGCTTTGTTGCTCAAGATAAGGTTCTGGAAAATTACTAATCTACAGAAAATGCTCCTACAGAATATAGTTTCAGAGTAGTTAACAATGAATAAAGGAGTGTTTCCAAGGGTAAGGTATCTAAAATACTTTGTGCGATTTGAAATATTTCAGTATCTTAACAGTTTGCTTAGTTAATATTTTACAGATTACATTAAAAGGGAAACAAAAAAATCAGTACTCTCATCCACTTCACTGATATTTCTAAATGATAAACCTGACAAAGAATATATTAGTGGTCATTAATTCCCACTTCCCTTACATTGGCAGAACATCCTTTTTAATTCACAACGTTGCAGTTAAGAGTTCTGATAAGTGTTTTGGATAGGCCAAGGCAGTAGATAACGGAGACTGATGATAAGAGAATAAAGAGATAAAATAGGGCAATTTTCACAGTGAAGAGCCTGGCAGTGCCTCTCTAACAGCTTTCCCTGTATCCAGATAGCTATAAATAGGTCCTGGAAAGAACGTGGTTGCATAATTTCAAGTTAACTCTGAAGGAATATGACCCTATAAAAAGAAAAGCTACAGACATGAATTTACATTAAGCATCTTCAGGATATAGGATGCTAGCTTACAATGATCCTGGCTCTTTGATTAATACCAGGCCATCCATCAGAAGACGGCTACTTTTGCTCAGCCTAAGTATAAAGGAGCCACACACGGAGCCCTGCTTGGACAGAATCCAGTGTGTGTCTAACAAGCTCTGCTCAGGCAATCAGGCGACCAGAGGGAGAAAGCCCGAAGCGACTGATGTTCTATTGACAGCCTCCAAGCTTTGAAAAGGTCTCGTAATGTTCACAAAGCGACTGCTCTGCTGCAATGCAGGTGCTGTCTGACAGACAAAATTCCCATTTCTAGTGGATCAGGCACATACGCTCATTTGTCTGGACAACTTTGGTTAGGTTGCTCCTTCTCTTCACTTCCCCAGAGAACTTTTACTCCCAAAGACTTGAGTAAATGAAATACCCTGGGAGCCAGTGTTAGAACACGGTCCTTCCCGAGGATAAAATAAAGCAGAGCAGTCTCCTTCTGATAGAGCACTGCTCGTTCAGAATGCTCATTTTAAGAAATCTTTATTTTCATATTCACAAAACTATGAACCACAGCCTGGATTAAATTTCATGGAAAATTCACAGTTAACTGTAAGAGTTTTTCAGGATATCAAATCCTAAAATGTTTTCAGTTACTTAAATCCTGATAGCTGAGATGAAAAGGCTTTGACCTTCCCTGACTACTCCTCACTTCTTTCGTCTTTGTGCTTGTCAAGATGAAGACAAAGCCAGTATGAAAGACCAGTTTTGAAGAGAAAGACTGTCAGCATGCGTATTTCATGGCTACAAGGGTCCCTGAGGAGTGAGATGTGCTGTACTCCTCTCCCAGCCTCACTAAGCACACAGGTGCAGTTGTTGACGTTATAATCTGAGCTAGATTTTTTTCTCCTGTATCTGTTCTTAGTAAATGAACTGATGCTCCACCTGCTGGTAAGAGAAATAAGCGAGGTCTGTATTCAGTACTTGCTTTTGATGAGGAAGATGCAACCATTTAAGTCTCAAAACACAATCTCTTGCTGGCAGCAGACAAAGAAAAAGGAGTCAAGCATTTAGCTTGTTTGAGAATGTCTTCCCCACTCCAAGAACTGTTGCACACATTTTCAGGTGCCCTTTAAAGCTGTTGCTTTGACTTTATATAATAAACAACCTTTGTTCCTGTGCACTAATTGTGAGCTGTTAAAAATAAACTGCTGTTTTACAGTAATACTTTTACAAAGATTTTGATGTCCATTAACTTGTTTTGTGCAATACGGAGTATAATTACAAGTGGAAAAGCCACTGCAGCCTTCCTCCAGTTTGTACTTCTACTTGTTACGGAATTTTAAATTTTATTGTTCTGAATTTTTCCAAAGGTGACATAGATGTAGCAAAAGAACAAGAAAGCAAACTAATTCAACAGTGTAAAACACTGGCTGATAGTTGCTAGGCTGAGGAACTCCAGAAATAAGTGCTTACTTTATACAGCAAGTTCAAATAAGAGTTAGGTAAAGAGGTCTAAAACCTCAAGGTACAAATGCAGCTGGCAAGATCAAAGTCAGACAGCTAGTACTGTGCTCTTACAAGCCAAGTTCTTTTATGGATTATGTTATGTTATGCTATAATTTACAGTGGACTTTGTTCTATGATTTACAGTATGTTTCTTCAAGATCAAAGAAAGATTCTCAGGATACATCTGTACTGATGCTTGGAACAATAACACTGACCCTCAGCCAGCCTCAGCCACTTGAGTTGGTCATCCTGTCCCTACCACATAAATAATCATTGTGCTTTCAGAAATCTGGTAATGAACAACTAAATATCAGTACCTAACAAAGATTAGCGTGACAGTTAAGAAACATCTCCACACAAAAAAGAAGCCACAGACACCAACTACCTTCCCCAATGAACTGTGATTTGCAAAGAGGATGAGAATAGAGCTCCAACTGGTGGATTACTTCCCATGTCACTAAGGCCAAATACTCCAGCATACAGAAGAACCTCTTCCTCTCCCTAGAAAAACATCTTAACACTTTATGTAAATACAAAATTGTTTTATTTTGGTCTGTGGCTTTGGGGAGTAGTTGAATAATATTTTCAAATGGATTTAGATAACCATAAAATCTACAGTTTTTGAAAGAGACTGTTTTCTGATCTAACCAGAACTTCTACGGACAATGCCGAGTAATTTTCCCTGCTGGAGTTCTGCATCACAGGCAGCAAGTACAACAAAAATTGTGAAAGATTTACTAATGTCCAGAAGGAAAAACTGCAGACAGTTCAGATCACAACTTTGTGATGTCTGACACCATTAATGAGTGACAGTGAGCAACTCTCGAGACCATGAATTACTAACACTCAAATTATAAACAATATAAACAACACCCTTTTGACTTTGTCCAGGTAATTTTTTCTGAGCCACAGAAAATTGTGCCTTGGATTGCTAAGGCATGATACACATGTACACAGCGGTGTGGTGACCGTGGGGATCTGCTGCACCTCCTGACCGAGCTCAGCTCCACTCTGGAGTTACCTGCTCTCTGGCACAGAAGGGCAAATGAGACACAAGCTGCCTAGAGGTCTTTTCCAACCCGAATGCTTCTGTGATTCTTACATTCTCATTAGCAGCTTCAGAGAAAGACAGGCAGCTAAGAGACTTACTCCTCAGTACGCTGCTTTCAAAGGTCAGTGCACCTGGCTGCGGAGGACAGAACAAAGTGGTAGAAAGGCCTAAGATACTCAACTGCTTTTCCCAAAATACTGTTGTCCTAGTGCAAGAGTAACAACTGGGAACACAAGCAAGTAAAAGCATTGAAGTGTCAGAGAACGACATAAGCACAGTTCCCAATTTTAATTTACATAAGTATGTGCAAAACTCTTTAAAGAAAGTTAAAATTGCCAAAGCGATACTTAAAATCTTGGAAAAACACAAATTAACATTACTTTGGGAAGAATGATCACTAAAGAAATACTTAAATTTCCTGACGATCATATCCATTACAACTACCCCCAAATAAAAACAAACAAAAAGGAAAAAAGATGGGGAAAAAAACAACACGTCTGAGCATGTAAAAGAAAACCTTGAGAACTGGAGCCTGGAAATTACACAAGACATTGATTTTTTAACCACAAAAGACAAAAAAGCAACAGCACATACTTCACTTTAAAACCTGTCATTTTAAGACAATTCTTAACATTCCTGACATTTCTGCAACACCTGTGCTGGCAGCGAGGGCTAGAATTACAATGAGAGCACACCAGCATCCCGCTGGCTTTCAGCTCTTACCTGCTTGGGTCTTACTGGGATGATGCTGTCCTCCTGCTCCCTGCTGCGGAGGAGGACTCGCCCCTGCTTGTCCGGTACCTTGCGCTGGGCTGGTGCCAGTCAGAGTGCCAGGAGGCAGTGGCTGCCCTCTCTTTAGGAGCTGCTTCTGTTCTTGCTGGCGGAAGCGTGGAGGCACCTCGCGAGGCAGGTAACGGGACGCAGCTGGCTGCTGCCCATTAGCAGATGCACGCTTGCCATTGCTGCTGTTGGTAATAGTGCTGGTGGAAGTACTGGTACCGGTACCGGCAGGTTGGGGCTGGCTTAAACTGGTCTTAATAGGTTCTGGCACTGCATTAAAAAAAATAAAAATTGTTTTAATATCAAAATTTTGTGTAACTGAGCAAAGGGATGATGCTTTTTACTCTCCTAAGCAAACAGAGAACATAAATTACATACAGCATACTCAAAGGAGCAAAGTTTTCTTTTCTTAGTCTCATCTCGTGCACTTTTTGGAAGTCAGCAGTGCAGCAACAGCCTGGCACAGGCAGGGAGAGCTGCTGGCTGCAGGCAGCACACACCACACTCACACCTATCCCCACTGTACAAACACAGGGCTACACACAGGCCTGGGTGCTGATACTAAATATGACCCAGGAAAGTACAACACTAAGAAAAAACACTGACTTACAAGAACCCGGCAACTGAAGAGGTAAAAAAAATCTTCTTGCAGGTTTTCTAAGCATTTCTAAGGCTTCTCGGATTATTATAGAAACAAGATGTCCAATACTTACCTTCAAACAGTAAGTAAAATAAAAGCCCAACAAGAGGATGGCTAGAAATGACTGTTGTTATTCTCACATAGCACACAGGAAAATTAATTATTAAACAAGAAATAGTTTCACAGAGTTTGTTTTTTTAATGGTAGGACTTATTATGACACTGAGGAAGTAGCATGCTGTGAAATTTGAATTTTAGAAAATGAATCAAAATTTAAAAGGAGCGGATACCGGGGTGAGGTGGGGGGAATTCCAGATAATGAAAAGCTTTCAAGTCAAGATTAATTTTCTTTACTCCTGCTTTACTCAATCTGTAGATTTAGACACATGTGCAAATACTTTGTACCTATACTGATGCACAAATGCATTCTATGTATTGGGATTAAAAAAATAATTATAATTGAAGGCAATTTATCCAGTACATAATATTTAAACACTTTAAAAACATGGAGCTTACGTTTTTAAAAGTTACAATTAAAATCCTGATCACAATTACCACCTTTAATTGGAAAGAATGACTGACCTGCACAACTCTTGTGCTATAACAAGGCTATTTGGGGGAGACTGTTTTAATCTGGTGCCTGAGAAATGAGTCAGGTTTTACATCACTAAAGAGCACGAGCATCATCCCCGCGCTTCACAACCTTGGTTAACAGCTGCTTCTCTGTAAAGCATTGCTCGTTTCCAAACTGACACTGAAATGTAGTAGCTGAAAAAAGCCAACAGCATTTCAGTGCTTTATGCAAGCTCCACCTTTGCAGGCACACAGGTGAATGGGCACGAGGAAGATCAAGCTGACAGCACTGGTCCTCCCCGTATCACAATGACCAAAGGAAAATCGCCTCGTCTGTTGTAAGCATCACTCAACTGAAGCTGCAAAATGGATTCAAATGTGTAAACCATGAACATTACTGTAATCAGTCAGCACTACTTTTGAAAGACAAAATCTTCTTTTATCATCAATGAGCGGCACTAATCCCTCACGGTGTGCAGGGCAAGCACTTGCAGGTGCCCGAGCAGCACCTTTCTGGTTCAGGACCTGCACCAGGACAGGCTGCCCAGAGCAATCTGTGGCTGGAGTTTACATTGCAGAGAAATAAATTCATACAGTTATTTGTAGGTCAGTATTTCAGCACAAGATTAACACAGCTTTTCTTGAATCTTTTAAGCCTTAAACCTTTAAACACATTACATACTGTCTTAACTGTTCCTTTTCCATAGCTTTAGCCTCTTCTTTATGAGCAGCACAAAATAAAATGTCTTATAAAAACCACTGCAATTAAAACAGCCTGAACAGCCTTATTGAAAAATAAGGATAAATTCTGGTTATTCTCCACAAAACACACTGCCTGTTAGAGTACCTGAACTTTTTATTCCTTCTTGTAACAAATCTGTGTGGTTTAAACCAGGAAGAGGAGAGGAGAAGCAACAAGTTATTACGGAACAGACGAGGCATTTCAACTGAATGGTGAGCTGCTGTACACGTGTGTCTACAGCATCCACTGCCTTTTGCGCTCAGCAGTTTTTCATTTTGGGCTGTGAGGTTGCTAATATTAATATCAAATCCCATCATTCTGTAACAAAACAGGAACTTTATCTAAAAAAATACCAAAAATGCCTGTAATATCTCAAGAGCAGAGAATAAAACCTGCTTTGCCTTTTCAAAATATACCAGCAGCTTTGGAAACAAACAGCTTGTCCACACACTGAGGATTGAAAATGTGGATGAAAGCCATCACAAAATGCAGAACTATTCACTTGAAATACAAAGTCTGCAACTTCAACACATATGTGAAAACTATTGTTTTCATGATATACCTAAACCTGTCACCCACGTGGGGTAGTACTGCTTGGTTTTAATGGTTTTTGTTTTTTAGTAAGCAATGCTGACTTCACCATTCCTCCTGGCCTTCAAGAATTGTAGCGTGCTATGGATCAAACCCATCCTGTTGCTGGACAGCAATCTTCATGCAAGGAATCTCTGGGGTTAGTGGGCCCCCTGGGCAGCCTGGAATGGGAAATGCCCCGTGTCCATGCCTCCTGTGCAGTCTGTCCAGGCTCAGGCTCCTGCCACCCCCCGTGCTCTGTTCCAAGAGGGCTGCATCACCCTTGGCACACGTCTGTACTCAGACCTAAATGCCTGGTTTCCAAACCAAGCCACATAAAAAGCCAACTCCTGCCTCGTTCTGCTTGCTTTGACAAATCAAAGGGATAAATAAAATGGAGGCAACTTTTTGTGCGTTTGAACACAGTAAATATTCCCATTTCATTTGGGAGATGGAGAGCGGAAAGCAAAAAAATTAAGAGAGCTGGGCTTATTTATTTATTTAAAGGCAGAGATGTAAGCATGCATCATGTAAGCATTTACTGACAAGCGCTCAGTACTTCTGGAAAAGACGAAGCTGTACGTGATTTGCCCATGGCCAAAACGAGCACTCAGGACACAGGCTGATCTACCAAAAATAACAAGCTGCTTCAGCCAGGAAATTTCTCCAACTCGGATGACGGACCAGCCGCATGAGCACCTGTGCCAGCGCCACCGAGGGCCCAGCGGGAAGGGGAGGGACAGGAGCCACAGCCCCATCCAGTGCCACCGCGCCTCGCACCCGGCCCCTCATCGTGCTGCAGGGCTGGGGATGCTGCAGGTCCGGATCGTCTGGAGACGAGGCTGGAAGGGACAACCCCATGGCAAGGTGGGTGAGAGACCCATCATGCCCTGGTGCCTGCCCTGATTTGCCCTTTCAAGGCCAAAAAAGAACCTACGACAACTCTTCAATGGAATTTAACAACATTTCTTCAATGGAATAAAAGAAAAATTGCAGGAGAATTAAAAACCATTAACCGGCACAATGTCAACAGAGGCAGTATTTGTCTGGCCCTAAGATTTTCTTAAGGAATATTAATTAATTGGAAACATATTTGAAAGAGCAAGGCAGGCTGCTTTTTATCAAGCATCACTTTCTCTCTGCGATGCATAGAAATCACATCAGATACCTCCAAGTAGGCATGCAGATGAAATACACTGCTCATCTCAGTCAGAGCGGATGCAAGATTTTGCTTTAATGCCAATTAACAAAGCAGTTTCATCATGGAGGTGTGGCCAGAGAGCCAGTTTCAGCATCAGGAACGTTTCCCTCTAAATATCTGAATCATACATGAGAGAAAAGAACAAAGAAAATCAAAATATCAAACACACTGTAATTTAAAAAATATTCCTGCATATTAATAATACTGATTTTTCTCTAATCAGCATGCCGAAGTGTTTTTTGTTTTGCACACCAAAAGCTCTTCAAGACTAGCAACGAATAGGAAGCTCTTGGGAGAGCACCGTGTATACAGGCACGGTAGCTGGAAAATAACCATTTAATTACACCATTGGCAGGAAATAAAGCAGAAAGTGTCAACAACCTAGGACAGGCTTGGTTCCTAAAACCTGGCTTCATATCAGGCTGGAATTCAGCCTTCAAATACAGCAATAACGTTTGGAGAATATACAGTACAAAGACAATACAACATGGTTGTGTTCTGAAAAAACAACAATTTATTAAGGCCATCCCCAGCAATGTTTAAGCAGCAATTTTTGTTTGATGTGCACCGAGAAGCACCTCCTGTTCAAAGCGTCTCCATCGGATTCACTAATTATTAATTGTCATATGGCGCTCGCTCGAAGGGCTCCCTTCTATGCCAGCCAGACCCCCTCCCTCCTCCACTGGGTGCGTTTTGAGCTGACGGCTCCCCTTTGCAGAGCACAGGAGGTGTGGAGCCGTAACACGGAGCACGCTGCAGGCTCGGAGCAGCGCCGGTGGTCAGCAGGGGCTGCCGAGAACAGCGATGCTCTGTGCGATGCTCTGTGCGTTGTACGTCTGTAATCAGCCCCAGGGGCCGGGCTGCCAATCTAGGGAGAGACCTCGCCGGTCCCCGAAGGAGCAGCCTGTCTACCCTTTCACCTGAAAGTAATACGCTGTCACGGCTAATGTTATGTGGGCAGCTGCTGGAAACCCGGGGATTAAAAGGCTGCCTTTACGGCTAAATTTGTTTGAAGGCTAAAAATATGGTTTAAAATATATGGGGAAGATAATTTAATACAAAGTGGTTTCCATCGCCATTAGAAACACATGATTAAAGAGCTAAAGCAAAGACATTTAAGTGGAGAGAATCTTGCAAAAATACAATTAAAGGCATCAAATAAGAGCCTTGATATTGCTTGCTCTTACGATGTTTGTGATGGGTATCTGCTGCTTCTGCGTTCTGAGAGCTGTGCACGTGCGAAACAATGAGCTTGCTTGTAATAATTATCAGTACTTAATGGTATCTAAACTTCGTAATCCAATTTCACCCAAACAAATCCAATAATTACTCCATATGCTTTTTGATGATTACAATCTCGGGAATCCCAACTGCATAAAAAAGTGTTATGTGCAATTGTAGGTGGATTTTATTAATATAATGAATAGGATCAGTCTAACAGATTTCAATTACAACAATAGCTTTTAAGTACATTTCTATGACATAAGGGAAGAACATGCATAAATGAAAGAAACTGGTTAAGCCACATAATACTGATTTATGGCAGCTTTTTCCTTTCATTCACCTCATTAACATTTCTCTGTATTTCAGAATCCCACACTCCGGCTCTGTAAAACTTGCATTTCTAAAGCCTTTAAGGAGCAGACATTCCAGAAGAGAAACAGTTAAAGCCAGAAACGCATTCTTGGCTGCTACTGTGACAGGATTTATTTACAGCTTCTATTAAACACAGCAGCTCCATTACAAAGTGCTGTATGTGAGAAGAATTTTTGATTATACAATGCCAATGCCTCACTGCGTTAAACATATCATGCCAGTGTATTATTTTTTTCCTTCAGCAATTCGTTCAGGTCATTGTTTGATGGGTTTATGAATTCATTACAGGAAACAGATGGATCCCATAATTCAGAGCTATTCTCCCAGCCAATCATATGGGCAATTTTTTTTTTTCCTCATCTCGCTCCCCCCTCCAAATCAACCTTAATGAAGCCACTTCCTCCATGTCCGATTCCCCGCACACATACACTGCACCGAGAGCCGGTGCTTAGCGAGGCAACCTCGGACCCGGAGCTGCTGTGCCATAAAGGTGACCACCGGCACCCCCCCGAGTCAGACAGAAAGGCACGAACTTACCCAACTCGGGCGAAGGCAAAGAGAAAACGCAGGGTTGTGGAGGGCAAAAAGCTGACGCCTGATTGCTGAGAAATCCCTTTTTGTATGCTGAAAAATGTATTATTTTTTTAAAGAAAAAAATGTTGCCCCCCAATCTACTTTCAAAGGATGAATTTTCATTTAGCAAATTACCTCCTTTGTCTACTAAGCACTGGTATTTTTTATCCACAGTGACATCTACTGGCAAAAGCAAAGGTATTTCAGAAAACTATTGCGTAAAAACCTAATACTTCTCAATGTTTCTATACAAAAGCGGGCAGTTTTGTCTTGCTCTTTTCTTTTCCCAGCAAATAAATTTATTGGGAAAAAAAACTGCAGAAATGTTAGTCTAATGCGAACAGAAATTGCAAAATTCATGAAAACAACTTTAAAACTGTAACCAGAAGCTGCTATTTGACAACAAAGCCTACAACCAGGGTAAAAGTAAGGCCTTATTAAAAATAAAGCCTTACAACTTTACCATTATTTAAAGAAACACTTCAATTTTGTATTAATTCCTGCACGTACCATTTAAGAAACAGCAAGAACAAATAAAGTCTTTCCTCATTTATTTTTTATCCGCTCCCCCCCCCCCCCACCTTTTGCTTTTCTCTCCCCTTCCTTCTCTTGAGTTTTGCAATGATTCCTGCCTCCTTTCTTACCCTTTCAACATCCCACTGCTAAAGCCTCTCACCACAACCTATTTTTCCTAAAAAGCTCTACAGCCTTTTCTCATGTCTACCAACTTCTTGGGCAGACCTACTCTGCAGAATTCCACTTTTTTTGCCAGGAAATTTGGAGTCAGAATGGGATTGAACAGGAAGTTGCAGCATTCATAGAAAACCTCTGCATTAACTGTTAGGATTTCTCTGTCGTCCCACTAACATTTGTAATTTAGCGGTGGGCTAAAGCCAAGGAGGCTCCATGGAGAGAAGTACCATCTAATCCCTCATCCCGGATCATCTTCCTGCTTTAGGAAGAGGGCTGTGTACGATGTGGTCATTCAGCCCATCTTAGCCTTGCGCCTTTAGAAAGCAGCTTTAGTTCGGTGATGTCTGCCAGGATTCGTCTATTAGCTAAATGCAACTGAATAAAAATACTGTGAAGTTACTGATTGTTACACACCGCACACTTTATTTGAACAGCCAGAGTTTAGAATTCTACAATAGAGAAAGGAATCAGCCTCTGAATACACATCCATCCATCCACCCCCAAATCACTTTGGATAAGTATTTTTGCAATAACAGGAGAAATGACAGTTTTGTTAATTGATTCTACAAAAGACCGACATTTTATGCAGGGAGCAGCTACAGGTGAGTGCTTTCTTGCTTGTTCTGGAGCAGTTTTTACATCATGCTTACCAACCGTTATGTTTGTTGGCTGATGGAGCTCTCCAACCTTAAATAAATGCTCCTGGGTTTTCCATGAGAAGGATCTATGCTAGGATCAATCCAAAAGCCACTCTGCAGCTCCTATTTTTTGCAGTCTGATCCATTCATCTGAAGACATTTCACAGGCTTCATCAAGATATGGGCATAATTTATTCTAAGACTATATTCAGACATATGATCATTGCGTGAAGTTAGCAGATAACTACCCACCATAAATTGATATATATTAAATGTTGAAATGTATTTGTTATCTATTCAGTGGGTTTCAATTCAGTCAAAAATTAATTCCTAATTTTGATGCTGGAAAACCTCCTTTGAAAATATGTCATCCAGAAAGATTTTACAACCATCTGTGGGAAATCAATATTTTATGAGGAAATCATAATAACTTATAGGGCCCACAGTGACAAGTCAGTCGCAAATCATCTTCCCAGGAGTAAGACTTCCACATTACTTCTTATAAATTAAAGGTTTTATTTTAATCTTCATAGCTGGATCTGCTAGAGCCATATAAATATTAAAGAAAGCTGGAAAGCGTATTCCGTTTGGTTGTATTTCACAATTTTTGAAGAACTAAACATTCTTTTCTTAAACATACATTGGTATTAACAGCACTGTGGCTTGTTCAAAAGCTCCCTGCTGGCTGGCTGGCCAGCTGGCAGACTCACCAGCAGACACAGCCAGTATATTCACATTAAGGACATTCCTCCAGACCTCAGCAGATAGGTAGGAAAGGGAAACAACAGCACTTATTAAGCCTCTGCCCTGCACCCAGCTGCACATCTCAGTGACTTTGTACCTAGGGGCCTCTGTGGACATCCTACAAAATTTGGTCAGAATTCACCAGAAATGTCTAAAGCTGAGGGGGGAGACAGACAGGAATCTCTCTCACAACCCAATCTCATAAGCCTCACTTCCAGAGGAAACCAAAAATATACCCATAGCAATCGGTTTATTAGGGCATTTTCCCAGAGTCATACATAAAATGCCTCTAACACTATGAGTCTGCACTGTTCTTACAGAAGTTAATACTGCTAATTTTGTACCAGTGATGGTTTCTGACACGGAATTTTTACACGACATTGTCATAAGCAAACTGGGGAACGCGAGCTAAATGTAAAATTGGTTGAAATATTCTCTGGGAGAATCAATGGTTTGTTGTCATAACAAAAGCGTATTTCAGAATATATTCCACAGGGACTCGATCTACACCTATGCTGTTCAATATTTTCATTAACAACTGCACGATGGACTAGATAATATCCTTATTAAATCCCCCAACTACCCCCAGGCTAGGAAGAAACAATATCGGGGTGATGAGACTGCCGCGGCACAGGATCCAAATTCTGATAAACCGATGGGAAACTAACAATGAAGTGCTGTGAAAGAAAGTTGGCTGCAATTCAGTAAGGAAAGCCACCTTATTAGGCAGGAAGAATTAAATGCAGAACATCCAACACCTGATCCCACAGCAGTTTTGCAGAAAAAGGTGCCGTGTTTTAGCACATCGCAAACCAAACCAGCGTGAAAAGGTCAGGCTTGTAAGGAAACAAGCATTGTGATGGAACAACTAGCTATGAGGCTTAAAGTAACCCTCCTACATCCATATGGCACCTTAAAACCTTCCCTAAAGCACTGCCAGTACCCGCGGTTGGGCATCTCTCTTTGAGAAGGAGCCTGACCACCTGGAAGGAATACAAAGCGAAGAGGGATGTGGAACCATGAGGGACCGCAGCACGCAGAAGGCAAGGTGGGAGCTCAGTCTAGAAGACCCTGGGTACACACAGCAGAGAATAAAATACAAAGAAAGAAATAATTGTTCCATCCCAGGGTGAATAGGACAAAACATGCTGAGTTTAAATAGCAGCTGCAAATACTAAGATTTACGTTTCTAACAGTAACGATGATGAAGGTGTATCTGAAGACACGCTACAGGTCCGGTGATATTACCTTAGGGCAAGAGGCTGGAACAGGCGACCTCTCCAGAACCTCCCCAGGCATATCTCCTACAATCCCACCATAACACAGAGCTCCAAATCCAGTCCTCCCACTTTCTTCAGTAATGACAAAGAAATCATTTTCTCTCAGGTTGGTAATCACGGTATTGTCCTCACCCGCTGGTTTTCCAGTTGAAGATGTGCTCCTTATTCTTCAGCACTACTCGTCCAAACCCAGCCTGCTTTGCTCTTGATTAACTTCAAACTGTCTCGTTCCCAAACTACCTTTTATCCCTCCACTCCAATGCAATTAAGTTTGCCTTCTCTTTGTAAGCCCTACGCAGCCCACCCAGCCACAGAACCACCCAGCAACAAGGAGTCCTAACCCTGCCATATATGACCCTATATTCACAGATTTAACTTCTCGTATGAGCTGGAGAAGCTCCTAATAAAAACCATACATCCTTGCATACTTCTGCGCTCAGATACTAGATTCTGTTTCACTTCCTTAAACAACTTCTACACATTTTTCTTTCTTATCACTCAGCAGAGAAAGTGCCAAATACTTCTCTTGACAGAAAGATACAAAACCTGTTTACTTTGTGATGCAATCTGCATTTTTAAAAGTTTTCTTCAACCCCGTGCTGTTATTCTGGTTTGGTTTCACACGCAGCAGGCTCCTGAAGAATACTTATACTTTAAACAGCTTCCAACAATTTCCTCGCTGCTTTCTTCCATGTTAGCACTGATTATAATTTTAATTTTAAATTCACAATTAATTAGCTGTGCCATTAAAAATGGTACAGCTAATTAGGTTGATAGGTTGTCATCAACAATAGATTGATAATTCAAAGCAAATACGATGTTGTTTAGCATTGTATTCTTTCACCCTGTAATGTTTATTGTAGGTTGTGAGTGCACACACATGGTTTACCATGGCCTGGTTGATGAATGGAAATTGGATTGCATACATCAGACCTCGAATTTCGAAGTCCAGGTCATGAATCAAAATTCTGGGTAATGGAACAGTTAAATTATCACAGCTACATTCCTTCAGGATGTGAACTGATAACAGATGGTAACTTTCAAGGCTTAACAATTCGTCTGGTTTCTTTCAAGCGATAGTTCTTCAATTTACAGATGATGTTAAGCAGTATTTATGAATTCATGTAACTCAAATTCCAGTGTTAATCATATACATCTCTCTACTCACAGATTTGTTCAAATATGCACCCACTGTAAAGCAAAAGACAAATAAATAAATAAATACATCTTGCTAGAAGCTGGTCCCCAGGCTACCATTTGTCCTTAAGAGTAAGCCTCAGACATTTCAGCACAGACATATTTCGTCCAACATGTCATTGTACATTAACTTTGAATTCAGACTCTTGTCTGAACTCAACTCCCACCTCCAAAGCAGGACACTATCAGGCAGACTCGTCCCTCTAAACAATACACCGACATTAGAAAGCCAACTTAACTATTAAAAAAAGGAAAATAATAAAGCTATTGAAAGTTTTTAATCACTCATGTTAATAACAATAAGAAACATTAGCATTAAGAATTGTCTGAGAAGGATGGAGAAGAGATAAGAGATTGCTGAGATGAATACACTTGTGCAAGGTACAACAAGGTGCTCAACAACCAAGTGAGAGGGCAGCTCAGTGAGGAGGATTGCTCTGCTAGAGCTCAGCAGCATTTGCAGAGTTTTCTCAGGTTTCTGAAGGAGGTTTTCATATAAAACAAGTTCAGCCCCTAATAGATAGAGAAGTCACGTCTTGGATACTTCCTCAAATTATTTTTAAAACATCTAAATCCCATCCGCTGAGTTCACAAAGACCCACCAGGGACACACATGTGAAGTTGTAGTTCACCAACAGGACAACTTGTTACAGGGCCCCTCTCTCCTCTGCTCTTGCCCTCCAAACCCTTCCCAAGCGTTGCTCCAGGCAATGCAACCCGTCAGTAACCGCACAATGAGAGTCAGAGACAGGAAACAGCTTACAGCTAAATTATACAATGCTAACACTATCATCACTGCAAGTGCTGGTGGGAAAATCCAGGCACAATAATAACAGATTAAATAACTTCATACAGAGCCACATAAGAATTCTGGGCAGAACCAGCAACTGAATCCTTTAATTTAAGCTGACTGTGTGCATTTAATCTTATTAGACAACATTTTACACACAGTTTTCATATTTAAAGGATTTTTTAAAAGCAAATTTACAAGTAGTGCTAAGGCAAACTGGCAACAGTATTTTTCCTTCATTCAATAAAAGCCATCTCCAGACTGAATAGCAAGTATTCTGTACAGCAGAGATCTGCTCATTGTTAAATCACTTGTACGAGCAGATGAATATGAAAACCCACAGTAACTCACTTCATACATAATTAACAACTAGAATTATCACAGTATTGACCAGTTTACCGTATACAGCAAAAGCCTACCACTTCATTTGCACCTTGAACAGTGACACATCTCCAGGTTACAGCTCACACAAACAAGTCTCGAGACTTGTTTAAAACCACACAGTAAGCTGGGCAAGCTGGTGGATCACCAGATTACACATTAACATGGAGTTTTTATAACAGAAGCAAAAATCTTATAAACAGATCCATGTCTTTGGATGTGGTTAATGCCTGTGTTATATTAAAAAGACTGTTAGCACCAGCCCTTTTGTTGCAGAATACATTCAAGGTCTGGAGGTCAGAGCTCACCCTGAATGGCTGCTGCGTTCTGCAAAGATGCTGGAGGCAGCTCTTCACGTTGGGGTTGAAGGGAAGGCAGTGAATCAGAGCACAAATTCTGCCAGTTCCAAACCAGTAAGTGGTTGTATACTGCAAAGAGATACCTCACATACCCACCATTTCCATCTTGGATTGCCTCTACAGAAACACACTCAGTGTCAGTATCTGGTACAGATGCTGTAGGGATGTCCAGAGACCACATCACACCTGGAACACGCTGCACCAACGTCTGTGCATGCAAGGCATGTACCTGGTGTACGAATTTTAGGGTGTCCCAGGGCACAGTCAGTGCTAGTATCCCAGCCAGGCTGCGGGAGGACTGGAAACACTAAATATTCATGCTATGTCGACCTGCTTTTCCAATTTGAAATCTGAGCTGGAAAGCAGGTAAGGACTCTGGCTAATTTTCTGAGTGTCTGGAAATTGCCGGCATGTATTTATGGATCAATTCCTTAACTCGTGCACCAGGACACATCAGACCTACTGGCTACAAAGAGAGTGTGCATGCAAGCTGCAGATCAATACACGAGAGAGGCCCTAGGCCTATAATGCATGCACACGCAAAAATTTGTAGCAAATCCATTCTGGGTCTAACATAACCTAGACCCGTCAGATTCACTACACGTGCACACATTTTTGTTCTGGAAAATACAAATATAGCTACTCAAATGGCTTCATGTTTCAGGGGGCGGAGGCAGGAGGAACAATTGCATTGGCATTTAGCTCCCTCCAGACGTTCCTGTGTAAGCACGGAGATCGACTGCTTGCTGATTGCAGGCCTGCTGGTGAAGGTAACGTGCTCGACATGATCATGAGATGAAGTTTAATTTTTATTGACATTGGCTGTGTTGCTGAAATCACGGCACTACGCATACATGTCAAATCAACTAGAGCCCTGTATAAACACAAAGCCTTGGCTCCACTGTCATGTACATTTATGGTACCAAATAAATATTTTAAGTGCAATACTAAAATAGTAACAATTTTGTGGGCAAGAGCAATGTTTTAAATAAAGCAGTAAAAAGACCCTGCAAGTTTGGCACAAGCCTTTAAGTTCACATTCTACTGCAAGACAAGGCTTAAGAGTATGTTTATAGTGCAGCCCTGCAGATAGCAGAGGGATGGCTGAGCTATCGCCTGCATCAGTCAGCACACGGCTTTGCAGGGACCGGCCTCCCCTCCTCAGCAGGAGGCTCTACTGCGAGCCTCAGGTCCCTCGACCCAGGGGAACTGGGCATTGCAACTTATGGAAAGCTCAAACTGAAGTATTTTGGCCTTAGATTTCCCGGTCTGAATGAATCCTCGTGCTTCACAAAATTTCACAGATTTTTGTTCCTAGAAAAATGTTTGAGGTTCCACATCTTGTTCTGGATGCAGATCCTAATACTGGAAACACAAGCTGTGTGTGTGTCATTCCTGTGGCTTTAAAATGATCAGATGAATAAAATCTGGACCCCCAAAATGCTTTATTGCTCAAATAAACCCAATTAAAGTCATGCTCTAAAGAGGAAAAAAAAATAATAAGTCTAACTTGCAGCATACTGACCTAGACGAAAAAATACACCAAACATAAAACGTGTATTTCAGTTCTTTTGATACCTCCCTTTTAAATCTAAATAAGATTTCAAATATGCAGCCAGGTTTTTCCGAGCGAGTTTCCCAAAGACTGGAAGTTTTTTTGTTTAGAACAAAGAGTTTGTCTACCTGATAGCGAAGCCCAGGCTGACACAGAACCTGAAGCAAACTCTTCATTAACGCAGCTTAAACTGAACGGATTTTTTATGTCTCCAAGGCCATCGTGCATTAATGCCATATATGAAAAAAAAGATTTAAATTATTCAGAAACACAAAGAAAGTAGTTCCAGCAGTTTTCAGGCTGCCTTCTTCAGGCTGCAAATCTTCAAGAAAATGCCTTAAATAAAAGCAAACTAAATTCTGAGTGCATTTCTGCAATCACTTTGCAGCAGCTAAGATGAAGCAAAAAAAAAAAAAAAAATGCTCAGCTCAATTTGTTGAACACAGCCTGGCAGAAAACCTCTTTTGTGAGAGGGCTGCAGCCCCAGCAGGTCCATTAATGGCCGGGCATTCCCAGGGAAGCTTTTCCCTGCTCCTTGAGATGCGACTTTGGCATCTCTAAAAGATCGAAGCAACCAAGTTCACTAAAAAGACGGCGAAGGGGGAAAAAAAAGCGCCGAGCGGCGCTGATCCATCTGCCAGCGCTCGTAGGGCGGCAGCAGCGGTGCCGCTCTGCAAAGCAGGGCTGCTGTGTTTGTTGTTTGGGATGACAGCTCCTGCTGCAGCAGCCTGTCACCATAGCAACTTTCGGTAAGAACTCACAATGCACCCAAACGAACTCCGAGCTAAATTAACTTATTGCATGTCACCAGTGAGAAATGACTGTTCAGAGGTAATTTTCTGTACTAATATGTAATGGAGTTAACTCTCTAAATTGAATTAAATTAATTAAATGCCACTCCCAGTAAATCAGATTCTATTACATGAATGTTAAAAGAAATTAAAGATGTTTTAATAAAGATTACTAATAATAACTTAATATTATTACTTCATTTTAATTCAAAAATTCTGCTGAGTTTATTTTAGACACATGTCTTCCCCTTACTAGGAAGGAATACCTAATTATAGCACATGCATTTACGTGCATATATGCACAGATTTAATTTATATTATATGCACATATTTATTTTGTATACACGTACTTAGACTTATCCAAAGGAAAACAGACCAGCATTGTAAGGACTGTTCACCTGCGAAATACTGCTTGGTTTAACATGTGAAATCCTAAGCTTTTCTTTCCCCACACACGCACTGTTCACTGATCACTGTTGATAACTGCTGATAAATTTTCCAAGCCTTCAAGGATTGTGTCCAGTTTCTATAAAGTTTTATTTCTGCTGAAAACATTTTGCACCAAGTCCAAGTGCAGAAAAAGAGGAAAATACCAAAGCTGTCTAGGCAGGCCACAAAAACAACAGGTCTTTAATGGCTTTACAGAGCTACCTATTATTGTATTAACTTTGTTTTTTAATATGTTGCTTCCTGCACGTTAGCGTAGGGCAGTCAGCAGGGAGACAAATCCACGATGCCTCCATCGCCCCGTGTCGGTAAGGGCAGGCTGTAAGTGCCAGCTGATGGTGTTCATGCTGCCTGACCCTGACGTTATTAAAGACTCACCCAAACACTCCAGGCCAGAATTACCCAGCGCCATTTAAGCATTCCTCCTCCGCTGCGTGAGCAGGCAGCTGCGACAGCAGGGGGAGCACACGGCTCCAGATCTGCCACCCCCGGGGGACAGTGACGGGGGACAATGACGTGGCCCCCAGAGCAGGCTCGGTCCAGGTTCTGCTCAGCACCCCGAGGGAAGTCAGCGCTGCCATAAAAAGAACACTGTGTAAAATATGGCAAGTGTTTTAAAGCATGTTCTGGATTGCAATTAAAAAACAGCCATAAAAACAAATGTGCAAAGCACGGGTGCAGTAATGCAGTGACCATTTAATGGATTGGAAAGTTGTAACCTGGAATAAAATACTGCCTAGATCCCAAGTATCAGTAAAAGGAGATTATGGATTTAAGTTTCCACTGTTATTATGTGTCTGATTTATTGTCCAGAAACTTTAAGTTAGAATTAGACTTTTTAAAGTCTTTGTAGCCATAATAAGGCACCACATCACAAGGTCTTCACATTCAAAATGTATTTTACCATTCAAGGTCCAAACTGGAGAAATACTATACACACTCGTGGCATCAACTCAGTTATCCTAACCCCTCATAAAATAATGTGAATGGACAGAACACTACGGATCAAGTGTTTAAGCATTTTTCCTGATGTAAATGGCTTTTCATTAGTACCCTCTGGAGGGAAATAAAATGCTTTATCTTACGTCTAAGAAAGTAACTAAGGACCTTCTCTGTACAAAAATGTTACTGCCAAGGCAACACATTTCTGAAATGTATACTGAACGAAAGGTGAGACAGAGCCATGGGGCTTGCTGTTTGGCAAAGGAGAAAAAAGGTGAAGAATGGGCACCCTGGTCTGGTTCACATTCTCTGGGAAGGAAAAAAGAACATCAGAACTGAACAACTGAGGCAACTGAAGATTATCTCCAAGATTTGATTTCCCACAGTAACTATTGCACAAATCAGAAATAACTATAGAACAAACAAACAAAAAAAATCATGACTCTTGGAAGATGGCAGATATTAAAGTATGGAGCCCATGTCAGAAATATAGCATTGGATATATTATTTTCTTTCTGTTTCGTTCAGAAGACTTTCTCTTGTTGAGGAGAGATGCCAGACAGACAGAGGGGACGAGAACAGCCTCCCTCAGACGTGCTTGAGAAGAGCTGAAGGAGGGCTGGGTGGGCCCAGCACCTGCAGCACCCTCAGGAAGCCTTCTCATCTTCTGCCAACTGGGCCTAAACAACTGCAGCGCGAGCTGCTGGGAATTACAGCAAGTGATAGATCTGAATGTCTACTTCAGAGGTCTACCTGCAGAGAGCAAACGGTTAGAGAACAAAGAGGAAAGAGGGGGAAAGGAGAGTTGGAAGAAACTCCGCGTTATCAATTCAAGATGCTTACGGAATTAGAGAAGAGGCCACCTGAAATTTAGGAGCTCCTTAATGCAAGCTGAGTTCAGAGAGAAATAACTGAGCTACAAGAACCAGCAGCAGCACTGCTATGAGGCAGTTCAGATTACAGAGCTGAACGCCGGACTCAGCTTGAAAGGCATAAAAAGGACTCGGATTTTCCTTGTAAACAGCAGTAGTAAAATTACTGCTACATAGCTTAACTCAGACGTTATTTAATAATCCTCCAATTACAGATATTGCATTTAAAAATAATTCTAGACCAAGTGGAAGGATTTCTAGAGGAGAGAAACATAAATGACTATGGTTTGAAAAATGGCTTGAAAACACCAGCACGAAGAGAGGCTGCACGAAGGCTTGAGTCAAAAAGAGGACACACAAAAGGCTGCTGCGGGGAGGGGAAGGCCTGCTCTGCTCTGCACTTACCGGCAAATCAGACAAGAATGGGCTTAAATTACAGGAAAGACTGTTCAGGCTGAGCCCGAGACTACTTTCCAACAATAAACAAAATGTCTTTCAAGAACATCTGTTGGGCCTGTCTGACAGTGCGGACATGGGTAAGACAATCCCTTCTTGTTTGTCTGAAGGGCTGTAGCCAGTCCTGCGAGCCTAAGGCTTCAGTGTGAAATTTGGAGTTTTTAACGGAGTTGAGGGCTTGTCGATTCTGGAGCTTTGTAACCTCTATGCTTCAAAACTGTCCTGGGAGAGCCTGCACAGCCTTGGAGAGGACAAAGGTCTGGCTCCGTAAAAACTACTGGAAAGAAAAAAAAAAAGACACTTTGGATTTGGCTGCTTTTGCTATGTCAGAAGTGTTAAGGGCATCCTGAAAACGGGAGGATGGATCTTCAGGAAGCTCTGTGATGTGACAGGAGAATTACTACTGCCAACAAGGAAGAGGCCATCAAGAGCTGGAACCATTCCTCAGGTTCAGCCGGGCCCCTTGGGCGAGCAGCAATAGTTGCCGACATGCTCGGGGCAGCTGAGGAGTGCCAAAAGCATTTGGTGTTGCTGTTAAACACAGGTCCCACAAGTGCTGAGTGTCAGCCCCTGCTGCCGTGCTTCAAAAGCAAGGGCAGGATGCTTAGCAAGGACATTACCTCCTCTCCTGGTGATCTTGGACCTGCAATCAGCCGTGTGAGTAAGCACCTCCAGGAAGGTAATGCGCACTGCGCTGCCTAAACCTGTTCAGGAAGAACTGGAATGATGGGATGCACGGCACAAACACGGCCAGAATGCTTCAGAGCACTTACCGAAGCGTGAGCTGGTTAAACAGACACTTTAAGTAGTCGTGCAGAATTCGTAAAGTATGGGCTACCATCTCTAACAACTCAGGAAAAGCATTAAAATAATCTAGCAAAACACAAGGAAGTCAGGAGGCAGACCGGATTCTCAGAGCAGAGGAATGTCAACACCAGATAGCCAGCAGGAGAACACAAGGTCCCTCCAGCCAGAGGCTCCACGCTTTGCAAAAGAATCAAAACACTTCTTCATTTCCTTCGTTTTCCCAAAATAACCCTCTCCAGCATCTGCACAGTAACTACCATGAGAATGTGCACCGGTGTCACAGCATAAAGCTGGTTTCATCCTTCCCAAGGAGTGGACCAAGAAACCTTAGAAAGCTGGCATATGCCTCAAAACAGTCTGGCATCCCGTGTACCAAACTGAGCCAAGACATTTGCTCTCGCCTGATGAACCTCTCTTCAAGCTTGTAACTTGCAGATCCCACAGATATTATATGGGATACAAGCCTCCTCCAGGCAGTGGTGTGATAATCTATCAATAGAAAGTAGCCATCACGTTGCAGTTGAAGGAAAGTTGATAGGTTTTCATGGAGAAAACATCACAGCAGCTGAGTGTTTCCCATGAAAGAGTGACCTAAATGAGATAGTCCTTGAGGCAGACAAGAAACTGCCTTTATATACACACATCTTTAAATAAGGCTAAAAGCTAATGACAGACTTTAGTTCAGAAGGTAAAAGAACCGAACCAATAAGTAAGCAGAGCCATAACATCACTTGCAAGAAAACACATCTCGGGCTGCTGGGTGGGAAAGAAAACTAAGAGATGCTCCTGGTCCATGCTTCTCAGCAAACACAGAACAGAGTGATGGCATGTCAAAAATGAAAAATGCATCTGCTCTCCAGTACTAGGGCATATATGCTCTGGTGGACAAGAAATCTCAGACAACTGCCTATCGAATACGTATTTACCAATTTTAAATAAGCAGGCTGATAAAGAACAGAATGCATGCTATTGTCTCAACTGTCGTGACGTCAGAAAGTGCAACAGTTTGACTGTCTCACAGTCTCCGTGTTTAAATGTACTACATTAGGCAATGCCCATTACAGAAAGAGAGGTCTATTGCTGAGTATGGAAGTACACACCGTGGGCAGATAAATAATCATAAAACAGCATGCAGTTTGATCATAACAGCCACTATTATCATTGTGTAGCTGTGCTAAAATTGATATTCTAGAATGTACAGTTATCAACAACTGTATTGGCAGTTGTTGTGCCTTTCAGAAAGCAAGTCAGGGATTTATCTGAGAGGCATTAGCACCAAGGGGCACCAAGAGAATTAGCTCCAGATGCGAAAAGCCAAACTGGTGTTACCTCATTTGTTCTTAGTCTCTTCACAGGGTACTCTTATAATGTCCAGACTTGAAATTTATCAGGCAATGGACATCGTAAAGACAAATCTGAAGAAAGCATGTAGTCCTACTGCCTTTAAACAGTACAACGGTTACAGCATTTGAAAAATACTTTCATTTGTGCCTAGGGTCTGAAAGCTCCCATTTTCACCCTGTTTTAAAAATAAATATGCACAGGTAGGGCTGTTACCATCTCAAATCTGATAAGCCCACGTCATTTTCTAATTGAGGAAACTGAGAAAAGGGAAACCACATAGAAAAGCAGATAAATACTCTGCCTGTATTTATAAGACAAGCACATGCCTAAATTTTCATGATAGGAAACTACAACAGACTGTATAAAGCAGGAGATAAGCACTGTCTCTGAGGAGTACCAACACTATCAGGACCTCTGATTTGAGCTCTTACCCACTTTCCTATGCCCAGCTGAGGAACCTGAGAAGCCTTCCAAGGCAACCACCGAATGAGACTGGAGGTGCTTACTTGAGCTATAAGGAAAAGAAGCAACTCCGCAAAGAAGCTGAAGCACTTCGCTTCTTCAGAGGTCAGCTGTCCTGTAAATCCTGCTCAGGACAGGAGCACATCAGGAAGAGTATCGTTTCCGCTTTATTTTCAAATAACCCTCAAGTTTTGTGTTTGTTTTCTTTAAAAAGAGAATTACTTTTTGCCAAAATCCAGTACCACTAGTTTCAGTGCCTCATTGTCTGAAAATGGTGTTTATTTGAATGCTGAAGAGTCTGTAACTTCACAAGAGCTATAGAAGACCTAAAGCTTCACAACTGTCCTTGGCTGCAGGGTTCAGGGTATCAAGCCTTGACATACTCTCCTGCAAAAAGACACTGATGCTCATGCCACAATTAGTCTCTAAACTACGAAATCAACACAGACCAATATAAATAATGCTCACAAAGCAAAACAGAGCTTGTAATAAGGATTATCCATACACTTACTTGCTACCCTAAATTTTTCTCCTTCACTTCATAATGGTAGGGGTTGAACAGAGATCCTTGTGACATTGCCTCACTGAACTAAAACTCCAGAAACTCAAGATGGCTCATTACAGCCATCCCACATGAAAGAAAAAACAAGAAACCAAGTGTTGTGTTTTTTTTCTCTACGAGTTAACTTCAAGCCTCCACAGTCATTCTGCATGCTTTGTCTTCTTCTATATGCAAATTTCTCCTCCTAATGCACTCCCACCTTTATAGCATTTTCTACTCTTCTGAACCAGTGTTACAGCAGGGACTGTACAAATTATCTTCACATTCTGCTCTTTGTAGATTGTAAAATTGTAATTACTTCTCTATCAGAGAACTGCTATCTCAGTCAGCTGTGAGAACAAATTCATGTTTGTTTAAAGATTCTTATAATAGCAAAACAACACAATGATAACATTTATCAAAAAGAAAACATATTTATGTTATAAAGCCTTAGCGTGCGGCACCGGGTTATCATTAGGTTATCAAATGACTGCGTATTACGATCTAATTGAAGAACTTATTACAGTGCCCCCCTTCCTTCTGCAATGATGATTTATGGCACGTTTTGTCACTACAATGTTAAAGCGTTCAGTACAAACACAGCACTTAACTAACAAGATGGCAGAGGCAGATATTCAAGAATAAGCTATAAATACTCAAATGAATCAGAGGTTTTCAGTCTGTTGTAAATCATACCTGATTTGTAGGTTGAAACACATTTCCTAATCTTGTCTAAAAACCTCTGTTGGCCCCTATAATAATAGGGCACAAACTAGAAAAGTTCAAACCTTAAAAACAAAACAAAAGACTAACTGTGTTACATAGTCATAATTCTACTTAAAAGTACTGGTGAGGTTCTCCAAAAAGCCTACACTTTCTTATTTCCTATGGAACTACCCTTAAATGTGGATAACAGCCAGAAAGTGGCTGGTAACATACATAAAACTGCATTTCTGCAGAAACAGAATTTTTCAAATGAAAATACCAGGCTTTGAAAAAAGGTATGCCACTACTTCTGCCATCAAAATAGAAATGCCAGAGCAGGGGACAGATTCTTGTATCTTTCCACCTACTCTTTTTCCCTTTTAACTTCCATTTATAATACAGCAGATCACGTCCCTCCAGTTAAAATACACTGGATTGCTTGTAGTATAGAAAATGTTATGCAAATTTTAAGAAGTATCTGAAGAAGTTATGTCAATATTTGCAGCACCAGAAGTCTTTTTTTAATCAAGCAAACACATACTGTTAACTGCTTTCTCTTCTTTTAAGTCTTCCCTGCTTTCCCATTTTCTGCTTGGAAAGCCCACACCCTTCTCCCTGGTCTGATGCCATGAACGCACTAAAGACAGACCTACAGGCATCATAAAGATCCTTTAGACTGCAGGAAAAATATTTTCCAGACTAACATTCATTCCTAACCAAAGATTTACCAAAATATTTTCTAGATTCAGCTGAAAATGGTAAATAGTTAACTCTTTTTCCTTCTACATGTGTAGATTTTACACGTACCTTCAATGTAGGTAATGTTAGAGAATTGGGTAGACACTTTGCCTGTCACTAACCACAGCAGATGTTTGGGTAACAGAGTTTTATTGCCACTTAAGCTATTCTATACCTGCACTTCAGCTTCAATTTAGATTAAGAGCATAGAATTCAGCTGGGATGGGGCAAAGCAGTCAGGGACGTGGTCACCTGTGTGCTGGCTAAATCTGCAGCAGCTGGCTGGAAGAAAAGCAGGCAGCAGAATGCCTTGACCTCCCAGTATTTATCACAATAGCTCTCTATAAAAAGTCTCCTGTAGTTATTAAGTAACAGCCATTTACCATACCAGGGATTGCTTAGTGCACTGTGCAGAACTCTTACTGGTAGTTAGAGCTGAATGTTTCCATTACAAAAGCCTTTATGTACAAAGTTTCTTCATCAAGTGCGTATAAAATGCCAAGAGTTTATGCATTCAAAATAAACACTAATAGGCTTTGTTCAATGGTCCCGTTCTCAAAAAAAAAATAAAAAATTCACCATAAAAGAACAGTAACGTGGAAGTACAGTGCACAGCGTGCAATACAAACACGCTCATTTCCCACCTCATCTAATTCGGCAGCACTGCTCTCCAGCTGAACAGGAAGACGACTTTAATTTGTTTTCAAGTAATTGAGAAACATCTCAGCTCCTTATCAGTTCTTCTAATCTGTTTTCCTTTCACACATTGCCTACAATTGTTGCCAACAGTATATCCATGAAAGATTCAGACTAAAAAAAAATAAAATACTCCAGCAAACAAAGCTGCAGGAAAAAATAAATGGAAACTTAAGCTGTTATGTGGAGAAGACTTAAAGAGATGGTTCTTTGTTTAACCAGAAAAAATAACTTAAGTTGTTTAAATAGACACAAGAGCAATGTAAGGGAGCGCTTCCTATCCCTGCACCTTCAGAAGCAGCCACATACCTTCCCTCTGTTGGTGGAAACCCGTGTTTATTTTGGAAGGGTTTTGTGCTCTGCATCACAAATGAAAACATTCGGCTGGGTTTGAGGCCTCAGAGCAATAGTTAACTGACAACACACCACGTACACACACCCACAGGAAACCTCCTTCCTCCTCACCAGTTTCTCTTTCCTGAGGCCTCCCCAGAGACTGAACATGCAACAGCTAGCATCGGTTTACAACAAAACGTAACTACACGAGATGGGGCAGGAACTTTATATTTTCTGTTGTACAAGGAAAAAAAAAAAAAAAGTAATACGAGATTTTAAAAGCACCTCGATCACACCATAGCTTTCTAGCACACCGTAAGCCAACCAAAAAGGCTAACAACCTTTTCTCCTTCTTGGCAAGTCCTGCAGCTTCCCTCATTCTAGTTACCTCAAAGAAAGTGCCTTCTTCAAAAACGCAGCTGAGAGCAAGTAAGAAACAGCATAAGCACGTTGTCCTAATCAGCTGAAAAACAGGAACTGAAGAATTGTTCCCCATCTCACCTCTGGTTGTACAGTTTTCTTAATTCTTCTTCAACAGACCCAAAGCATGTGAGTGCCTCTCATTGCCACAACTACCCAGCTGCAGAACTGAATGATAAATTTAAACTTGTCTTTTTTTTTTTTTTTTTTTAAACCCTAAGTTACCACATTTTGAGGCAGGATACAGCTTCCCCTGCACATCCAGGCTGGTCTCAGTTATTGGAAAGGTCAGAGTAAAAAAGTCACATCCATACTGTAAGCAACTGCATGAAGTTACGTCTTACCTACCAAACTCTGCATATGGTGATGTTTTGCAAAATGTTCAGTCCCAGCTCGGTTTTAATCCTTGTTTCAAACACCATGTATATGCAGTAGCTGCTGCAGTCACTTCACCCAGTTTTAGTGTCATCTCATCTTTACAATGCATTTAATTGCTTTGTCCCTCATATAATAAATTAACTAAATTCAGTGATAATCCCTGTGTTGCCTTTAGTTCTAGCAGCATTTGTCATTCAGCCATGAACACAAAACAAAATACCCAGTGCACTACTGCATTTATAGCAGTAGCATAAGACACTTAAAGATAACAGACAAAGGTCTCACGGAGAAATGCAGTCCCTCAATTTAAAACAAATGAACTCACAGCTGTACCTGAAAAAAACTGAAT
The DNA here is from genome assembly GCF_047663525.1 of Anas platyrhynchos. Lineage (NCBI taxonomy): Eukaryota > Metazoa > Chordata > Aves > Anseriformes > Anatidae > Anas > Anas platyrhynchos. The sequence goes on along the minus strand of NC_092605.1, from coordinate 8,021,650 downwards.
TCCTATCATGCTATTTTTAAAAACTTACATTAAACTTTATATTTTCAAACAATTAAAAGCAAAGCTATCACAACAAAGACAGAAATAGTATCTCACCCAGGAAAGGAGATGGCACTGTGTTTCAGTATAACAGAAATCAAGACCCATTGTATTATCATGTGAAAATGAGCTTAATTAGTTACTTTGACAACAAAAACATCTGCCATAGAATTATGATATCAAAAGTCATTACAATACATTATAAAACTGAAACATCTTTGCACAGAAATGAGTTGATTCATAGAACAAAATATGTATTACTCGGAAACAGAAATACTCCATTTAGATAGAAACCCATCATATATCTGAATTTCAAATTTTTCACGTGCTTAAGATTTCAAGAGGCTTAACTACTTCTGCCATCTTCTCTACTGAAAGCAAAATCTACTGTTACAAACTACAAAACATCTTACAAGGCAGATGCTACAGAATTCAGATTCAAATTTTCTGATTTCACACGCTTTCTTCATGACAAAAAGTTTGAAAAGAAAAAGATGGAGTTTCAATAAATTGCTTGTCAGTTTCTTCATCGGGTAGTTCAAAGACTATTTTTCTGAATTCAGTATCACTGGAGTGAAAATTAATTTCTGCTATATAAATACATAAAAAGCTTTTGAAACATAAGTTGTTTTGCCAATCCCATATGTTAGGCTTGGCAATTCCCAGTCTCGGGAATCTGGGAAGCTGTACTTCCTTGTCTGTCACCTAATTATGTAGCAATAAATAGGAGTGTATATTAACAAGTCCAGAACTGTTCTACAACCCTGAGTTCTTTGGGTGGCAAAGGACAGGCTAGGAGGAGAAAAAAAAAACAAAAGAAGCCAACAGCTGCAGAAGAGAGGCATTACCTCGGCTTTCTTCCTCACCTTTTTTTTAAGGCTGTAGCTTCACCAACCTTTCTCCTAGGGCACAGCTCTAGTAGCTCACTGCCCCAAAGAGGAGAGTGTTTTGCTTATTTCTGCTGCTTCCTGGACCATTCTGCAAACCAGTTCAATTCACTTATCCAGAATGAAAAAAAAAAACACAGAGAAAGAAAGAAAAAAAAGAGGTGGTGGTGGCTATGGGGTAATAGCTTTCTCATGAGTTCAATGTATTGAATTTACTCACTGAATTGAGTTGAATCGTGCATAGAGAGGGAGAGGTTTACCCTTGGTGGCAATTAGCTGTCTTTGAAATATCTAAATGAAAAACTACATCTGTCCTGAACATTAAAGGAAAAATATAATATACATTGTGCTAAGTTGCAGAGATATTTAATCCATATATTCCTGACAAAAAGTATGTTATCCAGCAAGATCAGCAAAGTGAAAGCTTACACTGGGAATCCCAACATGAAAAGTCAGTTCCTCCAACCAAGCTTTAGGAATAGAACTATCCTAACAAGATATTCTCTCCTTTTTAAAAGAGAATGTAATTAAAAGTACAAGCACATTTTTAAGCATGCCTTAACAATATCAGATGGTTCACAGAAGAACAAAAATTAATTTACCTTTGGTTTTTTGTTCAGCAGCCTGAAAGAAGAAAAGAAAAAAAAAATCAACTGCTTGTCAATATTCAAAGGGATAACTAGTAATTGTATGGCTGTGCTCCTGACTTTTTTGCAGAAAATGCTTATATAAATCAGGCATTAGTTCTAATTAATGATCAGAGAACGTTAATTTAACTCTGTAAACCAGGAAGGTCAGAATGGCTATTGCTGTCTGACAAGAGCCAAAAGCACATGCCTACAAGACAGTAAAAAACATGGCAAGCAGAATGATGGGACCCCCACATACCCACCCAGCCTTCCATCACTAGAGATTCTGAGTTGTCCTGAAGTAAACAGGATGTCTGTGACCCTTCTAGAACTCAAGAGAATTCAGTTCAATGAATTTGTCCAATATCCCTTTGAATCCATATATATTACTAGCTCACAAAGAATAACTACACATTTTGTGACAACCCATCTTTTTAAATCTACCTGCTTTTCTTTTTACTCGATGTGGAATTTTTATACTGAAAAAGAGAGCAATTTCCATCCACATCCCAAAGGCCACATAGGATGAAAACTAACTTCATATACTTGAAAAAAAAAAAAAAAGGCAAGAGAACGCAAACCACAGAAAATGTGCAATGGCCTTGGAATCCCCAGTCACTTCAGTATCAGTTTAGCCTAATCCAGTTAACTTTGCATTGAGGTTGCCAGGGAGCACTCACATGATACAGCTGTGGAAGCAGTAATCTACCATCAGTGGATGGTAAGCAGCTTGGGGCTTGCTAATGAACCGTCACAACTACTTCTGCTGAGATCTTTTGACCACAACCTCACTCAAACTCCACGGGACTGCTGAATTGTGTCAGAATTATTCACAGAAATAAAGGTTGCAAAGTCAGTATATGTAAGTTACAAGAAGTGTGTATATATCATTAAAAGCAGTAATATAAACAAACCTTTTTCTGAGCACCTTCCTTCTTTTTCTTTTCTTCCTGCTTTTTCTTTTTCTTTTCTTCCATCAAATGTTCCTCTTCTTGTGTTTCTTGTTCTTTCTCCCTGATGGAATAAAGGTTGGGAAGAGCTTTTCAGTAAGATCAAGTTTATCTAGGAAGCTAAACAACCCATACTAATGTTGCTAGTTTCCGAACTCTCATGTCTACAATGGGCTGCTTTTAATGCTGTAATAAAACCATTATGAAAAAGCTGTTCTGAAACTGAAATGCATAATGAACAAAACAGTAGGGAATGCAAATTCAAAAATAATAGGTCTTATTTGAAACTCCTTTCCTCAAACACTCCAAAGTACTACTTAATATTAGTATGTTCTATGGAAAGAAAACTTGAAAAAAAGGAACAAAAATAGCTAATATTGGCTTTCTGTAGCTATGATTCACAACGTACCTTAAAGATTATGCATGAGTACATTATTTTTGAATTATTTTTCTTTTTTCATTAAATACTTCATTTCTCATACACATCAATTTTGCTCTCAAGGGAAAAAACAACTGTAAAACAAGGCCCAGACGAATTCAAATTACCGTATTTTGTTTATTTTCTGTTATAAACTCTAGCTGAAGAATTTGCATGACTATAAAAAGACTGTTCCAGTGTCATCATGGTTAAAACTTATAACTAGGAAGTTGTCCCAGATCAAGACAAAACTGTATTTGAAACCTCCCCACTTGTGCTTTGTAGCACACTCACTGTAGTAAGTGGTTGTAACACCAAACCTCCCCCAGCATCCTTCCAAGCAAATACCAATGCAAATAATTCATTTACTTTTCAATAACTATTTTATCTTCTTTGACAGCTCTTTAGGGCCCGATCATTTATCAGCCTTACAGATCTTCTGAGAATACTCTGTTTCTGAGGGGCTGAAACCATTACTATTATTATTGGATTAGATGCCTTCAAATTATTCATCAAGATTACTCTTAGCCTAACTTATTATTGCTTTGCGTTGAACTTGCCAAAGCTTACATCCTTCATTATTGTTTAGATTGGCTTTTTTTTTTTTTCTTTCTTTTTTTCTTTACTTATCATACCTTTTGCTTGCTTGCTTTTGCCACAAAAGATCTATTTGGAAGGCCAGCACTTTAGGTATAGAAACAGATACTCTACAGATTCTGCATGTGGTGTTTTCAAGCAGTGCCCATTTTTACCTTTTAGTTGTTTCTTTTATTTTCCTTTTGCTCATTTTTGAGTTTGCGCATTCTTACACAGCTTTTTAAACAAGGAATATTGTGTGGTTTAGGGCTGCAGCTGTTGAGGGGTGATCCAGTTTTTGGCTTTTTCAGTTGCCTGCAAATAGGGATTTTGGCCACTGTAGACACTTTAATGCTTACGGAGATCCTGCACAGGGCTCCAGACTAAACCAGAAGCAGCTTCCCTTTCCCTGTGTTTCCCAACAGTAAACGTTACAGTAAGCAATTCAGAGGTCTAAAGACAGGTGTTGGTGACCTTTTCAGACACGTTAGGGTATCCAAAGTATTTACAGAAATGACAGCTATGGTGAGACCTGCAGGAGACCCAGGCTGGCAGAGCAGCTGGAGGCCAGGCACAGCTGGGGTGCCTGCTGCACCACTGCAGCTCAGGACACCTGAGGTGGCATCAGGCAGCTGTAGTTTGAATACCTCAATCCCTTCCTGTCACAACCCAAAATTCATCACCTGCACAACTGCCCAAACACACACCAGTTTCCAAGGGCCACGTTGCAGACACGGCGCTGTAAATCTGTGCTCGAGGAGCACTTGCTCTGAAGAGCTGCAGACAGGTATCGAGATCGCACAAACACTGAATTTGGGATGGGTTTAAAACTGCAGCTTTAAATGGATTGTTCTAGGGCTTTGCAGAAAGCAATGACTTACACTGCCAAAAGGAACCGAGTTGAAACCGTAATAATTTGACTTTTTTCCCGTTAGCTCAGTAGAACAGAAGTCCCCTGGATTTCAGTAACTACAAAGAACAACATCCACTCCCTACGTTTTCAGTGCCCCCTGCCTAAGTCCTACCAGACTCTACAAAGCCCGTGTCTTCAAGCGATCTGTCCCAAGCTGCCAGACTACTACCAAGGGAAGTTCTAGCCTTTTTTTGTTTTATTAAAACAGCAGGTGACTGAAGCAAGTCAGCGCAAAGTAGGAAACTTTTTGGTTTCCTCTTGCTATGACTTAAGTAAACCGATGATGTTATAGCAATTCCAGAACACCACAATTACATTCAGATCCCTTTTAATAATCAGTGGGGTATTAAAAACAAAACAAAATAAAAAACTAAAACATAGAAACAAAATACCTAGAAACCACAACTGCTTAATTTGCAGTTTTCTTTAAACTATGAAGTACGTACTTCCCAACTTTCTTGTTAGGCCTTTTTTTTTTTATACCAACTTCCCTTAATCACTGCCAAAGTCTCGTTGCTTAAGTCGGACTCCAGTGCACACATCTCTATTTGTCCTGTCTGTCAAAATCTGCCTTTCTGTCCTCTAAAGCTGGTTCTGTTTTGATATTTCCCAAGCACTGCTAGGTGTCATTCCCTCCCTTCTGCAGGTAATACACTGTATCAGAGCATTTTCTAAATGAAAGAACAGCAAACATTTTGCTCCATTAAAAATACAATGTATTTTATTACCATATTATCATATCAATTACAACATAAGAGGTAGAAGTGCCACTCCTAGTGGAAACCTGTTTTTTATTTCATTTCTGAGTTTAAAATAGCCTCAAATTAACTCAGAAAATGATACTATAATTTTTAATGGAGTTCAATTTTCAAAACTGATTTACATAATGACACTTCTGAATACATATGCTTTAAATATGCTTAAAATAGAAATAAAGCTCCAAGTGGCCTCTCAGATGGCAACTCTTGCTGTCACTTCTAGGCAGAAATTAGTCATCTAAGAGCAAAACAAAAGGAAAACAATAAAAACATTGCTATATAAAGTTTGATTACATTGTCAAAGGCATGTGTTGTAGTTGTACTTCCTGAGTGACAATTTAATCTTTATTACAGGAAACATGCTAAAAAAATGAATACAAAGCTCGTGATTTAAACTAGAAGTGTCATATATTTGTATGAGTTTGCCTTTTTCATATATATAGATCTGAAGTATCAAAATCATGGGGGATTTTTATAAGCACAAATCGGCTTTACTTTAACGTCAAGTGTTGGTTTAAAAATTGAAATTAGCTTATTAAATCTGAACCTAAAACCAAGGCTATCTTTAAAGTACTCAAGCTTAGGAAGCTTGCTCAGAATAGTAAAGCAAGATGCGAGGTCACAGTACAACGCGAGAGAACTACGGTTACTTTGAGTCAGTGTCTATTATACAAGGGCTTATTTTTTTTCCACTAAAATAAGTAACAAATCTAGGTGGATTTTATTTTTTAAGCTAAATGAAAACTCGAGTTTTCTACTTGCATCAGGCATGGGATCGCTTTCACATCTGCAAGTGCAGCTGGCATTTTGTGCCAGCACCGCAGTGACACTAACAGGATTCTGCAACAAGCCTTTTGGGGATTTCGTATTCTTTCACAAACCTAAAGCAGAGCCTATCCACGTTGTTATAGGCAGGTTATTGCCCATCCAGTGCCTTACTTCAGACATTTGGCATCAGCCAAGGACCAGGCAGAGGCAAGGCCCTCGCCTGCCCCTCCGCGCCCCACAGCTCCAAACCCAGCGGCCTGAGGGATTTTTTTTGGCGTGTATTTAAGCTGCTGAGGGTTTCTCTACACACAAAAACTGTCTGGAATACTGCTCCAGCACAGCATCTGTGATCATGGTGCCTTTGCCTGGTTCAGCCCAATGAGGGAATTGCTCTAGTACCTGAAATTCCAGCACAGCTCTTCTGCTTCCCGCGTCAGCAACAAAAGTTGCTGTTACTGACAGAAATCCTACACATTACCTACACTTCCTTAAGTATTACTGTGGTTTTGACTTCCCCCACCTCACAATAGGGCAGCAGGTGCTTCTGGACATGAGCATTTGTCCTCACAGCGATGGGGGGGGGGGTCTTTAAGCTAAACTTGCATGGATGCGAGAGGCAATCGCGGCCCAAAGGCCTTCTGGAGGCCTCTACAGGAGCATGTGCTGGTAACGGGGGGGTCTGGACAGCACAGACATGAAACACAAAACAGCCACCTAGCATGGTACGGTTTCAATTAAAAACAAAGAAAATTACTGTTCAAAAGGTTCTTTAAGATCTGACTCCAAAAGGTCAGAAAGAAGTGGCTGAGATCATGAAGGCAGAACGCGGCTTAAAGAGTAGAAACAGAAAAGGGAAAAAACACACAAAATAAAGAGCAGTGAACACTGGAAAGGCAGGTTTTGATTGCTTCAGGACAACTGAAGAGCACTGTCACACAGGAAAAGAGGTGATAAGTCTTGGAAATCACACGAATCCAAAGGCGAATGTGGACGCCCTACCCTGGAGGAGGAGCAGGGGATCACCACACCACCAGGGCTACCAGAGGGGCTAAAGCAAGGCTCCATGTCCGCCTGCTGCTCCTTGGGTTTCCTCTGGTGTCCTAATTCCACCCAGCCCTCCATGACCCTGCTAGAGGACACGCCGGGGCAAGGCAAAGAGCTGGCATGGCTTCACAAAGTGCCAGGCTTTCCCCCTTGGAGTCTGAGCTTTTGTTAATCAGGAAGAGTCAAACCAGTCCCTAACTACGAGCTCTCCAATCACCTCAAAACCAGAAAGCGACACGCAAAACTAGGTCAAATAAATAAGAATGAATATAAAAAAACTGTACAAACATGGGTACAAAAATGAGGAAGGTCAACAATCAGCACTGCGCATGTAAAAAGTAATAGTAAAGCAATCTCTAAGTGCTTCTGGAATAAGCAGGGCAACAATTTGTGATACTTTGTGGAAAAAGGGGCCTCTAGTGACAGATGATAACTGAAGGCCGCAGTGATGGCCTTGCTCTTCCTGCCTCAGTCTCCACTGAAGGCTGCCACCCCCCCGAAGTGGTGCTGTGCGTGCAAGGGGCGACAGCTCCACGTGGGGACTGGCAGAAGAAGAACAAACAAAACAGAAAATGGAACTAAACACTTTACTACCACTCCAAACAGGAGATTGGGCCAGCAATATAAGAACAGCTTAAAAAGTCCTCAGAGAAACTGGATGTTTTTCCACTGGCTGGGCCTGATGCAATTTACTGTAAGAACAACTGTGTCTAAGTCCTCACCAATTACCTTGAAGAATCTGCAGAAGATGGATGGCACCCTACAAGACTAACAAATGGCAAAGATTGTGCCTATAACGTAAAAAGGGAAGGCGTAAAAACATCAGTACCAGCTAACAAGGATTTCTGAAGAAAAGCTACATCAAATCAGCCTGATTTCTTTCCCCTCTATGGCATAGCTACAGGCATTTTTAACAAGGAAGAAAGGGGATGCAACACAGGTAATTTATTGACTGTTCAAGCAAAATGTAAAGCTTTGTTAATAAAAACACAGATGCTTTATTCATTTTCAAAGAACAAGGTAGGGACCATAAGCTAAAAGAAAATCCAGTAAGATGCCTGCAAAGCAAGCAGACTCAGCACTTCCCCCTCCAACAAGGCAGAGTGCCACTGGGTTTTGTTGCAGTACACGTGTCCAGCAGCTTTCAGTAGTTTTATTAATCACTTTGCTGCTGGAATAACGTGTGTGTTAAATTTCCAGAAGATGTTAAGGCATGGGGCTGCAAAACATTTAAGGGCAGAATCCAGAACTGGATAAAATTGAGGTGTAGTGTGACAAAAAGTGAAGTGTAATGCAGTAGGAGATGCAGGGCACCGCGTTCAGTAGGGATAATCATGTGCCTCAGTACAGCAGGGGGAACAACTGCCTGAACACCAGCTTTGGGGAGAGAAAAAAAAAAAGTTTTTACACCAGATCTTAAACCAAAGGCAAGGCAACAATGACAGAAGCACTCAGGAAGCCACTGCTGGTGTACTAAGTCCAGTTTTGAACAAAGTGCTTCAACAATTTAAACTGCATGGAACTTTCCACACTGTAGCTTTATAAAAACAAACAAACAAACAAAACAAACATTAGGAGACATACGAAATCTTTCTAAACACATTTGTGGAGAGTAAAGAGAGTATCTGAATAAAGGAATACATTTTTATTTAAAAAAATAACATCAATACAAGGCCGAAGCGACACAAAGACAACGAGTCTGGAAATCAGAGGCCTCTACCCATTTGTGAAGTAAAATCCTACAATATCCTTTCACAGAAGTTAATAGGGGAAAAGCCTTCAGCTACAGCACTGTGGATGTGTTACATGTGTAGGTGGGATCATGCAGCTTGAAACTAAACCCTGTAACTTGAAAGTCTGGGTGGAAAAAACTTGTGCCTGTGAAGAGTCATAAGTGAAGCTTGAGGAGCATTTCTGTTTGACCTCAATTTATGACTTATTAATCCCAGGCTCTGGGGTTTCCAGCTGCCAAATTACATTCCTGTCCTGCACTTGTCACTCCTTAATACATAATTTGACTTGATGGGATTTCTCCCTTCATCTGAAACATCAAATTATCATCCACGGCTAACTGTGGGTCTGGTACCTTATTTTTCCAGTATCTGGTCAACCTCTCTCGAAGCATGGAAGGCAAAGCTGCTCGCCTAGCAGGAGCAGTCGATTGTCTGACTTCTGAGGCCACCCAGAAATTCCACCAAAATTCCTGCACAGAAGCTGACCTCTGTAAGACTGTCCTCGATCTTTCCTTTTACTCTACAATGCCGTTTTGGCTCCAAGTCCTCTTTGTGTGCATTTTTATTTGTTTTCATTTGATTTGTTTACAGATTCCTGTAGGTACCTTCAGGCCTATGACACTCTCTAGACCCTTGTCCGCAGCCACCTGTAACTGTGAGGGCTCAGACATGATCCCCACAAACCCCCTTCCAGGCTCTTTTGAAATCTCAGCCCCTTTTCCTAAGGTGCAAGACATGCACAGACAACTTAACTCACTGCTGAAACCTGTGCAGGAGCACAACGAAGCTGCCATTTAGAGACACACCAGAAACATTACAGCTTTAGTTGAGAACAGGATGTGAAAAGCGCCATATTCAATTAAAATATCATACTGAAACTATGGGGAGATTATAGGTTGCCCAAGAGACTGAGTTAATAATCTTGCTCTTACAACCTGTAAAATAGAAATTCCACGATCAGGAGAGAAAAAGAGTGCTTGCCTTACACGCCTCGGCCAAAGGCTGCATCTCCAGCGGCACCAGTGTCCTAAACTGGGCCATTTTGGACTCCTGGTTGAAGAGCAATTACAGCCTGACAGCACGGTGAGGAAAGCACCGACTGCTGCTCCCTGCAGGACCAAGGCTCTCGCTGGAGGCTTCCAGTTCACCCAGCGTTAACGTGTGACCCTCCTCCATACACACATAAGATAAGCAACCACTGAAGCAAATTAGATTAGAATAAAAATAAAGCAGGCTCAATAGCAACTATCATTCAATTGGAGATTAAAAACAAAACAACCAAAGAAACCCACACAGCCGCCTGGCCTTGTTCTAGCCTCTGCTAGTTGCCTACCAGTTACCAGAGGCAGAGAAGAAAATCTCAAAGAAAAACCCTTTGCAAACAGGGAACGCAGGTTAACTGTGACGGGTAGGTCAGATGTCCGAGGCTCCCTGTTCGAGCACTGCCCCAGTCCCAGAGCATGTTTGTGGGGTTTAGGGGTTTTGTTTTTCAGCTACAGACTTCCTTTTGTTCGCTCTCCTGGATTGTTACCAGATAGAGTACTAATGAGAGTACTAATGAGAATGCTTCAATAGCTGTGCAACGCCTTCATTATGAAGTAGTGAGTGCAGACTGATACCAAGTGGATTTGTACACCAAAACTGGGTGCAGAGGCCTTGACAGCCACTGTGCCCCACTCCTGGTGAGTTGATCACTTGAAATTACAGCCAGTCTGCCCCCAGGTACCAAAAGCTCACTTGTGGCAGGAAAGCACTAAATGCACGCTTGGAGCTCGTCATCCAGCTCAGTTCCATTTAAAGGAATCTGCTTTTATTTAAGAGCAATTGCCATGCTCAGAAATGCTCTGTAACGTGAACTGAAGCACATTATCACTGAGGGCAATCACAAAGTTTGCTTAAACACGACGCTGATCCAAATTAACACTCCAGCACAGATGATCCTATAGGGCCCAATGCTGCTGTCACACAGGCACACTGCCCCTTCTGCGGAGGCGCTGCTCTCCACAGGGCATCCATCCCCTCGATGCACCTACAAGCTCTGCTCCGAGGCAGCCAAGTCCCTGGTAGGGAAACGCAGGCGCAGGCTGGAGCAGGGCACGCTGAGCCTCTCCCTTACGCACCGTTCAGGCATGAGCCAGACCAGAACTCACCCCTCCAGCCCGCTGAGAACACCCCAGCAGACCAGACCTCAAGCACCCCACCCTGTGCACTGCTCAGCCTATGCAAGGATCGAGCAAAGAAATAAAAACAAACCAACAAACACCCAACCAACCAAAAACCAGAAGGGTTTCCATTACATTCACCACCCAACGCAGGCTGTGAACAGCTAGAAACATGCTACGAGCAACACTCCCCTCCCCCAGCAAACAGAACCGACTCCTCTCTTGGAAAATTAAGCTCCAGACTATGAACAGTGAGCACAATGAGACTCAGCTTCAGTGCTGCCTCCCTCCCAGGCCGGCCCATATTTACCAGCAGCTGATGGAGCATGTGGTGCGGAGCTCTTCCCCAGCCTTCCTGGGACATAATACCCAAAGGGAAGCAGCTTTGCAATCCAGCAGCTCAGCAAGAGCACAGCCTATGCGTCTTTCCCAAACACTAGGTTTGCTATTTTGGCTTCTACAACTACACGAGGAGATGAGAGCTCTATGCCAAGCAAGGCAAAGCCCCCACGCCGGCCAAGTGCTCGGCTAACTACCACCCATCGCCTGACCCCGGCGCAGACACAGCCCGTGGACAAGGCTCCAGGCTCGAGCTCTTTGCCTGGACCTGCAGAACACGCAGGGCAGCGCTGCTTCCTGCGGGGAGGCTGCAGAGGAGGAGGCCAGGAAATAGGAACAGGAGCAGCAGCTCCGCAGGATGTTTTGCCCCCGGGCTCTCCGCGTGAGCTGACTGCTCCCAGAGACGGGGTCGGAGGGACACGGCCAGGCACAGAACAGCTTCTGTGGAGGATTCCTTCAAGCAACACAGCTGAATGTTTGTGTTTCTCTCTTACCAGACAGGAAAGGCACGTTTACATTGCTAGAATGATGTACAGTTTTGCCTGCAGGGCTTCCAGTGCCCCAGTCCTTATTTCCCCCTTTGCATCAGTCGTGTGCCAGCACGCAGCTATTTACCAGCCGTGCATGTGCCCGACTTCAGCACAGACCTATCTGTGACCTCCGCACGACTCCTCCAGTCCACACTGTCCTACGGTGCCAAAACTGGTCCAGAGCCAAGCAGTGGGAGCCCGTGGAAGGGTCTGTAGGCTTGTGGCATCCTGCTCCACCACCCCCGAGTACCTCTGAGCACAAAAGCACCAGGGAGACCATGGGCACGGCCATGGCCCACGAGGCAGGATGTGCCTCCTGGTCTAGAATTGGGAAAAAATAAATAACAACGCTATCCCTCGCGATGTAAGAGCTCCGAATGGTCCTCCACGGTACAAGCAGCACCAGCAGGAGGTAAGATGGAAAAGGGAAAGCAGATTCCTTGCCGGAGCCAGGAGGACAGTAAGTTTAATGGGAACGCGGAGACAGAGCTGCAAGCTGTTGTTAAAGTTTATTCCTTTAAAAGATTTCAGAATACACAAACCCTCAACATCCTCCTTCTGCATTTTTAAATATGTTGGGTGAGCTCATTGAACATTCAAGTTGTTGTCTTCGAGTTTTCCAAATACCATTCTATTTAAAGGCACTGTGAATAGGGAATTCAATTTATCAAATGAATGAAAGAAGAATTCTTAGCAGGAACCCTGGTGAGCTAATCAAGAGTCACAATAAAATGTCAGGGGTCCTGGAATTCTCCACAGGAGGTTAACACCAAATGTGATGTGAGTAAAGGAAGACAAAACATACTACAGACTAATAAACTGTACTCAAAAATTGTGCACTGCAAATATACGGAAGTTTAAACAAATGAAAAAAATACTGGGTTTGTGCTCTTTTTAATACATCCCTCCTGTTTAACTGCAAAAATCAAAACATTGCCCTCCATGAACATTTCTTTCAACTTAAGGATAATACGTTTTGCATCCGTTTAGTTTTTGTTCCAGTGCATCTTCAGCTGCAATGCTGTTTTCAAAACTACTACAGCAATACAACACAAGTTAGACAAAAAAAAACAAACACCTTGCATTACTGTCTAGCTACCCTTAGGCTGGAAACTGAACTCACAGATTTCAGAACAAGGCTTGCTCTATTGGGCAAATATTGAGGAGGCAGAAAGGTCTAGGCTAGCACCTCCTCCACAGCTCTACCAAAGAATTTAAAAGATTAATTCTGTGTTGCTGAAAAGGTAATCCTTATTTCCATTACATTCATAGAGTTTGAAAGTTCTGTTTCTCCACCTCGCTTTCCAAAATTAAGGTGTCTGGGCACCAATTCCTGCTGATAATAAATCTAGCAAGTGACAGCCAAACAGAGCATTTTCATTTTATATTTAACTATCAGACCCATGATCAGAACAGCCTGTGGGATCCCATCTTTCAGCTTAGCAAACGAACAGCCTCTCCCCATGAGGGAAGGCGAAAGGGGGTGATGAGAGAGTTGGGGAATGGAAACAACCATAAATGATCTTCCAGGACAAGAAAACCAGCTGCAGTAAACACCACTTTGGAAATCAATTTAGAGTGAATCACAATCCCAGTAATGACTATTTCATGTCTTCGGTTAGTCCCCGAAATGCCCAGGGGAGCAAATATCCTCAGAAAGATAGTCAAAATGTCTCTACGCGTGTTATCTGATCAGCAGAAGCTGACAGAATTCCAGAAAAATCAGTTCTTGCTCGCCTGGATGCTGACAGAGGGGCCGGGGCATCACAGCTGCGATGCAGTTGGACTCTCAGAGCATCGCAGCACCGCCCAGCCAGCCCGGGCTGGCAGACACCATCTATTCTATTTTCTGCAAAAGGACAGGGTTTTCTGCCACTCTAATTCATCTACAAGTTTGGGAAGAACATTTCATCTTCACCAATGCAATAAAAACAACCGAGGGTCCTTTTTTTTTTAAGCAAATAGTTACGTAAGCATCCACTCAATAATACAGCCACCGCTTTATTCAGTTATTATGCTTAAGTGTAGTAGCACAGCATCAAGACTAATGAGTTCTTGGTACCCAGTGAGACTTAATTGGATTGTTCTAAAAGTGACAGTTTCAAAAACCTTGATTAGCAGCAGAACTATCACAGAAGTAACAAATATCACACGTTTATGAACCATAAAGCTCGAGTGAGCCCCACAGAACGTCTTTCATAACAGTGCTATTTATGCAGTCTCCTCGAGTGCAGCAATCCTGCTACTGTGACAGCCCAAATTTAGTTCCACACCTGCACCAGACACCCACATTTTAGGATCATATTAGAAAATCTCAAATACCATTTAGGTTGCCACTACTAGGCTATTGTACCAGAAGAACATGTGTTATTTTCCACATTCATTCATTTTTAAACGACTTTAAAAGATAAACCTCTTTATAGTGCATTATCAGCTAATATGACAAAGAGAAACCAAACACTTCCACAAGCAGGAAAACGCAGAGGGACATTAAAAAGAGATGTGATCAGCACTCTGATGCCAACAGGTTATTTTCAGCTGCCAGCAAGTTTTTGCAGCGTCACAAAACCAGGAGGAGGTACAACACCGTCTGCATGACATCAGAGACGAGGCAGAAGCAGACCTGCAGCGAGGTAGTGGCTTTTTGCAGCAAGGTAAGGGCTTTTTTTGCAGCGGGGTAAGGGCTTTCATTTGCAGCCAGAGCAGCTGTCAAGTAACCCATCCATCTCAAAGCTGAACATAGGGCAAAATTCAGACTGTGGGTGTTGGAAGCAATTCTCCTAGATTAAGTATGCTTGTGCAACTGAGCAAAATATTAAGAAGGAAATTGAGACCTGCAAGCAGAGACCAGTTTTGGTAGCAAGCTACCTGAAGAGTCCTCCCTAACTTACATGCACTCCTGCAGGCTACGCTTGCAGCGTTAGGAAACCAACTTCACCTTTCACACAAGCACCACCTACGAGGCTCCCCTTCTGAGCACGCTGAGCTCAACCAAAACCACTGCAAGCAATGCCCGAGACCTCCTTGGGTTTTCTGCTAACAGCAGGGAAGGAATGGCAGCAAAATGGCAGGCAGCACAGCACCTCCCGCACCCCGCTTTCTTGAACGCTGAAGTGCTTCCTGTGGCTGGCACTGCACCCCACCACCCTACTCCTTTGTTTCCCAATAGCCAGCTCCTGTTTAAAAACATCCCTGTTGTCAGTGGCCCTGGAATTAGCATCAGCCACCAACGGGAACGTTTGGGAACTCCGAAGAAGGAAGAGGCCTGGGATGGGGCACGGCGCTGCCAGGCTGAGCCTGAAATAGAGCAGGCAGCAGCCAGTCTCAACTCATTACTGATGGGCGCACACGCTGACCACCCAGAACAGCATCCAGGCCTCCGCGAGCACTATATATAGCCCCCAGACAAAACAAAAAGCTCTCCTGCTTCGCCTTCCCTCTTGCACAAACAGAAAGCAGCAAGCGAGGTCCAGCAGCAGCACGCAGGAGGGGAAGGCATCGCAGGGAGCGCAGTGGCTGGGAGCAGACGTGCCATGCCAGGGGAGTTTTCTGGACCAAGAGCACAACAAAAGGCACTGCTGCCATGCCCCCAGAAAGCCATTATGGCAAGGCACACACAGACCCCACTAACAAGAAGCTAGGGAAAAAGAAGTATGGATCTGCCCAGCAGGAAGATGCCCACGGCAGGCACTGAGCACTTCACAGCCCAGGGTGTTTTTTTCCTGGGGGTGGGGGCTCTCCTTCCTTAACCGAGCCTATGGCTGGTAGCTGCACGATAACTACTTTGAGATCTATAAACATATTTTTCTCTGGGGCTTAATTACCACAAAGGGATGCCAATCGACTTGACAAGTCAATTTTTCTCCCAAATGAAAAAAAAAAAAAAAAAAAAAAAAGATGTTCTCTAGCCATTCAGTGCTTATTGCTAAATGGGAAACAGAATCACACAAACAGCCACGGGATAAATATCAGCTATTCTGAAGACAAAGCAATAAGCAATTGTTAACATTTCTCATACTCTAGCTTCCGAAACGTAAGATTTCCTGATTGAAATCTAAGTAAATGCGAATCTAATTTTTGGTTTTTCAAGTGGATGTATATTTCAGAGCACAGGAAAGCAAGCTGCAGATCGCTGTTTATTACAAATGACTTCCACCTCCATAGCCCTCAAAGGCAAACTATAAAGCTGTGCGCAGAGCTCGGCAATCTGGGCAGCCAGCCATAAAACATCCCTGCCGCAGCACAGATAACTGCTCTCGCTCTCGAGCCATCCTTGGCTGCAAACCCACAGGGAAGAGCTCCAGAGCGCAGACCTCACCGCCGCCAAGGCTTCTCGTGTTTTATGAGCTCCAACTGCAGCTCCAGTCAGGGCTCGGCTGAAAAATTACAGCGCGGACTCATATCCAGCACTGACTCCGGTGGTGATGCTCGGTGTGCTGAGAGCTCAGAGCTGCGAGTTATTGCAGAGCTTCAGGGAGACCCAGCGCCCCTCTGAGAGGCGGCTGGGATTTGGATGGAGGGATGTCACGCTGCAGAAAAAGACAAAAGAATCAGCAGTGCACTTTAAAGCGCTGCTGCTGCATTTTCCACAAACGGTGTGTTCTTTGCTATCATCTTAAAAAGCTCTGCCACCGTTCTGGGCAAGAGCTGGCAGTTTGTTATTATGATCAAATTTAGACACCTTCACCTTGTGCAGATTTTAAAGTATGTTAGTGCCAGAGCAGGAAACTGCACGAGGGAAGTTTCAGAAGACGCAGTTAGCACTGGGTGCTGGGATCCAAGCAAGCTGGCCGTCATTAAGCAGCGATAAAATGAGCAGATCTGCATCCGGTAATTAAGATGTAAAACTAAGCTATGCCTTCGGTAGACAATTTTCATAAACAGCTCAGATTCCTAAGGCAAGATCAAATAGTACTTTGATTCCCCTGCTTTCACACGTTCAGAAGAACCATCTTTCATTCCACCACCAGCATTTACCAGCGAAGAGACTGTGCAAAGCACATAGATCATTAAGTAATGCAATTTACTGTCACTTCTGGATCATCTCCCCATTCAATAAAGTATACTTCTCCTCTAAATACTATTTGCCCTGGCTGATATCTTCATAATACAGCTGAAAACCTCAAGCCATTATCACTAGAAGGCATCAGCTGATCCTAAATTGGCTAGACTGCAGCGTCACAGGCATTTAAGAGGTTTCCTTATCATTCATCTTTAATAGTAAGGGATCGACAGGCTCCTACCTGCAGCTTCCAGGCCAAAGGGAACCCTTCTAATGGCATTACCGTTATCTTGTCATCTGAATTTTAAACAATTAAAACAATAACACTTTTGTGCTGCACATCTCCTCTGTAACCAAAGACGATAAATTTTTAATCGCTTCTCGTGTTCGAAGTCATACATAAAGCACTGATTTATTTATTATTTTTTTTTTTTACATAAGCAATGTGCATCCTGCATTTCGGTTGCTACACCTTCAGAAGCAGCACAGCAAAGACCCGAGCAATAGGCACGGCGCATTTTGTTTACTTCGGGAAGGATTGGCCATTTTATTTTTAAACCCGCAGCTCTCGTAGCCAGCACTATCTAGCAATTCTTTCCAAATGAAAGCCTCTTTTTACTAAAGCAAAGGATGGCTCCACCCCTGACCTCCTCCTTCGGCTTGTTTTGGAAAGGGGCCAGATGACAGCATTTGGAAAAGCGCATGTTTATCTCGGCAAGGCCAGCTGCTGAGAGGAAATAAATGTAAGTTAACATATTATCCGGTCCCACATAACACCGCTCTTGGTTAAGTCGTAGCAGCTAAAACTGAAAGTAAACTCCTCTGTTGGGCTTTTAATAACGAGCTTGCCACTAACGAAAAAAGGACTCTGCGTTGCATCTGAATTGATTGCAGAATTGAGGTCATTCTGAGTTAACAGCAGGCAGTAAATCCCTGCCATGATGAATATAATTTCCCGGCCTTTCTGAATGAAGCGAGTAAAAAACAGCAATAGGAGGTTTTACTTCCAGGCTAAGTCACAGGCGTACTTTCCATATGGTTAACATTCAGCAACAGTTTTTTACGATACAAAAAGATGACGGCCTCTGCTTAACAAAACCTTTAGCCTTACCCTGTGCCACTGCTACTCCAGTTTGCTAAGGTACCAAACTTGAAAGCTTTGAGAACTTCAACAAAGGAGTTCCAGGCTGAAAGTACTCTCATGCCCAGTTATTCCATTCCTCATCTTAAGGAAATTTCACCCTATTGTTTTTCACTGTCTTAAAATGCACCTTCAAGTAAAAAAAAGGCTGGAATTACCTTTCTTCCTTTAGACATAAGCAAAAGATCATGAAAATCATCAAATGCATAGCTTGTTACTTAAACAGGAAAAACTATTAGGGGGAAAAAAAAAAAAGACAGGTGGATTTTGCATTCATCCCAGCAAGCTCCAGCAGGCTCTGGAGCAGCAGACAGGGTAAAAACCTCATCCCACTCACAGGGGATCAGAGGCAGATTGTGAAAGACCCAAAGACATCCATCTCTGCAAACACATCCCGGCTCAGCCACGAAGGCAAACCCCAAAGTCACCCAATGCTTCTGACCACTGCAACAAGGCTCGAGGGCAGCATCCCGAAGAAAATCCCACAGCCCTGTGCCAGCACAGAAGTGGCACAGACCAGGGCTTCCCCCACAGGGCTGGGGAACCAACGCTCAGCATCACACCGAGCAGCCTCCAAATCACCCCCAGGCTGCAACAGCCCCACCAGCACCCGCAAACCAGCCCTGTAGGACAAACCAGCCCTGTAGGACACTGCCTGCTTAGACCAGCTTCTAGTCCCAGATGCACCCTCATGGCTGTCAATGCACGAATCCGCGTGTACAGAGGACAGAAACATCAATAAAGCCTCATTTGGTCCTGCCATCTGGGACAGCTCTACGAAGCTGGCCTGCCCGCGTCTTCTCATCGCTAGGAACAAAATGTGGGGTCAGGAGAGGGGCTGGCCCCTGCGACCCCCCAGCACCGTACAGCTGGGCACCACCATGGGGACCGCTTGGGGACGAGGGGACAGGGGACGTGCCGCAGTGCTGCGGGGTCCCTGCTGGTCCCTGCATGGTTCAGCTCTGCTGGACAAGCTCCCGTCGACCCCATTCACTGCGGCTGCCTTCGTGGGCTCGGGGTGAGGGGCAGAAGAAGCCAGGTTAGCCCAGACCCGCGCGGGGCTCATCCCCCAAAACACCAGTGGTCCATCAGCAGAGACCCCAAGAGTCTACAGCAGCTCTGCCAGCTGGTGGGTGCAAGCCTGGCATGCCCATTTTACCATTTTGTGAGTAATTCTGGCCAAAACAAGAGCAGAGATGATGCCATAAGTTGGGGTGCACCACCAGCACCCCCTGAGCCCAGGGACCTGCAGCTGTTTGGGGCTGAGCCCACTGCATCCTCGGGATGCACCTGGGGAAGTGGAGGGGCTCCGGGGAGCCCCAAGGAGCCTCTGGGGAAACACCGAGCCCTGGCCCCAAAACGGGGGAAAGTGCCCCAGAAGCGGGCTGACGTAATAACGGTTATTTCTCGCTTCCAGGTGGCTCCGCTGTGAACAGGGGCGACCTCCTCGCTCCGGTGTTAGCAGCACAGGAGGTGGCCGCGGCGCCTATAGCTGATGGAAAGCGGGGTAAAAAAAAACAAAACACATATGTGCACGTCCAGTACATCCCAGTAACCCCCAGCAGGACCACCACCTCTGCACAAAGGGGACCCCAGGAAACCAAACACCATCCCCCCCCCTTTCCTCCCCTCCCTCCTCTTCCTCCCCTCCAGCCCCTTGGCTCAGGGTGGCACACGCCAGCACGCCTGGAGGAGAAATGACAGCAGCTCCCACCGTGCCAGGAGGCGGGGGGAAAGGAGGGAAAAAATAAAAAGAAGCGGATCTGGAGCTGGGGACTCACAAGGGTGAGCCACCACTGGGGACAAAGCTGGGGAGCACAGCCCCAGGAGTTTTGGGGCTCGCCTCAAAGGGATGCAGCGTGCCCCCAGGGGGGGGGTTGTGCACGGAAAAATGGCAGATGGAAAAACAGTGAATGCATTCTGGCACGCCTGGAAGTATTTTCATAAGTTTCGAGGGAAAAAAAAAAAAAAAAAAAAAAAAAGGGGGTGAGATAAAGGAGGGGGTGAAACGTTTTGTGCTGTGGCTGCTTCGCTGACTTGGGGGGGTGAAAGGGAGGCAGCCCCCTTCCACCTCCAACTTAGCAGGCTGCTCCTGCTACCCCTGCTTACCTTTTAGTCTTTTCTTTATGGGGCTCTTTGGCAGCTTTCGGTTCAGTCTTGCTGTAAGGAAACGAGTGAGTATTTTGTCTACCGTGTAGGGGTCTTTCTGACGTGTTCCTCTCTTATTTTAATGCTTTCTCTTATTTTTGTTTTCGTAAGTGTACCCGTAATTTCACGAATCTGAATACGAAAAAAAATCTCACACGGCCAAAAAATTAAGTTTTTTTGTTGTTGTCGTTCGTTCGTTTATACACCCTCCCCCTCCAAAAAAAAATAATATAAAAATAAAAACCAGAAGTCTGCCACACAGAAGAAAACCCAAGAGCTCAACAGGAACACGCTGTCCACGCGGAGTCGCCAGGAGCCTCGGTGGTATCCAGCCCGGAGGAGCGCAGCCAAGGCAGGTCCAATCCCAGAAGGAGCTTTTGATTTCCAGTGGAGCCCAAAAAAATATAAAAAATAAACCTCGAGACGGAGAAACCGAGACCCGGAGCCCCCGGCTAAGCGGCCGCGGGAGCGCGCCTCGGGGTCGCGCCCGGCTCGGCCCCGGGGCTCCGGGCTGCGGAGCGGGGCGGCAGCCGAGGGGGGGGCTCAGTCCGCATGGGGGGGGCACGGGCAGAAAGTGCAAATTAAAAAAAAAATAATAATAAAATTAAAAAGAATAACGAGGAGAATTCGGGGAAACAGTTTCGTTGTGTTTTGGGGGAGAGAGGATAAAAAAAAATAAAAAAAATGGATCCCCGCTCCGGAAAAAAATATTAAAAAAATTAAAAAAAAATAAAAGAAAAGAGGCAGAGGGAGGCCGGGAGCCTCACATGGGGCTGCGGGGTCCCACCGAGCCCGGCGGCAGCGCTCTGTCCGTCTGTCCGGGTGTCCGTCTGTCCGTCTCGCAGGAGGAGGGAGGATCCCGCAGCCGATCCCGCAGGAAGCAGCGGGCGCGGGGAGGGGGCTCCGGGGGAGGAGGATCCAGAGGAGCCCCGGCAGCAGCAGCAGGAGGCGGAGGAGGAGGAGGAGGAGGAGGAGGAGGAGGAAGGGCCCGGCAGGGGGAGCAACGAAGGGAGGAGGAGGAGGAGGAGGAGGAGGAGGGGGGGGGGGGCCGCGGGGCGAAGCCTCAACGCTGCCTCCTCCAGCAGAGCCTCGGCTGCAGGGGGAGGCCGGGGCGGCAGCGGGGGGGCTCTGTGTGCCCGGCGGGGTCCGGCTGGGGTCCGGCGGTGTCCGCGCGTCCTTCCCCTCTCTCTCTCTGTCTCTCCGCAGGCAGGAGGGGGCCGCGCTCAGCGCCTCCGGGCCGCCGCTGCCCCGCTCCTCCGCGCTGATGCCGCCGCAGCCGCCTCCAGGGACACCACGGGCAGGGACAGAGCCAGGGACAGCGACAGCGACACGGACACGGCGGCCACCGCCGCCACCACCGCCCCCGGGCGCAGCGCAGCCGCCGGTGCTGCCGCCGCGGCCATTTTGTCGCGCACTGCCCCGAGCCCCGCCAGGCAGCGCCACAGCCAGGGGAGGCCCCGGCACCGCCCCGCCCCCAGGCCCCGCCCCCAGGCCCCGCCTCCTTATCCTGCCCCCCCCAACGCCCACGTGACCGGGGAGCCCCCGCCACATGCAAATGAGCGCGGCGGCCGCAGCCAATCGGAGCGCAGGGCGCGCGCCTGGACACGCCCACAATGGGGCGCGCGCCAACCCCCCCCCCGCGGGAAAAGGGCGGCGGGGCGGGAACTGCTGGGGGGGGGGGGGCTGTGCACGGGCACCCCCTGTGCAAAGGGTGGCCGTGCATCCTTAATTCCAACCCCCCCGTGCAAAGGGTGGCCGTGCATTCGTAATCCCTGCCCCCCCCCCCCGTGCAAACAGCACTCTGTGCATGCACCATGCACCTCCCCCCCCCCCCCGTGCAAAGCGGTGTTCGTGCACGCACCCCCGCGCAAACGCGCTCTGTGCATTTACACCATCACCGCCCCCCCCCGTGCTAAAGGCATTCCTACGCTCCTAGCACCCCCCCCGTGCAAAGGGGTGTCCGTGCATGCACCCCCTCCCCGGGCAAAGGTGCGTTTGTTTATGCACCCCCCTCCTCCCCGTGCAAACTGGCATCCGTGCAGTGCATGCACACCGCCCCCCCCCCGCCGTGCAAACGGCATTGATGCGTTCCTAAACACCCCCCCCCCCCCGGGCAAACAGGCGTTGGTGCACTCGCGCACACCAGCCATGCAATCAGGCACCGATGCATTTCCCCACACCCCCCCCTTGCAAGCTAATGCTGCAAAAAAGCATCAGCTGGAACAGCTCCTTGCTGGGGGGGGGGACACAGAGCAGCCAGGGGAGGCCAACAGAGGGGGCGAAGCACGGCCCTGCTGCACCCTGGGGTGCTGTGGGTGCCCCCGCTGTGCCAACAGGGGCAGCCCCGACGCGTGCACCCCCCCACGGCAGGCTCTGAGCAGCTGCACCTGTGCAGATGTGTAGAGGCGTGCAGCAGCCAAATGCACCCATGCACCCGTGCCATGTGTGCCCTGACGCGTGTGCAGTGCTTGGTTCAGCCCCTGCGCATGGGTCTATAGGGCCCGGCCACCCTACAGCGCTCCCCGGGTGCACAGGGCTGCCCCGGTCAGCCTGGCCCCATGCATCAGCCGGGGCTTTGTGCCCGGGGAAGGGCGCGGGGCCT
The DNA here is from genome assembly GCF_047663525.1 of Anas platyrhynchos. NCBI lineage: Eukaryota > Metazoa > Chordata > Aves > Anseriformes > Anatidae > Anas > Anas platyrhynchos. Next base: position 7,999,011 of record NC_092605.1, on the reverse strand, counting down.
TTCCCAGGGATTGTTTTTCCCCACGGGATCGAGGAGAGAGTCAGGGTCTATTGCCAAAGTGCCGCGGGGAGGAAAGGAATGCGAAAATGAGTCATTTTCGCTGCGAGTTGTTGTGTCTGGGTCCGGCACCAGGTCCTCCCTGGTTCCCTCTCCTCTGCTGCTTCCTTTTCCCCGTTCTGCAGGGAATGATTTTGGGAAGCGCAAGGCAATCTAGAGCCTGACCCTTAATTTGTGCAGCCCGTTCATGGCGCTATGAGCAGGCTGGGGGTGAGGGCAGGGCGCTCGCTGCAGCAGGACGGGGCCAAGGGGAGCAGCGCAGCCCGGGGCATCTCGGCTCGCGCCCACACCGGGCACCGCAGCCCCCTCGCAGCTGTCCCTTGACCACTGGAGGGAGCCCATCTTGTGCCAGCGCCACCCCAACGCAACCTGGAGCACAAAACCCACAGCCCGTGACGCGGCCTTGGCATCACAACAAAACGTCTTGGGGAGGCCGCGCCGCGACCTGCTGCCACGCACGGCATTGTAGGAATCAGACCTAAAACCCCATTCTGCTTCATCAACGCAAAGGAAGGGGAAAAAACAAGGAAGAACTGAGATTTCTTTCCCTGTTTTGAATCCAGCACCATTCACAGGAGCGCTGGTGGCAGCGCGCAATGAAGCACGGGCGCCCTCTTGCCCCTTGGCTCGGGCAGCCCCGGCAGCGGGAGGGCTCGGCGCAGCTCCCGGGCGTTGTGCAATGCAGCTCGGCACCCGCGGGCTCCTTCCCGCAGTGGCCACCCCGGGCAGCACGGAGGTTGCCACACCGCTGCTTTCGACAGCACTGCTGCTCGCCGAGAGGCAGAGGCCCCGAGCACGCCAAGCCCCGCGCCCTCCCTCCTGCGCGCACGCCAAGCGCGGTGGAAGCGCCTGGCCACGGTCACAGCGTGCCCCAAGGAGGCTGCCCCAGCCCCAAAACCCTGATGATTATTGCCCAAGGGAATGTTCCTGGTCAAATTTGGCCCGAAATTGTGAATGTGAAAATATTTCTAATTCGAAACACCCTTCCAACGCGCAGTGATTTCCAAGAATGGCCAGCTCCGCGGGGTGATGCCAAGTTGCTGGAGACCCTGAAATGTCAAAACAGAATAAACCTGAAAGTGATTTGTGTACTAATATGTGTTCTTGGCTCTGGCAAAATTACCATAAGAGCATGACGTAACCTGAGCCGCAGACACAGAGCGCCCATTGTTCCTGATACACCGGGTTCTACAACGCGATCTGCAACGGGTAAAAATTCCCTCTAGTAAAGCAACCATTTCTTTCTACCTGAGCTCTTTACCACTAAATACAGGGCTCCATGCTATAAACCCGCAATTCCTTTCCTGCTTTGCTCTCCCTGCAGCGTTTTGCCCCAGTTTTTGCCCTCCAGGCACGCTTGCAGCCCCGGGGCTGTGGTGCCCGTTGCAGACCCAGCGCTCCGGGCGCCCGCTGCCGCCTTCCCCCACCCCGCAGGTAACCTGCTGCTGGCACGCGTGAGTGGGAACAGATGTGGTGTGGTGTGAAGGGAAGCAAGGGGACGTGTGATGCACGTGGCTTGCTGCTAGGGGAGGAGGAATTCCTGCCGCTTGCAGACCTCTGACTTCCTCGGGTCTCGGGGAAAGGGCTGGGATTAAAATGCTCGTAGGGCGCTGGGCACGATGGACGTGAGGGCGAGGAACTAAGCAGGTTTGTCACAGGTTTCCAAGGGAGTTTGGGATGTGCAAGGCACGGTGAGTCCATTTCCCCCTGAAGGATGCAGCACATCCCTCCTGGCCGCCCTCCTAGCACACTGCATCGTGAGGGTGAGCGATTAAATGAGCTTATAGATCCTTCTGCTTACGGAAACACTGATTGTAATAACTTAGACTTCTCTCCCCTCATTTTTACCCAGGAAGAATAGTGGGACCGTGGTGGGACCATGCCCTGGTGTCAGACAACCAGCCCCGGGGCAGCTGGGCCCAGCTGGAAGGGTCCTCTCCGTGGCACGGTGCCTGTGGGGCTCTGCCGAGGGGGCTCGGAAAGCTCTGCACCCCATAAAAAGCTCTGCACCCCACAAAAAAAGCCCCGTGCCCCACGTCTGGCCCAGGCACTCAGCACGAGCACAGCCAGCGCAGCGAGCAGCGGGGCAGGAGCTGGAAGCCCACCTCTCGCCCCGGGGCCGGCCGCACTGCTTCCCCCTTTCCGCACAACAAGCAGCAAATGGCACATCTGGATTCAATTCCCTCCCCAACCTGCGAGGCTCCAACCTGTATTTCCCGTGGGAGAGATGTAGCACGATGCTAAACAGCAGTCTGGTAAGGGGGAAAAACAAGGTATTTTTTATTCTTGCTTTCCAAGCAGAGCTATTGTATAAACAAGAACACGAATGTCCCGAGGCCAAAAAGCAAACAAGAAGCGCATGACTCTCTACCCTTCTTGCCACGGCACACAGCAGCTGTGATAACACGTTCTGCTTATTATCAATAGCTGTTTAACATTAAATACATAATGTGCCCCGACCAGAGGAGGCAGAGCCCAGGACTTGACCCTATAGCTCGCTCCGGAGGAGAGGAAACAACATTTTAGTGGTTGTAACACGTGAACACAGCTCCCTGTGTTGGGTCTGTAGGCTTGAAAACCGTGCAGGGATGTGTGTTTCCCATCCTGCTCCCGATGGTAGGAGTGTTTCCAAGAATGCGTTTCTCTCGCTCTGGTTTCTGCATTCGTGGCCATCGTTTGTAGGCAAAGGGATGAAAAAAATAAGCCAGAGGAATGCGGTACTTTTTCCTAGAAGCCCAGAAGGTTTCCCAGAGCCTCCTGAAGGCTGCCAGGTTTTGTCTTCACCCCACAGGGAGCCCCAAGCAGGCACGGGAAGCACTGGAGCTATTTTCACGATGTGCTCGGTACCCAGCTGGCTTCGGCGCTGCGAGTCTCAGCCTGAGCGAGGCAGAGCGGGGCTGGAGGCAGCCCACGACGAGGTTAAGTCGCTGCGCAGAGCAGCCTGACCTTTTCTGACACGGATAACTCCAACAGCTGCACCAGCACAAAGAACCCGAAGGACAAAAATACTCCTGAAACGAGTGGTGGGGAAGGGAATATCTCCCAGCACCCCGGCAGCTCTCAACGCATTGCAAAATGGCAAACGCTTCCTCCTCTAGCTCATTTCTCAGCAATTGCTGCCCCCCCACCACATCAATGTCCAGAGCAAAACCGAGTTGTTCTAGCCTGAGAACCCGGCTGAACCAAACCAAGATCCCTGGGTGGTTTTGATGAGTCCAGGTGATGGATCCGATGGTGTTTGTCCCGGTGTTCTGGCTCATCATCCTAATCCAACTTCTCCAAAAAAAACCAGCGTTTTCAGCAGACCTTAACACCCGCTTCTGCCTTTCTTTCATTAATCCGGGGACAGCATTTGCTGTGCTCCGTCCTGCTGGTGGCAGAGATCTTCTGAAGGCAGTGATAGCAACGCAATAGACATTTACTGCACACCTGGGGATCTTTGGGTGAAAATGCTCTGTTTTGATGACTGCACTGCACAGACACCAGGGTTTTGGGTAGGACTGTACCCGGGGCAGCTGCTGCCTTCCTGACAGAGCTGATATGATTTATCCCTGAGCTGAGAACCGGGGAGAGGAAGAATTGCTTGGGACAGACACGAGTCGTGCTGCTCAGTGAAGCTCCGCAGGGTGTTCTTAGGCAGCGGGATGGGGTCAAACCTGGGAAGGTCGCGGTGCTGGAAGGTGCAGCCCCAAGTCAGCTCCTCGGAGCCTGTCACCGCTCCTTACCCGAGTCATTCGGATCGCAAAGAATTTATTGACACCCACCCGCCATCCCTAAAGTTTTATGGCAATATAGATCCATTAGAAATCCATTTTACAGAGGTATTAAAATAATGAAGGTGAGAATTAAGAGAGCAGCACGCTCCTTTGAAAACCCACTGATGATAATATACTGCTTTAAGGAAAGTTATCGTGCAGTCCCCTTAAAGAAAGTTATCAATTAGTCACTGCATCCGACATCGGAGAATTGTTCCCTGAAGAGGATTTTAGGAGGAAAGCCATCGACTAAGCGGTGAATTTATCACCGGGGTGGCGTGGCTCCATGGACTAAGATGACAGGGAGGGCTCAGAGAGCAGCCCAGGCGCCGGGTGGCTCCCGGTGGGTTTGGGAAGGCTCCTTGCACCACAGAAACAAAGTGAGGGCAGGCAGGAGGAAGGAGCCCCTGGAAAATGGCTTTTCTTGGTGGAGAAAGGTTCCCTGGTAGTTCAGGGCACCCAGAGACGATGGGAGCCCGGCCCCATCCCAGCAGCTCGCGGGAGGCAGCGCATACAAAAGAGGGCAGTAATACTCCCAAGGTTGGGAATGTTTTTCAAACTTGAGGGAAGCCACAATATTTCTGTGAAATCGGAACAAACTTCCAAAATCCTTTGTTTTGACCCAAATGCACATTTCTCAGTGCAAAACCCCGGGGGCTGCCCTCCTCCGGCACCACGAGGCCACCTCGCTCGGCGCAGCTGGGGAGCTCGGCGCAGCCCTGACAAATTGCTGAGCTCTCCCCAGATAAACAATCACCAACCAAAATATTTGTGTTTACTGTGGGGATTTGTCTGCGCATAATTATGCATTTGTCATTACAAGGACTACAGGAGAGTTTTACACATGTAAATACGTTCGGGTAATTAGACGGGGCGAGTTTGGGTCTGATTCTTCTCTGCAGCCTGATCCCGACACGGAGCGCTGCCGGGTGGCGGAGAGTGGCGAGGGTGCAGCTCTCTCCCTCCCTGTAATGCAGCCCTGGTTATCCACACGTATTCCTTTTAAACATTTCTTGTAGCTTTCTGTTAGAGCCTCGAGGAGCTCCGCGCACAATGCGACGCGACGCAACCTTCACACTGTTCTTTCATGTACCTGCCTTCAAGGAGAGAGGCAGACACAGTCCTCAGATAATACCAGATAAGACGCTATTTTCTTCTGAAACAGCCTAAGTGCAGCAGCTTTTAGTAATCTTCTAGCATCTTTTCCTATGTATGACAGTCTATTAATGTCATTTGCATGAGAAGTACACAATAAATCATTCATGCGCAGTTTAGTGCAGGTTAAGTGTAACAGCCTGGCGGTGATTTTCTGTGAGGAAATCAGAGCGGCTCATCGCCGGGTGTAAATCCGTGCTGTTCCACCAAAGCTCCTGAGCCACACTGCCCCGTAACGTGGCCCACGGGGAAGCTTTGGGCAAAAAAAAAGCCACAGAGGAAGGCAGGACTTGTGCCACGCTTTGAGGACTTTCCTCCGAGCGCTTCTTTCCTGAAAACCTCTCCAAAGAAAATGGAGCTCAAATTCCGCAGGAATCTGCAGCTGGCATTCAGGGGCTTACACGGCAGCGGATTGAGGGTTTGAGGCAGTCTGGTGTCCAGCCAAATCCTGATCTCTGTTTCTCTTATCTGTTATCTGCCAAATTTGGCCCGCTGGGCCCCCCTTGCTGAGAAGGGGAGGCAGTGCTGGGCAGTGGGCATGGGATGACAGCGGTGGCAGCGGGGCTTTGTGCCACCCCGCAGGGAGGGCAGCGATGCCTGTGCCCTCCCTCCTCGCCCTGGTGAAGGGAAATTCCTCCATGGTGATGTGGTTTTGTCACCAGCTCGGGGAATGGCTGCGTGGGCACCAGAGCCATGGCTCCCGAGGGCTGTCGGGGCCGGTGCTGGAGAAAACCCTCGCCCTCAGCAGCACCGATAACTCGCTGCCCATCTGCACCGAGCGTTGCAAGAGGTGAAGGTGAGCGCAGCACTGCTGCAAGATGAAGTTCGTTCTCCTTTCCCCTTTATTCCTTTTTTTTTTTTTTCCGTTTTTCTTTCAGTCTGGTCCTTGTTCTCCCTGTGGCAGCCATGGGACAGAGGTCCATTGTTCGGGCTGCTCAGGAAACAACACTGCAGGACTGATCTTATTAGAGCTCAGGCCATGCCCGGGCAGCGGGGGGGCTGCTGTGTGCATCCCCAGGGGCTCGGTGCAGGGCACTTCTCACCGCTCCAGGCATTTGGGATGCTCACCATCAGCCACCCAGGGTCTGCTTTGCAGAAGCACAGCTCCCCTGCAGCCTCAGCGCATCGCTGGTGCTTGGGACATCTCGAGTGACTGCCAGGTAGCTCAGGCTGCTCAGCAAAAATCGACCTGAAAATCTGGACTGCTGCAGCCAGGACCTCAGCTTTACTACAGGAGTGGCAGTGCTGTGGTGGCACGGAAGCAGCAAAACCAACCTGCTTGCTTTTAACCTGATGTGCCAAAGAAGTCAGGCTCATGCGGTCATACTGTCCGGTTCTTCCTGCTGATCCCCACTCATTTTGGAAAACTGCATGTACAACACTTCGCAGAAAATGCAAAGTTCCTACAGACGTTGCATGTAGGATGAAAAAAGACCAGATGAATGTCCCCACTTCTTGTTTGACTGACAGGCAGCACCAGGCTGCTCTGCATCGTGCTGGCCCTGTCCTTGTCACCACTGGCATTTCCCCAGGGGATGGCAGAGGAGCTGTGGGTGCTGGAGTAGGAAAGAGATAGGGGCTTATCTCAGATTTAGAGAAAAGACTTAATTTACCCTACTGGTTACGGAACAATTTACTCTGAAACTGTCTGCAAGTTCAAAAAAACAAGCCACATTGTTCTTTTAACAAGCCATTGTCACCCATCGGGATGCCCTTCGGTGTTTCAGCCGCTGTCACTTAGCTGTTAAGCGGGGCTTGATTTCCATCAGCATACTGATTCCTCGCACATGTGCTCTTTTGGGATCTCCCCCTCCTCCCAAATGCCCATCCAGGTCCAATGGAAGCGCTGCCTGCTGTGGGCTCACCTTTAATGCAGCTGCTGGAATCTGCTGGGGTTGCTCAATGCTGGCTGATCTCAGCAGAGACAAATCTTCTGAATGTTGATGTACCGCGAGGTGGTTGCACATTCCCAGGCTATTTATTTGTTACATATGAAGAAAGTCAATTTGAATGCACTGGCTAAATAAGAACTAATTGTTTTCAAAATTCAGGTTAACGAATGCTGTAAGAAGCCGTCTTAGGGGAAATGAAAGAAAAAAAAATCAACCCGGGCACTAATGATTAGAGCAAAACCCTGATGCTAGGAGGACGTAGTCTCTGTGGAAGCAGGTTACTCATCTTTTCCAGAAGATACATACATGCATTGCAAAATGTTTATTTTGTACTCTCTGAAGTGGTTAATCTACATGCGGAGCAATGAAAAGGTGGCTTATTAGGCTAATTGCTAATAAAAAAAAAAAAAAAGGAAACAGAACTACTGTGAGAAAATATTTAAAAACAGACACAGAAGGCTGTGAAAACAAACACCGCCTCGTTTTTCCATGAGGTTTTCCCACCAGAAATCATGCAGTTCAAAGAGACGTCCGGTTAATACGGTACCTCCAGGCTCCCGGCGCTGGAGCTGTTCATTAGCCGCTTCGTAATTCTGTGATGCAGAACTGGATTAATGGAAAGGTGACGGGGAAGCCACCGAGGTACCTGCTAATGATCCTGCCTCGTCCTTAGAGGAGTCCTCTCTAGCCTTGCCCATGTGCGGCAAAACACACACCATCAGGATACAATGCCACATTATCACAAGAAAACACTTTGGAGAGGGGAAGAAGATGTCATCGCAGAGTGGTACTGGGAACTGGTGAAGCCCAAGATGGAAAAATAATTGCATGCATGTTTTTTAATACAACAGGATTCCCCCAAGCTCATTAAAGCAGATGGAAGTTTTAAAACCTGTATTACTTTAAAAATTAATTTACAGCTGTGGGGCTTGGTGGCCCAGAGAACATTAAAATGATAAATCCAGAAAGGTGATGTGAGCAGAAAGGAGGATTACTTCGGTCACAACATGGCCTCTCAACGTGAGAGAGGGGAGATGTCACAGTTTTGTTCCATACCCTCCGTGGCTTCCTCCGTGCTGTTGTTTCTGGGCTTAACCCAGATTTTAAACCACTGTAACAAAGTATTAAAATTTCCTCCTGAATGACTTGTGATCCCCAAACTGTTCTGAAGCCTCTCTGCTTTATCTGAGACCGGGTTATGGGACAAGGCTTGTGGTGGTGATGGGACCAAACGTCTGCTGGGAGGCAGCAAAGCCGGACCTAGCGCAGGTTCATGCGTGGTGGGTGGATGCTGACCAGAGCAAGCCAAGCCCCCGGGAATGCACCGTCTCCTCCCATCCTATATCTGCAGGATGCCAGCACCAAGGAGCAGGGGCACTTGAGGTATTGCAGAACAAAGGCTGAAGGTTGCATTCAGCACACACCAGCCCCTGCTTGCTTGGGAGAAAGGAGTCCTTTGTTTGGGAACAGCAGGTACTCCCACAAAAACATGCCGGTGCTGTTTGCTCGTGCAAAAACCCACGTTACACACAAAGGTGGTTTTGCACAAAGCTGTAGCCCCTCATGCTGGTGGCACCCCAACACACAGGCAGTGCCTGGGGTGCCGCACATCCCCACGCCCGCATCCACTGCTGCGGGTGGTAGTGGGGACACCGAGCTCCAAGAGGGGAGAGGAACAGCCCCTGCCTTGCACAGCCCCTCCTGCCCACACATTTATAGTAGCATGCCTCTGGTTTCCTCTTCGTACCCAACAAACTGACTTTACCAGTAAATTAACTTTATCCTTTTGCTGGCCAGCCTGACAAACGAGAGCAAGGCGGATTTTTCCGCTGGCCCATTAGCGGAGCCCCAGCGCCTCGCAGTGACTCACAGGGCTCCCGGCTGCCTATTGAAGGGGTCGGGGCCGAACAAAGCCCCCATTCACTGCCCGGCTCTGCTGGCTTTCCTTTGAGCCCATGCTGCTTTATTTTTATTCTTTCCCAAACATTGTTGGCTAATTTCATTGACAAAATTCATAACTTGGGGTTGGAGAGCCCGCTCCTATTCAGCTACGGGCGCTGGGGGTTTTGTTTTTCTTTTCCACGGTCTCCGTCCCGCCTCGTTCCCCACTTCCCCCGAACCCACTGTCCAGGCAGCGCTGCGGGGGGATGGAGCCCTGCACACAACATTTGGGTGGTTTTCAGCTTTCGGATGGGGAAGGAAAAGCAACCTGACAAAATCCGAACCCAAACCACGAGGGTGATGCAGGGGGCAATGAAACAGGACTGGAATTGTGCACCACAACTGAGTGACCCCTCAAAGCACACAGCAAAAGGCTAAAAACAAAAGCCTATTTAGCTTTTATATCTGCAACGCTCTGCATCCCTTTCAGTTAATTACAGCTATTTAAAAACATCTGCATTTCATAAAGAACTTTCTTTCTTTCTTTCTTTCTTTCTTTCTTTCCCCTATGGCTGCCCCTCCTGAGACATCTCTCAGCAGGCTGCTGGGTTACACAGTAATTACAGTCCCCAAGTACCTGACATCACCACCAAGTGCACCACATGATGGTTTCAGCAGCAAGAGAAACAATATTACTCAGGATAGGTCTGAGCCAACGTCCCAGCTCCAAACACCGTCATTTTCTTTGGCAAACTTCAGAGCCGGAGCCGAGCCGGGGCCTCTGTGCAAACATTAGGGACGCAGAACCGAGGAGCCATTTTGGCACCCCTGAAGAACCTGCAACAGGCTTCTGTAATTTATACACGTGGACAATAGATGCACATCGTTCTGATTCTGGCTGCCAAAGCACTGCTCCCAGCAAGGCTTTGTGGTGTTTCATGCAGCAATTCCTCTTCCTCCTCCTCCTCCTCCCCAGGGCCAAGGCCAGGTCCCTGCCCCGCCAGCTCCCACCTGAGGGAGCGTGGCCCCGCTGCGGCCTAGCCCAGGACCTCCCTTCTTGTTCACTCATCGGCCTTTTTGCATGCCAAGAGGCCACAGTGTGAGGGCAAATGTGGCTTTTGGTCCGTGGAGCAAGAGGTTTACTCCTTGAGTGTGTTTGCCAAAGCCGTGTCGCTGTGGGGGGAGGCTGGGAGCAGGCCAGGGGCCGTGGCTGCCTCACAGCCGAGCTGGGCTTGCCCCGGGCGCAGACATCCCCGGCACCTTCACATCTGAACAACAAGCAGGGGAAGAAAACCACACGATTTCCTCTGCAGACAGCTGTACCCAACACATTCACAGCAAGAGCAAGCCTTTTAAAAACAAAGCAAAACAGAGTCCTCCCCCGAGCAAACATTTTATCCTGTCCTGGCTTAATTGGGGAATAAGCTTAACTCACTTTCAGGACAAAGTGCAAAGGAAAGGATAAAAGCAAGTCAAGCCAAGCGCTGTACCCTGCTGTGATCACGAGCAGGGGCTGTGTCTGTGTCTCCTGAGGAGTCGGCAGTGCTGGTTTGCAGGCTCAAAGCCAGCATGGAGGAGGCAGGATCCGGCCACTTCACATGCAGCTGCTGTGTCCTGGGTGCCTGCCGCCGTGGGGAAAGCTCCGTGATGAGCTCCGATGCTCATCAAACACAATGAACGTCCTCGGCTGCCCCCATGGCACTGAGGGGGGCAGAGTACCTGTCACGTTCCCCAGGGAGGTCCTTACATGGGCCAGCCCTCGCTTTGCAGCTCACCCAGAACCCCCCAAGCCTCCCAAAGGCAAGCTGCAATTCCCTAAGTGCGAGGGCCTCCTTCAGAAATGATGAGAGGTGTGTGCTTGCTTATCTCCAAAGAACAGTTTACCCCCCAAAAAATACTTTTGAGACTTGCTTCTGCTTTCCTCGCTTTCTTTTCCACAAACCACTCTGCTGCCCCTGCCCTGAACAGCGCTCTCCTCCTGGGGTCCTGGGTCACTTCTTGTTTTCAGGGCCTATATCACATCGAGGACAGCTAATGATCCCCTGGATACTTCTCCTCGATGACTTTTTCCTGCAAGGACGGCTGGGGTCCTGCAGGGAGGAGATGCAGAGCCTCATGGATGGGACAAACGGCCCCCAGCATCTCCGTGCTGCTCTGTGGCCCATGCCTTAGGGATGCTGCCCCTTCCACCAGCAGCACTGCAGATTACACTTAAATTAAGTCTCTCTGCTAATTTTTTTTTCCCTGCCCGTGGACTCTCCCATCCCTAATCCTTTAATCCTGGTTTGGTTTCAGGACCCCAAGGCAGCCGCGGTGGCACGGGGACAGGGACGCACGTCTGAAGGGCAGATCTATCCTTCAGCTGAAGGGAGAAGGATTTGGCTTTCTACATGCAGAGAAGATAATAAATAAATAAATAAAAAGCTTGTTATATACCGGAATACCTTCCTCCCTCACCAAAGGTCAAACTTAGATCCAATTTCAGTCAGGAGGGAGACGTCTGTCAGACAAGCACTAATCACTATTTAGTATTCATATTCACCTATTAGAAGCTCCATGCTGTAAACATGTCTATGAATTAACAAGGCATCTGGCCTCTCTTATACAATATGAGCAGCTTGGATCATGAAGTGTCTGCAGAAAATAAAAAGTGCCTTCCATCTGTCTCTCCCAAATATCACTGCTATCACCAAAGCAAACAGACCCGCTCTTCCAAGGCACGGCGCGGCCGCCTCCCCCAGCACGTGTTACTCAAACACAAACAAGCGTTCCTCCAGCGCGGCTGACAGATCTGAAGCTGCTCTGAGGAACACAGCTCAAATTAAGAACAGGAAGAAAATAAAGAGCTGAAAAATAACTGGGGGAAAAAAAAAAGGCTTCCTAATGATGAAGCTTCTTCTCAGCGGCCTGGTGGATCACCCATGGTGCTGGCACCCTTGGGAGCTCGGCGCTGCCTGGGTGAAGATGTGTGGGGCAGGACCGGCACCAGGACCTGTGCTGGAGGCAAAGCCAGTCCTGGGTATGGGATCAGCCACCTCTCATCACCCTTCTCTGGGCTAGATGGGGGCTTGGACAGGAAACAACCCCTTGGCTCCTTGCTTGAAGGTGATTTGGGGTGCTCTGGATGGGACCTTCTGGCAAAGAGTGTTTGCACCTTTGGGGTACACAGCGGGGAAGGTTGCTGTGGGATCATGGTGTGTGATGGCCCTTGGAAAGGCCAGAGACTCACCTCAGCCCTACACCACAAAAAGGCTGAACCCACCAAGCCCTGAGCCATCGCAAACACATGGCACAAAGGCCATGGGGCTGACTACCGGGGGGCCAACCCATTGTGACCCTGCGTGATTCCACCGTGAGCTGGTGTGACCCACAGCTTCAGTGGGGCCACCACACCGATCTGTAAGCCTCATCCCCAGTCCCTGGACTGTTTCCTTCCCTCCCTGCAGCTCATGAAGGCCACGGCTGGGCTCTCCTGCTGCTGCCTGTGGGACAGCGGGAGCAGCACCGCAGCTGGAGCCCCTCAGCACCTACCCAGCGTGCGGATCGATGCTGGCTCAGATCGATGAGGAATCCTCGCAGCCCGGCAGCCTCCAGCAGCAGGTCTAAGTATGTTTGTAATTGCGTCTACAAATATTTGCGCTTTGCAAAGCAAAAAAAGCCTCGACCAAACAAACCCGATGCGGCTACAGCTGCTGTGCTGGGACCTCAAGGTGCAGGTGCTGGAAATACCCACCTGTGCCATTTGGCATGCAAATATGTCAGAGAAATAAATCAACCTCTCTCTCGTGACGAAATGGTGGGAGAGTGGCTGGGAGGCAGCCCAGAGCAGCTGGCGTCGAGCCGGAGAAGGTTGGAAGGAAGGAGTAAGAAGAATAAGGGAGGGAAAGGTTGGGTTTAGCTTCCTGTAAGATGATCCCGAGCGGCCCCGTCTGGGGGCCCTGGTGACTGAAGAAAGGTCTCGCCGTCACCATTCAGAAGGTCGCCAGGATCCTTTGGTCTGTCCTACCACTGGGGAAAAGCTTTTGGAAAACAGGTGCTTTCCTTGCCTTGAGGATTTACCTTCCTCTGCTACAGCACATTAACCCCTCGTGCTGCTGTGAAAGCCCCCAGGGAGACCACCACGTGCCTCGTGGCAGGGACATGGGAGCCTCGCAGCCACCAGAGCCACCTCCCCTGGGACAGGGCCACCACCGACACGGTGCTCAGGACCCGTCCTCTGGGCCAAGGACCTCATTTCCTTCAAACACTGCTCATTTTCTCAAAAAAGCTAAGGGCAGCCAGCAGCTGGGCAAGCACTTCCTCACCCTGCAGGCCAGCACGCCTGCAGTGACCCCATCCCACCTCCCGGGTGGCTTTTAGTCTGACCACGTTGCTGCCTGCCCCCAGTCCCCAGCAAAATCAGTGGGGAATCTGTCCTCGTCCCCAGGGGGGCACGATGGGGCTCTGCACGCCCCAGGAAACCCTTCAAGCATGAAAGCTAATTTAAAAGGAGCTCGTGTCTCTTGTGTTCAGAGACACGGAGCAAGGAAAAAGCATGACAGATTTGGGTATATTTTTACTGAGTTATTGTCCACCGGGGACTGAGCTAAGACCACAAACATTATTTCACTTTCCAGCAAGGCTGCGGTGATGAATATGGGTTTTGCAGGAGAAAAGCTGGGTGGTTCTCGTTTCTAATCTCCAATCTTTCCTCCTCCTGTGGAGGTTAGGCACGAATACCACAGCACGCGGACACCGAACAAAGGCTGCCGTCCCTCAGCGTGGCGTTGGGGCTGGCAGGTGACTGCAGCAGAGCTGAAGGCACACACATCAAAATGCAACACCATTCCGCACTCGGCTCTGTTAAAAATATTCTGTTTAATTGATTTTCTAAAAAAATCTATTATGCTGCTCTAGGCTCAGCTATTGATCTGCAGCGCTGTAGAAGTAATGAAGAAGCCTTCAAATCAATAAGGCCAAAGTATATCTCAAACTGTATCTGCTCCACCAGCACAACAGGGACGTGGCCAGGCAAATTCCCCAGACGGGGCTGGGAGTGCGAACAAACCTGTTCCGATGACGGCCAAGATTTATTTCTATTGGCATAAACATAACTAATGAAACCCCGACGACTCTTCCCTTCCGTGAGAGCTGATAATATATCGCGGTGCTCACAATGAAATGAGCAAGAACACATTTGCAAAGGAAAAAAAAAAAAAAGACTCCCTCAACCGTGAGCTGTATTTTCTTCTTGGTGCCCTTGGTTCTCCTCCACCCCCTTCCCCCCGCCAGGATAATATTTCTTCTCGCAGCTCTCGTGCGGGTTTTAGCACGGCTGTTAGAAGTCTCCAAGGCTGGAGTTTTAGTTTTTCTTTTATCCCTCGCTGTCAGTATGGAGTGGGTTGGCAGCTAAAATCACAGGCTGATAGCATTGTTTGGGGCTAACAACCTTATCTTATCTTGTTCGTATTCTTCATATTACCTTAGATAAGCCGCCCCGGGGCCGCACACAAGCACGGCTGGGGGAAGTGACCCCGTTGGTGTTCAGATGGCAATTTGCTGCAGCGAGAGCAGCTGGGCCAACGCCACCATGCTCTGAACTTGGCCGCCACTTTCCGGCTGAAGCTTTTACCTGATCCTTCCCACCTCAAAGCACAGAGGGACCCGAGTCAACAGCACCGCCACTTGTTCTCCTTACAGCCCGACCCTTCAGAGGGCTGCTGCCCGCAGACCCTCACGGCATGCTCCTGCGGGCTCTGGCCCCATGCAAGCTCCCCTGGATGCAGAAGGGCATCGATGACACACGATCAGTGCCTTGGTGCCTAACGTAAAGCCAAAGCAGCGTGGTCTCAAGCTGAGGCCTTCGGCGGTGAGCTCCAGGCACCCTCAGGTCACCGTGGCCGTGCCCTGGGCACAG